>NC_140592.1:1002254514-1002924532 GCF_964204655.1 Triturus cristatus
TTGATAGTGTTGTTGCTAGTCTGTGTTGTCAATAGACTGTCCCTACTAATTTTGCTGCATCTTTCTATGGCCATGTTTATTGTTTTTTTCGAATAACCCCTCTCAAGGAATCGTTTAGTGCTTGCCACCTGGGCAATGTGTAGATCATTTTCATCACTGCTTATACGTTTCAATCGAAGCATCTCCCCATATGGTATGCTTTGTATAAGATGTCGGGGGTGAGCGCTAGTGGCGTGTAGTATGGCATTTCCCGCCGTTTTTTTGCGGTGAAGTTTGGTGGCAATTGCCCCATCTTTTATATATACCTCAACATCAAGAAATTCCGCCCTACTATCACTAATGTTGACTGTAAATTCCAGATTTAAATTATTGGAGTTGAGTCTATTGACGAACCCCTCTGCCTCTGACCGGGTCCCCTGCCAGACGATAAAGAGGTCGTCAATATATCTAAGCCAAAGTTTGACATTAGTGTTGATTGGATGTTCATATTCTTTATGGAGGACCAACTCCTCCCACCAGCCCATGTGTAAACATGCATAGCTGGGGGAGAAGCTGGCCCCCATCTCAACGCCCCGTAGTTGTTGATATAGGGTGTTCCTGTACATAAAGATATTGTTATTAAGACAGAACTCCGTCATGTCCTTGAGCATTTTGTTATGATTTGAACATTGTGAGGGTCTTTGGTTGAGGTAATGTAGTAATGCCTTGATGCCATCTTGGTGATTGATAGACGTATAAAGTGAGGAGACATCTAATGTGATTAATAGATAGTCAGAATCCCACCTAAAATCCTTGATTTTGGACAGAAAGTCCCCCGTGTCCCGAATATATGATGGTAACTGTTGTACAAAGTTTTGGAGAAAATAGTCTACATATTTAGATGTTCGTTCTAGCAGACTGTTCCTCGCCGAGATGATGGGTCTTCCCGGTGGATTTATAGGATCCTTATGTATTTTCGGGATAAAGTATATGATTGGTGTTGTTGGATGGTCATTGCGAAGATAGAGGTATTCATCTTGTGTCAGAAGTCCCGCATTTTTCCAGGCAATCAGTTTCATCCTGTAAGTGTTATAGGTGTTCCTCAGGGTTAGTTGATCACTTTTGCGATAACATATCTTGTCTTGTAGTTGTTTCATAGCTTCCTCATTATAATCGGTTTTGTTCCATAGGACTAGATTACCACCTTTATCTGAATTGCGAATGACGACATCAGAATTATTTTTTAATTTTTTCATCAATGCATGATATTGAATTTCAGTCTTTTTTTTCTTAGTTCTAGCAATTCTTTCAATCCTATGATTAAGTTTTTTTATTTCACCAACCAAATGTTCATGGAAGATTTCAATTCCATCACGAGGCATTATAGGATTAAAAGTTGAAGTTGGTTTAAATCCCGTTTTGGTCTTTTTTATGTCCTTGATAGTTGGCACTTGATGGTCTTTGGCAAATTGTGTTGATGTCATATTCTCATCTAACAGAGTTTGCATTATATTGAGCATGGATGAATCAGCATTAGTCACATCAATGGACGGTGATTTTAATGATCCAAGTACCTGTTGTGAATTGTCTTCTGTCTCTGATCGTTTTTGTGACATGAAGTGTTTTTTCAATTTTAATTTTCGTATGCTGCGATAAATATCCATGCGTGTTGAAGCATAGTCAAAAGTACTCTCAGGGCAATAGGATAATCCTAGAGACAATAATTGTTCTTCAGCTTTGGTTAAATCAATGTTAGCCAAATTTATTATTGTTGGACTTATTGCCGGTTTTGTCGTCTCCAATTTCTGCGAGTCATCCCTCTCTTTTTGGGAGCGTTTATGTTTTGCTGCTCGCCTCACTCTGCGTTTGATGGTTGGTGTTTTCCGTAGGCATTCCCTTGGTTTCTGGGGCGCAGTGTTTCTCTGCGTTCTCTGCATAAAAAATCCACTTCTTCAACCAGAGAAATTTGTGTGTGCGTTTGTCTCATGGTGCGACCCCCAACTTCAGGTTCCGATTCACTTTCTATCGCAGAGCTGAGATCAGAATTGGAGAATGTTAACGTTCTGTTGGCGCTGATTCCTACATTTGCTTGTGTTGTGCCATATTTGGATGCCTTGATAGAATAAAATTTTTTTGCAAATGTGAAGATACGACCACATTCGTAATCCATGCGGTCTCTATGGAACTTGAATGCCTTTCTTTCGCGGATAATTTCCTCTTCTTTTTTCAGTCTTTTTGTCATATCCTCTTTTAGTTTATTCAATTCTTCATTTTGTCCCATTGTATTTAGTTCTGCATTAAGTAAAACAATTTCTTCTTGTAGTTTTATGCGGTCCTTTTCCGCATATTTCACCAAAATCATGACTAATTTTCTTGAAGAGTCTAAGTTGGTCTCAGCCCACTCCCTCATCATCTCGGGGTCGGGGTTTTCATAACAGGGGGCTGTTAAAATCCGTAGGCCTCTTGGTATTCTCCCAACATCCAAATATCGTTGTAATGATTTTGCCTCCAACAATTTACTTTGTTCTGATTTCATTTTTTTCTCTAGGATTTTTACTTTTTCTTTCAAACTGATATTTTTAATGCTTTCAGTTGCATTCTGGGAGATTGAGTGCATGGTGGGCACTTTGGAGTCATCAAAGATATCTGCTGCGGCTGCCTCTCTGTCTTTGAGCGCGTCTGCTGACATGATAGATGTTAACTTTGAGCCTGGACTAATTATATACAGTTAATTAGGCGAGTAGCGTACACTTGACAATATTCCTTGTAGTTTAAATGCCCTTTCCGCCTTATATATATATTATATATATATAGATAGATAGATATAGATATAGATATAGATATAGATATATAGATATACTTCATTTCTTTGGAGTTCGTATTATATATATATATATATATATATATATATATATATATATATATATATATATATATTACCTACTGGCGGTCGCCAGTAGGTAGTTATAGTTAGGACCACGTTTCCATAGGAAAACCTCAACATTCTATTTTGAATAACTTTGGCGCCGGTCGACGAATCCTCGCGAATTTCTCAAAATAGGTGGGGCGCTACGCTCCGCTCCTACCCTGAAAGTCTCGGGGGGATCCGTCAAGCGGGGGCTGAGATAAAAGGGGGGTCCCAAAACGCGTTTTTCCCATGCATTTTTCCATAGGACCTTTAGAACGAGCTACAGCCCGAACGGCTGAACAGAATTACTCAAAATTTGGCAGAGAGGTAGTCCCTAGGTCAAGGAAGTGCCTTTTGTAGGTTTGGTGTAAATCTGTTCAGTAGATTCTGAGAAAATAGCCTTTAAATCAATATATATATCTGAGCCCGCTTACGGTACGCTTACCGTACGCTTACGGTAAGCGTACGGTGGCGTGCGCGAGCGCGATTCTGATTGGCTCTTAGATCTTAGTAAACATTCGAATCGGTCGAAACCAGGAAGCGGCGGCCGCCATTTTGTGTATTTCACTCTGAAAAAAAAGAGTGAAAACAAGGAAAGGGGGCAATGAGGAGAGTTACAGACCCCCTAACATTTGTAAGGGGGTCAAAGAAGGACAGAAAAGTACAAAAAAAACATTTATTGATTTTAAAAAAAATCACGGGGTACGCGTACGGTAAGCTTACGGTAAGCGTACGGTAAAAAAAATAAAAATAAATAAATGAAAAGCAGATTTAAGAGTTTAGATATTAGGGAGCTCTAAAAAGAGCTGTTGTGTTTATGAAGTCATTTTTTTAGTGGTACCTACAAGTAAGTACCGATGCAGAGTCTAAGGTTCAAGAGGAAGACTCTGTTCCCTTCATCATTGAAGTGCACACCATCTCCTCTATAAATGTCTTGCATGTCATAACGCAAGTTGTTGTGGTAAATGGCACCCATACCATAGTCACGGAGGAAAGCAGAAACAGATTTGTTGACGTGCTTTCTTGCTTTGTCAATCTGTGGACAGAAATGATTGGACCAGTTCCATTTTTGCCTTTGGCATATGTTGGAAAACACAAAGGCAGTTTTAGGGAAAAGTGTAAACAGTTGTGCAAAGGTGTCCTTCATAAGCATTTCCAGACCTACCCCAGTCAAAGTGCCTAGGTCATTGCCACCACAGTGCACTATTATGAGGTCAGGGTGTTGGATTTGAATGAAGGATTTCACCAATGGCATCAATTGGTGCCACTTTAACCCTCTCTGACCAATCCATTTAATGTCTACATTTGGCAAAGCAAGGTCTCTCACCATACCTGTTTTCTCTGCAAACTTTTCACTCCAGAAGACATAGCTGTGCCCTACAATCCACACTGTGAACATCTTCAAAGGAGAACTGGATGCACTCAGGAGGTGTCTTTCAGTAGAATGGCAATATGAAAAGAAAGACAGTTTGGAAATGGAGGCATACATATTTTTTTCAAAACAAAAAGAACTGATTGGCTGTTTCATACCATTCTAGAATAAAAACTAGGCTGTATGTGTAAATTAATAGAAGCATGTTTTGTATTGGTAAAAAAAAATGTGTAACCAAAGAACAGTACTATGGATTTGCTGTTAGGTTTGAAAAGTCAAGCACTCTTGCTCTGTGGAATTGAAACATTGTTTGGCGAACTTCTGACCTAACTCAACACAGCAGTGTTCCATGAGCTGTTGCTATGGTAGCAGGCAGAAGTCAAGTTGGGGGAAGGGTACTAGGCAGAAGTCAAGTTGGGGGAAGGGTACTTTTGGAAAAGGGTTGGTTTTCAGCCAATAGAAATGTGTGATTACATTGGAAAAAAAGGGGGAAGCACTGAGATTTGAAACTTACAAGTATATGTGTGGAAAAATAGAGGGAAAGTTTGCCATTATCTGGTTCTGCTGAGAGGAGAGAGGTGAACACAACAGAGATCCTGGCTCTGATAATCTGCTGTTTGAGTGTCACATTTCTTTCACAACTAACTAATTTTAAAGGTGAGTTTACAGTTTGAGAGGGGATGTATGTGGTAACTTAAGAAATGAATAATAGAAATGGAAATTGTTTTTGTTGTAGTTACACATGGTGGTTTCATAATGTGTCAGTCTGTAAAAGTGATTTTCACTTGCCCCGAAAAAAAAAAGAGCAGTAAGTGTGCTTTCAAATTGGCAAAGAAATTTCGTTTTGGGACTAATGTGAAAACATGACTCTGTGTGCAGAGAGGAATTATAGGCAGAGATTTATTGCGTCTTGCTCTGGTGATTTCACAGTTGCATTAGATGGAAAGGGGGAGCGAATTTTTGGGGGAAGAAGCAGAGTCTTAGCACACACCCATGTGCTTGCCATGTATAGTCATGCACAGTATTTACAAGCGAGTGGGGTTTTCAGGTTTCAGTCTGTAATGCAAATACATTCAGCATCACTAAGGCTGGTTGCCCTTGCTGGAGTGTAGGCAGTCACCGAGAATACACATGGTGGTGGTCTGAAAAAACAGTTTGGACATGTGCATTTAAATAAATCAAAAAAAGTGGTTTCATAATGTGTCAGTCTGTAAAAGTGATTTTCACTTGCGCCGAAAAAAAAAAGAGCAGTAAGTGTGCTTTCAAATTGGCAAAGAAATTTCGTTTTGGGACTAATGTGAAAACATGACTCTGTGTGCAGAGAGGAATTATAGGCAGAGATTTATTGCGTCTTGCTCTGGTGATTTCACAGTTGCATTAGATGGAAAGGGGGAGCGAATTTTTGGGGGAAGAAGCAGAGTCTTAGCACACACCCATGTGCTTGCCATGTATAGTCATGCACAGTATTTACAAGCGAGTGGGGTTTTCAGGTTTCAGTCTGTAATGCAAATACATTCAGCATCACTAAGGCTGGTTGCCCTTGCTGTAGTGTAGCAGTCTGGACATGGGCTTTTTAAAAAATCTGAAAAGTGGTTTCATAATGTGACAGTTTGTAAAAGTGATTTTCACTTGCCCAAAAAAAAGAGCAGTTAGTGTGCATTCAAATTGGCATAGAAATTTCGTTTTGTGACTATTGTGAAAAGAAATGTAGTAATATATTTAAATACAATAAAGGAATTGTTACAGAGAATCGGTGAGATCTGTACAAATAAAACTTTAGAATTTTATTGGATTACCATTGGAAATTTAATCAAAAAAGAATTTTAAAATTACTATTTGGTCTAAAGGAAATGAAATCAGATGTATTTTGGAGTTATTTGAGATATAATATTGTGATTATACTTCTGAAACAAACATATCAGATGGTATTTTAAAGAAATAAGTATTGGTATTAGATGATATTTTTTTAGAATATTATGCATTTCTATAATGTTAAGTTTAAGTAAAAAAAGAATCAGGGCTTTTTTAATACAATCTTTGTGATTGTTATTTTTTTTTGCCCGCTGTAAAATGATGAATGCAATTGCTTTCACAATTTATAGTGAAATGCAATATATTCTGAAAACAGCAAAAATAAGGCAAAAATATTTTATGGAAAAAAATGTAAATATGTGTACTGTATTATAAAATGTTTTAAAAATATTAATACTTTTTTCTTTTTTTCCAGATAGATATAGAAAATTTTCGAAAACTACAAACATTTTTAAAACTATTTTTAAAAAAAACAAATGAATAAATATTTTTTCAGTGAGTATGGTAAGTCAATAATAATAATTGTAGTCTCTCAAGGTACCTTGTAATGTGTTTATTGATTTTTAGTGTTTTTTAAAAAAAAAAAAAAAAAGTACGCGCACCGTACGCGTACGGTAAAAAAAAAAAAAAAAAAAGTTTTAAAAAACATATGTAAAAAAAAGATGAAAGATAAGGTTGGCTCTTAAAAGAACCGTTGTGTTCATGCAGGGACAGAGGAAAGGAAGCATGGGAAAATTATTCAAAGCGACAAATGTGTTGATCTATTTTGTTGTTCACTAGGGAAACACTGGTCTCCCTATAGCAAATTAGATCTTGACAAAATGTGCATCGAATATCAACCTTCCGAAATCGAGGGTTGATTTCCAGAGGGCCAGCAAAAGGAGATTCTCCCCCCACAGATGAAGGGCTCACCTGACCTGCAGAAGAAGGAGTCAGCCCTGCAGATGATGGTTCAGGCTGAGCTGCTGTGGATGTACTGGCTTGTCTTTCTGAAGAGTTACCTCCAAAAAGATGACCATGTGTCCTTCTGTGTACATCCTGGAGGTGTCTCTTCATGGTGTGATTCCCAAAGGAATACTTCCTGTTAGGATTACCTCTAGAAAGTACACGCTTACACAGCTTACAAGTCACTAAGGGTGCATTTACCTTTTGCTGGCCTTCAGGAAAAGTAAAATAATCCCATACATAAGAGGGCTTTTGTTTCCTCGATCTCTGCCTCAAGACAGTGCTGCTAGTGCTAGCCTCACTCTCAGAAGAGCTCTGCTGTTCTGCCATCGTATCCCAAAGACAAACCAGCTCCTTCTCCCAAGGGATCACAAGCAGAAATGAGGGGAATGGGTGTGGTGTAGGAGAGTTCTAGAACTGAAAGTAGTTTCAACCAATCAAAAGTTGTGTATCATGATCACATGACCTACCGTACGCTTACGGTGCGCTTACGGTACGCTTACGGCAAAAGTGCGCATGCGCATAAAAAAGACACGCGCTTGCGCGCATGCGCATAACAGTCACTCCCGGCACTTCCGCGTAACGTGCGCGTGTAGCGCGCACGCGTACGCGTCCCACGCGGAGTACGCGCGGCTACGCAAATTGCGTAACTATACGCAAGCAGCGTAGGAAAATTACGGACGTTGCGTAAACCGTACGCGTACCGTGAGCTTACGGTACGCGTACTAAAAAAATTTAAAAAAAAATAGAAAAAAAGTACTGCAAATAAATTTTACATGTTTATTTTAAAAAATATAATAAAAAAAACATATTAAAGAATTTTAAAAATTTAATCATAGTCTTTATAAAAGGTAAGAAAATTAAAATAAAAATATGTTAGAAAAAATAGAAGAAAAAAAAAAATTAGCATTTAAAAAACCTTGCAAATTCACTGAAAAAACCATGGGTTTCACACACGTTATAGTTAGGAATTAGCATTTAAAAAACCTTGCAAATTGACTGAAAAAACCATGGGTTTCACACACGTTATAGTTAGGAATTAGCATTTAAAAAACCTTAGAAATTCAGTGAAAAAACCATAGGTTTCACACACGTTATAGTTAGGAATTAGCATTTAAAAAACCTTAGAAATTCAGTGAAAAAACCATAGGTTTCACACATGTTATAGTTAGCTGGACATTTTACTCGTAAAAAACCAATGAAATTCCCCCGTTATAGTTAGTTCAGCTAACTATAACTCGCGCGCCCGCAATGAACTGCTGATGACGTCACATATTACATCACTCATGACATGGTCAGTGACATCACTCATGACATCACTGATGACATCTCAAATGACATCACTGATGACCTCACTGATGACATCATCCTTGTGATAGAGTGGCAGACCTCCTCTTCCCCTAATAAAACCTTTGATACACACATTCAAAAATAGAGACTAAAATTTACAAAACAATGGACATACCAATAACAGTTACAACAACCTCTTCAGTAATTCTAAGATCCACATACACATCCACTCATTCACCAACAGTCCAATACAGTCACTCATACATGTACTCACTTATCATATGTACTCATACACCTATACATCCTGTTACACAATGCCACTCATCCATAGAGCTACTCACACACATAGTCACTCATGCTAATAAAGAATCAAACATACATTTACTTGCATATACAGTTATACACACACCACCACACTTACTTCTACGGAAACTTACACATACTTAGTCTTTTAAACAATCACTTATGGAAATACATACTTATTCATACAGGAACTCTTTCAATCTCTCACTCTCACATATACTCACATATATAAACCAATAGTCACATATACTAGTTTTAAACATATGTAGTTACTCATAAAGACACTATTGAGACAGTCATTCACTCACTAACACACCCATACACACACTCATCCACCCATGCAGTCCTGCACACATGCTCTGTTCAACACATACAAACAGTGAGTCACTCATTCATGCACCTATGCACTACGTCATACCTAGGGGTGGGCGGAATTTGCGGAATTAACCTTCGCAAATTATCGCGAGAATGTTTAAAATTATCGCAAACAAGCAGAAATATCGCGAAGATGCGGAAGTTTTTTTCCGGCATGTTCGCGCGATTTTCTGCATGGTTGCGGGTCGCCAACTTACCCATGTGGCTGCTTGCGGGCGCGGCCATCTTGTTTTGAGTTGTTCTCGCGGTGCATGATCGCGAGAAGAAAGACGTGATCGCGCGACGCATGACGTCACTGCGGGCGCGAACTGTCGCGAGACAGCGCAAATGGCTAAAAACAATACAACATCTCATGGAGAACGCGACCGGATCAAGAAAACTTGTCGGCGAACGCAGGGATTCAGGTAAGGCGATCGCGCGCGCGCGAGAATGTATCATTTTACAGCGCGAGCAAGAAACAAATTATCGCCAAGCTGCGGAAACCGGAATTTTTGACATTTTCGCGCTCTCCGCGGAACGCAAAAATGTCAAATTATCGCAATTTCCGCGAACGGAACGAAATTTTTGCCCAGGCCTAGTCATACCCCCCACCGAACCATGCAGACACTCAGACTGATACTCAAAAAACCAACTAATAACCTATATAGACACCCATGTAGCTACTCACCAACCCATGCAGCCACTTATACACAAAGTGAAAAAATGATACAGATATTTATATATTTAAACATTACTCACTAAGCCATGTATTCACTATGATACACTTAATCAGTCAGTTACATAATCAATTTTTCAAAAAGAAATCATCCATTTAGACAGTAATATACCCATTTATTCTTCCATCAACCTTGAGATACACATATATAAAACATATTTAATTTTCAGAAAAACACACATTCACTGGATGATGTCATCAGTGAGGTCATCAGTGATGTCATTTGAGATGTCATCAGTGATGTCATGAGTGATGTCACTGACCATGTCATGAGTGATGTAATATGTGACGTCATCAGCAGTTCATTGCGGGCGCGCGAGTTATAGTTAGCTGAACTAACTATAACGGGGGAATTTCATTGGTTTTTTACGAGTAAAATGTCCAGCTAACTATAACATGTGTGAAACCTATGGTTTTTTCACTGAATTTCTAAGGTTTTTTAAATGCTAATTCCTAACTATAACGTGTGTGAAACCTATGGTTTTTTCACTGAATATATATATATATATATATATATATATATATATATATATATATATATATATATATATATATATAGATATATATACCCAACGCCTCCTCCAGAATAGGAAAAAGCACGGCACACTCCGGAGTTGAAGGCAAGGGCTTTATTAAAATGTTATGCGCGTAGTGCTGGCAGTCCCTTGAAACGCTAAGGCAGACGCGTTTCAAGCCTTCCAATGGCTCTCCTCAGTGCCTGTTCCAGGGGCTCCGCACTCTCTGTGATGGTCAAACAAGGTGCAGGTGAGTGAAAAACCCGCTCCCTTTATGATGTCATCGCGCTTTTCCTCCAATGAGTGGTATGCTGTCCACTCGCGCTTTCAGCCTGCCAGGCAGGTGCATGCTGGTAAATGCAGTACATAAGGGTATCTGTACAGTGACAGAGACACTCCTCACTTCAAGTGATGTCCCAGATGGCTGGATATGGGCCGCACTCCAGCTCAAGTGCCCAGCAGGACGTCCAAAAGCCTCTCACCCAGCTCCTTAATCAGGCGAACAATCTCACCTCCCCTCTCCCCAATGAAGCATATCACACCGTGGTGGCAGTCCAAGCCGCCAGGGGGGGGCTCCGTGTATTTGCAGTTCATGCAATTGTCCCAAAAGAAGTGCTGGTCTGAATATATATAAAATCTATCTGCATAATGAGACATACCTCAAATTTAAAGACTGTGATGAGGAAGACCATGACATGGAGTAATGAATATTAACTGGTAAGTATTTGGGCATTACATAAGATAAAGTAATATAATGCAACATGTATAATATAGCCAACTTTCAATTTTATGCTTTCAACAAATTGCTTTCGAAAAGCAGCAAATCTCCTAAGATACATATTTTCAAACCTCTTATTTCTCAAAAGAAAGACCTGACATCCCATCCTGCTGCCTTATTCTTGCATAAGCCCAATACATCCCGCCATAACTTTCTATTCGTCTCTTATAATACATAACATCCATGAGATACCCACTCAATGGACTGTAGACTTCTTGAGCAGACCTCTAGGACGCTAAGTATGATGTACCCCCTAGACACCTTAAACACATGGGAGGAGAGGCAGGCATAGAACATGATTCATCCACTGCATTGGCCATTTTGCCTCCATCTCACCATCTGTCTTCAAAGTTTTCTTACACTAACTGATTCTCCAATCTTTCTACAGCCATGCTGACCCTTCTTTCTGAACTGTGTCTCTCTTTCTTCATCTTCATGCTTACTAATTCTCTCCTCACTGACTCCATTTCGCTGCCTCACCCCCTCATTTTACTCCTGTCTCTTTTACACCCTACACTCTTTCTCAGCCCCTTCGCTTCCCCTCACTCTCCCTCCCATATCTGCCACTTTCTTTCTCCGTCTTTTCCTTGTCTCCCTCCTCTCTTTATGTCTCCCATCCGCCTCATCTTGCACTCCCCATCCTTACCTATCTGTCTCTTACTTTCTTCTCTCTTTAATCTCACTGGCTCCTGGTTTCTCTCCCTTTTTCTCTCCCTTTCCTCTTTTGCAAAGCTTAGGCCATGTTCCCATTTCCTCCATACTCCTAGGGCTATACCTCCTGCCACCTGAGGAGATGGCAAGCATAGGTTATTTTTTACAAAAATGTAAAGCTGATGAGAAGGCTCAGCCCCATCTTTGCTAAGGCTCTGTTCTCCTAACAAAACTCATGAAACACCACTCTTGCCCTAAACTACTGCAAGATCAAGCCTCTTGATTTCTATTGGGCACAGCTGAAGCTTCACCTACAAACCTTTTATAAGTATTGATCTTGCCTGAACTGTTTAATGTGACCTATTGTGTGTGTGTTTGTGTTCTTCCTGTCTGACATACATAGAAGCAAGAAATGTGGGGTTTCCAGCAACAGGATGGAACAGCCATTATAATATGGGCACAATAAAGTGTGAGGTCTCTGTCCCTGACTGTCATTAACATTTCTGAAGCAGCACGTAGGGACAGACCAATGGGAAAATCAAGCTTAGGAACTACCCCACCTTGAACAACAGGACTTGCAGTCCCACCCTTCATTTCAGCTGTTCACCAAACAGTCCTCAGGAATAAACTATTTTGCGGAACCTTTCTAAAATGTGAAAGTAGCCCTACATCCTCCTCACTTCATTGTCTAAGTCTCCACACTTCAGCCACAGGCATTCAGGCAAATACACTTCTACTAACTGGGAAGCTTTCCTCTCCACAATCGTGTGACATGTCACAACCAGGTGCAAAAACAACAGTTGATGGTATATATATATATACCCAACGCCTCCTCCAGAATAGGAAAAAGCACGGCACACTCCGGAGTTGAAGGCAAGGGCTTTATTAAAATGTTATGCGCGTAGTGCTGGCAGTCCCTTGAAACGCTAAGGCAGACGCGTTTCAAGCCTTCCAATTCTCTCCTCAGTGAAAGTAGCCCTACATCCTCCTCACTTCATTGTCTAAGTCTCCACACTTCAGCCACAGGCATTCAGGCAAATACACTTCTACTAACTGGGAAGCTTTCCTCTCCACAATCGTGTGACATGTCACAACCAGGTGCAAAAACAACAGTTGATGGACAGAATGCAGAACAATGTCATACATTCACCCCAGTACAGAGATCTGGGCCTAAATCCATCGTCTTTTTGCTCACCATGCCGTTCCAGATTGAACCCAGCCATATGTAAATCAGTCCTGACCCTGTGCATCATGGGAACAGTCCAGCCCGAACTGCCAAGCCAGGTCCTCCCTGGACTGGAAACAAGCATCCTAGGACCGGTTTCGGGGTTTTCCCCCTCTTCAGCCAGGATAGCTTGATTCCAGTGGCATGGAGAGCACGGGACCCACGTCTGGGCATACCCTTCCTACTCGGGGTGACAAATGCAAAAACAACAGTTGATGGACAGAATGCAGAACAATGTCATACATTCACCCCAGTACAGAGATCTGGGCCTAAATCCATCATTTGTCTTGCTCACCATGCTGTTCCAGTTTGAACCCAGCCATATGCAAATCAGTCTTGACCCTGTGCCTCATGAGAACAGTCCAGCCCGAACTGCCAAGTCAGGTCCTCACAACCAGGGGCATTCAAAATGGTTTTTAAAAAATGCAGCCTGTGGTCAAGCATTAGCGTTTCAGGGGATATAATCTTTGCCTGAATCTACTACTTATCAAAAGTCTCATGTAGCACTGTCACGCATGCAAATAATATTGTTTACTTTTACAGTTTTTGCGTTCTCAGATTGTTTGAAATGTCAAAAAAGCTTCTTCTGTTTTAACAGGAAAATGTAATTGACTTTAAACATTCTATTTACTGCCTGTCCTTTTGTTTCAAATCTCCCTGTTCCTGCTTGCCATCCTCTGCCTGCCTCCTCTCGCCGAGCACAGTTTACTTTAAATCACATGCATTTTTGTCTTACTCCTTATTTTTATATTCATGCAAATTGCCCACGCCTCATTTTAAAGATCACAACTTACCCTTTAAAAAGTGATATCCCTTTAACGTAACAGTAACTAATCCTCTGTTGCTCATACATTAATGCTGTCAACGATGTGCATGAATTGGCATTCACCCTCTCCCACTAAAGATCAAGTCTAACTCCTATTCATTTAATCTACCACATAGAAACTGGAGTAAATGCATGGATTGATTTCCTTAAGAGCACAAGACTAGTCCCATTAGAGAAAAAAAGCTATCCTAAGGTTGATGAGCAGTGTGTTGCCTGGCATAAAGCTCTTTAATGCCTCTTCAGGGGCAACACGTGCTAAATATAAGGGATAAAGAACCCCCTGCCGGACATTTTAAGGACATTGCAAGTCCCAGAGGAGTTCCATATCCATATAGAGGAACAAGATTGAGTTCTTTTATAAGGTTAGGAACACAGACTTGACTTGCAATATCCTTATTATGTACACCAGGAGGTACTTTATCCCATATAATACATGGTCACACCATCACCGTTCCCACAGACCACTTCAACATGTTTTCAAACATGAAGAATATAAATAAAACCCTAGTATAAAATTAAATACGTAAAAAACCTGTTAGATATTTGTTACAAACAGATACTAGAAACAATCAAATACAAGTCTGTTCTTCTTTCTCTTTTTAAGCTTTAGTAGCTCGGAATGTGTAGAAACATGCAGAAAGATTCCAGCTTTGCTTTATCTAAGGAGTGAAAATAGTAAACAAACTCTCTGCTTGCGAAAGGCAAGTTATGTTTTCGTTGCTTTAAACAGCTGCTTCAATTATGCTTTGTGACCTGACCGCCTTTTACGTCACCTGCTGGCTCTGACAGCAGGTATTTTGTCACCAGAACATGACTGTGATAACTTATATTAGTCGAGTTCTGATGTCTTTTCTTTATAATCTGCGAATGGGTGCATTGCAAGTCGTTGTTTATAAGAAAATTAGAGGCTAGCATTTACACAGGTATTGCAGAATCGCATGTTTTATAACGTAACTACAACACAATATAAAACCCTCCTGGCCAAAACTAATACTAATACTAAAACACTCAGCGGTTGGGTAGTCAATTGTAGTTCATATAGGCTGTTTAATAATTTCCTCATACTGCGAGACAGTCTTACACTTACATAAGACAAAAGTGCTGTGAGGCTCTCCATCCCCCAGCAGTGCACCAGTTCACATCTTTAAATCACTTATCACCAACTGAGCAGCCACGGACTAACTGAAGAGAACTGCCGCATGCTGCTGGCCAACGGAGTACTTTAATTAAGTCTACCACTGTCGGTCCCAAAAAGTTATTTATTACAATCACTTCTCAACAGTTCACAATGACAATCAGATACGCAATGATATTACCAAAGCTCATCCCAGCAGATCTCTCCACCATTTATCCCTCCAACGCAGGGCCAGACTGGCTGTAGCAGGCAGCGGGCGTTTCCCCGGTGGGCCACCAGGGTGGGGGCCAGTTTTGGACCCCTGGGGGACAGTTTCTGTTACGGGGGCTGGTTTTGCAGCATAGCTGCAATATCGGCCCCCTGTAACAAAAGCTGCAGCAGTGAGACGGGAGTGGTGCTTCCAACTAGCATCAACTCCCCTCCAACCCCCCTCACCCCTGGGGCCAGCCACGCTGTTTGTCAGGGCCGGTTTTGGTTTCCAGTCCGGCCGTACTCCAACATATGCCTGCTCAGGACCATAAATGTGAAACAAAATATCTGAGAATGAGCAAACCTTTGTAGTAACAAGCTAAGTGGAATGTGGTTATAAGAAATATCTTAAAGGGACCTGCAGAGCTGCTAAAGACTCCCTGCTTCCTTAAAGCCATAAACGGTGCTCCTCTCGCTCAAACCTCTTCGTTCATCGCAGTGATAAGTGCTGCATCTCATAACACGATGCCTGCACCATTGTGGCCATCATGCGCAACATGGTAACACTTTCAAAACAGGATCAAAACAAAAACACACTTCCAACCACACACCCTACATGTACATAGTGTAGTGTGCTGCCCTTGTAGGCAAGCGCTTCAGCACCCCACACTGGGATAGGAATCCTATATAAATGTTGAAATACAATACAGTTGACAATAAGCAAGAGGCCTTAACGGAGGTGGTTTGTGTAGACCCCGGGAGCGGGATGATTGAAACAGCTCATACGTTTCCTTAACAATAAAGACATTTAGAAAGTACGGTACACGTTATGAAAAGAACTGGTTGGGTGTCCCACACTTACATCAGCAAAAGGGCTATTTATGTTTTTGTTAGTCTCGGAGTAGCAGTGTGGCTTTAAAGTAGCACTCTCGCCAGTGGGGTCTTAATCACCTCGGGCGCGATGAGTCACGTTTACGTTTACGACGTGACGCAGAACGACATGCACGAGATCCCATGAGGTGCAGCGATTTGGTGAATAATACTAGACGCACTTCGCAGGTGGCAACACGACCCCGTTGCTAAGTGATCGAGTGAGAGACTGCAGAGACGCCATTTGTCGGGTTATTGTCGGTATTAATATGGAGGGAACTGGCAGGGTTTGTGTGAAACTGCAAGTTCTATTTTTGTAACCTTCGTTCATGGCAATGGAAAACTTTGGAATCTGGCACTGTTTGAGAAGTTTTTCCATGGGCCACGTTGTGAAAATTATCACTTTTTGTCAAATGATGCCGCATATATCACTTCTTGACACTAACAAAATGGTTATGCATTGGATATACTTTACAGGAAACAGGTCCGGCCCATTCCAAGTCCTGAGCAATCCCTGGAGGCCATGTGCAGGATTTACCGGGTGCACAATTACCATTCCATTCACATTTTTGTACGTCGGAATGAGATATATAATGCACGAATACGCTTTCACCTGCTCCGAGGTATGGAACATTGTAATATGCAGTGTTTGTTTCCAGAATTTGTACCAGGTTTACCTGCGGAAATCAGCGGCAAAAACTTGTGTGGTGAACTAGAAGTGCACCACATTCCTTATTCCAAACATCTGTTTGCATGTGCATTTAGATTTGCAGGCTAATCAGAAAGAAGGTCTTGATGTTCTTGCCCTGGACAATGCCTTGTATGCAAAAAAGCTCAGCAAAAAAGTAGGAAAATGTGCATATGTCTTCTAGTTAGTTTCATTAAAATGAAAGTTGCCTCACCAACCTGGCCAAAGGCGAAAGCTCCAGGCATTGGAAGAGCCCAGGGCTCACGACTCCACAGCTCCCACCACTCCAGCATCAAGATCTCCAAACCATAGGGAAAGCAAGAGGGTGGCAGCTCCCCACCCCATTCCCACCACACACAGCACATGGGGAGCAGTCAACGCCTCCCCTTGATTGGCCCCAACCTCCAAGGCCAACCCTCTAACTGGTATTTTCTGCCTGCACTTAGCAGAATCTTCCAACATCATGGAAAACTAACCAGAATAGGACACAGTATTCCCAGGTCATGTGGTTATTCCTCATCCCCCAAATCTCGTAATTGTCAGATTCGGGTGTGGTATCCACACAGCAAAATCCTGCTAACTCGTCCTAAGGGCCTAAGTGGTGAAAAGGATGACGCAAGCAGAGCCAAAATGCGCTGAGAGCTAAACAGCGAAAGCGGATCTTTGTAAACTTGGTAAAGTGTAAAAACTGGAAACATTGCAAAATGGTGCTTGAGGAAAAAAACTTTCCCCTCTGCTTCTGAACCCGGCATCAACTGATACGCCCACTGGAGCACGTTCCAGACCCCTAGAATTGGTTGTTCGGCAGTATTTGTGTTTGGTCTGCCTTTCAAGTCGCATTTAAGGCTGTCCTACTTGGGGTAGATTCATATGCAGATCTGCCTATAGGCAACTCAAAAAGCCAGTAGAATTGGGAGGGATTCAGTAATATATTATGAGCCGTTATCCGGTGAACAGTATACCCCATAGAACAATATCCCTAGCTCCCTTTCATCCATGGAAGAAAGTCAGTGTCATATGAGACTCTAGGCCTGATTACGCTGGCAGTGGGACCACCACCGTCAGGCCGTCGGTCCCACCGCCATCGGCCCCTGCAGGTCCACCCGCCGCATTCGGGTACAGCGGATGGTGGCATCTGGTGGAGGGATGTCCACCTCACATCCGACCATCGGAGGGACTGCAATCCCTAAAATAGGGGCCAGGCCTCCTCAGGCACCGCAGTAGGGATTTCAATGTCCCTTTCCGCCTGCCAGTTCATGGCGGTCCAACCGCCATGAAAAGGCAGGTGGAAAGTGACTTTGGGGGCCCCTAGCGGGCTCCCCTTCCCACCTGGCTGTCCGCTATGGGATCTGGGGGGCACCTATAGTGCCCCCTAAACGTCCCTGCACCGTGTGATAGGCGCCTCCTGGTGCCTGTCATAAGGTGCAGGGATGTTTACAAACATGCCTCTTAGCAGTGAGGCTTGTTCTGCAGCCCTTTTTTGGGGCACAGCAGAAGCCTCAATGCAAAAAGGCATGTTTCCAACCACATCCATGGCGGTCGGATCGTAATTTGTCTGGCGGGAATGCTGACTTCCTGTCAGCCAGTCCCATTCCCGATGGGATGGCGGTCGGACGCTCGCCCGACCGCCATCATAATCAGGCCCTTTGTTCCTGATCGCCCTGTACCTCACATGGCCTCCTGCTGAAGAGGTTCCATGGGCATCCAAGTGGGGTAGGCATAGGCCTTACAAAACTTTGGGCAATTCTTCAGCACAGGCTGTTGCATTAAACAGAACCCATTGACTTTCTCAATTCACTAGCAGCAGGCACCAACCAATCACTGTGAGTCTCAACACCGCTTCGCAACCGAAACGTAAAATTCCAAATATCTGTTGAAACAGAAACACAGGAGTCAGTCCACAAAGATTCAAGGTAACTTAGTAACGTATTCCACATATAGATTATAGTTACTTATAGGTAATATTTTCACTCTGCCAAGTGGATAGCGCAAATAATTATATGATCTCCGGCCCTGAGAAAAAGGGTCTTTTTCATGAGGAAAGAGTTTCTCTTTCAGGAAACGACACCTTCTTTTCTTCACATTTGACGGTGTAAACGTCCTGATTTACTCCAGCTTAAAGGAGTACCTTATTACTGAAGATAAAGAACAACTCCTGCGCTTCTGTTTCATGAATCTTTAAAACTGCTTTGCACTTAGGTCGTTTTTGGGTGTATCATTTGAGTACCTTCATTGACAATTCGTTGGACAATTCCCTGGAAATACTACATTTTCCATAAAGTAAGTTTTCATTAAGTTACTCACATGCAGTTTATATGTACACTTGTAAACTGCATTTCTTTGTCTTTTTTTTTTTAGAAAGGACTCTTACATAATTTTGCAGGTCATTAGCACTGATCAGGTCAGTCCAATATTTCCATTTCCATGCAGGTGCTTTTTTTTTGTTTTTTTTTTGCAGAGTTTTATATAGCGCGAACTTGACCCAAATCGGGTATCAGGGCGCTTTACATAGCACCAGTTACATTTACATAGCACCAGTTACGTTATATGAGGACACATTCATTTCTTTGTTAGGCACGGGGAGATTAAATGATTTGCCCAGAATCACAGAATGTGGACGCGACCTCGAGGCTCGAACCCAGTTCCCCAGGTCCGAGGTCAGAGCACCCTAGCCGTTAGGCCAGCTTGAGTAACTAATACATGGTCTTCAACATTTAATCTTTCCCATTGTATTCAATTATTATGTTTACAAATAACAAAGCTCATGAGATCACATAACCAGGGCCCGAAACGTGCTGCCCTTAAAATGAATGATGTGTTCTTCCCTTTTCATTCAAGTCGATTGTGATTTGTTGTTGCTGTGCGAGGTCAACCGAACAGCAAAACTCCACTGCATGAGTGAACTGTGTGCCAACCACATGTCAGTGTTACGCTAACCAGAACCCTACTTGGTTATGTTAGCATATATCTGTGGAGAGCTCAAAGAACTGTCAACTTTGGCACTCAAGTCCTAGAATAAGAAGTGCAAACAGATCCTAAGTCTTAGCTGCAATCAAAGAGCCACTTTTGGAACATTGGAATAGCTATCCAGAAATCTGGCTGAAGTCTGTATCTACAGCCCTTATTTAACAAAGACTAACTTGAGAAAGAAGATGAGCTAAAATCATTAGTTTCAGAATTGGAGACAGCACGTTGCTTAAGAACATGATGGGGCATTTCCTATGTGGAAATTGCTCTGTGTGCCCATACACAAAACAACAGAAAGAGGTGGATATTGCGACAGATCGCCCTTGGGTACTACGACAACATACTAATTGCAACACAGAAAATGTGGCCTATATGATCACCTGTCCGTGTGATAAAAAATACATTGGCATGACAGCACATAAGATTTTTTTAAGAATCAAGGAACATTGTAGCACCATAAGATGCAAGCAGACATCTACATGCCTTACAAAACACAAACTAAATCTTCACCACACAGATACAGAATTGCAGTGGGTCATACTGGAGGTTCTAAGACACAGACTAGGAACCAATATGAGTAAAATACTATTTGAAAGAGAACAGAGATGAGTGTCTCAAATGAAGACACATGTCAATAGCTTGAATGACGACATCTCGTGGTTACAAGTATAGTCCACTAGATCACTCAATCCAGCTTTTATTAACTTTGTCAAAAACACAGAGCAACCCCAAAAGACAGAACAGGCAGTCACTAATAATATGTCCCATGCGATATGATGAACAATACTCCACCTTTGTGGGCAAAGAGACACGTAACCACATTTCCCATTTTGCCTAGCTCAATGCCAAGCTAGTGGTAATATGACCCATACTTAATGATATATTACAATACTTAGGACAAACTCTAGTTTTAAGTATTGCTGTCATAATACAGAAGACATAAAAGACAGTCATTGGTAATATGGCTCACGCAGTGTGACGAACGTCACTCTTCTTCGCGGGCACTTAGGCTTGGGACTACATTTCCCATGATGCCTAGCCCATTGCCCAGAAATATAGGTAATATGGCCCATATCTAATGTTGAACAACACTCCTTTCCGCGGGCTAAGGATCCCGTGATCATGTATCCCACAATGTCTAGCGCTTTGCACTGCCAATGGAAAAATGACCCACTTTTAATGAAGAACAACATACTCTTTCGTGGGCTAGGAGGCTCTGGAATACTTATCCCATGATGCCTAGCCCACTGCCCGTCCATGACGTAATTGGCTGGGCGTTAAGCACTACATTTGACATGCTACACACGGGAGACAGTAGCGTCGGGAGTAGGACAGGGATACACTGTAGGTGATCCAGCGAGGGAGATCCTTGAGGAAGTAAGCTTCATGAGATTTATACCCTCCATCCCACCCCCGCGCACAACCGCATAATGTCTTTTTTATATTCTTCATGACATTGGGTGCATCTAACGTGAATGTTGTATCGTTGCACCATTGTAGGGTGTGACTACAGGACTCTCCCCCCCGCTCCATGAGGCACATGGACTAGATACGGGGTAAGATACTGTTATTTTATTGATATGCTGAAAACCACTGGGGTTAAACTCTAACAGTGTGGAAAAAATCAGGGCAAGACTAAGGCACAATACAAACGCCGTAGAAGTTCAGCATGCATGCACAGGGGTGAGTAATAGTGAGTGTAACATTCACAATATTCTTAATGGGTGACTACATTGCGTAATGAATGTAGTTTCGCACCTAAGATCGTTTTACAAACTGACTCTGGTCACTCTGAAAATACACTTTTGTGTTAATGTGTGAATGTCCGTGTCTGTACTGTGCTCATTGAACTGAATATATGATTATGATTTTTAGAGAGTTTACTCCTGGCACGGAAGAACCCGGATTGGACTAAGTGGCAATCTGGTACTGTATGAATGTAGTCATTATGCATGTAATATACAAAGATAGCGAAGCATTGTAGGGACATACAGGGTTCAACTCGGTCCTGAAGAAAGCCCGGGACCCCAAGGGGGCCACTGTGGGGCTGAAACATGTCGAACTGATTGATTAATACTGGACAATCAGCACCATAACAGGGCTGTCACTGTCCTGTTTTTCTTGTTGTTCACCATCCCTCCTCCACCAATGAATAAAGTTTAGAAATTTTGAACTGGCAGGCGGTTCCCTTTTCATCTTTTCTCCTCAGTTTCCTGCTAATGCTTGAACTACAGCCCTAATATGGGCTCGTTTGCCATTAGGGGGGGGGGGGGGGTGATGCCATCCTGTCTATTTTTTATCACAACTGCATTGGTCCATAGTATTGGAAGAACAGAGTAGCTGGAGTCATAACACATTCCTCGGTGAAGGAGCACCTTCATTGTAAGGTGTAGAAGTCCAAAGGTTGGGCTAATGGCATAGGAGCCCATAAGTTTCTTTTGTGAAAACTTAAGAACAACCCCACACAAAGGAACCCGGATGATACCACTGAATTCCAGGTATAACTACAGTTGTGAGAAGTGTTTAAAACAAAAAAATCTGAGATCTACTTGATGCTCCTGGTTCTGTCAACTTAGCAGGATACCTTCTTATAAGGAAAATCAATGTTTGAAGTAAAACCAAAGAGACCATACCCGAACCAGCTTCGATTTCCACAGAACATTTTGCTACCCTATCCTCAAGGACCAAGTGTGTTCATTTGCTCCTACCAAACACAGTTATCTACGCTGTGGTAAGGTTTAAGGAAACACCGGTTTCTGGAATCCTAAATTTGGTAACTCGGCCATGGAAAAATCAGTCTAGTTGCATGAAAAGGAACGACCACTGGAAAAACAAAAGATTGTGTATCCATTATGTTTTCAACGAAGTTATGGATCTAATGCATTTGAACATTCTTTAGCCTCTGCTGGATAATTTTTATATTTCAATAAAAAAATGTTTGGTTCTTACTCATATGTTACTTAAAAAATGCCAAGTGTGGTTAGTGGGGTGGCAAATACTTGCAAAGATTATCTAGTTGCCTTATAGTCGTTATTTGCTTTTTTAGGGTTTTATTCTGCTATTAATGAGCTGAACAATTTGCTTAGACAATATTGATGAATTTTCCAAGCAACAAGGAAGAGTAAAAATATTCACCTTTGTATTCCAGCCATCATGTTAATTGGGTCCAGGAGATAACCTGGGATAGGTTATTAGTAAATTGAGGAACTAGTTATAGGGAAGACAACAAACCATTACTTCATTTATACCAACTATTGGGCTTACGTCAGTAGTATAGGGCCAAGGCACTCAAAGGTCTGCACAATGTCAGCAGTCACTAAGAACTGAAAAGAACCTGCAATATAACCCTCAAAACAATCTACTGGCCTTGACAGTGTACCAATGTAAAAAAATATTGCTGAGTATGTTTTGCATAATCTATTACACTGTGGGCGTTAAAAAGGGCAGTACTAATACAATTCTCCTGTTCTTACATGCAAGACACAGCCCTTTATCTCAATCTTTACCTGATGGCAAATACCATTGTCACCAGCATCTGATGAACGTGTATACTTCTTTTGGGAAATCTTTGTATATGTGTAGCATCGGGATCTCTTTTGTACTGATGTAAGGTAAAAGGAAGAATAGTGAGATAAGACTACTACAGAATGTGCCGCATAACACCACATAATTTTGTTTTTGCTTACCATATTATTTAGCTAGTTCTGCCACATGACTTGGCCATCCAATTCCACACAATTTCAGGGGCCCTGGTAAATGTCAACAAAGGCTTGCTGCTTCTTTATCAGTATATCTTGTCTCGTTTCAGTATCACCCTAGAATGTTGAACCTCAGTGTTAATGCCCTCTTTATGCATCCTCACCCTGACATCACTTGGTCTGGTTGAAGTGTCATGTTAGCTTGGGATGACTAACTGTGCAAAACTATAACCGCTCAACCAGGTTATATCATTACCAAAAGTGTTCTGGCGGCAGAAAGTTTGGACGTTATTCCTGAAACCATTCTAGTTTTTACAATCCAAATCATCAATGAAACGTCAGAAGTTTGCAATAGGTGCACAGAAAGGAAGAACAGAGGGCTCAGATGAATGAACTGAGTATTGATGGATTGTTCCATGCAAACAATTTAATAAAACAGGTTCATCCTTATGTTGCATCCATTCTGTGAACTGTATGCTGAAGAGAAACTGGGGATTGGTTAGTAGTAAATGGAGGGTCTATTTACAGAGAAGGGGACAAACCATTGTTTTGTTCATACCAACAGTTGGTGCTGTCAGGATTATTATAGATTTAATGCCCTTAAATGTCTGCACAATGTCAGCCGTCACTAAAGATTGAAAATAACTTGCCCAGACATTGCAGCAATGTCCGAAAGTATTGCAAAACATACAGCAGGAGTATTGCAACAAAAAGACCGAGGAGGAATGTAACCTACAGAGGTCACTCAGAAGGCAATGTGCCCATGGATGTGCTTTGCACATTGAAAAAGTGCTGCCAGTGCCAGACCGCTTCATCTTTTACACACAGGCCTACCCGGAGAAGGATCAGAAACCAAACACTGTCCCTCAGATGCTCTAGGCAGAGCAGTTGGTGCATTCTTGATGGCTGCTCAGACCTCATTCTAGCCAAGGAAGAAACTATGAAGTTGTCTTGTCCTGGAAATGTTGACTGTGGTGGACGTCAGCAGAACAAGAACAAACCTATAACATTCAGAGGTAAATTTACAAGACAAACGCTACGTGTTGAAATCCCACCAACAGGATGGACCTTGCGACATTAGTTCATGCATTCAAATGCACTCAAGATGATGTGACCCAGTGTGCATCATGTTATCTGGTGTTTGAAAGGAATAAAATGAAAGGTGATGCCCCGGTCTCTTCACTCCTTAATGACTTATTCTTTAGGTTCCTTTTCGTGATTTATATTTGTTATCATCATTATTTTCTTTATTTATATTGTTATCTTTTTTAGAAACTATTTCTTATCTTTATGGTAATTGTGCAGCAGTCTAGTTAGTGCTCTGCCACAAAGCCCTCAACATCAAGTGTATAGAAAAACCTGAACCGTCCAGATATCACCATGAACTCTGATGCATCTGGCACAAACATTCCTGTATAATTCTCATGTGGCAGATATCTCAACCATTTTTCTAAAAAGTATGTATGCCTGTTTATGGTGTTTTTATAGCACAAACCAAGCCGAAAGGCAGCAGAGCTCTGTACATAGTTAAAGATAAGCATAAAGTCAATGAATAAGAGGAGAGGAAAGTGGGTTGTAGATGGTTAATGCATTGTGATGTAGTGAACTCCTTCTTTCCTAACTTGGAGCAGTGTTGCGGCAGTCCTGATGGATACAGGGATTTGTTCAAGTTCCTGGATGCATAGATGGAAAAGGCCTGCTGCCATGCTTTCTTTTTTACAAACTTCGTGTCTTGGCTGTAGGTGGCAACATATTCAGTCACAACCACATGAATCAAATTGCACTTGTACCTTCATGCAGGTTACAGAGAGCATACCTCCCTAAAACACTCTTTGCTATGACTGAAAGAAATGCATACTGAGTCGACTAAAGAAATATTGACATGGGGTCTAAAATAGTTTAATATCAAATACAAGGCCTTTGTACAAATTGCTTTCCCTGGTGATGTAAGAGGATAAAACCGAGCATATATAAATACAATGTTGACCAGAAGTCATTTGTAAATTTATAGCCAAGTCTTACCTGTGAATTGGGTCAAACTCCTTAGTTATAACTCATGTATCTAGGAAATATTAATAGCACAAGCATGAGTTTTAATGAAAATGAGTAGCTAAGCAGAGGAAGGGTGGGCTTCAATTTATTAGTAAAATATGTGTCTTAGTACTTCGGTGTGCATACATTGCACATACCTTTGCATTTGGGTCTACTTATTATAGCTGTCTTTGGAGGACAGAATCTTCCACACAGTAGTCAAACAAATACAACTTTTCAAGGTCTCCTGCAACGTCATTTGTTCATGTCTTCACAAGGTGGGACCATATGACAGCTCTTTAGGAGGAAGATGGAATCTATCCATTGGCTGGTGGCTACATGGCAATCTTTCTGCTTCGCTTCTATACAATAGGAGAATCCCATCTGGCAGGTCTCTACTGAGGAAGGGAGTCTGTGGAATTGTAACTTGGCAGAACTAATTAACAGTCAATAATTTTGAGGGACCATCAGGGTGCATGTAACGTCTGTTTAAAAGAAGACGATCATCCGCAGGGTATGTGAGGTGGAGAGGCTGCCTTCTTTTCGGAGTGGTAGGCCACAGCGCATCTCCTCACCTGGGTGGCTCTGCTTCAAGGCTATTTGGAGCTTCGGTTGCATCCGAGTGCTTGTGAACATGCATGCCATGTTGTACACATTTACCACTGCTATGCTGGGTCCATTGAGAAGTTCAGAATCTTGATTCAACTTTTTCTAACCAAAAAACTGACACTAGAATTTATTTGTGTTCATTGCACTGGGGCTTGCTGCCTTTCATTAACATCAGGCTACCCGAGGCCAAATGTTGGGGCGAGTTTGCCATTTAGGGCCCCTGAAGCCACCTCGTAAACTGAGTGATCCAAGTAACCAAATCACCGTAGTCCTAAGCATCCCACCCTCCCCAATAATATGGATAGCCACATTAAGTTGACTGTAAGTAACTATAACTATGTCTTCCAATCACATGCCTCTGCTTTTAAAATGCCATATCTGGCTGCAGCAATCACCTTATGCTACCACTGCAGAGATGCTACTGCTATTACTTGCTGTCCCAGAGTGACTTTTCTATATTTTGTCCTAAGGGAGAGCATGGCTTATCATCTTGCCTGGAGGAGTGCCATACAACTAAATAGCAGCTATTGTGCAGCAACTCATCATGGGCCCCAACAAACAGCTTGAAAGGAGCACTTACCACAGACAAGCAGGCACTTTGGCTATCATCTAGGTTTGGGGGGCCCCAGCCAACTAACAGGGTGGAAACTCCAAATTTATTCTAACGGTATAAGCAACAGGGATGAGCAAAAGAAAACCGTAGGCCTGCGAAGTCAGTGCAGTCGGAGAATTATGCACTTCGTAAATGAGTGTGACACTCGTCGACTTCAGAGGAAGTGTAGATCCACTTATCCCCATCCTATTTTCTGAGGCTGGGCGTCCTGTCCAACATGCACTGGGCAGCAAGCTGCAGGAAATGTATTTTCCCCGCTGCCGCTGTAGGTGCCGCTGCTCTGAGGTGCAGCAGGGAAACATGCCACCACTGCTCACCCACATCATCTGCTTTCCCCACTGCCAGAAACCCTACTTTGAAAACGATGGTGAGTGACTGCCATGTGGTACGTTCGCAGCATTGCCTGGATGTGGAGACATTGGCACTGCAGCGCAGGGCCTGCAATGTTGCACCAGTGATGTAACTGGTGTGCATTGTTTATAGCTCCAAATTGTAACCGAGAGGTGTATGAATGTTGCCACCTGCTAAGAGGGTGTTTTTGGTATCATCCCATGTCACGTGGAGCATAATTAATAAATTGGCTGGCCGGCCAGGTGGGGTCTCAGAGACCACCTGTGCCTGGACCAGAGAACCAGCATCCACAACTCTGAGTCCTATCATTTACAAGCATTTCCATGTAGTTCCCTCACACCTACACCACTACACGAGTGTAAGCTACCACTGTACCAACGCCCAACACAACACTGGCAACGAGGATGGGCATGCCCTCCATCTCCATAAGGCCCTCAGCTCTCCAAACCTGAGTCTTGTGGCTGCGCGCCACCATGTGGTTGTGCTGTGCTTGTGCCATGTAAGTCTGGTCAGCAGCACACCGTGTTCGGCCCAGTGACTGCCTACACCAGTCCTAACAGGATTTGCAGAGGAGCTGTGCATGGTGCGCTCCACAAGGCATCATAGGACAATTTAGATGAGGCTGGCTCATGGGAGATGGGCCCCATAATGAGCATGTGACATGTGGCACGGTCTGAGCGCTCGCACATGCAGTGAGTCCTGCAAATACTCCTGCATGTGGCCCCGATCCATAGTGACTGTGCACAGACATCATAGCACTTAGAGTAGACATTCATGGGAAGGAGAGCAAACAGGAATAAGCAGCTCTGCCTAAGCCATGCTGTGACTCAGTCTTCAAGAACAGTCCTAAGCCCACAGATTCTACATGTCACACCCAGGCAGGTGTGGCCTCTAAGAGTTTTGGAGCATACCTTGCGCACAGTTGTTTCCAGATCAAAGCAGTGCCGAGTTTCAGGTGACATTATGGTGAATATTACCCCCATTGAACTGTTCATAATTGAAGGAGCCACCTCTGTGCAAGGTGGAAGGATTGGCTGGAGAGAGTGGAATCTTCTTTGAAGCTATGGAAGTTTACAATGAGAGGAAGAGGGCCATGATACTGCAACTAGGAGCGGAAAGCCAAACATGGAATCTCCAAGAACATCCCGGAAGTATCCCTAAAAACACAAGTGACTCTTATAAGAGCCCTCAATGCATACTTTGAACTTATGACCAATCAGGACTTCAAGAGGTTTGTCTTTCGCCAAGCCAGACAAGAAGCAGCAGAGTCCATTGATGCTTTCTAAACCAGGCTAAAAGAAATGTCAAGTATATGTGCAGGTTCGCCGACGAAAGGGAGGAGATATGTGGACAAATAATCCAAGGCTTTGCATCAGCCAAACTCCGTGAACCCATCCTCCAAGAATATGGCAAGTCATTAGCAGACAATCTGACCATGGGCAGGACTAAAGAACTATCAAAAGTTCACGCTTCCTACATAGAGTCTGCCCTACAGAAAACAGTAAAAGCAGAGCCAGTCAATGCCTTAGGACCTTCAACGCCCTCTGGAAGACCAAGAAAGGGAAAGCACCAACACAGCTCTGAGGATACTGTGGCAGCCCCCAACACAACCAAGCTGAATGCCCCGCAAACAGCAAGAAGTGGGCAGGGTGCAATAAGTACAATCAATTTGCGATGGCTTGAGATCAAGGAAAGAGAAACCACACCATAATGCTGCCAACACGATGTCTGAAGCATGTGGACATGACAGAAATGGATGGCGATGATGATACTGAGCACACTGTCCAATCAGTCTTCATGATAGGGGCTGCATTGCAATCACAACATCACTTACCAGAGTGTCAGATAGATGTTGGAGTGTATCCCATTTTGGCCTCAATTGATACAGTGGCGTCCATTAAGCTATTGTCTGCAGAAGCCTACCAAAAGTTGCAACCTTCTCCAACGCTACAGAAAACAGCACCAAGGTGTTCACGAACGGGCAGAAGAAGCCTCTACAAGTCAGAGGAAAGTTCTGCACACCTATTACTAATGGGCATCACTCCAGTGATTCAGTAGTCTAAGTCACAGAGGAAGGCCATGGAATGCTGCGGGGGTGCTGCATGTCAGAAGCCCTAGAGATAGTCACATTTGTCTTCAGAGTCCATCAGGGAGTCTTACACATCCTAGATGAGTTCCCTTAAGTGTTTGAAGGGAACAGATGCCTAAAAGGAAAATAAATAAGACTACATATTCAATTCAATTCAATAATACTTTATTTCGACCTGTTTCGGCCATAAAAGTAGCAGTTAAAACACAATACAATAAAATACACAATAAGAGCATCATCAGTTAAAAAAGAAAAAGAATTTTTTTTACAGCTAACACCCCAGATTAGTCTAGGCACTGTTTCGAATTAAAAAATTCCTTTTTATCCAGAATGCATGGAGATACTTAGAAAGTGTAAACACAATGTAAGCTGCTGTATTAGATTTAAAGACTCTAAGTGCATCTGCATATTTACGAAAACCCAGGTTCCTGCATACAGGTATAATCCAATGCTTCCGGGCTCTGCTGTACATGGGACAGAAGAAAAGGATGTGGCATTCATTCTCTAAATCCGTGCTACAGCCAGGGCATTTGGAAACCCCGGAGCTAGACCACTTGTTTGTGAAGCATGCAAGGGGGAGGCAGCCAAACCTCCATTGGATGTATAACTTTCTGGCCAGTACAGGATAAATTACATTTAAATAGTCCTCAAAGGAGTATACAGATTGAAACTCTAAAAATGAATTTACCATAGGACCGATACATGAGTTATGCAGCCATGCACTGGTGCATCTAGCTCTATGTGACTGGGTAAGCTGTTATCCTGAGATCTCACTGCAGACAATCGCTGGCTGATGCCACAAATCCACAAGACCCATTAACGTTAATTCCTGTTTGACATAGGAGAGCCAGGGGATGTGCACAGCTTTGCTCAGATTTAATACTTCCTGCAGTTCAGTTCTATATTGTGTGAGTTCAGGGGTTAGCCATAATCTCCTCCAGAATCTGAGGGGTTTAAGAGACAGTTCCTCCTGGATTGGGAGAGGGCCCAGGTCAAGCCGAAGAGGAATAAGGGGGGTACTCTGCGGGAGCATTAGCAGCTGCCTCAAGAATCTATTCTCCGCTTTAGTTAATTCGGGACTCACAACATACCCCCATAGTTCCCCCTCATACAGGGCCGCTGATCTTGCCCTGGTTTTATACATTTCTAAACCTGGGCTTATGGGCCTATATGATGAGGCATTGTTCATTTTCAAAATTCCACCCGCTGTTTGAGTCAGTTTAACCTGGGATTTTAAGAGATGAGGCACCCAGGAGAGGTTTTCGCTCAGCGTGACACCTAGATATTGAAAGGTCTGCACTCTCTCAAGCGAAACTGTGTCCAATATAGGAGGGGGTCTGGTGCGTCGTGGGGGATTAAAAATCATGAATTTAGTTTTGTCTACGTTGATTTGTAGACCATGATCAATACAGAATTCATGAAACCCAACCAATGTGCGCTGTATCCCCATGGGTGACTTAGCTAATAAGAGAGTATCGTCGGCGAACATTATTGCCGCGATTTTCTTACCTGCCAGCCTGGGTGCATCGTTGTTTAGGACTGCATCCAGGCGAGAGATCAACCCATTCACGTACAGGCAGAACAAGGTGGGGGCAAGGACACACCCTTGCCTAACTCCCTTGTCTACCGGGAACCTTGCGGACAAAACTCCTCCCCTCGCACACCTGACCTGCGCAAAATTCTGTGTATGCAATCTCACTAATATGTTCAACAGAGCATTAGGTACTCCCAGGTCCCGAAGAACAGCCCACAATTTCCCCCTAGGCACGGTGTCAAATGCTGAACGGAGATCAACGAACACCATATAGAGGCTGCCACCCTCTATAGTGACGGTCTTCCAGTATAGCATAGCTAGGCGGAATAGCTGATCCGTGGTGGATGTTTTACTCCTAAAACCAGCCTGATAGGGTGACAAAATATTATTCTCATTGATCCACTCTTGCAGGCGATCTAAAATAAGTCGCGCAAATATTTTTTGGGGGACATCAATGAGACTGATAGGTCTGTAATTTGCTGGGAGCAGAGGTGACCCCTTTTTGTAGATAGGTATAATCTCTGCTCCCAGCCACGACCCGGGGACTTCTGCGCCTCGCAAGATATTATTAAATAGAGCGCACAGATACGGTGCCCAAATCAGGGGCTGGTCCTTAAACATATCTCCTGGTAGTTTATCTAAACCTGGGGCTTTGCCCCACATCATTTTTCCCAGGGCAATGATAATATCATCGTGGGTGAAGGCCAAGGTCTCAACCTCATCATCTCCAGGTACAAGAGGATAAAAATGCAGAACATCTAAGTCGGAAGATCCTGCATAGAGAGACTTAAAATGGGATTCCCAAACCCCTGGGTCTAGATTCACTTCTAGAGCATTGCGGGGTTCAGCAGTCCCATTATTTACAATTGCCCAGAATCTCCGCGAATCCTTACTAGTAAGTGCAGAGGCAAGATCGTGCCAGCGCTCCCAGTCCCAGGCAATTTTTGCCTGTTCCATTACTTCCTTATAGGAGCGTCTGAGGGCGCGAATAGTTAAACTATCCGTACCATCCTTAATTGCGTTTACCAAATTGGTTTTTGACTTCCTGCACGCAGCATTATACCAGGAGGAAGGGCGGGGCACCATAGGTTTATTGGAGGTTACAACTGGATTAAAAATATCGGATAATGTGTCCACCAAATCCTGATGAAGAGTGAGCATGTTCACAGAGGGAACAGAATGCTCTTCCGCGATCAGGATGTCCCTTGCCTTGGTGAGGAAGGGGAGAATAGTTAGATATAATCTAGGGAGGGCATCCCTCTTATCTTGCAGTTTCGCCCATTTGACACGCCGCCTATTATTAGATAAAACAAGGCCAGGGTCAGATGGCAGTTCGGGTTGTCGCTTTAAAACAAGAGGAGATATCATCTTTAGCGCCAGAGCATTATGATCGCTATCAATCCTGGGCAGTACCTCCAGATCCACGATCTTTGGCCAAAGCCTTGTCTCGACCATAACATAGTCTAGATGAGATTCGTGATCTTTTTTATTGTACGTGCATCTAGACGGAATGTCCGAGGGTTTCCTACCATTGACCGCCCTAACTGAATTGTGAAGGGTAAGAGACGTAATCTGTGTAGCTAGTGGGGACCAAGCCTTAGCAGGAGCAGAGTTGCATGGAGGAATTCCCCAGAACTCATCCTCTTCCAACAGGGCTCCCTCATCCATCCCTGGTAGGGGCTCATAATGGCAGTTGAAATCACCTGCAATTATAAACTGAATCTCCCGATTCAAAGAGTCGAGAAAAGCTGAAAGTTCTCTGATGGTTTGAGATTCCCTAGCCAGTGCTGTGGGGCGGGAATAAACATTGATTAGGGCTAGTTTAAAAGAGGGTTGCCATGTCAGTAAGACACATAAAATGTCAACCGAGTTGGTCTCTATTAATTCTGCTTTGCAACCCAGATGGATACCAACCCACGTGGACAGGCCGCCAGACGGCCTCCCAATGCCTCCCCAACGTGCCATGGTATTAAAGGCCACGAACCCCAGTCTGTGGGCTCCCTCCCTAGCCCAAGTCTCTTGAAATAAAATCACATCGTAGGTGTCTACAAAGGAGCCCCATTCAGGGCACTTAAGTTTGGTGCTAATTCCCGCCACGTTCCATGATATTATGGACATGTGCTGGACGTGGCTATTGGGTAGAGATGGAAAGACAGTCGAATGGGGTAGACTCTGCGATGGGTTGTGTTCGATGGGGTCCTCAAGAGCAATGGTGTCATTGGCTAGATTTTCTGTGGGGTGTTGCTCATTGAGACTGCAACCAATACTCTCTAGGGAGTGACCAGAGCTAATCCCTCCTGGGGGAGAAGGTACCTCCCTGCTACAGGGAAGCATGTTGCCTTCATGAATTGACTCAATCTGGTCGGAAGCCTGAGTCCCGTCTAGCGACCATGTCAGTCAGTCCACCTGATCTAACTGGCTATATCTGTTGTAAAGGGGGATAAAAGTGCGGGACAAGGTGTGAGCTTCTTGCCTTGGTTGCCCGACACGCCCCCTTCTGGAATGGGGTACGAGGGACCATTCAGTTTCTTGGCTATCTGCAGATTGACTAGGATAGAAGGAAGAAAGAGGGCATGTTGCAATTTTAGTTTCATGGTGGGAAAATCCACCCCTGCAAATGTACTCCACTGTTTTGGGGTCCCTAAAATTGACTAAGACACAGTCACCTTGTATAGTTTTACGGGTATGCCCTATCCAGCCCACCCTTCTGACCATAATAATCTCGCTGTTGACATGGGGGGGCAAAGGCCTGTGGGTACACAGCCGTTGCATCGTCTTATTCTTTAGGGAGATGTAATCTTCTGTGGTGGCTTCACTTATTTCAGGGACACCAGTGAGAACGACCACAAGGGGGCAAGATTCGGGAGGTAAATCAATTGTCAAAAGAGGCCCAAGTACCTCTCCCAGATCTCCCCTTCTTGTCAAACTTCCACTGACACTGCCTTTTGCCACCAGAGCGGATGCTGGAATAATAGGAGCAGAAGGTTGGATGTTAATGGCCCTGGCTTCAGTTTGGAAGGGTGCTGGGTTGACAATATGGGCAGAAGCTGCCTGATCTGTAGTAGAGTGGTTAGACAGTTGCTGAGTGTTTAAATTATTTGAATTGTTTAAGGGTGCAGCTGGGGTTATCCCATCCGGCCTGTTATTGTGGTTGCATTTGCAGGAGCATTGCAATTGTGGATTATTATGGACATTTCCCTGTGCTCCATTGATAATAATCTCAAGCTGTGCCAGGTGAGTTGTTATCCTATCTAACCTAGTGAGAATAGGATCGAGTAGGGTGTGCAACATTGAGTTAAGTTGCAACGATGTTACAACCCCTTCAGTTTGTAGCAGGATGTTGGATGAAGCGCTTGCATCGACCATATCAGTGGGGGGAACTAAGTGCGGGGAGCATAGCTCAAGATCTTCACTTAACCTGATTGGAACTTCGGTGGTTGGATTATCCCGGCGCTTTGAAGTTTTCTTACCCCCAAAATGAATTCTTTTCCCACTAGGAGCTTTAGATTTATTCTTCGAAGGCACTATCAGAGTTTTATCCTTCTTGTTGCGCAGGATAGGGCCTGAGCACGGCGGTGGAGGGGAACTAATTTTCGGTGAAGTTGTTAGTTCATCGCAACTCATGGTGTCACTTTGTGGAGTGTCATCAATAAATTGAGTCAGTGGGAGTGCAGATGATTTGGCGCCTGTACAATTAGGAATACCCTCAGTGGCTCGGGGAGTACAAACAGAAGCTAAAGGACCCAGAGAAGATCGTCTGGCCTGAGCAAGTTCTTGCGAAACCCTTCGTTCCATAAGGACTATGCCCTGGTCTATCACTGAGTTAGCTCTGATGATAAAGTTATCTAGGGTGCCCGTGAGATTATCATTGCGAGCAGGAATCCTGCCCGTTTTAGAGGCCATTGCGCTAAGCTCAGAGTATGGGGGAAACAATTACGTTGGAACGTTAAAGTACCCGCAGCTATGACAAGCAATGCCTAACACCCACTGTGCCCACTAAACTCTAACAACCCGCGTACAATACAACAGTATGGGTGTAAACCCCAAATCAAACCTGCACCCAAGTCCGTGAATGAAAGGGACGTGGCCCGGTCCGGACTCTTGCGGGCTCGAACGGGCTACAACGGGCCCGCCCTTGGCCCGGGCTTCGCCCGCGCTGCGATCCGCGCTGCGGATTCACGTGGACGGGACTAAGTAGTGAGGAGGGCGGGGCTTCAAGAAGAGGAGCAGGTGGTAGGGCCTGCGAGCGGCTCCCGCGCAGCGGGGGCCGCGAGGCGTGGCGTTGTGGAAATTTAGCTTGCAAACTGAACATTATCTGCGCCATCTTGCCTCTCCCCAGCGCCACGCACAGCGAATGCACGGCTGCCATTTTAGGCACCCCACTCTCTCCCCGCTCATTCTCGATCACCAGCGCTTCCCCCTGGCGCTGCGAACATCCCCCCCCCGCGCGCCGGCCACCCCCGCTCTCTCATACACGGGCCATAAACCCTCTCCTTCAGCGCGACCCTGCTACGGAACCACATCCGACCGACATCCCATACATGGTCATGCCGCACCTTTGATAACCCCCTTCCTCTGCGCCCCATTGTCCGAACTGGTCCCAGGCCATCACCTAGCCCTGCGGATGCAGTTTATTGCCCCTACTGTAAGGGAAACACCCCACATCAAAGGGATTACAGTGGATCAAAGCCCCTACCCCCTGAGACCCGGCCGGTCGCACACACCCCCGGGAATTGGCGGAATTCCCTGCTGCGCGATAGCCATCTCCCACTGCGGGTAGGGTGGGAACCTCTACTGTAACTATGTGTGGGATCGGATCTGAGCCGGGGCTTCAGGGGATGTTCTTTCATGCATCAAGAGAATCTCAAGAATGTACTATGTGTAATAAAGCAATAAACCGGTGTATAAGAGACCAGGTCTCAGAGATGCGGTTAGAGCACCTCGTGACGATACCTTGCTGTCTGATCTGATGTGTTCTGCTCCGACGGAATAAAACTTTGTTTCCTGCCTTCCAGTCTCCGGCGCCTGCCTCTTTCATTGGTAAATTATCGAGTGGTATGAGAGGCGATTACCGCCGGGCAAATACTTGAAAGGTTATCGACTGAAACTGCCGCTACCATTTAACAATTGGCGTCCCAAACGTGGGGCCCATCAGCGACACGTGGATCCAGTGGGAGAGGTCCCGACGACAGAGTGAACGACTGCAACGATCGGGAGAGCTCCTGCCCAATAGACCCTCGTCTGGCAGCCGATCATCCGAACTTCACTGGTTCCGAGCAGACCTCTCTCGAGTGATCTACGGTCCTGACTGGGAACCATCAGGAGTGCCGCGGCAAATACGGAGAGTAGAGGACGATCGGGCGCTGGAGGCGGAAGACGAGAAACTGTCCACGCGGTCCGGGTAAGGTCGTGATACACGACAAATTGCGAAATAATTGATTGATTGTCCGAAGCTTTTTTTGAATACTAGTATTGCTCATTGATTGTGCTCATTGATTGTTCTCTTTGAGATATTCGCTGTCTACAAACGGGGAGGAGTAGAAATACTCTCTCTCTCTCCCTTTGCAGATAGTGAAGGGTAGGTAACGCAGACTTTTGTCCCCGTTGAAACCCGTCGTACCTATCTTTATCTCCCCACTGATTGATTGTCCGAACATTGATTGTTTTGAAGAATAGTGCTCTTTGAGATATTCTCTGTTTGCAAATAACGTAGAATAGAAATATTCTGTCTAGTCTTTGCAAATAGTGAAGGGTAGGTAATGCTGACTTTTGTCCCCATTGAAACCCGTCATGCCTATCTTTATCTCCCATTGATTGATTGATTGATTGATTGTCCGAACACTAGTTGTTCGATATTGGTTCTTTGGAGGTATTCTCTGCTTACAAATAACGAAGAATAGAGATATTCTGTCTAGTCTTTGCAAGCAGTGAAAAGATAGGTAGTGCTGACTTTTGTCCCCGTTGAAACCCGTCATGCCTATCTTCTCCCCACTGATTGGTAGTTGGTTCTGCCCGGACCGCTTATTAGAGGTGAACCATCCGGCTCCACTGGAGGGCACCCCTAATAAGGACATGTTCACTAAATATGGACTAGTCGCCGTAGCTTATACCAAGCTATGGCATAAATATACAAAGAAGGACCCCGAGAGTCAGTGGCCACTGATGGGATCCTTCGACGACCATAAGATAGAAGTGCTAGAAATAGCCCTGCGTAGCAATAAGACCACGCCTACTATGCTTGACAGTATTGGCATGTGGCGCAAAGAAGCAACGCAACGGAAAAAGAGGGAAGAAGTAAAAGCAGAAAAGGAATTACGAAAGGCAGCTCACCTTGCCGCTAGAAAGTTAGAAGAAGAAATGAAGGAGAGAAGGGAAACTAAACTAAGACAGGAGCCCGAAACATCAGGACAGTACGCTGTTAGGACCCCTTCTTTGCTCTACCCTGAGTTGTCCTCCAAGCAGCGAACGAATGACGAATTACTGTTAGGTCCCCCGATCATTTACATGCCCCCTCCATATGCACCCTCCCAGTCAGTAGTGCAACACCCACAACCCCCGAACACGAGCGAAAGCAGTACAGGGGCCTCGGTCCTCACGGCCTCCGCGCCGGCCGAGCCTCCTGCGCTGAACACAACGTCGGCTATAACGTTAGACGACCCAGAGATGAGAAAGAAAGAGTCCACCAGAATGAATCGATTAACGAAGGATGAACGAGCAGGAATTGATAAGATAGTAGGGACACTGGTGGAGCGAAAGGAAAGTGAGGAGTATATAACAGACGTGTATAACTCGTATGCCGACAGCCGCAGACGACACTTTGTCGTACGGCTCTGTTATCACGCCCTGAATGCATATGAGGATAGATACCACGATAAAGGTCCCGAAGGCTTAGCGGCCCTATATAGGAAGGTAGACATCGGAGAAGAAAGAGAGGGCGACGTGACGAACCTCTTTACTCGTACACTCGAGGTCTACCGACACCTTAGAGAACATAGGCAGACCACCAAAGCAGAAACCCCCATAGCGACTAAGCCCCAGGAAGGAAGGGCTGAGGCCATGATGCCCATCAAAGAAGCTGCCCCCTACTGGGTCCCCCCACGAGGTCAGGGAACGCATGACGACATCAACCACCAAGATGCGAAGGGGAGGGTTGTATATAACTGGGTCTACCAGCCGTGGGACCGGCAAGATATTTTGACCTTTAGAAAAACTCTACCCGACTTGAGAAAGAACCCGACTGCCTTCTACACTGAACTGGGTACAGCCTTAGGTTCTACGATTATGACTTTAGCAGATATCGACTTGTTCTTTGGGCTATGTCTGCCGGCTGATGTGTGGAAACAAATCCGGAAAGTTGACCACGCTGAGCCGTTCGGATATACCTGGGTACAACTCGATACCATAGATAAGCAGCGAGAACCAGGACAGAAACCCCCAAAGAAAGGTAGACTGGTCGATAGTAACGGCTTGCCGCCAGAAACCCCAGGAGGATGTGTCTGAATACTTCTCCCGATTCGAGACTGTGTTTTCCGATTACAGTGGCCAAGACATGACCACCGCAACCGGACATCACCTCTTTGTCCAGAATTATGTGAAGGGTCTGTCACAAGAAATTTCCCAGAAACTACAGACCAGCGAGAGTAGTTGGGCAGCCTCCAAACCCGCAGCAATTCTCCAGATGGCCCAATACTACGAAAATCAGAAAAACGAGAACGATAGGGCATCAGAGAAGAAGAAAAAGGAATTGAAGGAGAGGGTAATGATAGCGCAGTTGCAAGGGGTGACCATAGGAAGGGAACCCCCGAAAGAGAATTACCACCCAACCGCCCCTAGAAAGCTACCCCCTAGAGACCATACACCTGCACCCTACAACGGACGGAGAGACTTAGATGGGAACCAATGTGCGTTCTGTAGAGGGTTCGGACACTGGAAATCCCAGTGCCCGGTCCTTCTGGAACTAAACAAAAATAGGGATCCCAGAGACACAGCATATGACCCCAGAAACAGAGGACAGGGACGAGGGCACACGAATGACGCAACCAACGTCAGGCCAGGCAAACCAAACACCTTTGACCGCCCCCGACAAAACCAGTGTCAGCAGTCCGACTATGAAAGCACCCATGACTTCGCATAGGACCGCCAGGGGCAAGGGAGGGATCCAGTCGAACTCCGTGTTGACCAGCAAGGCCCTTACGTCACTGCTAAGGTCTTGGGCACAAAATCTCCATTCCTGGTAGACACTGGGGCGACACGTAGTGCGTTATCCAAACAACTGATCCCTAGGGCACCCTTGTCTGGCTCACATGTAACCTCAATAGGCTTTGATGGAACGCCCTCCACTAACCCCTTATCAGCACCAATCTCCTTTGACTTAGAAGATAACACCACTGACACGACCTTTCTGCTCTCCTCCAACATCCCCGATGCTATTATGGGACTTGATTTGCTAAAACATTTTCGAGCTACCATCAGATGCTCCCCAGACGGAGTTCGAGTCATCCTACACGATAACCCAGATCTGTTCAGACCCTGTCACACACGGCGTATGCTCTCTATAACCGATGCTGACATGTCCCTACTCGACACATTACCTTCACATCTATGGGCTAAAACCGACTCAGATGTAGGGCGCATGGTGATTGACCCAGTACATATAACCGTCCGACCAGACGCAGTACTCCCAAAGCTTCCACAGTATCGGATATCACCCGAAGGCGAGAAGGCATTGGTGGAAATCATCGAGTCCCTAGTCGAGGCAGGAGTGGTAGAAGAAGTAGTCAGTAATGTTTGCAACAGCCCTATCCTACCCATTGTAAAGAAGCAAGGCGAGGGAGATGAGAAAGCCTACCGTTTCATTGTTGATTTACGAGAGGTTAACAAAGTAGTCGTACCCCAGTACCCCGTGGTCTCAGACATCACCACCATCCTCACCCTGATTCCATCCACTGCCACCACCTTTACTGTTATTGATCTCAAAAACGCCTTCTTCTCCATCCCCATCCACCCAGACAGCCGTTACCTCTTCGGCTTCACCCTAAAAGCTCGTTCATACAGATTCTGTAGGGCACCCCAAGGCTACACTGAGAGTCCCAGCATTTATAGCCAAGCCCTCAAGAGACAGCTAGATGCAGTCCAACTACCCGATGGAGTGGTGTTGATACAGTACGTCGATGACATTCTTTTGGCGGCCGACACCACTCCACTTGCCATCACAGCCACCATTCACCTCCTCCGCTTCCTTGCGGAGAATGGTCACAAGGTCTCCAGAAAGAAATTGCAATTCTGCCAGCCCCAAGTAACGTATCTAGGCCACCTACTATCCAGGGACGGGAGGAAACTTACCCCTGACCGAATTCAGACCATCCTAGAAACCCCTGTTCCCAAAACTCAGAAGCAAGTGCGGTCCCTAGTAGGCCTCACCTCCTTTTGTCGACAGTGGTTGCCAAACTTCAGTCTCATCGTAAAACCTCTGCTTTCCCTGCTGGCTAAAGATGTCCCCTTCCCCCTCCCCTGGACACCCGAATGTCAATCCTCCTTCAAAGAATTACGAGACGCCCTCTGTTCGGCCCCAGTCCTAGGAACCCCAGACTACACTAAACCTTTCTCCCTCTACACCCACGAAAGGGAGGGATGTGCGTTGTCTGTCCTAACCCAGTCCATAGGCCCTAAACAACGCCCTTGTGCCTACTTCTCTGCCACTCTTGACCCTGTAGCCAGAGCTTTGCCCGCATGCCTTCGAGCAGTAGCCGCCGCGGCTATCTCTATCTGGCAAAGCGAGGGGATCGTACTCTCAAACCCCCTCACGGTACTGGTACCCCATGCGGTTGACACCCTCCTGAACCAGACCAAGACTCAACACCTGACTAGCGCACGACTAACCGGTTACGAACTGACTCTGCTTGCCCCCCACATCACATTGAAACGATGCACCACTCTGAATCCAGCTACCCTACTACCTCTCCCTGACACTGATCCCAATGCGTCCCCTATACACGACTGTGTGACCCTCACCGACGAACAGACCAAGAGTAGGGTCGACCTCCGAGATACTGCCTTCCCGGACCCTGACGGAGAACTGTGGGTGGATGGCTCATGCATCAAGCTCCCCGATGGCACCACCTCAGCTGCCTATGCAGTCACCACAGCCCGAACAGTTGTTGAGACAGCCCGCATCACACAGCGATCCGCACAGGCGGCGGAACTAATCGCTCTCACACGAGCCTGCATCCTGGCAGCAGGGACAACCGCAAACATCTACACAGACAGTCAGTACGCCTTCGGGGTAGTTCACCACTTTGGGCTCTTATGGAAAGAGAGGGGATTCTTGACTTCTCATGGCACACCCATCCTGCATGGAGATCTAGTCTCTGCCCTGACCGAAGCGGTCCTCCTCCCCACACAGCTGGCTGTGATCAAATGCCAAGCACACAAGAAAGTGACAGACATTATAGGACAGGGAAATGCACTAGCTGACATTACTGCCCGAACCACAGCCGAGAATAGGTCCACGACCCGTATGTACGTGACCAGGTCACAAGCTGAGAAGTGGAAGGATGCTGGGGAAACGATTAGGGACATCCAATTAGCCAGTACACCACACGAGTTAGCTGAATGGGCACGGGTGGGATTGAAGGACGATGATGGTTGCTGGCGGACTAAGGACTCGAACAAATGGTTGCTACCAGACTCATACTTGATCCCCATGCTGACCATGGCACACTCCCCCGCACATATAGGGTCTGCCCCCATGATCGAACTCGTCTCCAAAGTCTGGCACAACGACAAGATCCCAGACTCGGCCAAACGTCTGGTCCAACAATGCCTAGTATGCCTCCAACACAACCCTGGGAAAGGAACTGCTGTACCCCGGGGAGGGTTCGGGGTCCCCAATCACCCTTTTGAAGTCCTACAAATGGACTATGTCCAGTTAGAAAGGTGCCAAGGTTTGAAGTACGTACTTGTCGTTGTGTGTGCCTTCAGCAAGTGGGTGGAGGCCTACCCAACCCACGACAACACCGCTATGACTACTGCAAAAGTACTACTGAAGGAATTCTTTCCCCGATACGGCCTTTGTCGAATTTTGTGGAGCGACAACGGCCCCCACTTCGTAGCCGAAGTTATCCAACTCATCTTAAAGGGGTTGGGTGTAAAACAGAAATTCCATGCGGTCTTCCACCCCCAATCTGCAGGCCTGGTTGAGCGACACAATGCCACATTGAAGCTTAAGATAGCAAAAATAGTCGCCACCACAGGACTAAGATGGCCAGACGCTCTCCCACTAGCATTGCTATCAATGCGTTCCACCCCCACCAAACACCACTTAACCCCCTACGAGGTCGTCTTTGGGCGGCCCATGAACCTTTGGACTGCACCAAAACCAACATCCATCCACGACGTCCCGGACGTCCTCATGTCTGACTATTTGTATAACCTAACTAAGACGTTGTCTGTTATCCATCAGCAGGTGCTGCACGCCATTCCCGATGTTTCCAGGGGCCCGGGACACGACATCCAACCCGGTGACTTCGTCTTAGTGCGTAACTTCCAGCGCACCAAGAGTCTGGAGCCCCGGTGGACGGGCCCCCTGCAAGTCCTGATCACCACCCGAACAGCTCTTCGAGTGGAGGGGAAACGCAATTGGCTGCATGCACACCACTGCAAGAAGGTATCACCGAGCCTGACAACCACGGACAACATCACCGCCCAAGAAGAACTTCGGGACAAAGACCGACCATCCCTGAGCCGCTGCCCAGATACAGAGACGCTCGAGTTAGTAAGATATCCTGATCCCACCGTGCCATCCAAGGAAGGGTATAACTTGCGACGAAAGGAGAGAACTCCGGCTAAGCAGACCACAGGCTAAGTGGAAATCTCAGAGCGGTAGCCTAGTCACCTCAAAGGCCACCGGGAGAGAAACTAAGCGAAGTCTGTGGTTCTGCCCGCTACCGAGTCTCTTGAAGGTGATGGAAGCGCCCGACATGAAGATGATGGAAGCAACCGGACGTCCGAAGATCCACTACAAAAACCCAAAGACTGACTGAATGCACAACTTCAAGACTATCGCACTTTTCATTACCCTTCTCTTTTGCCTTCTCCTCGTGGTCACCTTCTGGATCATGGAGGAGGGCACACCCGCTCATAAGATATTGCTGACCACCGTTCAACCTACCACCACGAAAGAACACCATCTGATCTCGCTTTCACCCCAGCTCCGAGAAAGGCGTAAGGAGTTCTGGAATAACTCTTTTGTGCAGTTGCTCCACCAACACAATCTTGCTGCCAACGCCACCAATTGCTGGATCTGTGGATTGCTGCCACATGCCACTGGACACTCTATCCCTTTCATCCCTTCACCTTTTTCTGTCCATGGTTCCTGCCTCGCCTGGCTAATCCTCCTGCAAGAAAGCTACAAGGACAATGCCACTTCCGGCAGAACCATGTCACACTTCTACCATGGGTTCTGGCTGAACAAAACTGGAAAAACTTCTGCCCTCCTCTGCCCTCTGAGATCGAACACTTCCTTTCACATGGACATCCCTGCCAAAGAACGAGTTGAAATGCAGGTGTTCAACAACCCAGCCAGACCCACCTTCTCTTACCTCCGGAAACGGACGGCCGCCACCCTAACAGTGGCCCTGTCCGTCATCAACATCACTGGATTTGTGTGCATCGAAGGCCTGGGGACGCAGCTGGTGGGCCACAGCTCCTGCCTCATCACCCAAACATTGGACTCAGTTGACCCACCCTCCTTTGTTGCCTCCCCGAATATGTACTTCGTCTGTGGTACTAAGGCCTACACCTGGCTTCCGAAAGGTTGGGGAGGCACCTGCTACATCGCCTTTGTCCTTCCTCCGACATATGTGGCTCCAGCAAACCACCACCGACAGAAGCGGGCCAAAGACATTGTGCAAGCCGACTCCGCCGGGGCACAGTTCATGGACGCAGTGAAAGGCCTTGTTCCACTCTGGGGTCCAATGGCAAACAGCCGTGCCATCCGCCACTTAACCCAGGCAGTCGAGACGGCGATGAACATTACAGCTGGCGCCCTCGCCAACAACACTGCTGAGCTTCAGGCCGTCCGCCTGGTGGCTCTTCAGAACCGCCTCGTTCTAGATGTGGTTCTGGCTGATCGTGGAGGAGCATGCCGCATCATTGGGTCCAGCTGTTGTACCTACGTACCGGATAACTCACCCTCAGTCTACAAAGCAATTGAACACCTCCACAGACTGTCCACAGAGGTCCATCAAGAGCAAGAAGAATGGTCACTGGGGAGTTGGTTTTGGGACACTATTAAAGGTTGGGGATGGAGGCTGTTTTCATTTATTCTCATACCAATCGTGATACTATGTGGATGTTGCTTGGGGATTCAGTGTCTGCCACCTTTGTGTTCGCTTTTTATGAACTGCATCTGCCCTAAGACTTTGGACTTTGAAACAGAGTGAATGAAAGCTCTGAATGAGGTGGAGGTACAGGGTATTATGGGGATAGATCCAAACTAGGCAAGCTGGCGAGATATGTTAAAAGGGAGGACTGTGGAAATTTAGCTTGCAAACTGAACATTATCTGCGCCATCTTGCCTCTCCCCAGCGCCACGCACAGCGAATGCACGGCTGCCATTTTAGGCACCCCACTCTCTCCCCGCTCATTCTCGATCACCAGCGCTTCCCCCTGGCGCTGCGAACATCCCCCCCCGCGCGCCGGCCACCCCCGCTCTCTCATACACGGGCCATAAACCCTCTCCTTCAGCGCGACCCTGCTACGGAACCACATCCGACCGACATCCCATACATGGTCATGCCGCACCTTTGATAACCCCCTTCCTCTGCGCCCCATTGTCCGAACTGGTCCCAGGCCATCACCTAGCCCTGCGGATGCAGTTTATTGCCCCTACTGTAAGGGAAACACCCCACATCAAAGGGATTACAGTGGATCAAAGCCCCTACCCCCTGAGAGCTGGCCGGTCGCACACACCCCCGGGAATTGGCGGAATTCCCTGCTGCGCGATAGCCATCTCCCACTGCGGGTAGGGTGGGAACCTCTACTGTAACTATGTGTGGGATCGGATCTGAGCCGGGGCTTCAGGGGATGTTCTTTCATGCATCAAGAGAATCTCAAGAATGTACTATGTGTAATAAAGCAATAAACCGGTGTATAAGAGACCAGGTCTCAGAGATGCGGTTAGAGCACCTCGTGACGATACCTTGCTGTCTGATCTGATGTGTTCTGCTCCGACGGAATAAAACTTTGTTTCCTGCCTTCCAGTCTCCGGCGCCTGCCTCTTTCATTGGTAAATTATCGAGTGGTATGAGAGGCGATTACCGCCGGGCAAATACTTGAAAGGTTATCGACTGAAACTGCCGCTACCATTTAACAGCGTCGGAGTGACCAGCGGGAAGAGGAGCAGGTGAGCTGGATTAACGGAGCGCAATGCTCCCAGGTCCTCGCAGTCCCGTTGTGTTAGGCAGTCCAAGGGCCCCACAAGCAGCGTAGCGTCCTGGGCAGAGAGAGCAAAAGGAAGACCCAACCTTCAATACGCCAGCCGAGTTTTTAAATAGTGGTGGTAGGGCCTGCGAGCGGCTCCCGCGCAGCGGGGGCCGCGAGGCGTGGCGTCGGAGTGACCAGCGGGAAGAGGAGCAGGTGAGCTGGATTAACGGAGCGCAATGCTCCCAGGTCCTCGCAGTCCCGTTGTGTTAGGCAGTCCAAGGGCCCCACAAGCAGCGTAGCGTCCTGGGCAGAGAGAGCAAAAGGAAGACCCAACCTTCAATACGCCAGCCGAGTTTTTAAATAGTGGTGGTAGGGCCTGCGACCGGCACCCGCGCAGCGGGGGCCGCGAGGCGTGGCGTCGGAGTGACCAGCGGGAAGAGGAGCAGGTGAGCTGGATTAACGGAGCGCAATGCTCCCAGGTCCTCGCAGTCCCGTTGTGTTAGGCAGTCCAAGGGCCCCACAAGCAGCATAGCGTCCTGGGCAGAGAGAGCAAAAGGAAGACCCAACCTTCAATACGCCAGCCGAGTTTTTAAATAGTGGTGATAGGGCCTGAGAGCGGCTCCCGCGCAGCGGGGGCCGCGAGGCGTGGCGTCGGAGTGACCAGCGGGAAGAGAAGCAGGTGAACTGGATTAACGGAGCGCAATGCTCCCAAGTCCTCGCAGTCCCGTTGTGTTAGGCAGTCCAAGGGCCCCACAAGCAGCGTAGCGTCCTGGGCAGAGAGAGCAAAAGGAAGACCCAACCTTCAATACGCCAGCCGAGTTTTTAAATAGTGGTGGTAGGGCCTGCGAGCGGCTCCCGCGCAGCGGGGGCCGCGAGGCGTGGCGTCGGAGTGACCAGCGGGAAGAGGAGCAGGTGAGCTAGATTAACGGAGCGCAATGCTCCCAGGTCCTCGCAGTCCCGTTGTGTTAGGCAGTCCAAGGGCCCCACAAGCAGCGTAGCGTCCTGGGCAGAGAGAGCAAAAGGAAGACCCAACCTTCAATACGCCAGCCGAGTTTTTAAATAGTGGTGGTAGGGCCTGCGAGCGGCTCCCGCGCAGCGGGGGCCGCGAGGCGTGGCGTCGGAGTGACCAGCGGGAAGAGGAGCAGGTGAGCTGGATTAACGGAGCGCAATGCTCCCAGGTCCTCGCAGTCCCGTTGTGTTAGGCAGTCCAAGGGCCCCACAAGCAGCGTAGCGTCCTGGGCAGAGAGAGCAAAAGGAAGACCCAACCTTCAATACGCCAGCCGAGTTTTTAAATAGTGGTGGTAGGGCCTGCGAGCGGCTCCCGCGCAGCGGGGGCCGCGAGGCGTAGCGTCAGAGTGACCAGCGGGAAGAGGAGCAGGTGAGCTGGATTAACGGAGCGCAATGCTCCCAGGTCCTCGCAGTCCCGTTTTGTTAGGCAGTCCAAGGGCCCCACAAGCAGCGTAGCGTCCTGGGCAGAGAGAGCAAAAGGAAGACCACATATTGAGCCGTCTGTACAGCCAGTAGCCCTACGATACAAGAGGATTGTGTTTCACCTGAGGCCTCAGATAGAGAAGGAATTACCGAAACTTGAAGCAGCTGGAATCATCAAGTGTTTGTCCCCCATTGTTTTTGCCCAAAAACCAATGCCACCTGGTGAGGTTCACACATGTGTTGACATGAGATTCTCCAATATAGCTACAAAATGAGAACACCTCACCCCAAAAAAAACTCTATAGATGACCTGACAGGGGAGCTGAGTGGAGCGTATTGGTTTTCAAATGTAGATCTTAGATCCTGCTATCACCAACATATTTGCTAATGTTAAGGTTGTTTATTGCTTTGAAATAAAATTTGATTCGACTGAATTGGATTTAACTAGAAGATACTGGCTGTGTCTTTCTTTTGAATCAAATGTCTGCATAGATTAATTCTAGACAGAATTTTAGCTGTCGAAAAGTAGAAATTTAAATGATGGTTTAGATCAAATCGACAGAAAATTCTGCCGCATCTTTTTTTGCCTAAAAAAGAGTTCCATGTGAATGCTTGTTCCAAGTTCTACCTTTTGAGCACCAACCCTGGACCATTACTCACATTCATGGTACCAAAGTTACCGCCTACTGTCACGTGGCCGATAGGGACATTGTCAACATCACTAAGTTAGCATGGGTCCTGCTGCCATGATGCAGCTTTTGCGCACGTTACTACATGGCTTTATTTTTGCAATATTCTGTTTATGCCTTTCACATGAGAACTGTCTGCTATGTTCGTTCTCTGCCTGCTCTATGGCATTAAGATATTTGTGCGAAATCTTGATGGTCTAGACGTTGTGGCGGCTGCCGCAACGTTTGACATAGATAACCATTCTATTATGTTACAGGAACTACAAAAGACCCGTGACACACTGGCTAAAGATCAGTCGCCCTCGTCAGCTGACACAGCGGTGCTGATTCCTGTTACTGGTTGGCTTCCTAAAGATGGTGATCTTGTACGAGAGAACCTGGAGAACAAGAAAATAATTTGGTCCCTCTTATCATGCACCTGTTCCTGTTCCTGGATTGAAAGGTCCTCGTACAGTGATTTTGCCTCCTTTGCCTGGCCACAAGGAAAACAGATTCATTTATATTGAACATGTCAAGTTACACCACATGGCTGATACTGAATAGTATGACTCCAATTATTCCCAGCCGTGATGTGTCACTGAATCCGATGGCTTAAGTTTCCACGAATACTCCCCGTGCAGTGGAAGTGGAGTTGGAAACTTCAATTGATTTCCTCTCTGCTGTAACCTCTGCTTTCACTAGTGCTGACGTCGAGTATGCTACTCCTCCAATTGAAGTTGTCATTGACGTTCCAGAGAGTACACTACATAATCCATCAGATGCTGCACACCCTCCATTGTTTCGTTTGGGAGCGAGTGGTTATTATATGGAGCGTACCATTTCTTCCTCTGGCACAACTTCTTCTTCCTTATCTGTGACAAACCCGCCGACACATGTAAGCCTTTTCATTGCCTGGTTCAAAAAGGACTTACCTAGTCCCACCATGAACATACATCTGGATTGTACTCACGCTTACATTCCTTTTCATGTGGATTGGGTTTGTGACAGTGTTCTTCTTGCTCATCAGTGGTCATTATTTACCGGAACGCTCTGCTGTAAACTTTGTTGACGGAGTTCTGGCTCCCCACACTTCATCCCACATAATAAAAAGAGATCAAGGTCTCATGAACATTTTGGCTTTCCCAGTTGCTGATGGTATTGTTTGGGACAAAGTTGCATTCGATATTCATGGCCCGAAGGAGGTCCTAAACATTCCATACGTGTTCCGCGTTTCATTAGGAGATGTGGTATCAACGGACGGACGTTTAGACAATTGGGATGTTCAGGAAGTTCATTCATTGTTTTCTGATTTAAAGTGTTATGCTGCATTTGATGCTGAATATTTATATTTGAATTTGGCCAATTACGCAGATTTATTCTGTTACCAACATTATGGCCACCATTTCTTGTACAAAACAAACACTCTAAGGACAATTTTTTGTTTTACACTGTGGGAACATTGTCCGACTCCTTTATTGGGGAGTTCTAATACTCATCGGAGTAAGTACACATACTTTTCCGATTATAATATTTCTAACCCAGAGTCCTATTTCTACAAGCTAAAATTACCGTGTCAATCTAAATTCATATTGACGCACACTAAGTTGATTTATTCAAATTCCTTTAGGTATGATTTTGCCTCACATGGTTACAAACATTGGAAAGACATCATTGAGTTGAAATCTATTTGGGGTACGAAAGATTGGCAGGTGCAGGGCACTGAAGCCCTGCCTCATGCATGTCTAATTCTGACTCAAATTTTGTTTTTTAAATGACACGGTGCAACAAACTACTTGCTTTGGATTGGCAACGGCAAAAAATGTGAATCTTCCTTCTCTTCCCTCATTAGCTGAGTATGACACATTGAGTACCCATGCCAATCATATCATTGAGGTATTGCTTGCCCTGTTCCAAAATGGTAGCATAAATTCTTCTGATGATGACCCGTTGGGGTGGTTATTGTGGCCAATAAGTTTGAATGCATGTCAACTGCATTTTCTTAATGCAACAACAGGTTTTACACAAAGTAGACCTGATCCACATTTCCCACATTCTCATTCAGTCACCACATATTCGGTGGGGACATTGTATCAGCAATGGTTGTGGCACTTCACACTGTCGTCAGTGAAACAACATCTGTCCCTTTGGTGAGTGACATTAATTTGGCTGACTTTATTCTAGGTCCCAAATCACCTAGATCAAAATGATTTATTTATGAAGAGTATAATGAATTGTGGAAACTATCGCAGATGGAAGCTGTGGTGCGCCTGCGCCAAATTGACCAAGCTAATTTGGAAAAAGTTCTTGCAGTAGTGGATAATAGCATTAATACATTGTCTTCCCGTATATACACCTTGGATAATATTGTTTCCTCTGTTATTGATATTGTCCAGGATGATGTATCTGTGTTGTATCATGGTCAAAATCAATTGCGCTCTGTAATGCAATTTGCATGGGCGTTACAAGCGCTCAAAAATGGAAAAGTGCAGTGGGATTATTTGAATTCTTCTGCACTGTTTTTACCATTTAATTTGACTGCTAAACAGAAATTTATGTTGATGAAGGATGCAACTTACACATTGTTGCATATAGAACAATTAGAACACTTACCATTTTCTATAACAGAGACCGATTCAGCTGTGTGGTTAATACATGGTGTTATTTTACTGCCCTTCTCACTATTTCAGTTTACTTCTCACATGAAACATTTTCCTGTTGGACATTTTGAACCCTGGGAAGTCCATTTATTCATTAATTGTGGTCACTGCCTTTCACATACAGTTGTAAGCGCACAGATAAGGAGGTTTTCCTCCGTATGGAGAGTTGTGATTCCATAGTAGGACATTCCCTAGTATGCAAGCAAGTTAAATTACATGGTGCCTGTAACGTGTCTGCACCTAATCTGGCTTGTTTTCTAAAAGGTACGCCCGTCCCAGCTATTATTCCCGTATATAGTAACGGTTTTGCAACAGGTTACTTGTTGTAGCAAAGTCCTCTTCCCACCCCCGCATGGGACCGTATATAGTTCGTTTTGGCCATCCATTCCAACTTTGAAAGCAGATTTCAATAAACTAAGCAGACTCAATGCGCTATTGTTTCAACCAGAAGTGGCCCTCACATCAGCGCAACAGACCTTCGAATTGCAGGTGGTGAGAACTGCAAGCAAGATACACTCACTGCTCAACACAAGTCTCCCACTCCATTTTGGAGAATTAATACACCAAATATTTAATGCGTCTGACACTGAAGGCCTTGCACATTTTTTTAAACTTCTGGGATCCAGCCTTGTGTCCTCTTTTCAGATGATTTTTCGAGTAATACGGGATTTTATTCATTCTATTTTTTCCAGCGCCTTCAGAGGGTTTCAGTTGATCCTCTTGCTGGCATACTGCATGCTGGTACTTCTGCTCCTGTTACGCAGTGGCTGCCCAACATGTGGTACTACACAGACCCTACACAGACGCGAATGGCCAGTTTCTCAACGCAAGCGGTCGCAAGCATACGCGACCACTCACGAGCATACGCGTCCACTCGCAATGAGAAATCTGACCCCCCCCCACTGCATTGAGAAATCTCACCGGGAGGTTGATTTTTCATGCTCGCACTCGCCAACTTGATGTTGACGATCGAGCACGAGGAAAAATCTCGCCGGGAGGAGGATTTTCCTTGCTCGCGCTCGCCAACATGACGTTGATGAACTCGAGGAAAAAAACTCTGCTCGCAAAGCGAATCAGAGTGTTTGGGAACTCCGCGATCTCCACATAATGCAGAGTGCGGAAAACTCTGCAAACTCCGCAAGCGTAGCAGAGTTCACATCCAGAGTTAACCAGAACCCAAGTAAAGTGAGCCAGTATGACATCAGTGTCAGGCACTGCCACCCAGGGCAGGCACAGGGGTTGTGTTTGACAGGGACACTACCATCACCACAGTTTATGAATATCTTTGGAATAGTGAAATGTTTCAGCTGGCAGAGAAGGAAGTCATGGTTCCAAAAATCATTAAAGATGATCCTGAAGCCAGCACATCATAAGGCATTGCTGCTGAGGCACATACGCCACAGAGATCCACATGCAGTGTCAGTAAGTTCCACACTGGTCTACAATGATGCCCCCTTTTTGAAGCCACCACCAGCATTCAATACTGCCAAAAAGCAAAATATTGCCGATAGATAAACTGCTTGGCTAGCAATACTTGATGATTTATTTGATGAACTTAAAGAGACTGATAACAAAAAGATTTTCAAGTATCTAAAATATCTTGCTGGTGATGGTATAAAATAAGTCATAAAGAAAATGCCACAAACTGATGAAGAAGCCACATATTGTCAGATTAAAGAAGTGTTGAATCTCAAGTTTAATCCAAAGTCAAATGTTGATTACGAAAGATACAACTTCAACCAAGAATGCCAGAAAGTTGGTGAAACCACTGATGAATATGTGGAGAGACTCGACACACTCAGACATTGTAAGTCCAATTAATTTAATGATGAAGAAGCTGTGCGTCTGAGAGTTATTGATGAATGATTGTCAGGTTCATTCAGACGATGAATGCTGAGTGAAACTCTTAGTCTGGAGCAAGTGTTAATGGCTGCCAGAGCTGAAGAGTGGGCCAATAGACAAGCTGCTGACATGAGAGCCGGAGGTGCCCAGAATGAATCAGTCATGAGTGTGAAAAGTAAGCAAAAGACTGAGGACACAAGGTGATGTCTGCCAGTAAAAAGAAGTTGTGTTTTATATGTGGATTTTCATTTCCAGACTAGGGTAAATGTCCTGCTCTTGGACAGATTTCTAAAGGTTATGGGGAGTAAGGAGAACCATTTTGTGGCAGTTTGCAAAGTGAAGGAAAAAGTAAGAGTGTCATGGCGCAAAAACAAAATGACCCCCAAAACGTTCCAGAAGCAATGTTCAAGGCACACCCACAAGGCAAAGCCCCAACATCAGTTAAGAGAAATCGACACTGAAAGATGTTGATCGTCATCTAAATCATCGAAAACAGTTCTTCTATATCAGCATCAAGTGGAAGTGAAGACAATGATTGTGCTATGTCGATGTTTACCTCAGAAAAGCGTGCATATGTTGGTTTAGCCGCTTCTGAAGAAAAATGTCAGTCAAAGAAAGTTTGACATGCCAAAGCACCATAGTCATTCAAAAATTGTCCAAAGATTTCTCTGACAATAAATGGTTATTAGATACCTTTCATTATTGACAGTGGTACATCGATAAACATTATGCCTGAGGAGAAATACAATGAATTCTCTCTCTTACTGCAACCTATTCCATAGAAAACTAAAGTGTATACATGGGCTGCATTACTCCATTAAAAAGTCAAGCCTCATGTGTAGCGGTAATGAAAAACAAAAAATGAAGGTACAAGCACCCATCCATGTGCCTGAAGGCACAGTGTCCAGAACCTGTCTACTCAGTTTCAGCACAGCCGCTGATATGGGACTGACGTCTGTGAATTTCAACATGAAGCCTCACCACAAAATAGTAAGTCAGTTCCCTTTATTAATACATGGTTTGGGAAAACTTAAAAGTTGCAGATTAACAAGGACGTCCATCCTGTTGCCTAAAGACATTGATGAATTGCTTTTCATTTGCAAGAAGCTGTTGAGAGAGAACTTGAATCATTACTTAAGCATGATATTATTAAGCGCTCGACTGGTCCAACGCCATGGGTTTCTCTCGTAGTAGTAGTGCCCAAAAAGGACAGGGAAGGAGCTGTATGCATATGCATTGACATGCGCAAGCTAACAAGGCAATTGAACGAGAACAACATCCAGGTCCACACATTGGTGGCATGATAACGCAATTAAATGGTGCAAAGGTCTTCTCTTGTCTTGATTTAAATAAAGGTTATCATCAGTTAGAACTTGAAAAAGATTGCAGGTACATAACAACCTCTTCTACACATGTTGGTCTGTTTCAGTATAAAAGACTAAGGGCCTGATTTAGATCTCGTTATACGGATAACTCCGTCACAACTGTGACAGATGTCCCATCATCCGAAATATAAATTTCATTATGTCCTATGGAATTTAGATTTTGGCTGACGGGATATCTGTCACCGTTGTGATGGAGTAATCCATCCGCAGAGATTTAAATCAGGCCCTACGTTTTGGTGTGTCATCCACTGCAGAACTGTTTCAAGACATAATTTGACAAATCATAGAGCCTGTCATTAATGAGTTAAATTACAGTGAGATCATATTGGTTTTTGTAATACACAAAATGAACACGATAGAGCTCTTCCACAAGGATGTAGTTTACTTGCCGAAGCAGGTTTGACTTTGAATGGAGATAAGTGTGAGCTCCATGAGACAAAGCCAAAATTCTTTGGCCACATCTTTTCTGAAGGGAATATGACGCCAAATCCTGCAAAAGTACAAGTCTGTCAAATGTTGATCCCCTGCAAGATTTTTCCGTGGTGTGTTCATTTCTTCGTATGGTCAAGTACTGTTCCAGATACATAGAAGACTTTGCCACTGTAAGTATTCAATTGAGAGAATTGATGAGAATTTCTTTTTATTTCATTAGTCACATGAATATGAGAAAAGTTTCAAGAAAATTAAACAAGCCATTGAGAACACTACTGAAATGGCATGTTTCGATCCAAAGCTTCAGACGCTAGCACAGTGGGTTAGGTGCTTTCCTTGCACAGCACACTGGACATTCAAATACTCAAAGGCATATTGTGGTATATGCAAGTAAAGTTTGTCCCAAATAGAATGTGCTTACTCAAAACATGAGACTGAAAGCTTAGCTGTGTTATGGGTTTATGAACATTTCCATTTATTCCTGTACGGAAAACCTTTTACGATGGTAACTGATCACCAAGCTTTACTGACTATATTTGGAAATCCAAAGACCAAAATGCCTCTTTGCATTAAACGATAGGGACACCGGGTACAAGAGTATGATTATACCATTGTGCATCATCCAGGGAAGGATCAGAACCCTGCTGATTACTTTTCTAAAGTGCCTATAAAAGGTCATGGTACTCCACCCAAGACAGCTGAGGTCTATATCAACTTCATTGTAAAATCCAACACACCAGCTACCATTTTGTTAGCCCAGATTATCACTGCCACAAGCCATGATAATTCATATTAAAGCTGAATGATATGATTACACATCAGTCATGGAACCAACACACTTGACCACTCACCAGTGATGGTGAATATCGGAACTGCAAAAATGTCAAGGATGAACTCAGGAAGGAGTTATATTACGAGGGTCAAGAATCTTGATTCTGGATCGTCTGAGACAGAAAATAATTGAGGTAGCCCGTGAAGGACATTGTGGAATTGTTGCCACAAAACGAGCCATTGAAAAACTAGATGGCATCATTGCAACATGGGGTGCTTCAGCCATAGTGAAGTCTCACAATGGCCCTCCTTTCAATAGTACATAGTTCAGAGATTTCTTGCAGCATTTGAAAATAAAGCATCAAAAGAGCACACCTTTGTGGGCACAAGCCAACAGACTTTACCATGAGAGCTCATCGTTCAACACCCCACTCGACCACAAGTGAAAGTCCTGTGATTTTGATGTTCAGGAGAGCAATGAATACCAAGTTACCTCAATGGACCAATCAGAGAAAGAAAGATGAGATGACAACTCACAGGAAGGGCCTGGTTAACAAACAAAAGATAAAAGTGGATGGTGACAAAAGACAACATGCAAAGAACATTGTCTTCAAGAGAGGAGATCCAGTGCTCGTACTTCAAATGCAGAAAAGAAAATCTGATACTCCTTTTGATGCAGAACCTTTCCAAGTGATGTCTACTAAAGGACACATGATGACTGCCAGGCACCCTGGGAAGTCTATTACCGAGACTCTTCTCTATTCAGGTACTTGACCAATCATTCATCAGATCTAATAGTTGAACATTTTGGTCTGAATCGTCATCAACTGCTGTTGCTTCTACACCGTTGACGCAGATCCTGGACATTGTAGATGACTCCTCCCAGTTTCCCAGAACCAGATCAGGTCGAACAATTAAAGCACCAAGAAGAATGATTGAAGAGATTTTAATGCATATGTTCATCTATATAAATATTTTGTAAAAATCATAAGTTTTCATTTAACAAAGGGGAGATGCAGTGTCCTGTGAATTAGAAATGGTGAAACCCTTTTGGCTCCAGATAGACTCTGTAGAACTGTGACATAAGTGTTACAGCAGAATGCACTGAAGGCTGGTTTAGAATGTTGAATTCGGGGGTTACACGCAGAAGAATAAAGAGGTGTATTACTAAGGTCCATGTGTGGCGTAGTCCTTTTTGGGTACCCAGGTTGGGGAGGATGCTACAACCTTTTGGAGAATGGGCCCTAAACAATTTTGCATCCAACACCACTAGGAACATTACCTTCTTTTCCTTTACCCACCGGCTAAGTCTAGCAGAAACAAGTGGAGTGTAAGGTTTGCAAATAGAAATTAGTAACTGAGGGGAGGATGTTTTCAAGTCTTCTGTCACCTGCAAATACTGCTTATTACATCTCACCACACACAATTCAAGAAGTAATGGAAAAGCAGGACACGCAAAAGTAGAAGAAGAATTTATTGTACATGTAGTAACAATGAAATGAACCAGTTTGGGGAAAACTGCAAACAATTATAACACCACATTGACATCCTACATTGAAGCACGGCGTGGCTTTGGCGGATTTTTTGATGTTTGATGTTTTGATCTTTTCCCCCAATCGACTGATATACCTTACTACAGTGAGATTGTCTATATGCAGCAGAATTGCACATTTGGCCTTACCTTTTTCAATGCTTTGAGTGGAAAGGAGTCTGCAAGAACCTCTGAACAGTTTATATGCGTTAATGAGTTCTTCTTTGGCCATCGTTCCCCAACTGAGAAGTTGCTTTACTGGGCTCCCTACACCAGGAGACTTGTATCTGAATCTAATACTAGATCTGGACTGCAGGAAAAATGGCAGGACCATTCCTTGCAACTATGTGAGTCAACTGCTAGGATATCTTGCTGCAGACTACCTGATCTAAAGGGATTATAGCTGAGAAGTCTAAGCCTCTTTGTCAGTGCCACACTTTTAGGCGCTGAGGAGCCTGCTAATAAAGGGGACCTGGAAATATTGTCTCAATTGAGGATGACAGTGGACCTACCAATCTTGCTAAGAGGTGCAATGAACCCATCTGAAGGGCCAGAGTTACTTTTAGCTTCTTTTTATCAAGTTAAATGTTGTCTCTGCTAATAAAAGAAGATTATTCTCTGAATCTACCATAAACCTCAGAAATTCCATCTTTCAAGATTGGACTTGATACAAAAAAAATTACAATTAAGCTCAAGGACTACATCAGGACCATGGTTCTCTGTACCTGGTTTAAAATGAATACTTTCTCCTGATCCAAGACTGTGTCATCTAAATACATAACCATCCTGAGGCCTTGAGTGCTGAGGATCACCACTAGTTGCGTCAGTAGCCTGGTGGAACACCAAGGAGCAGAAGACAGACCAAAAGAAAGGCAGGAGACCCAGAATAAATAAAAGAAGAGAGGGACCCTTTGGTAACCCAAAGGACTAGGGTTCAGGAATGAACAATGTAAGTAATACTGTCGTCTGGGAGAAATTAAATATATGTGGAAAGTTCTATCTCAATGATTCACTCACCTACCCTTAATTATGTAATCATCCACTCACAACCACACACTTCAATTCACTCAGTATTGGCACAAAAAGGTATATAGCAAATATGTTCACATTTATATTTATTAAAAACAAGACATTATTCCATACATTATATCATGAAACACATTAGATAAAATAAAAATGAAAATTGTATCAATCTAAAAAGGTCAATCTAAAAATGATAGGTGCTAAGTACCTAACAGTCTAATCTGACATAGTTAAAAACATGAATTTATCACAATCAATATGTTCTTTCACGAGAGTGTACAATAGACAATTGGACTTTGTCATTCGCGGCCACAATTTTCGAACCCAATTTATTTTGACATATACACCTTACTGCGTTCCTCTCATTGTACGTCTATGGTGATATGAAGGAAATGAATTTGTGGCTATAAACAAAGCGTTGACGCGTTTCGAAGGTGTATTTCACATAGAACCTTCATTCTCAAGACAGTAATGTTCCTCCTCTCGTTCTTATTTTTAATTTGAAAATCTAAAAAGTGTAAATGCAAACATTATACTACATTATTATGACAGCATCTTACTAGCAACCATCCTTTTATTCCTCCAATATATCAAATTACAAAACCATAATCACCAATTTTTTATGTCAATATCGTGAATCAATAATAAATACACCCCAATCGTCAAATATGACCACGCATGCCACCCTTTATCAAATCCTATGGTATATTCATACATATCACACGTTTTCTAAGCCTAAGATCTCACCTTGGTGTAGTGCATCTGACTTACTTGAGAAAAATCGTACTGTTTTATCTTTATGATTCTACTACTTCAGTCAAGTATACAATCTTCCTTTTCCTTCTAATCCTGAGTCTGCAATATATGTAAAAGGACAGATCAGGAATAATTTTCCTTCTCTGGTTACTCTCGTGTATTTAAATGTAGCGTCCTAATTCTAAGCAATATTTTTCTCTTTTTGCAAGAATTTTCTTCCTACCTCATGTATTCTTATTCTTTCTTTAAACGAGCCTCTGATTTTGCTCTGAGTTAAGAATCACTGCACATCTTCTGTCCCAGTGTTACGTTGCCTATCGGAAAATCATTAAATACATTATTATGGCGATTCAAGTTTCATAAATATAAGAAGTTCTTTACATTATTGTTCAATGCATCACCTATTCAAATTTTTTCCCTTGTATACCTTTTGGATTCGTCTTCCGTATTTGTCTGCAGATACACCGTATGAGAAGGTTCTATAATGATTCTAGCCTTCCTTTTCTTGGTATCTTTGTGTTCAATGTTTCTAAAGGGGAAATCAAACCGACACACATAATTTTATGCCCTTTCTTTTCGAATTAAATCTAGGTCTGCTATGAAATAGCATTCGTATGGAGCATCTTATTGGGAACCAATTGTTTTACATTCTGCTATTAAATACAGTAATCAGAAACCTATTCGTCCCCATATCATCCTTCCCTTGGTCTCTAGGTGTTTGAATTTTCGAAAAGGGAACCCGAACCAACAAGAGTCTCCTATTCTTCCTCATGCTCGATTATGCATCTTATGTCGTTATTTTTGTAATAACATCACTTTCTTGTTGGCCAATCTAACGTATGTTTTTAATCAAAGCAGAACATCGTATGTTTCGATCAAAATGTAACCCAGTAATCCTATCCGCCCTAAAGCAGATCAGTACAGAGACCTCTGATTTTGCTCCTATATAAATAAAAGCCTCCTAGCGTATTCTCACCTTCAAATATTGCGCGGCGTGTTCTGCACGTCCGTCTAGCTCTCGTTTGTTCTCATTTGTTCCTCTAACCCTTGCTTCCGGTAGAATGGTATTTAAATGTTTTAGTTCCGGCGTCCCGTAGACACGTGTTTGACGTCTCCGTCTCATTTTTTCTATACTTACAACGTGACATCTACGTCGAGATGACGTGTTTTGTTTATTTTTACTTTTTTCAGATGGGGTAGATGGGTGAACTTTTTTAACTCTCGTGAAAGAACATATTGATTGTGATAAATTCATGTTTTTAACTATGTCAGATTAGACTGTTAGGTACTTAGCACCTATCATTTTTAGATTGACCTTTTTAGATTGATACAATTTTCATTTTTATTTTATCTAATGTGTTTCATGATATAATGTATGGAATAATGTCTTGTTTTTAATAAATATAAATGTGAACATATTTGCTATATACCTTTTTGTGCCAATACCGAGTGAATTGAAGTGTGTGGTTGTGAGTGGATGATTACATAATTAAGGGCAGGTGAGTGAATCATTGAGATAGAACTTTCCACATATATTTAGGGCCTCATGTAGGTAAATAAATTTTACCGGTTCTAAAATACCGAGCCGTACCGAATCGGTAAATAAGAATCGGTAAGTTACATGTAGGTAAAAATTCGGTAACAGTTACCGAATCGGTAACATTCGGTAATTAAGAATCGGAAATGACCGAATCGGTAAATACCGAGGTGGTATATACCGAATCGGAAAATACCGAGGTGGTATATACCGACTCGGAAAATACCGAGGTGGTATATACCGACTCGGAAAATACCGAGGTGGTATATACCGAATCGGAAAATACCGAATCGGCATGTACGGATTCGGTAAAGAAAATCACATGACTTGACGAAACAGCTAATCAAGTGCAACGACAGCCCACCCAACAAGGAACAGGCCACACCCAGGCAGGTGTACAAAATTAGCCGAAGTGGCCACACCCAGGCAGGTGTACATAATCAGCCGACCCTGGAGAGGCTTGGAGTGCAGAGGAGAGGCAAGGAGCCGTTGCATGTGCGAGCGGGTAAACGAACAGCATGTCCAGCCAGAGAACACAGAAAGACGGAGGGGAAAGGAGGAGGAAGCTGAAATTTAGCCCCAAGGAACTCCAGGTGCTGGTGGAGGAGGTGGTGAAGCAGCACCACAAGCTGTTCGGAAGGCAATCCCTGCAAGTGCCTGAGGTGGAAAAGCGCAACATATGGCTGGCCATCCAGGCGCAGGTCAATGCTGTGGGAGTGACCCACAGGGACATTGAGGTACTCAAAAAGCGCTGGTATGACCTCCGGATTGTAACCAAGAGGAAGATGGGCGACATCCAGAAGGAGGCCAGCCAGACCGGAGGTGGAACCAACAGGGCACCTGCCCTCACCGAACTGGAGGAGCTGGTGGCGGCCACAATCGAGCAAGAGAGCGTCGTGGGACTTGGGGACGCCGACAGCTCTGCCAGAGCCGCAACACACCAAGGTAAGACGAAAGCACAGCAATGTAGCCCCCCCAACCCCTATCCCACATCCCCCAATTGTGAATCGAGAATCACACTGCAGTCCACACGTGTCAGTGCAGACAGGCAATGCATTCCGGGAGATGTAGTCAGGGCAACACTAACCATGACGTAAATGTTACAGGGCAACAAGGCATGTCACGCACTCGAGGCACAAGGAGACAGGGGACATATTGGAATGTGAAATGATTTATTGTGACGCATGCAATGCAGCCCTTCGGGGACACTGAGCCAATGTTGTATTTCTGTCCACAGATGTGACACCATGCAGGACAGGGCATGCTGCAGGAGAGACGGCACACCGGCCACATATATCGCCGCAAGCCAGCACATGTTCAGACCAGGGAGCAGGCCCACTGGCAGCCGCACCACCTACACAGCCAGCCTCGCCGCACACAGAGCCAGCATCACCTCACCCAGAGCCAGCATCACCACCACCAGAGCCAGCATCGCCACTCATGTTCGAATCACCAGCCACATCCCCGCTTGCAGGCGTGAGAATGAGGAGGCGTCCAGCAGCCAGGCTACGAGCCTTAGACACCTCGTCAGACGACAGCATGGGACCAGAAGACCGCACCGGGCCCCAGGAAGGGAGCCATGCCACTGTGCCCCACACCTCACAGGCAGCACAGACGGAAGCAAGAGGGCGCCGCAGGTCGCGTGTCCAGAGTCCACCAGCACCCACTGACGGCCATGGTGTCTTCTTGGGGCTCGAGGGCCAAATGTTAAAGCAACAGCGCCTGCAATCAAAGGCAGTCATGTCAGTCCAGAGGCACATGCGGGTGATGACGACAACATTAGTCAACATGGACACTAACATTAGCGGCATGGCTGCGGGCATTCGGGACATGTCCCAGTCTATCCAGCAGTTGTGCAGCAAACTAGATGCTGACATCGAAGCACGGCGCCGGGAACGCCAGAGAAGGGACACCACCAGCAGGGCACTCAACCGTCTGGCAACTGCGACTTCTCTACTGTGCCGGCGCTCTGTGACGATGCAGGAGGGCCTCACACAGTGCTGCAGCGACCTGTCTCGGGGGATGGTGCAGGTGACAAGTGCACTAGGGGTGCTATTGCCTAGTCAGGCGTCGACAACTGCTGCAGGGGATGCTGCGGAGAGCATCGACACCAGCAGCAGCATCACACCCCCCGTCCCAGAAGCACGCAGGAGCAGCAGGCGGCTTGGGGTTGGCTCTAGTGAGGATGCACAGGCCGTGCAACCCACCACTGCAGCGCATATGCGCAAACATTGATGTTGCCCTGCTTTGCCACTTCCCATTGGGTGACGTAACCCTGGACATACTACTTGTATAGATGGTATATTGCCAGATTGGCCTGTTCATGTGTTCATGGCGTGGTGCCACATTAAAACTACGTCATGACTTCTCACAACTCGCTGTGTCCCCTTACTTACTCAGAAATAGTTGGCTGTGATCTCTGCCCGTCTCTCTCTCCCATCGATTGCAGTTGGCACTCTAGCTGCGTTGCCCTCTGGCTGGCCTGACTCATCCTCGTTGTCCTCATGATATTTTAGTTCCACATCTGTCCCTTTTTTCGTGGCAAGGTTGTGCAGCATTGCACAAGTGGCAATAATCTTGCAGCAGGTGATGGGTTTGTACTGGCGTGCGCCTCCGCTCTTGTGCAGGCAGCGGAACCTGCTCTTCAGTAGTCCAAACGTGCGCTCCACCACATTGCGTGTTGTTTTGTGTGCCACGTTGTATCGTCTCTCACTCTGGGTTGCTGGGTGTAGGTAGGGAGTGAGGATGAATGACCGGCATGCATATGCACTGTCGCCTGGATGAGTGAAAGGGAACCATCAGTAACATGCCTCATGACACTATGATTTGCAGGTTTCAAGGGGCGTCACTGTTACTTACCTAGCAGGTATCCCTCTCCAAATTCTCCGGCACTCAGTCGTGTGTATATCCCACTATTCTGGAAGATGTAAGAGTCGTGGGTGCTCCCAGGAAACTTTGCAACAATATCTGTGATGATGTTCCCTGCATCACAGATCACCTGCACATTGATGGAGTGGGTGGACTTCCTGTTCCTGTAGATGTGCTCTGTATCAGCTGGTGGACAGATTGGGATGTGTGTACCATCAATACAGCCGATGACATGGGGGAACTGTGCCATGTGATAAAAGTCTGTTTTTGTTTTCTGCAGTGCAGCCTGTGTGTTGGGGAAGCTGATGTAGTGGTGCATTCTCTGCATCATGGCATCCAGAAACTTCCTGAAGAAACGTGACAGGCAACTCTGGGATACCCCACCCACCGCAGCTATCACCACCTGATAACTGCCGGATGCCAGCAGATGTAGGCTGCAGAGCACCTGCACATGTGGGGGTATGGCGTGCGCCCTTCTTATTGGCTGGTCCAGGCGTGGGTGTAGGTCCCTGATTAAGTCCATGATGGTTTCGGGGTCTAGCCTGTACCTCTCATGTATCTCTGCATCAGTCAGCTGGAATAGTGTGATGCGCTGTCTGTAGATTTGTTCCTCCCGTCGCCACACCCTCAGTCCTGCTGCCTGTAGACGTAGGCGCCTTGCAATGACGTACATAGCGGCCATGTTGTCCACGCTGTAGCATTTTGGGTTTGCATTTATCCATTGTTGATGGTTACCACCTGCTTTTCATCCGTGTTAATTACCGACTCTTATTTAACGAATTTACAGGATTTCTTAATTACCGAGTGCTCCTACATGTCATTTTAAAATTTTACCACTTCATATTTACCACTTCATGTTTACCGATTCGTTAATTTTGTATTCGGTAAATTTGAATCGGTATTTTAGAATTCGGAATATATGAATCGGTATTTACCGCCTCATATTTACCGAAAAGTGGTTTTTGGACTCCTACATCTCACTTGTCTGAATACCGGTCGGTAACGGCATATTTACCGAAAATCGGCCGTTACCGACCGGTATTTGGCTACCTACATGAGGCCCTTAATTTCTCCCAGAGGACAATATTACTAAAAAAGGAGACCCAGAATGCCTACTCTTGCCAAAGGAACTGTGTGACCTCCTGTAGGGTTGAAAGATCGGGACTGAGCTAGATGTCCTTCAAGTAAAACCACATTGTAAGAAGTTAGATTATTATATGGGGTGGGTGGCTGCTCACCTCAAGGAACAATCACAATACTCGTCAAGATGAACTCTAAACTCTAAACATCGCAAAATTAACTTGAGTTTAACACCCTGGTAGGTATGGCTCAGAGCAGACAGACTTAACTTAGGGCAATGTATATACTATTTAAGGGTACTTCTAGGAAAAGACCTCTTGTAGTTTGTGGTATCCCAGTAGCTTGAACAGGAGTTCAGCCTTATGACCCTTTGGCTCCATTTATTTGTCCTGGACACAAGAGGGAGCAGGTCCAATCCTTCAGGTCTCCTCTCAGGTCACAGTCAGCAGGTCCTGTTCTCTTCTGATCTTCTGCAGGTCCAGAAAGTGTTCTGAAGTCGGCACCTAAAGGTACCTTTTTCATTACCAGACATTAGCTAGTGGGTGGGAATAAATAATGAGCACACCCTAACCAATGGAGTAAAGGTTCCTGGGGCAAACCCAACCCAACCCACTATGGGTATTTTTCATCCACGCTAAACATGGGGCTCTAAAGGCTGGGGACTGTGCAGAGAGGTTTAGCTTGGTGTACTAATATGCTTATCTGAAGAAGGGTCTGTGATAGTTGGCACACCTTGCAAAACAACCTCACTATTCCCAAGTCCTGGAAGAGACCTGACCCCAAAATCTCTATCTAAAGAGGAATGGGCTTTGGCAACGGCAGTAAAGGCTTACATATATTGACCTATTTCTATGACATAACCATACCCAAAAAATAGGCCTTAATGTTCTTGCTGTACGTCTCAACACGCTAGCTCCCCGAGCTTCAGGAGTATTCTAATCAAAAGACTTGTATGCCTTCCACATGATAGTATTAACTAAGCATTCCCCAGAAAAAATACAGCTGTCTGACCCCAACAGGAAATTACATCAGGATGAAGATCACATTTTTTTTCCGCTGGAGTTAAAATCTTGGTTATGGACCCAGGGTGTTCAAAAGCTTGTTCTTGCATGATGCAGAGGCTCTTTCCAATTCAAGTTTAGGGTTTTGTCACCTCTACCTAGAAAAGTAACTATTTTAAGGGCAAGAATAAGAGTTTTTCCATCGTTGTTTGCTATGGTCGGCTTAGGACATTCCACCTTCATCCTTGATCTCATTGTCCTATTCTTAGAAGTCTTAATTCTGGATTTGACATAATCTTCCACATGCAGAAGAGGAGACAACTTAGAGGATTTTGGGTGCTGAAGCAAATAAGTCAAATCTAGGCCTTCCAGCCCCCCCCTTCCCCCCACACACTCACACAATATCGCTAATCAGTTTATTAATCTTCTCTTGCAGTTTCATTTTGGGGAGGATTTGATACCATTATCATCAAAATATACATTATTGGTAAATAAATCATCAAAATATTGATCCTCAAAAGGCTTTAGAGTGGGGGGCCTGAGGTCACCATCAGAATGGAGATTTGAACCACCACATACAAAATGATGTCATTCCAACAATTATTAAAAGCCATTGGGTGCTTAGTTTCATGGATTCTTTTGACATACGGGTTCTGTAACCCAATGCCAACAGATGAACCCGGAAATACCATGCCCTTATTCTGAGGATACAATTGGCTACTACCACCAGGCTGGTCCAGAGTATTCAAAATCTCCCTCAGAAAAGAAGTGAAAATGTCAGGCAACATTCTTAGATGAGCAGGACATCTTTTGATATGGAACTAGCCACTGAAGCATCCGAAAAATCACAGGGGTTTCTTTTAAATATCTCATCATCTTCCACTTCATTGCCCCTCTTGTCAGATTCCATATAGGAATCATATTAAATATTGCCGCTGACATTAAATATAGGGATTGGAACTATCAACCCTGCATTTAGTTCAAACAATTAACCCAAGAATAAGCAGAGCTCCATGTTCATCAAAATATTCAATGCTTTAAGTTAAGGGACAGTGGAAATAAAGAAACACTGTAGCAAGTTGTCCCCCATGTACGAAGAAAAAGACAGACGTAGCCCAGCAAAGCAACAATGTAGCGAGACACATAGAGCGCTAACACTAAAGAAAAAGATACAAAGCAGTGCAAAGTGAAACACTACACAGACAGGCAACATGCTTTTCAATCTATACAACTAGTATCTGGAACAATATTCCCATATCCATGAGTACTGCAGTAGTGGCTTCTCTGCTATGGTGGCGCCCCACTGCTCAAAAGGAAAAATACAATGATAATAACGTACCATTATTATCATATTTTTCCTATTGAGTTCAGTGGCTCCGGGGGGGCTGGGCAGAGCAGGGAAGGAGTGGTTTTCACTCAAGTGGGCATGACTGCTTCACCGGCCCGCCAAACAGTCATGCACAATCTGCATCTTCTCACCAGGCTGCATTACACAGCCTGGTGAGGAACATGCAAACCCTCCCAGTCCCCGCCTGAGCACCGATCCACGTTGCTCAGACTAATCACAACGCTGCATTGCAGCTTTGTGATTGGCTGTGGGGAGGCTGGGTGCCGGGTGCTTCCTGCTGCCGGGACTGCAGGAAGAAGGAAGCTGAAGATGATGGAAGAGAGGTGGCGGTCAGCAAAAAGGTACGTTTATTAATTTTTTTACTGCCCCCCCGCCCACCATTCCCGTCCGGTAACAGCCACTACTGGAATTCTGCTCCAGCCCTGCTCTAATTTGCGTAAGAGCTAAATACATGTCTATTTAAAGAGAGCTGAAGACATGTCTATTTAAAGAATACTACATTGTGGTGCAGTAACAGTTCACAAATCAGCTACCCCTTATGCCAATTTTCACTGTATTTTTGCCTTTGACCCTGCACTGCGTTCCATTGCCTTTCAGCTAGGTTTTCCCTATTTAAATACAGCATACAAATACTTGTGAAGTTGGAGAGCTTTGCCAAAGGCGCAGTTTCAGTTTACCAAATCTGCAGCCAGATGTCCCATACAGCATGGACAGGGTATCAGAGAACTGTGTTTTCTCTTATCACTCAGGCTGTCCTTGCTTTGAGTAGCAGAGGGAAAATGCAATAAATTAAATCAGTTAAAGCCAAATGTTAGTAAAGCTGAACACATAATATCAGTTCACACATTCTTCTACTGGTGTAGGGCACTGCTAAAACAAAATTCCCACAGACCATTGCAGAAGTGACCTTTGAAACCAACCGAGCTATCATTTGCGCCAAATGTCAGATTTGCAGTGATCAGTTAATACAAGGTTGTTGCAAAACTGCCCTACACCTTGGTATATTTTGCATTCTTCATAAAGAGAGAAGAGCTCTGGATTCCAGATTTCTGGCCAATTGATTGGAGCACCTATCAAAAACCCTTTTGACAAATACTCTACTATTCATAGTGTCCAAAAACGATGGGGCATATTTACAAGCCCCTTGCGCCACTGGAGAGTCACTTTTTTTGACGCTCCGGTGGCACAGTGTGCGTGGCTTTTCGTGGCTTTGTAAATATGGCCCCCTTTCAAGTACTACTCTGCATGAAAGGGTCCATGGGTGTTGCTGTGGGTGTTTCCACACAATACCCATGGATTCTGACACATTCCCAGATGTACATGGTTTCATAAACCTGGGAATGCGTCAAATTCTAATGCCTCCCCAGAAGAGACGTAAAAGTGTCACAATGAGGAGAAATACCTTTATTTCTTCTCGTTCCTTCCTCTTTCAATGTGTGCTGCATTTTGCAGCACACATAGAAGGAGGAAAACACCATCAATGATTGTTTTTGTGCAGGAAGGTCTCCTTTCCTGCACAAAAACAATCAGCCTTGAAATGCAGGCACCCTTGTATCATGGTGCAAGGGTGCCGGCATTGGCGCTAGGCAGCCTATTGTGTGCCAGCACAGAGGAAAGCACAGGAATGCACTGTATTCTTGCAAATACAACACATCCCTGCACTTTCCTAGTGATGTAGCTCGATGCAGCAAGATGGCTTGCAGCACCGCGCTGCCCTGGGTCCTTATCTTGTAAATATGCCCCTATGTGTTACAGCTACCTGCTTTTTTCACCTGAAAATCACCAGGCAAATGGTTCAATGTAAATGTAGGAAATTGGGTTACTGGTTGAGGGGGAGAAACCCTACTCAAGAAGCAACCATAGTCCTTGTCAGGGAGAAGCACAAGCAAACCCCAAATTAGCCTGTGATTAACCCTCTGGTAGATTGTCACAAAAGCAGTCATGCTTAACTTAGAGGCAATGTGTAAAGTATTAATGCAGCACACAAACAATAATAAAGTGAAAACACAGAAATCCTACTCCAATTCAGACAAATAGAGTGAAATTTAACAAATTGATTAGACACCAAAATGACAAATAAAATCTAATTGGTAGAACCAGAGATATGCAATTTCAAAGGCTTCGTGAAAAACCAAGCAGCTTTGAAGTGAAAAGCGGCAACCGCAACTGTCAGGTCTTGGTAGACCGAGTCAGAGCCCCAAGTTCAGACCGACTGAGATAGCGCATGGGCCAGATACTGGACTGAGTTCAGTCTGCTGAAAGGTACCTAGGTGTCCTGGGCGTTGAGATGTGAAGTCCTTGCATCGAGCTGCGCAGGCCAGCACCAAGGAGCCATCAACAAGGAGTTGCGATGCAAGGTCCAGTGTCGGGATGCGTCGTGCAGCAGTGGATTTGATGACCATCAATAAAGAGCTGTGATGAAAGGTCCTGCGGCATCATCGAGGAAACCAGTGGGGTTTGTGTAAACGTGCGATGCAATGCATCGCTGCAGGGGATGAGAAGCATTGCGCTGGGCCGAAATCGCAATGGTCTGCATTGGTGTCAAAGAAGTTGCCAGGGCTTGCGAGGATTTTCACTGAGGTGCATCAGCATCAAGGAAGAGCTGCATCACACTGGGTTGGAGACGATAGAGGGCTGCATCAAGCTACATGGAGTTACGTTGATGTCGAAGATGCCTGTTATGTCCCTATGTCCTGAAAAGGGGAGCAGTCAACTTACCCTTGGGGATTTCTTGGAGTCCTGGGTCCACATGGGCAGGCTGGGTTCAGCAGTGCAGATTACAGCAACAGAAGACAGCTAGGCAGCAACATGAGGCCTCGGGCAACAAAGCAGTGCTTGGTTAGTGTTGTAAAGTCATCCTGTGCTGTGGGCACCCCCAACGTTTTTGCTGACTGGTGCTGGTGGTGACTGAACTTGGCTCTGCCTAACCAGGCCCAGGGCCAGTGATATGCTGAAAGAGACACTTAGAATACAGTGAATACACCTACATACGCTAGGGTTCACTATGGGTTAGAGTACCCCTAGGATTGGCATGACCGCCCCTAAAAGGCCCTAGTACACAATAGGGCACGGGGATTAAAACTACCTTTAAGACCCTACCATATAATACAACATGGCAGTTTAAAGACCAGCAGCTTTTCTGCACGTGCACATGTGCAGTGCTGAAGCCTGAGGCCAGTTTAAAAACAGCCCTGTGATGCAGGACTGCTTTTAAAATGCAAATTGTGCCTTAAATCGATGTTGGTGTTTGGGGCACTTAAAAATTAATATACTACAATGTTTGAGCGTATTGGGTACCCACAGGGTCTCCCTTAGGTGTCCCAGGGTTAGGTGGGGGGGGGGGGGGGGGGGTTTGGGATCAGGTCTTTTAAGGAGAACCCTTATAAAATGAGTTTTAGATACCCTGGGTTAAGTGAAATTGCACATTTTACTCCCAACACTGTGGTAAAGTGCTTCCCAAAATCGAATTTTCTACTAGGAGCAATATGAAGTGAGGATCTGCAATATGTTTACCTATTCAGAAACTCTAAAGTCTCCCCTAAGTGTTCCAGGGTGGGGGGTCTGTAGATATAGGCAGGGTCTTTATAAAATATGTTTTTAATAAGCACTGATGTTAGAAAAATGTCCCAAGCCATTTTTTCCATTGCAAATCCCTTGCCACATAGGTTAACATTCCCGCTAGGAAAATCCAAAAATACTATTCAAGGACTTGCTAGAATTTTATTGATAAAACCAAAAATATGGTATTGTTAAATTTCTCCTAAAGTGTACAGACAAGAAGTTATTAGACTTTCCTGTCTGTAAACCAAAATGCAGCCTTCCAGTGGTCTGTCCTGATTGGTCAAAGTTAAGTGGATTAGCCAGGCTTCTTTGATGAGGTGATAAATAGCCCCTAGGGTTAAAAAGCTCTTGTGGGAGGGCAGGGTTCTGCTGCATAGGAATGCCAGGGGGAGGGGTCGTAAACAATATTCTTCAATGGAAGGAGGAGACAGGCAGGAGAATCCAGTTTAATTTACACCTCTACTCTGAACCCAGTCAAATGGCAGGATTAAGGAAGGAATGAACATATGTAAGGGGGAGGGACAGTAGGGAATTGAACAATCCTGAAGGAGGGCTTAGCCAGCTCTTGTCTCTTTGCTGGAAAATCAGCTAATATGAATTTAAGTAGAAATGGCGCTCTCTGAGAGAAAATAATGCCACACTTTGGAGGATGTGCCCTGCACCTTATTGGACAGAAGTGCCCTCCTGTTTGACCCAGAGAACTTGGAATAAGGATCTGAGAGGGGCAGAGCCTCTCAGATCTGCTGCTTGAACCTCAAAGAAGAAGGAGGGTCCATGCTGAGTAGTTTGATTTGCACCAACCAGGCACTGCAGTCTGAAGACTGCACCTGCTGCAGAATCTAGAACTACAGCCCTGTAGACTACCTTGCTTCAAAAGGCTTAAAGAGTGGACTCCCTGCAAGCTACAGGTTAACAGAGCTCACCTGGAACATCACCACCAAGAATCCTCAGTCTGGAGTACTACCAGTGGATTTGTAAGGGTATTGTTCAAGTGAATTGTGGGAACTGAAGTGTCACATTTTCAAGGACCATCTTGGTGCTTCCAGACCCTTGGAGTAAGTTTTGGACACTGTGGGACCCTTGGGGGAACTTCAGGAAGAAGTTCCAGAAGTTTGGAGCAACTTTGGGAAAAAGCTCCATAAGTGGACCGACTCGACCTGGCCAGCCTGGCGACCCTCAACCACGAGCCGGCCTGCCGTCCAGGTTCGTCCTGCTGAAAAGCTCCGGAGGTCCAACTTCCAGAGTTTGACCAGGAGTAAGCTGAAACCCAAGCAGTGGGACCTGTACCGAATCTGGCCTGATGATGAGCATCAAGGGGCATCACAAACTTTTCTATGTCTGAACGTAGAAAAGGTGACGCAAGAGTCAAGCTGCCCACCTTCAACCGTGAGCTGGCCTGGATCACTGGTTCATCCTGCTGGAAAGCTCCAAAGGTCTGATTCCATAAGTTTGAGTGAGAGCTCGTTGCAAAGCAAGCTGGCGAACCCTTACCGAATCCAGACTGGCTGAGAGCTTTGAGGGATCCTAGGAAGAAAAGCTCCAGAAAAGTTTCTAAGTCAGAAGGTAAAAACTTTGACCGAGACCTACCGTGAGGGGTAGCCACACAGGGCTCCATTGCAGTCGGCCTGAAACTTTAACTTTGTCTCGGTCTAGCGCAACCAGATGTCCCAAAAGGCTCTATAGGTTTCTATGTGCTATATGGTGCTAAATATTTAACAATTCATATCTCATGTTCCTCTACATTTGATTTTTTCATTTTGATGTCATTTTAAAGATAAACATATTTCCTATTTTTATAAATTGGTGTTGGATTTTTATTGTGTGTTGAGTCTTAATTATTTACTGAATTAGTGTTTATAAATGCTTTACATACCTGTCTTTGAAGTGAAGCCTGCCTGCTCGCAGCCAAGCTACCAAGGGCTGAGCATGGGAATCCTTTTCTAAGACCTATTCTGAGCCTCAGACTGTGATAGTGGCCTTACTGCCAGTGGCAGATATACTTTTGCCAGTACTAATAATCCAATTTCCAACAGTCAGCAAGTAGGTCAGCAGGGCAGACTTTACAGCTGGGTAGTCCTTCTTCCTGGCAGAGTCAACAGGTCCAGAAGTGATCTGAAGAGTTGGGTATGAAAGTCCACAACTTATACCTGGTGCCTACTTTAAAGTGGGAGAAGTTTCTAGAGTCCTCTCTCTGGAGGGGGAGGACTCTAAAAGCTTAGAAGGGTCTGGAATTTCCTTCCTCCCAGCCCTGCCCCCAGTTTGTCTGCAGGCACAAAAGACCAATGTGGAATTGCACACCTAGGCTGCAATGGCAGGCTTGAGACGTCTCACAGGACTACTTAAGGGGGTGGCACAATCAGTGCTGCAGGCCCACTAGTAACATTTAATTTACAGGCCTGGGGAACATGTAGCACCACTTTACTAGTCACGTCTAAGTAAATGAAATGTGCCTATCGGGTGCTAGCCAATTTGACCATGTTTTGAGGTGAGCGCACAAGCACTTTAGCACTGTTTAGCAGTGGTATTGTGTGCAGAGCACTAGTGCCGGCAAAGAATGAAGTCAGCAAAAACAGGAGGATGGAAGGCAGAACGTTGGGGCAAACCACGCAAGGATGGCAGGTCCAACAGTAACAAATCTATTCACTAAATCATAGTCACCAACGCCATATGGTCAATCATGTACAACTAAAGAAATAATTTGTACGTAGGGATACCTCCCTGAAAGACTGCTTACTGTGGCGTACTGTGTACAGAATCTAGGTGTGCCTGGTTACAAAAGCTAAGTGGAGCAACCACATTTTTCCTGTTCTACACCCTTGCCACCAGCTGCCTGTGTTTAGCCAAAGCAAATAGATGTGCTGTGTGTTTGTTACTCATAAGGGATCTCATATAATCAAAGAGTTTTTCCCACTCTGTGTCTAAGGGAAAATGTATTAGTAGATATGAGCCAAGGTGGAAACTTCTTATTTAGAAATGCCTGTCAGCGCTAGGTGGCCACCTAACCTCTTTGATCATCTTCAAAAAATGTACTCACCTTTCCTCTTTCTTGAAAATCAAAACTGCTACACAAACATTTTCAGTCCTGTCGATCAAATTGTGTAAAAGCCACCCTCCTGCTATTCAGTCACTTGATATTGTGAAAGTAAACGCCCACCTGATTAAACTATTCACAAGGAAATATTGCAGTGTCTGGTGTCTGTGGAAATTGGTGTCGTGTAGCTGTGTAGTAAACCCTTAAACATTGGCTTGACCCCATGCTCAAAAGAAGGTGTAAATTCATGGCCCACATATTCTGTATGCATATTTAAACAGGACTCAATGGAGCAGATTTACTCTATTCTTCCAGCTAGGAAAAATAATTAGTCACAACAGATGACTTTGCACTCCTAAATCATTTAACTCATATGCGGTGCTTAATTTGAGCCAGTGGTTTCCGGTGCTCAGCACCAGCACTTAATTGTTAACTCCGGTGCTTGTGACAATCTGCCACAAGGTGGCGCTGTCTGACTAATTTAGAGGTGACCACAGCAGTTCATTTATAATTTAATATACATTAAATATAACTATTACCTGTGCCCATGCCATTCTTATAGCTTTGGGGGCCTGAAATAGTCCGAATTGTCGCACTTGTAGGAGTGTGATGGTTACTAGCTGAGTTGTTACTATCATTGGCAGCATAGCAGGGGCAATGTGGGGTGCAAGCTGCAGTGGCTTCCTGACGAGAGCCCTGACACTTAATATTTTTACAAATTAAGCACTGCTCATATGCATCATTACCCCCTGGTTGTGTAATATTGAGTGTGAGTGGATCACACTCAAAGGGTGGATAGCTGTTGTTCCATGGAGTAGGTGCCCTTGAAAATTTCAAACACTCGTTTTAGGGTATTCGAAAACTTTCCTCTGATCCATTTCCGCATAGGAAATCGTTAACAGTTACTCCTGACAACGCTAAGAGTAAATACTTTGGGTTGGAAGGGGAGGGAAGACCCCCAAAATTGTAGTGGCTGGGGGGAAAGGGTTTCTCCAAAGAGAAAAAATATTTCCCCAACGCGAAAAGAAGTAGATAATCCCACTACACATATGCACAGGCACTTTCCCAAGTGCACTTATGACCCATGCACAGATGTGCATGCAGGCGAGACTCCGCACAGTGCCATTTACTAATTCACAAAAGTTTCCAAAAGTATGCCTGAGTGAGGACCCGTTTTCAGGCATGTTGCCTAAAAACCTTTGTGAATTTCCAAAAGTGGCCAATCGCCACTGGTGCAGGAGTGTAACCTGCATGTGCAGAATTGTGACTACATCCGTGAACTGGGCTTTCAGAAGATTGGACCAAACCCAATCTGTTTTCCCATCCCAAAGCCTCACTGTTTGTTGCAAGATGCCACATAAATAGGGCCACGGCTGCTGCAGTGTAAAGACCGGACAGATAGGAGAGAGAACACGGCTCCTTGAACGGCGGAATTCTTTGGGTACCACTCAAGAAGGACAAAGGGGCTCAATTTATTAAAGCCACTTTGCAGTGCTGGGAATTAACAGCCCCTTCCAGCTCAGAGCCCTGGCTTCCCATTGGCCGCCAGGATTCGCGGATGTTGTAATCTCCATTACACAGAGTCTGCATTGTGTCTCAACCTCCGGACGAGTGCCCTGCACAATGGCTATTGATTTCCCACCTCTTTGTTGCAGCCGAAACGCATGGATCTGGCCGACAAGCCTTTAATGAGCTTCGAGGGTTGTTTCCACTCTGGCTGGGAGTGTCGCGCCCGGCGCTGAAGACCTGCGCGGCGCTTTGTCTCCGGTCTGGATTCCAATTTGCAACAGAGAGCAATTTAGCTGCAGTATCCCGTGATGTATACTCAAAGGGAAAATCTTTAAGGGGCAGAGCAATCCTGGAAAGGCATTTAACTTGATGGCCTGATCTGGTGGTGAATGAATAAATGAATGAAATAAACACAGCATTGTGAACTGAGCCATTCGTACGTTCTTCCTTTCTAAAGGGTGCGTTCGAATGGAGGAGTTAAAGGTGCGTGGCTCTAAGAGACCCTCGGTGCCTCCTTCTTTCAATGTCCAAGACAGCTGTTGACTTGTTACCCTTTGATTTGTAGTGGCATGTTCGAGCCACCAGGGGGCAGGTGGCAAAGGCGTGAAATATACTTCCGTCGCCAATACCTACTTTCCTACAACAGCGTGCTCCCGCTGCTGTGCATTACGAAAGAGTGCACGTGGCAGGCGTCCACTTTCTTCAGAAGGCACATGGTGCTGTGCTCGTCTGAACAAAAGTTTAAGATATTTTCCTGTCCCATTCCTTTTTCTATGTCGATGACCGTCAAAGATGCTCAGCATCTCAAGCAGAAGTGAGGGTTGAGCCTGGTAGGGGAGCTGTACTGCTCCTGGGCAAATATGAAGGCAAGTGCAGGCTACCCTTGGCAGAATCACCATGAGACCAGGTGTTATCACCGGGGCCACTGGAATTATGTGGGAGGTGAGGGCCAAGTTATGCAGCAGGATTGAGTACATTATGCAGTAAGAAAAGCCAGAATTATGCGGCATATTGTGGCACATGTTGTGATAGTATTACTTCATTATTTTGTCATTTTCAAACTTATTATTACCAGTTTAACACCCAAATATAGCAATAAGCAACAAATATTTAACTAGTCAACTCTTGCAAAGGGCCATCCATTGCGCAACAATGCGTATTGCCGCATTTTTTGTATGTTTTGAACCATTTGCGGTTGCAACAAAAATGTTTTGTTTGTTAAAATCTGCCTATTATGTGGCAGATGATGGATTATGTGTCAATTTCGGCAAATCTATAATGCGAAAATCGTCACAGCCACACAATCACATAATTCCAGTGGCCCTGATTATCACATATCACATTTCTCCCATAAACCTGTAATACATAGTTATGTGCAATACTGGGACCCACAAAGACCGAGTGACTTAGAAGCATGGAAAGCCTCTCATTCGCACTTTCTTTCCCTGCACCTTTCAAATACATGTATGCATGGGGGTGGTGTATGGGGGAGGTGTCTGTGTGTATGTGTGCATGTGTGTGTATAACCCACACTGTGAGGACCAGATCAGTATGCATGTATGAGGTTCCCAATGCCTATTTATTTTGCATATGTTATGTATGCATTCTGTATACAACATCCCTCATACACTAAAGCACACACGTCATCACACTTAACCACATCATTAAACTATATACAATCACAGAACATAGCATACAGACCATTATATACACCATCATGCACCACATCCACTGACAACATATCACTCCAAAATGCACATCGCGCGCACACACACCATCATATTAACACACACATTGCATCAACAAACTAAAACATCAACATATACCACAACAGACACCAAAATACCACACCTACGCATACACACGTCATTCACCAATACACTCACACCAGTCCACAAATGCACTATCAAATCATCACACAAAACACCAGGCAAATAACATCATATCATTACATAATACACAAACAATCACTCAAATACCCACCATGTTTTCACAACAGCAAGACACTCCATGACACGCATGCACCATCACACAGATGCAACATCATGCAAATTCACATGCATGCACATCCACTACATCACACCAATACAGCATCACCCATGCACATAACACATAATCACAGAGACATACCAACACCACCAAACACACCACATCAGTCCAATGAACAAGAAGTTGTTCAACCCATTACAACCAATTACCCCAACAAACATCATGTACAGAACAACCACACAGATTATCATAAACACACTCATGAGTCATCACACACCCACACACTAACACCAACACACAGATTATATATCATATACACCATCATACACAAATTTACAGAATCACACCAACACACCCAACTCCATCACACCACCCACCACCCACCACCGATATGCACCCACCACCTACACACATTATTACACACACACATGCATCTTCACACAAAAACACAGTCTAACACATATGCACCACCACACATGTCTTCTCATACAAATAACACACATATACATTGTCAAGACCCTTGCATCTCAGGGCTAAGGTCAGTGAGGTTAATTACACCTTCTCCCCTTCTAGGTGGTCCTGTCATCTTTCTCACACACCAGATAAGCAGGGAAAACCTGATTCTAAAAAGGGGAGGAAGGGCTGTGGGATTAGAGATATAGAGACAACACTTGTTTCTAGCAGGATGGTTGGTAGTAGACCTGGACTAGACTCTCTAAGTTACAGGATGGCACAGCGTTACAGAGCATAATGACTGTCAAGAGAGAAAACAGAATACTGTGAGTATCTGTTAGACCCTTCAGCTTTAGAGTGGTCTTCTCCCAAACGTTTTGTCTTAACCCCTCTGCTTTTCTGGATTCTTTTCTGTTGGTCTCAGGATTCTGTAAACTTTACCACTGCTAACTAGTACTAAAGTGCTTGCGCTCACTCCCTATAAACATGGTAAAAATGGCTTACACCTGATTGCATATTTAATTTACCTATAAGTACCTAGCAAAGTGGTATTCCATACGCCCAGGACCTGTAAATTAAATGCTACCAGTGGGCCGGCAAACACAACAGGATAATGGACGGAGTGACGAAACTTTTCAATAACTCACCCAAAGAGATCTGGGTTAAATCCATCATTATTTTGCTCACCATGCCACCCCAGTATGGACCCAGCCATATGCAAACCATTCTTGACCCTGCTCCCCATTGGAACAGTCCAGCCCGAACTGCCAGGCCAGGTCCTCCCTGGACCAGAAACAAGCATTCTTGGACCAGTTTCGGGGTATCACCCCTCATCAGCCAGGTTAACTTGAATCCAGTGGCACAGCGAACAAGGGACCTATGTCTGGGGATACCCTTGGCCATTTAGGGTGAACATAGCAAACACAATAAGATGATGGACGGAGTAATGAAACATTTCAAACACTCACCCCTAGTCAAGAGATCTTGGATAAATCCATCGTTTTTTTGCTCACCATGCCACCCCAGTTTGGTCCCAGCTGTATGTAAATCAGTCTTGACCCTTCTCCCCATTGGAACAGTCTTTTGCCCACCATGCCACCAGTGGGCCAGAAGCACTTATTTTGCCAAACACCTAAGAAGCCTTTTAAAACATGTCTCAGGCCTGCCATTGCAGCCTACCAGCAGCTTTAAACCGAACTGCCACTTTGACTTAGCAAAATAATCCCTTCGCCAGGCACAAACTCCATTTTTAATACATTTAAGTCACTCCTAAGGTAGGCCCAAAACAGCCCATAGGGCAGGATGCATGGTTTTTAAAAAATGTAGAAATGTACTTTTGAATGTTACATCTTCTGGCAGTGAAAAACTCACAAATCCATTTCTCACTACTGTGAAGACTACTTCTCCCGTAGGATAACATTGGGTTCCCTTTATTAATTTTATAAGTGTTATATTTTGAATGTGAACAGGTATGAAAGTCATGTTTGGTGTCTAGGGAATTGTAATTTAAAATCCACTTTAATGCCATGTTTGTGTCTTAACTATTTGGTGCCTGCAGCCTGGTCCTGGGTCACATGACTAGGTGTAAGTGGCAGTTGGTCTTTGTATATTCCAGCCAGACAGCCACACAATGGAGGATTGGAGTGCCTGGATGGGCCATCTTATGCAGGATGGGGACGGAGCTGGGAGCAGTCCCCTTTTGAAAGGCTGTGTCCTGCTCTCACACAAAGAACTTCACACTAGCCTTTTGTGCCTGTAGCCAGGATGGAGCCAGGGCAGGGAGGCAGGAAATTCCAGGCACTTCTGTGCAGGGGAAGCCTCCAGAAGTTTCTCCCACTACAAAGTAGGCACCCAGTATAAAAAGGGGACCCTTAGACCCACTCTTCAGTTCCCTTTCTGGACCTGCAGAAGGAGTCTCACAGGACTGCTGGCTGCAGTGGACTGCTGCATACTTCAAAAGACTGCTTTGCTGCACCAACAAGGGCTGCTCTGCTGCCTCAAGCCCGATTTACGCTACCAGAGGTCCTCCCTTCATCTTGAACCCAGGAATTCCAGAGTGACTCCAAGGATTAGTTTACTGGCCTCCTGATCACAGACTCAGGGACAGAAAAGGCTCCAACCATCTTGAACCCACACCTGGACACTGCTTAAGTGAGTCCCGACCCTCCAAGCGGTGCCTCACCAGTCCTAAACCCTTGGAAGTGGTGCTAAAGTTGCCCAGATAGCCAAAATACAAAACTGGTGACGTAAAAATAATTTGTCCAAAAATTGCTCTGAGAACCAAAAGGAGCCCAGGACCTACCTGTTCTTCATTCCGTTCAAGGTGTCCTGCTGGTTAGCCTGCCAGTGTGGCAGCTCCCGCTATGTTTTTCTCCACAGCAGCAAATCCTGTTAAGGGGCTCCTCATAGAAGGTGTGTCCAGCCTCATGGAGCCCTCATCTGCTACAGCCTGCAGCTTCATCCCGCTGGAGAATTCAGACTTAAAAAAAATAGACTTAGTCCGAACATAAGAATCTTCACTGTGAATTCATCAGGCGGCTACTCAACAGTGACACGTCCGTCGCTTATACGGCCAGCTGTCTTGCCCTGCTGAACTTTACCTTCTTAGACATTTTCATCTGAGATTTCATCTGAAGGTAAGAGGAGACCAAGTTTAATTCACTTTGTGTATCAGAACCATGCTTCAACGTGGTTGGCCATAACTTTCGACTTTGCCCGGACTTGTGCGAGTAGATGTCCACGATTGGAACATTTATCTTCTAGGCATTAGCATTCACTTTAAACTTTAAACATGTATAACTCTGGTTCTACTGATTGTATTTTTGTTTTTTGGTGTTAAATAACTTATTAAAATGTACTCTATTTTTCTAAGTTAGTTTGGAACTATTCTTGTGTTGTAGTTTCACTCTATTACTGTTTGTGTGCTGAATAAATACTTTAAACATTGCCTCTAAGTTAAGCATGACTGATTTTGTGCCAGGCTTCCAGAGGGTTACCCACTGGTTAATTTAGTGATTTTTTGTAACTCACCCTGACAGGGATTGTGGCCATTGCTTGTGAAGGGCTTACCACTGCCTCCCCGCCCCAACTAACAACCTAATTTCTCACTATATTGTGTTGTGTTGCATTTTCACCCTAAGTGGGAAGGGTATGCCCAGACGTGGGTCCCGTGCTCACTACGCCACTGGAGTCAAGCTATCCGGGCTGATGAGGGCTGAAACCCGAAAACGGTCCTAGGATGCTTGATTCCTGTCTAGGGCAGACATGGCCTGGCAGTTCGGTCTGGACTGTTCCCATGAGGCACAGGGTCAAGATTAATTTGCATATGGCTATGTCTGAACTGGGGTGGCGTGGTGAGCAAAATAACGATGGATTAAACCCAGATCTGTGACTGGGGGTGAATGTTTGACAATGTTCAACATTCCGTCCATCATCTTTTTGTTTTGCATTTTCACCTTAAGCGGGAAGGGTATGCCCAGACGTGGGTCCCGTGCTCACTACGCCACTAGAGTCAAGCTATCCTGGCTGATGTGGAATGAAAGCCCGAAACCGGTCCTAGGATGCTTGATTCCTGTCCAGGGAAGACATGGCCTGGTAGTTCGGTCTGGACTGTTCCCATGAGGCACAGGGTCAAGACTGATTTGCATATGGCTATGTCTGAACTGGGGTGGCGTGGTGAGCACAATAAAGATGGATTAAACCCAGATCTGTGACTGGGTGTGAATGTTTGACAATGTTCAACATTCCATCCATCATCTTTTTGTGTTGCATTTTTATATTTTATAACAGGTAAGTACTATAGAACTGCTTGAGGTGGCTTACCCAATGTGTGGTGAAGCATCACTATAACAAGTCCCCATGCGAACCTGTAAACTTGACAGAGAATTGAAGACAAGTAGCGCTCCACTCCACCGGAGCTGAATCTTAATTTGCCAACCAAAAGGGGTAATCCAATGCCAGTTCAAAAACAGGCTCCTGGTTGACTAAGCCAAACCACTGGGGATAACTGGAGCAAGGTCAAAATCAGCAGGTGAGTCAAAATGCCAAGATCTGTTCAAAGGGTGGTACAGGGGTCAGTCGAGGAAGTGGAAGCAGAGGGACTGAGGGAACGGACAAAGTGAAAACAACAAAGGAGTGGGAAGGAATTACTAGTGTTAACTGTAACATCAAGCAAGGAAGTAGAAACAACCGATGTTGCCAAACATGGTCTTCTCCATCCACTAACCCTTTATAAGACTCCATCCTCTCTCACCTGGAAGTCAACTACAGGTCCGCTGGAATGTTTTGTCTCCATAGCTGTAGCCTCCATTTCCCCATTCTCCATTTCCTCTGCGTGGTATGCGTCCCAAGTTTCTTGTCTAGTGTCTTACATCAAAATGTGACCCACATTCTATCACAGAGCACACACCATCACACCAACCACACAATCACACCAGTACAGCAAACCATCATACACATTCTCCATTGATCCATCCACCTATTCAACCACACACATTCTCCCCCTTTTTCCTCTCTCATCATTCACTCATCAGCTCAACCCCTCAATCACTCACCCACTCTCTCATCCTCAGAATCACATAACCACACATTTACTTTTGTATGCAAATCGAATTATAGAAAGTTTATATGTAGTTAAATACATGCACACAAAGCATTTTCTATCATTTAACCACATTTTCATTTTTTGGAACAAATACACATCACATTTTGATTTGCTGTTACAACTGTCCGTAATCATTATTTTGAAATTTTAAGAGAAATATTTATGGTCTCTACACCACTCTAAAGGGCACTGTGCCTTGCGGGAAAACATTATTTTATTCTCTGGCCTGTTCCTCTAGGTTCTTATATATGTGTCCCTTGTGTCAGAGTAACCTGGGTGGAGTTTCAAACACTCATCATGTTTTTTCCCTTTTTATATTCTTGTTAGTACCTTCATCAGGACAGAAAGGAGGTTTATGCAATTCACTAATTGTTCTAAAGTTTTATAGCATTTGATTGGCACTCTAGCCAATGATGCCTAAATGTTGTGTTTTAACAGGAAAATATTCTCTGCAAAGCTCTGCTATCAAAACAGTGGCAAACATGACAGTGGCACACAATGAATTTCAAAACAGTAGATGAAAAAAACAATACCACTTCTCTGGTTGAGAACATTAAGAAGGTTGCACTGTATTTCCTGTTTGGTCTGAACACTGCAGCTGCTAATATACAACATGCCCTGTAAATGCAAATCAGCTGAACTTTGAAGGTCTGCCACGCAAGCAGAAGAATCACCCTTTAAATCATAAGGACCTCTGCAACCCAATTGTTTAGCTTATTAAATAAATTGCCTTCACTGATATTAACATATAAATTAAGTGTTGGCCTTCGCTATTAGCTACAGAAGGGAGGTGACAAAAGACACTCTAAAAAAACTATGTAGCCAAATCACATTTTCCCTTTTCCCGCACCGGCAAAGCCTCTGAAGCTCCTGCAAACATATCGACTTTGCATGAAATTTTCCGATTGGCATCAAGAAGTGATACCCCTGGAATACAACTCCGCTCAAAAGAATGCACTTAAATGAGCAGAGGTAGATGTGTTTTAGAGTCTACTTTGCACATAAATCCCACGTTTACAGCTTGAACCAGTGTGTGATAATGGGCTAAGCACTTTATTTTACAAAGTTACAGGTTGGTTTTGTGTCGAGATTGAGAGTACCCATAGGTGACTGCATTTATAGTATGAGTGTTAAATCACCATATTGGTATGGGGTGTAAGCTACTAGGGTGCTGCTTTGTAACATTAGTGAGCATTTTTCAAATGGCACACACCAGAAACTCTCATAAGTGCATAGGGGAAGGTGTGAGCACTGCTTTCTCCAGAATGACAAGTGTTCAGAGACTCATCAATGATCTTGGTGGCCTTCTCTCTCATTGCCATGAACATTTCCTAAAAGAGAGACCTCTGGTGATGGTAGGCAATGGCACAAGGAAGCATGGCCGTGAGCCTGTTCCCCGCGGAGTCGCCTCTCTTTCGTGGTTTGCATTTAGAGGTGAGCAATCCAATGGCAGAGGGAGAGCGCACACAGATCCATCTGACCCCATTGTAACTAGGGATGCAGATCGACAGCGCTGCTGCTGATGCTCAAAAGGAAAAACAAAACTGCCTTTTGATTGAAGTCTGAGGGAGGCAAGTGTTCCTGGACAGGTTGGGTCTATGTACAAACTTGGAATGCAATGTGAGGTCAGTACCTAAGAACATGAGAGTGGAAGCTCTATGCATTACAAAAGGCTCGTTAAATTGCAAACCCTTCACAATCACCTGTTTGCACAGAGATCACTATTATAGGTGGTTTATAGCACCCAGCAATTACCACATGCAATACAGTTTTCAAACTGTTACATTTTGGCAGGTCACACCTGCAAGAATTTGCCATTTGAAAAAATGGCTGGTGTTCATTGGGATATATGCACTTTGGTGAATTAAGCACCAAACTCTCCAAGCTATTCCGTATTAAAAGGGAAAAAATCGTAATAGGAATGATTTATCACACCCAAATAAATAAGAAGCCCAACAGTGTTTTCCTTAAAAGGGCGAAATAATATTGCAGCAAAAACCAGGACAGCCATAATGGGTGACTAAATCTCAGGGCTGTGTATTGAGGTCCCACAGTCTTCTGTGTCCTGTCATGACTCAGATGTCAATTCTGGTTTCATCAACCAAAGGCAAGATACACATTCAACCTCTGAATTAAACACATTCCATGGCCTAATGTGGCAGACTACTTTAGGGTGGATACAGAGAATGATGTAAGACCTCATGCACAAATGAGGCTGGTCGCAGCACAACCTTTGCCCCGCGCTTTGACCTGTTCTCCCATCGCAAATGATATTTTTTTTAAAGTGGCATTCCACCCACTTCATAAATTTTAATGATGCAGAAATAAGGTTATTACAAGATAATTAAAAACTCAATAGGCTTATAAGTGTACTTAGTAGTCAAGACAAAGATCATAATCAAAATCAAAATTAGTTTACCTAATCATTGCCCATAAATCAATATGATTGTGACCTCCATCAGTAGCTAACACATGTTTCAACTTTAGGACTTTTTCAAGGCTATAATAAAAAACATAGATTAATATATAAAGTCTGGGCAAGATACCTGCTAATAGTTTCTTGATCTTTTCAAGTATCAACAATAGAAAGAATGCAACGTCCAGCGTTCTGTGTAACTTACGATCTTTGGCAGAACATCATCTAAGTGAAAGAAAACCATTTGGCTCAGTAATAGTGTCAGTCAGTCAAAACAACTTTATTCGGTCATTACAACCATAAAAGTGCAAGTGCATAGAATACAAAGATTCAGTATTGCGTGCATAACAATAATTCATTGAATGGATAAAATCAACTGACAGGTCGTAGTACACCACTTGATGTAAAAAGTTTAAAACTACATTTGAAAAGAAAGAGAAGTAAAAAAAAGACATGGTGCTAGTGGTTTGGAACTCCTATTGGGTTACATAACGTGGAAGTATATGCAGTGCGCAAATTTGCTGTTGCGTGCATAAGAGTAATTCGCTATATACACAGCAGCCATTTACAAACCAATATGCATCGAGATGTAAAAAAGATAAAAACAGCAGTTAAAAAAAGGTTAGATTGCACAGATGACCCACTGTATACGCACAATGCTGTATGAGCAATTCAGCAAATTACTGAAATAAAAGACATAAAATATGGCCAAAACAAGCTAAGAGAGCAGTGAAAGTTTTGGGGATGTGTCTTATATCTTCTTTAAGGCATACCTTCTGATAATCCACATTTTCCCCAGACATTTCGCTACTGCCCAGACAACTAATGGCCTAGAGTCGGATTTTAAAATCCGAAGCGCTTCTCGGTGGCATTGAGTTCCCAACATCCTACAGACAGGGGCTAGCCATTTAGATCTCGGGGAATTATATAGTGGACAAGCAAAGAAAATGTGTTTGATCGTCTCTTCAGTCCCGGGGCAACCTGGGCAATACTGTGATGCGGCGGAAGGCCGCTGCCATGCCACTTTGAACGAATTCAGAGGAAGGGAACCAAATCTAAATTGGATGTTAAGCTTCCTATCATGTGGAATCGTGATGACTTCCATATATTGCTGATATACACCTAACAATTTGAATTCCATGAATTCTAGTGTGAGACGGCTTTTAGATTAATGGGTGACAGTTGTCTTCACCACCCAATTCCAGTATTGTTTTTTGGCCAATTCTCTGCTAGTCAATAAGCTAGAATCGAAGGCATCCCAGAAGTTTCCCAGGCCAATAGCGGACAGCAGTGTCTGAACTTTAGTGAACCACCCAATTTTTTCGAAACAATCAAGCTTATGGACTTCTTCAAGAGCGACTAAATAGTTAGTGAGCTCAGGGGTTTGTTTAAAATACAGCCAGAAGAGAAGGGGGCGAAGCCTTGCTTTGTCCACTACAGACGTTCTTCCCATATCTATCCTTAGTGGAAGGAGCGGAGTACTCTGGGGGAGAGAACATAGAGATCTTAAAAACTTGTTTTCTGTAAGAGGCCCTCCAAATTGTCGAATCCCCAGAGTTCAGCCCCATATAGGGCAGAGCCTACCACCTTCTGGTCGTACATCTAGAGCAGGGCTGCAATCGGTCTAGTTTGGGAGGCCCTATGCTCCATGATCAGAGCCCCAGTGTTTTTCTTTTGTTGTAGGATTCGCTTCGTAATATGGTGCTTCCAGGTCATTTTCTCCGAGAGGGTCACGCCAAGATAGTCAAATGTGGTCACTCTCTCCAGAGGAATCCCCCCCACAGCAATTTTCCCTTGAAAGATTTGTGGGGGTCATCAGCAGGAGCTTAGTTTTTGAGGTGTTAACCTCCAAGCCTCTCATTCCACAGAAAACTGTGAAGCGATCAAGAAGCAGCTGGAGACTGCTGTGGGTCTTAGAGACCAATAGCGTATCGTCCGCGAATAGTAAAGTTGTTAGTTTGGCACTCCCCAGTGTGGGGGCATTAGAATGGACTTCCGCTAGATGTTTGACCACTCCGTTGATAAAGAGCGAGAAAAGGGTGGGGGCCAAAAACGCAGCCCTGTCTAAACCCCCTATCAATTCTAATTGAGTCTGTCAATTGCCCTTGATCCCCCCAGCCAACCCTTGCGTAATTATCCTCATGCAGACGAACAATCAGTGCTAGGATCTCTGATGGAAGCCCCAAATCCTGCAAGACTTGCCATAATTTAGACCTGGGGAGGAAGTCGAAAGCCAACTTTATAACAATGAATGCAGTATAGGGGCTGCCCTGTTCGATGGTCGCTGTTTTCTAGGCCAGTAGAGAGAATCGAAAAACTTGATCGATGATACTAACTTTCCTCCTGAACCCGACGTGGAAGGGGGCTAGGATACTGTTCTCCTCCATCCATGCTGTGATCTTGGTAAGAAGAGCACAGGAGAAGACCTTCTGTGCCCCATCGATCAGGCTAATCAGCCTGTAATTGGAAGGGCGGGAGCGATCACCTTTTTTGAAGACCGGAATTACTTCTGCTCCCTTCCACGACGGCGGTATTGGGGCCCCAGCAGCGATTCCATTTGCTAGTGTCCAGATGTAATTAGACCAGATGACATCACTGAGGATATCACTGGGTACGCCGTCGGGACCCGAGGCTTTGTTCCTGACTATTGAATTTATGCTTTGGTTGATATCTGCTAAGGTGAATAGATCATTAGACTGGGGGCTGTTGTGAACAGCAATGGAACTTTCTATGACTGTCTCTCCTGTTCCAGAGTATACTGCAGAGAAGTGATCAGACCAAGTGGCTACAGTAATGTTGTGTGTGGGTGGTCTAGGTCTTTCAGCATCTCCCCTAGTGGCTAGCAGCCAGAACTGTTGAGAGTCTTTCCTCTGACAGGCATCATGGATCTGGAGCCAACGGTTCTCAGCCCATTCCCATTTAGCTATCAGAGCTGATTTATAGGATCACCGTGCCACTTTTAATTCAGCTAAGTTATTTGCTCTAATCGCAACAGCCAGGTCTGACCGTAGTTTCTTACACTCTTGATTGAACCAGGAGAATTGTGAGCTGACAGATGACAATGTGCTCTGAGGTCGTTTCGGCATTCTAAAATAGGATGCTAGCTGTTCAGAGAAGTGTATCGGTGTTCATGATCTTTACAAGCTCCTCCTGATGCTCAAATCGGTGGTGTAGCTTGCCAGTACTGTCTAAAAGTACTCGCTTCATATCTTCAAGCTTGGTGTTGTCAGTTGCTACTTGTGTCCATTTGAGTCGCCTGCTATCATTTGTAGGGCATATCTCCTTCATTAAAAGTGTTATACCGGGGAAGCTGCTGTGTTTGGTCCAAGGTGATGCCATGGCAAGCTCAAGAGGATTGTGGTCACTATCTCTGGTCGTCCCGACTACCATATCCATCACTCCTGGCCACAATCTCACGTCTATCAGTATGTAGTCAATCTGGCTCGTATTTGCGGTTCTATTGAAGGTGTTAGCCCCCATCTTATCGGACTTGGTGCATCCATTGGCAGCCCTTAGCCCATAATCAAGGGTTAAGGCATGGAGCTGCAAAGCTGTGCGCAACCATTTTTTAATCGGTGGTAGTTTAAGAGGGAGGATGAGCCACAGCTCATCCACTTGGCCACTGCTGGTTAAATCGGTCCAGGGGTTCGAAGGAGACATTAAAATCCCTTATTATCAGTGGTGATTGGGACGCTTCCTGAAGACAATCTTCCAGCGCTTGGAGAGTTGGGTAGCTACAGCCTGCCTTGGTGCCTCGAGCTTAGACGTTAAAGAGGTCCAACGCCATACCATTCCTACCCCTGAGAATAGTCTCAAGGATATTGGGGCTTTAAGTCTTGATCTCTCTGATGGTACATTTAAGATCGATTTTGATGCAAATCATCAGCCCCCCCGCCGGACGTCCTGGTCTACTGGTGACTGCTGGGCAGCAAAGCGTGACATATCCAGGGATAAATACAGGTGCAATAGCCCAATTTTCCTGCAGAACACAAATGTCAAATTGGTCTATGTGTTGGACCCAGTGAGGGTAATTCCACCTTTGTTCTTACCCCAGCCACATTCCAAGACAATACACAAAGTTTAGAGATCATTTCACCTGGGCCAAGGCAGACAGAATGGTATCCAACAGATGCACAGCCAGGCTGTGGGCCTGTAGAGGTTACTTGCGGTCCTGGGTTCGCCAGAGACAGAATGTCGGTGCTGGACTACAGTCGATCAAGGATCTCAAAGTTAGGAGGCTGTGGAGTTGATAACAAGGAGTCAGTACGATGCCTAGCTGTGGGAGCTTGGTGCTCTACCTTGTCTGTGTAATGAGATGACGTATGGGTTAAACAGACTTGATGTGCCCGTCATCGTTGGTAGCCAAGGTTGATTCGGAATCCAGCAGGATGCCTTGCCTTTTGGGTGCTTGGAACTGAGAAGTACAGAAGAGATTGTATTTCAACTGGATACTGGTGGGGGAAGGTGAAGATGTTCTTGCCTCCAGAGCTATGAGATTATGTACTAAATTCTGGTCACTTAAGTGTAGTTCGATGGAGCCTGTTTGGGAGGTACGATGGTTTAATCTTTTGGCCCAGAGGATGTTATCCCTGATGACAAAACTGCATCCCCTTACTTTTCGGATCCAATGTATCCATTTATTGATTAAAGAACTGTTTGTCTTCATATTTGTTATATGAAGGAATTTTTGGTACATTTATCATGAAAATGCTCTTGGTGGAGCATTGGGCCAATTCACACCTTTGGATATGATGACTTTCATTATCAGCTAGAGTAGTATTACTTCTACCCGCTAGTTCCAAAAAGTTCAAATTGGTGGATTTTGTAGGGAAGCGAATGGTGATGGACATTAGAGAGACTATGTTGTTCTTAGGCACGGAAGGAACAGTGCTACCTGGGCAAAGGGTAAGATTAGTTGGAGGTCCAGATATCTGATTAGGGGTATGCATGTTTATTAATTCTCTATCCAGGAGAAGTTTGACCTGGTCAGTAAGCACTAGAATTAGTGATCTTAATGAGGTAACTTCGGCCATCAGTTCAGTGATGATACTTAACGTATCCGGCCCTACTGGAGCTAGCTCTTCTAAGCGACCCTCGCTCTTCTGCTCGATTGTATCCTTCTCTGCGTGAACAACAACAAGGCTGGTGGAGGGGGATCCACCACTGGTTCCAGCAATCTTCCGTGGGAGTTGTCTATCTGATCTTGCAGTGGGAGAAATCTATTTACCAGGGAGATACTGATGTTCATGTCAGTAGTGTCACTAGCTAAGCATTTGTCTGTCACCACAGTGGGAAATAGAGTGGAAAATAGAGCTATCCCTGCCTCCATATCATCGGTGGCAGCTGCAGGTTGTGTCACAGTGGTGTGTATCCAGGCCTTGCTCTTAGCACTCCTTGTGGTGCATTTAGTGAAGATGGAGGGGATACGTTTGGCAGGATTGGGGTTTGGGCTAAGAAGATAAGGTGGTTCAACAGAAGGTTGCGAAATACCGTGGGTAGTCTGTTTAGTGACGGGACCTAAAATACCCTGGCATTCCACCAGTAGATTGTTAATGCGATGCAAAACACAGTTGTTGGCTGCTGATTTACGAGCCATTCTGGCTTTGCTTACTTTCAAGCGAGGCCCATCAATCTTCCCACCCCCATCACTGACAGTTGATTTTCTTTTCCCCATAGCAGTAGACAATGTAGGACAAAAATGGGTATTAAAAAGTCTGGAAGATTGATTTTATAGGTGTTAACATAAAATCCAGCAAGAAACACTCACTGATGTGATATAATTTTCAAATGGAAGCACACAGGGTATTCTCTCTAGCAAAATGATACAAAAAGGAGATTCTGGTCAGTAATAGAGCAACCCCAACTCACAGTTTATATCAAGGACAGTCCCCAAGTCCAGAAGGATGTCCACAGAACCAAGAGAGGTGGCCTTACCCTGCCTCTTCCTAGCAATGATGGGCAAGGACGAGCCTGCCCTTGGCCCGGGTTTTGCCCGGGCGCGTCCCACACAGCAGGGCCTCGCGACCGTGGATATGCACCTCCAGGCGCAGGAAGCAGCGTCAGGGCAGCAAAGACCTCGGGGGCTGTGGTTCCTAGCCCCAAAACCCAAACCAGCGAGGTCCCGCGCAGTGGGGCCTCGAGACTGTGGATATGCGCCTCCAGGTGCAGGAAGCAGCATCAGGGCAGCAAAGGATCTCGGGGGCTGTGGTTCCTCGCCCCACACTCCAAACCAGTGAGGTCCTGTGCAGCGGGGCCTCGCGACCAGGGATATGCGCCTCCAGGCGCAGGAAGCAGCATCAGGGCAGCAAAGGCTCCTGGGGGTTGTGGTTCCTAGCCCCAAACTCCAAACCAGCAAGGTAGTAGTGTCTATTCCAAAAGTATAGTTCCAATAACTGCTGTAACTGGTTTAAACTCAGGGCTTGATTTATCAAGAATTTGCATCGCCCTTGCACCACACAAGGGGGCGCAAGGGCGACATAAAACTTAAGTGAGATTTATCGAGTAATGCAAGGGGGCGCATGGCCATGCATGGCTTGATAAATCGGGCGTAACCCAAGGCAGAGCTTTGCCTTGCATTACTCTGAACCAGGGAGGCATTCTATGGGCAGATCGTGTTGTTCCCACGCAGCCATGGATTTTGTAGCATTCCCAGATTTACCATTAGTGGTAAACCTGTGAATGCGTCAAAATGCTTCGCCTCCCCAGGTGAGATGTAACAAGGAGAAATATCTTTATTTCTCGTTTTTTCCTCTTTCTACGTTTGCTGCATTCTGCAGCACATATAAAAAGAGGAAAGGTCTCCCTTCCTGCACAAAAACAGGCCTGTCTGGAATGCAGGCACCCTTGCAACATGACACAAGGGTTCCTGCGTTGGCGCTAGGCAGACAAAAGTTCCCCAGCTGTAGGAAAGGACAGGAAAGTACCGCATAATGATATATACGGCGCATTCCTGCCCTTCCACTCAGCGCAGTAAGGTGGTTTGCTGCGTGAAAGATTGATAAATCTGCCCTTCAGTGTTTTAATACACATTTCATTAATTTAACAGTGAGTTTTATTGAAAGTAATTACGGAGCTCTGCTTCCTCAGTTGCAGCTAGCACCCATAACAGCCTTTTACACTATAATGCATGTACTGCCATTAATTTACCAAACACTGCTTAAGCAAGGCAGATACCAGAGTTGCAGCCAGGATTTCTTTACAGGCAACCTGGGCCACACCGTATTCACCTAGAAGTAGGGGTGGGGCATCTGACCCCCACCTTCATGGATTCTTCCGCCAGTCTACCCCTCTCTCCACAAGGAAGGAAACCATGTATTTTATCTCAGTGCTGCCCTCCACGTGAAGTTGATTTTTTGCAGCAGCCACTCTGAATACAATGACAAACTCCATGATACACTTCAGAGAAAGGCGGTCTTAACGAGAAATAGTGCTACAAAACACAAATTTCCCATGAACACTTTCTAAATGTCTCCTCTGCAATATCTAACCACCATTTTCCTTAGTTTATTGTACTTTTCTCCACCGAGTTTCCAAGAGCTCCTTTTCCACATCTACTCATATGCTGCAAAATTGGGAGTAACATTTACAGTGGTCTAATTAAAGTGTAACTACCGTCCCAGAATGCAAGGTGTTACTGTCTACGGTACCAGAAAAGGGGGGGCCAATCGGCCCCCACGCAGGCATGGCGGGGCCCGGCCCCTCCCATATCCCGTCCCCTTCGTGGTGGCTGTTCCCGCCCCCCCCTTGCCCCGGAAGTAGTTGTGTGCTTCCGGGCCGGGGGGGGCGGGGCCGCGATCACGAAGGGGTTAAGAGCCTGGGGGGGCGCGGGAGGCGGCCTCTTTGTGCCCGCGCTCCCCAGGCTCGCTCCTCGCCCCACCGTGGGGCTCTTTATTTTCTCCTCTTCTTGTTGCAGGTGTGCGGCATAGCAGGACTGCAGTAGTTAGCTCTATCCGACGCGTTACGGAGGTGGAGGACTGCGGTGATCTCGTAGGACGACGGAAGCGGAGTGTGAAAAATCTTGACGATCGTTCGCGTCCAGGAAGTTGGTTGCGGGCTCGTCTGGAGGCCGCTTGCGCACTACGGGGACGTCGGCGTCTTTGGAGCAGGACACGAGGTATTTTGTGGGGCGGACGGGGGGGGCCGCAGAGCGCCTTAGCATAAGGTACAGGGAAAGCCGGGTGGGAAGCATTGCAAAGCCGAGCCCAGAACTAATCGTCTGTTTTTGAAAAAGCCGTAAGGTTAAAGGCACCGATTGCGGGGTAGGAGCAGCACAATAGTCATTTGCGCACATTTAAATAGTTTGTTTAGGTTCCGCGCCCCAGAGGCAGGGCCGCGTGTGTGCAAAAGTTAGATATCGAGAAGCAACGCTTCATACCGGGTAAAACGAAGGCCAAGCTAAGCAGGGACAGCAAGGGCAGAGGGCGGATGGGTGACTAAGAGGGTTTTGTCAGGATTGAACGTTTTTGTTGCATTAACGAAGGGCTAGGGTGGTTTTTGAAAACAAGCTAAATACAAGTTACTGCTTTTACAATCTAGCAGGTTTATTGCCAATGTGTATATTGTTTAGGAGGGGTGAATGATCTTCGTGTTGGAGGACTGGTGCTAGATAAGGTGCTCGGTTAAAAAATTTCAACACTTATTTACCAAAAACTGAAGGAGGTACATGATCTGAGGTGTGTGCATAGCAAAGCGGTCAGTGTCAAGCCAACCAGGGCAATTTTTTCATTTGCCCCTTTTCACATAAGGAAGTGACCCAGTTACAATTCAATTGGGTATATATCGGTTGGTCTGTCTTACAGGGGTGGTTGGTCTGGCCTCAAGGCACACGTGTACAATTTTAATTTTGGTCTACGGGAAGAAGTGCTCAACTTCCTTCAAGCTGCCACGTTTGGGAATTTAACGTATTTTCTGTTACAGGTCAACAAGCTTAGGAGCTAGGTCTGTGTATTCCAGCTTGGGCGCCTTTCAACTGGGTCAGGTACGGAGCACGGTGTGCTCATAAGTATGTCTGCAAGAAGGGGGCACGCAAATGCTAGCATGGGGTGGATGCTTCAGAAAATGATGCGCAAAATGTCGGCAATGGAGAAACGACTGGGGAAAGTGGACAAACTGGGTAGGACGGTGGCGGAATTGGGAGCGAAGGTAGGAGCGCACGCCGGCCCATCGGGGAGACCTAAGCGAACTATAGTGCCGCCCAAACCAAGGGGCGAATTTGCGACACCGCCCAAGCGGGCGAGATCTAAGAAGGTGGGGGGTCGTCCACAGTATCCAACTCCCATGGTACCGCCGGCGGCACCTGTCCCTACACCTCAGGCACCTGTCCCGCAACCTCAGGCACCCTTGGGCATCCCGGCACCGGTACCCCAGCTACCAGTGGCTTTGCCAGTAGCGCCGGCCATCCCGATGGCTCCTTTAGCACCGTTGGTGCCACCGCCCACCCCGGTTCCCGTGGGGGGCGCGGTACCGAGTGGGGTCCCTTCTCTCCTGCCCGCGTCTGGTCCAATGCCAGCAGATTTAGCAGCCCAGGTAGCAGTCGTTCTCCCCTGGTTAGGTAAGGGCGCGTTGCCGGACATCACGATCCTCACGGCGGAACAACGAACGTTAGTTGCGCAGATATTGTTGGCTAGTGGGCAGGGCAGCACGCCACTCGCACCAGTTTCTCCCCAAATAGGTCCAGCGAACACCGGGGGCCCAGCCAAGACCGTGGAGGTGGCGTCATCCAACGACAATGGTAAGGAGGTGGCCCTGCCACTGTTGGGCGAGGGCGCGATGCCCTCCAGGGGGGAGTGCCTGGCGCAACATGTGTCACAAAGTGTGAAAGAGTTGATTTGGGCTGATAAATATGTTAATATCTTTTCATTGTTGATAGACAGCAGGGAATGGGAATATGCGAAATCACAGAAAGATATGATGTTGCCTAGTGAATGGAGATCAAAATTGTACAAATTTAGGGTTGAAGAAACCATCCTCAATTGGGTGAGGGCCTTTGCCGTGTACAGTGCAGTAATTGGGGAACGTTTTCCAGGGATGCAATCAGTCATGAGCTGCTATCAGAGTAGGATCACAATGTACCATGATAATCATGCGGGGGATGTCTGGAAAGAGTACGATATGGCCTTCAGAAAATCTAGGGAGTTCAACAAATCTTTGGCATGGGACAAGGTAGATTCTATTTCTTGGCATTCTCAATTCGAGAAGGGGCAGGGGGCGACCACTAGCTCTGCCTGGAACAAAAGTTACTCTCCCAGGCCACAACAGCAATTTCAGCAGCCCTTACGGCCAGCGCAGGGTGGGGAGACAAACCAAAAGGCTAGAAGCGGTGGAAGTGCAAAAGGGGTGTGTTGGGACTTTAACAAACGGGCATGCAACAGGGCACCGGGCACTTGTAAGTTCAGGCACGCGTGCAACATATGCGGCCACCCTTCCCACCCAGAAGCGACATGCAGGAACAAGGGCAGTGGGCCTGGGAATAGGGGAAGGAAGAAACCAGAGTAACAAGATCCACCCCATTATAGCACATTCGCCCATTCTGTTGTCGGCTATGATCCCTTGGCTTAACAGGTACCCCAAACACACGTCGGCGAGATTATTGCAAGAGGGGTTCACTCATGGTTTCCGAATTCCAGCTGGGGGTTATGTTGGGACACCGCAGTGCAGGAATCAGCTGTCAGTGCTCTCCAATCCCACGCTGGTGGCTAGCAAAATAGAAAAGGAGTTGCGCTTAGGTAGGGTAGCGGGTCCTTTTCATGTCATTCCCACTAAGAATTTTGTATGCTCCCCGTTGGGCATAGTTCCAAAAAAGGAGAAGGGCGAGTATAGGCTTATCCACAACTTATCTGCACCTAGGGGCCTATCCTTGAATGATGCTATTGATGAATCAATCTGCAACGTTAAATATGCATCTTTTGATCAGGCGGCGGACATGCTGAGGGACTTAGGCGCGGGTGCACTGATGGCCAAATCAGATATTGAATCAGCCTTTAGACTACTCCCTGTTCACCCAGAGGATCAGCGCCTCTTAGGTTTCTCCTTTGAAGGGAAGTACTACATGGATAAGTGTATGCCCATGGGCTGTTCCATTTCATGTGCATATTTCGAACAGTTCAGCTCTTTCTTGGAATGGGCCCTAAGGCAATCTACAGGGCACCAGTATGTCATGCATTATCTGGATGACTTTCTTTTCCTGGGTCCGGCGGGGTCACGGGAGTGTGCGTCAGCACTGCAGGAATTTTGCGCGCTCATGCGCTCTTTCGGGGTACCCCTGGCGCAGGGAAAGACGGTCGGGCCAGTGGCATGCTTGGAATTCTTGGGAATTGAACTGGATTCAGTGGAGGGTTGCTTTAGATTACCAATGGAGAAGATACAAAGATTCAAGAATACCCTAGGATCATGCATACAGGCTAAGAAGGTTACTCTACAAATGTTACAGCAGACAGTGGGTCAGTTAAACTTTGCATTGAGAGTAATACCCATGGCGCGCCCTTTTTCACGCTCGATTGCACAGGCCATGAAGGGTCTTCGGGAGAAGCATCACCGGACACGGCTATCTGCAGAGGTTCGCCAGGATATGCGGATATGGATTGCATTCCTGGAGGATTTCAATGGCAGAGTGCTGTGGGGTGCACCCACGTTGTCCTCGGAGGACTTGGGTTTATGGACTGATGCTGCAGGAAGTGTAGGTTTTGGGGCAATCCTTGGTAGGAAATGGGTGGCACAGAAGTGGCCCGCCTGGTGGGAAGAGAGCGGGCTGACGATGAACATTGGTTTCCTCGAGCTCTTACCAATCTGGGTGGCACTGAAAGTGTGGCCTCAGGATCTGGCCAACCGATCAGTAATCTTCTGGTCAGACAATATGTCAGTGGTGGAATGTATCAACCAACAAGCTGCAAGGTGTCCATTCATATTGCGCCTGATGAAGGAGATTGTGCTGTGTTGCATGACATTAAACATACTTTTCAGGGCAAAACATGTCCCAGGGGTGTTGAACAATGCAGCTGATGCTCTTTCTCGCTTTAAGATGCAGGTGTTCAGGGATCACCTGCCGGACGCAGAGACCACCCCGGCCCCTTTCCCGTCGACTCTCTGGCAGATTGGTGCCCCCAACTACATGACCTCGTGGCAGCCAGCATAGCACCCAAGACAAGAAAAGCTTATGAAGGGGCGTTCAGGTCTTACTGTCACTTTCTGGGCCAAGGCTGGGAGAGCGGGTGGTTTGTGGAGGCTAGCTTTAATAACTACATGAGCGCGTTACACAGGGAGGGGCGCACGGCAGCAACAGCCGGCAGGCACAAGGCTGCAATCTCCTTTTTTGCACGTGCCAAAGGGGTGAGGGATCCCACAAACAGTTTCTTAGCGCAGAGGGCATTGAAGGGATGGCGGCGCATGCAGGCACCGGCCACGGATACTAGGAAGCCGATAGGTTTTGAGCGCTTGTCGGCAGTGCTCCTCGCGCTGCCGGATACCTGTAGCTCCGCGGCCGAAGTATGTCTGTTTAAAGCGGCATTTTCATTAGCCTTTTATGGGGCATTCAGGGTAAGCGAACTGGTGGCGGCCAACAAATGTGATAGGGTAGGCGGCCTTCAGCTACACGATGTCAGCATGAGGGGTGACACAATGTGGATTACCATCAGGAAATCAAAGACTGATCAAGAAGCCAGGGGCCAAACCTTGGCGTTACACCGGGCACGGAGCAATGTCTGCTGCCCGGTGGCACTAGTAGAGGAGCTCTTGAGACAGCGGGCGCAGGAATGTAGGGGGCCACTGCTGCTGCATGGGGACGGAACACCTTTGACTAAGTTTCAGTTCCAGAGGGTGCTGGCCATGAGTATGGCCAGGGCTGGTTTTAACCACAAAGAGTTTGGGACGCACTCCTTTCGGATAGGGGCAGCCACAGAAGCAACTGCCAGGGGGTTGAACTCAACCAGTGTGCAAAGGATTGGGAGATGGTCCTCTAATAAGTACAAAGGTTACGTGCGGTTGCACATGTTGTGAGAACAGTTGCCATTTTGAGTCTGACACTTGTCCTTTTTTGTCTGGTTATTTACAGTTTCACGGGCCTGCAACGCAGGACGGAAACTTCCCATGGATCATCTCATCAACTCAGCGACATCAAGGAATTGCCCAGAGGACAAGAAGAAGACAAGGGTAGTTTGGGTAGTAGGACATTCATTTGTGAAGCGCGCTAACACAATTTTTCTTGCAGGTTTGGGTAGACGGAGGGCGGAGAGTGGGGGGTGCACGGTCTCCTTCCACGGCAGGGGGGGGCTTCGCCTTAGTCAGTTCAGGGATTATATGTCGGATTTACTAAGACGACATACTGCACCTCCCTCGGCGGTGATCCTTCATCTAGGGGGGAATGATCTGGCAGGCCTGGGTAGGAGGGTCCTTCTGGAAGAGATTATAGCAGCAGCAGGGTGGGTGGCAAAGCGGTTACCGGGGTCTGTGATTGTATGGTCACAATTGATACCAAGAATGCAATGGAGGGGCGGGGACTCTGTTAGCGCCCTGAATCACTCAGTAAAGAGGATTAACAACAAGCTGGACAGGTTATTTAGAACCCCGGTCTTACAGACCATACCTCATGGGTGCATCTGGGGGGAGCACTTTTACCTGCGGGACGGGGTCCATTTAACTGAGGCAGGGAATGCTATTTTTATAAGGAATATCCTGGCGTGGGTTGAGGACTTTGGAGGTAGGTTATGACCTTTCTATAGGTAGGTGTGCGGGGGGGGGCCAGATAGTCGGTCAACTATGCTGGCCTGTGGCGGTAAGGTCATAATCGGTGAGCAGCATTTTAAGGTCCTTAGGGGGGGGCGGGCCCAGTCACGAAAGGGGCCGCCCATCGGGAGGGGCCATTGGTCTCTCCCAGAACTTCAGGGGCAGGATATGATATCCATTACTTAGAAGGGTGCGGGGGAGGGAGTCCACGCTTTCCTCAGGCTGGTAGCCACCCCTCACAGACACTATGACGTCATCAAGGTGCGCAAGTGTGGGCCCTCCTGTTATGGTTTAATGGAGTTCAGAGCGCACGGGGTGAAACGTGCCCTGGGTTGCGCATGCGCATCTCGAACGTGAGAGCGTAGCTGTAAGGGATCTGACACCGGTTAGCGACCTTGCCGTCCGACGTAATTATTAGAGTGCTTAATTTTTCAGGATGTTTAGATTCGGTTAGGAAACACGCTGTACTAGATATTTGTTAAGGTTAGCCCATCTTATAATGTCAAAAATGGATGTAATCTAATGTTCTGAAATGTGCATTCTAAAAATTGTCAAAAAATGTTTATTTTATAAAATTTTTTCATTTTATTTTCATATTTTAATAAATACGGCCAGGGGTCCCTTGACCCCTGCCTTCCAAAGACCCATGTGTTGACCTGCTGAATTAAGTAATGCAATTTGTGTAGTAAGGAGGGGGGTGGCCGGTAGTCCCAGCCCATGAGAAAAGGGGGGGCCAATCGGCCCCCACGCAGGCATGGCGGGGCCCGGCCCCTCCCATATCCCGTCCCCTTCGTGGTGGCTGTTCCCGCCCCCCCCTTGCCCCGGAAGTAGTTGTGTGCTTCCGGGCCGGGGGGGGCGGGGCCGCGATCACGAAGGGGTTAAGAGCCTGGGGGGGCGCGGGAGGCGGCCTCTTTGTGCCCGCGCTCCCCAGGCTCGCTCCTCGCCCCACCGTGGGGCTCTTTATTTTCCCCACCCTCCGTCCCCTTGGTTAGCGAATTGGGTGATGACAATGGTAGGTATACTGTTTAATGTTGTCGCGTGATCATAAGAATGGCATGATTGCTGCCTCGGGCGTTCCCCCGCTCGCAGGGGGATATGCAGGGATATATGCTTGGTGCTTCGCTGGGTGTTAACTTATTCTCTCCTTAGGCCTTTTTTCCCGTCTACAGGAGAATGTGCAGATGTAAATGTGGTGTGCATTGCTGTGGTTTTTAACTAATTCTCTCCTTAGGCCTTTTTTCCCGTTTTACAGGAAAGGTACAAATGTAGATGTTTTCGTGTGTTGCTGTGGTTTTTAAGTAACTTTTCCTTAGTTCTCTTTTTTCCTTTTAGAATAGCAATGTCGTATTTATTATGTGGGTCTGGCGGTAAGGTCATAATCGGTGAGCAGCATTTTAAGGTCCTTGGGGGGGGCGGGCCCAGTCACGAAAGGGGCCGCCCATCGGGAGGGGCCATTGGTCTCTCCCAGAACTTCAGGGGCAGGATATGATATCCATTACTTAGAAGGGTGCGGGGGAGGGAGTCCACGCTTTCCTCAGGCTGGTAGCCACCCCTCACAGACACTATGACGTCATCAAGGTGCGCAAGTGTGGGCCCTCCTGTTATGGTTTAATGGAGTTCAGAGCGCACGGGGTGAAACGTGCCCTGGGTTGCGCATGCGCATCTCGAACGTGAGAGCGTAGCTGTAAGGGATCTGACACCGGTTAGCGACCTTGCCGTCCGACGTAATTATTAGAGTGCTTAATTTTTCAGGATGTTTAGATTCGGTTAGGAAACACGCTGTACTAGATATTTGTTAAGGTTAGCCCATCTTATAATGTCAAAAATGGATGTAATCTAGTGTTCTGAAATGTGCATTCTAAAAATTGTCAAAAATGTTTATTTTATAAAAAATTTTCATTTTATTTTCATATTTTAATAAATACGGCCAGGGGTCCCTTGACCCCTGCCTTCCAAAGACCCATGTGTTGACCTGCTGAATTAAGTAATGCAATTTGTGTAGTAAGGAGGGGGGTGGCCGGTAGTCCCAGCCCATGAGGACTGGCGTGACATGGGGCTACTTGACAGCACTGGCTGTCCTGTTTCATATGGTAAAAGAAAACATTGGCATCTGTAAATTAAAACTACAACTCAAAATGTTTATTTTCACCATAAAACATAAACAGAAGCAACAAGAATGGGCACAACTCTACAAGGGACTAGCTCTGATCCCAGTTTGAATTGCTCCCCTCTCCAGGGCTATCACAAGGGGGAGGGGCAGAGGAGTCATTATGCCCCTGGTCCCGCGCTCATCATCACAAGGAGGAGCAGAGGAGGCATTTTGCCCCAGGCCCCTCTCTCTCTAGAGCCTGATCTCCTTCAGAAACATTTATTTATAGAATGTTTTCATTACATTCAATTCTGCCCTCTTCATCACTAATGAGACCGTTTTTGTGGCCAGACCACTGGAAGGTGGCAGGCGCCATGTTTTCTCATTCTCTGAATGCATTTCCATTAATAATTAGAAACCGGTGATGTTTAGTGCACCTGCCAGAAATTAAAGAAGTATCCAGAGGGCCCCACGTTACGTTTTGGCAGCCTCTCCCCTTCTTCTGTCTTAATTCACCACAGTAACATCTCCCTCTGTTCTGCTTCTTTGTTTCATATTTTCATCACTGTTCAGGGAAATATATTGTCGAACATTGCTTCTGAGCGTCCCCGAAGCCACTTCTTGGACAGTCTAAAAACATTGTTAAACGTTGCACTTCTGCTGGAAGCCAGATCACATGGCCTGGACTTCGCTTGCCTTGATTCCCCAATACATCATGGTTTCACATCCTGCTTCCAAAAATGTATTTTTAAAATTCTCAACTTACAATACATATTTTTACATGGCAAAAAAGTGAGAATTTCATTTTCCATTTCAAAGTCTTATATCTGGATGAAGGTGCCTGCGTTATTATAAATATCAAAAGAAAATACATATTTTCGTTTATTGTTCCTTCCTGCTGTATTTTGATTACAAAATTTAAATCCCCTGCATGGGGTGATCTCTATACTATCCATAATTCTATGTTTTGCACATTCAAAGACCTTTTTATGGTGGAATCTAGATCCCTCCTTAAGAAAGCTAAAGTGGCTTCATGGTATACCAACAAGGGCAGACCAGAGATCACTTTCAAATGCCATTAGGAGCGGGAGGAGGGACTCAATCAAGGAAGCAAGGGCTTTTTATAAACTTTCGCTAACTAAGGCTAAACGTGAATATAAGATAGAGAAATGGAAAGTCTTGCTAAATGCCGTGAAACTGCTGTTTTGGCATACTTTTGCCGACAGGACTCCTAATTTAGCTTCCCCATTGTACTCAAACATCTCGGCAGCAGCGTGGATTAACCACTTTTCGGGTTTGTATGATGGGGGGTTTTATCGATTAGACCAGGACATACCTTGGCAGTGTTGAGGGCCACACTGCTACGGCTGTAGAGACTGCCCATGCAGAGAATGATCCACCCAGGGAGGCCTAGCCTTATTTGACTGTAGGAAAATTTCTACCCGTCACCATAAGAGAGTTTACTAATGCTGTAGATTGGATAACTCCAAGAAAAGCGCCAGGGCTCGACAAGGTGCCTGGGAATTTGTTTAAGGCAGCTAAGGTAATATGGGGCCCATATTTTGCCAAGTATTTTAATTGTATTTTGGAAGGCTTACCTGTTCTGCCCACTCGGGCAGAGGCCGAGATTGTACCAATCCACAAGAATAGCTCACGGGCCCTGCCATCGAATTACAGGCCAATCAGTCTTATTGATAGCTCTCAAAAGCTATGTCGTATATTGTTGGATAGGCTGTGTGATTGGGATGAGGGCATGGGTCTTATATATCCTCTCCAAGCAAAGTTCAGATCTGGGACCAGTACCATCGACCAAGTATTCTGATTACAACTTATATACTGGAAGTATGTTGTTTTGGGAGGTGGTCGGCTCTATGTAGTTTTAGTTGACCTCTGTACTGCCTTTGACCGTATGCCAAGGGAGGCCTTATGGAAAGTTCTAATGATACAGGGTGTCCCAAATTATCTTGTTGGTATCATTAAGAGGCTGCATCAGAAGAACTATGCGCAGGTCAGATATGACAAACACAGGGAGTTAACATCATTGATAACAGTCATGCTGGGGGTAAGACAGGGCTGTGTCCTTGCCCCAACCCTGTTTTTACTATACATTAACAATTTGATAGCTCAGCTAGAAAAGTATAACCACAATGCCACAAGTCTAGAAGGTATGAAGATCCCTGCCCTTCTGTTTACAGATGATACCCTATTGGTACCCGAATCGCCCCTGGGTATTCAAAATCTCTTAGACCAGTTTGGTGTCCTCTGCGAGCAGCGAGGACTTGAGATCAACCTTAAAAAAAACAAGTATATGTTTTTTAATCCCAGCCATACAACACGCCCTAACTTGTCTCTGAATGGTGGTCCCTTGAAATTGTCTGTACCTTAGAGTATTTGGATCTCATTGACAGAGAAGTTTGGCTGATCGGCCCGGATCCATAAGAGAAAGTTGAAGCTTGAACATTATGCAGGGGGTATCCTGAGGGGTTTAAAGGGTTCTAGCTTCCAACCAGTACCTCCGGACATCCAAATCTTCAACCTACAAGCTACAGTCCGGACCTTGTATGGGGGAGAACTATGGGGACATGAGAAGACTAACACATTGGAGGTGGGCGAGAACCAATTTTTGCGATCTTTGGCGAGCCTTCTAGTTAGTACCCCACTCCTGCCATTGCGGTTGGATTTAGGCCACAGGTTTATCGCTCATAAAGCAGCCCTTAGGCCTCTGCTCTATTGAAGATGGCTATGGGCTTCAGCGTACCTTGCACTGTATCAGGCGGGTTTGGAGGAGCTGCTCAGGCAGCCTAGAGTTTCTAGGATTCCCTGGGTAGTGCACAATAAGACTTACTTAGCAAAATTGGGATGCAAACATTTGTGCACTAACCCGGGAGCCATTTCCGGTGTGCCTAGGAAGCACTCAAGGGGATTTACTGGAGATACATGGATGGAGAATTGAGCAGAAACAGGAGTTCTGGTACTTTGACTAGCTTGCCTAGAATTCAAAGATTCTTACCTTCTGGAGGAATATATGGATTCCATCGAACCCACCTTGGCAAAAACTTTGTACATTAAATTTCAATTTGGAACCCTACCGTTGCTCCCTTTTATTGTTAAATGGGGGCAACATGATACTAACCCAGATCTGACCTGACCCTTTTGCCCTCAGATCAAGGAATGTATTAACCACATATTGTTCTTCTGCAAGCGTTATTACAATCACAGGAAGAAGTTGATACTACCTCTCTGTTGGAGCATGGGGATTGGGGATTTTAGGGTTGTCTCCAGAATCCTTAGATCAAATACATCACCCCTGATCGTGTTTGCTCTGTCTCGCTTCCTAATGGGAGTATGGAGAATCAGAAAGGGCAGTGTAGGGTCCTAAATACTGAATTGCACTGCCCACCGCTGCTGCTAGCAAGTCTAGCAGTCTACAGACAAGTTTACAGTGTCTAGAGTCTATTGCAACCACACACATTTATTCACAACATGCAAAATAAACCACTACACCAACAATCAAAAATCTAATAGCAACATAAATTCACAAGTCGTAAAATATTTCAATACTTATTGTAGCATTCAAATGTAAAATCAAATATAAAACAAAAAAATTCAGAATTAAATTAAACAAGTAAATATTGTAATGATTATTTCAAAACAATGTATAGAGCAATAACAGTGAATTTGAAACCCTCACCTAAAAAATAAATGCATAACACATTAATTCTATCAAGTACTAACGGAACAGCCAAACAAAAATTTGTACTTTTAAAAAACACAAAACTAAACATGAAAGCACAGTAGGCCTAAACTAATCAACATATACAAACAAAAATAAATTAGGCAAACATAAAACAAGCATATATCTTACCCAACAATGCAACTTAAATAAAGAAACTAACCTACAGCTCAGCAGCTGCAGTCCTTGTAGTAAAATCTTTAAACCATAACCAAAATAGTAAATCCCCAAAAAATCCCCAAAACACAAAAACCCTTACAAAAATTTCCATTCTGAAAATTCAGAGCACATCCTTTGGCTCCCTTCAAAACCTGAAACATGTAGAACAATATATGCTCCAGGTAACCACAAACATCAAGGAAAATAAAACAAAACTTATCTACTAAAAAGTCCAACGTATTTTCCTTGGATTAAAAAATGCAGTCTGAAACAAAAACTATTCTGTCCAGGATCATAAGATACCGCCAACAAAAATAATATATTAACACCCACAAAAGAAATGATACCTATATACAAACACAAACAATCCATAATAACATAATTAAAACATTTAGAAACTATAGCTACACCAAACTAGATATATGCAAAGGTCTAAACATTAAGGAGGCAATTACGATGTCGCAACACCATCTCTTAAACGGAACTAACCAACTTCCGGTCGGCTGTCTCGCCCACCTCATTAGTTCGGTCGTATTCCGACATTTTCCTATGGGAGCATTTATTACGGCCATACACCGGCCGTAATACGTGCTCCCACAGGGAAATGGGAGGTGTTGTTCGTCCCTGCGCTCTGTGGCAGGCACTCAAGGTGCCTGCCACGGGGTGCAGGGATAAACAGTGGGGCACCATAGGTGCCCCCTCAGCCCCCGACTGAAGGCCACACACACAAGGGGGCCCTGCTGGGGGCCCCCAAACATGCTTTCTGACATGGTTTCCATGTTAGGCAGGCAGGATTGAAAACCATGCCGAAAACCATGCATTGTAGTACCAAGGGTGGAAAGGCCCGCTCTTTGTGATTACAAGCCGGTTCCAACTGCCTGACGGGTTGCTTGAACCCATCAGAAGCCAGCTGGAATGACATACTGGTTAAAATTCCGACCAGCTGATACATAATCAGCTGGTTGGAATTTAAACCGATGATGCGGGTCAGAAAGCCTCCTACCAGAGATCGGAGGCTTTCTGACCTTTGTCGTAATAGGCCCCTAAGTAACTGACGTATACTATTGCCCATATCCAACTAACTATCGGACTATAACTGTGCTAACTTACACATACTAAATTTACTAATAACCCACCTGTTCCACTACAATAGGTTAAGAAATGGTAAAAAACTTAGTCTTACCTAAATCAGAGAATGGTAATCCAAGAGAACAACCGCCAAATATATGTAAAACAAAAAGACTGCAAACTACATTGGTAAAAATGCCAGCAAAATTGCTCACAAAGACTACATTTCAATTACAACATATAAGGAAGTAAAGTATTAATAATGTAAAAAAAGATAAACGCTTTACATTTTTTAATGATAATTTTCTAAAGAATTTTAAAAATGTAAATATGTTAATAAACACAGGCACATTTATAAAGTTTATTTACTGTAATTATTAATACTTAAAATCTACTGAGATTGCAAAACACAATATACGTAAAGTAACATTTATGTTAAAAAATTACATGTATGTTAAAGCGTTGAGTAAAACTTAACAAAATGTCATAATTCAATAAACGAATGAAAAGCAATAACATTTTTGTTTATAAAGTATTTAATTGTATATGAAATGTAAACATTTATTTTGAGCTGTGATGAAGCTTAATATTTGGCCAAGACACTGTCAGATCATAATCCATAACTGACAAACATTTTGTGGGGCAGACACATGACACAAGACCCATCCTGAAGGATGTAGGCTCCTTCCCTTTCAAACAGAGCATTTAGGGGAGATCTATGAGAAATCATTAGCAATTATTTTGTTAAAAATGCAAGATATACAGGAAATGTGTTATTAGGATGGGAGTCTTTTAAATTGTTAATGCAGGGTAAAATCAGTGTTAAACAGAGAAATCAAGACCTTAGAAGACACGGTGAAAAAACTTGGAAGAAAGTATTATGAACAAGTGTGATGATAAGATGACTTTACTGCAGACTCACACAAAATACTGGGAAACAGTAGATCGATTTCAATTGTTTGACATTTGCAGGGATATGGGGCTGTTTCGTAGTACAAAGGAATCATGGGCAGAGCCGGGCAAATGCGTACAGATGCTTGTGAAGTGCAAACCCGTCAGCAGACAACTTGCACGTTGATTGAATGAAGGTTTTTCCGATTCTGGTAGACCTGTTCCCTGGCATGTGGTGGCACCAAGTCAATATGTGTGCCATCAATTGCTCCAACCACATGTGGTAGGCGACCCAAACCCTAAAAGTCACCCCTCACATTGGCTAAATCCTTCTGCCGTGGAAACTGGAAGACGCTGTTGATGTCTCTCATCATTTAAGATATAACTTCTTCTAGCACACCACTAAAAGTTGGTTGTGACATTTCACCAGATATGCCACAGTGTATTGGAAGGATCCTGTGGCCACAAAATGAAGTACTGCCATGATTTTTTCAATTGGTGTAATAGAAGTGGGATTTCTGTTGTGAGGCTGAAGATCTGGTTCCAGCTGATTACATAAATCCAGTATAGTTTGCCTGTTCAATCTGAACTTCTTGATTATATCTCTTTCTTTTATGGTGGCAAGGTCTGGAAATGGACAGTACACCTGAGGCTGTCGTCTCTTCACTTTCCCAGGGTTAATTTATCTGGATTTGAAAATACATTTGAACATTTGTTTAACTACATATTTGAATCCAACATTTGCTTGTTCTTTATTCTTCACACATTACAATTATAGCCTAATATAAGCTTAAATGTACAAAAGGAATACATTTCAAATGTATTAATTACACAATATATTTTTTTTTCCTCCAAAAATACCATCAACTGTGGTGTAAACAACACCGCGCTAATAATACTTTCAAGCACAGTAACGCAATACATATAAATGTTTTTTTCTATTTTAAATAATGAGTGTCCATCAAAGTTTGGATATATAAACAAACTTTACAGTGGCAGACACACTATTTTGAACTTCTAAAATGGTGGCTGCCTGACCTTACTGATAATACATTTAGAATCAGACGAGCGCGGTAAATTCCATGACGGACACGGCCATAAGTTAACGTTGGTGAACATAACGTATGAAGGCAAATGGCTGGGACCATCTATGCCGATGATCGCTTATGTCGCATACATGTACAACGCAGTTGGAAAAAAGCTCCTAACACTGCTGCTATCAAGACCTCCTCCACTTGGCTGCTGTTTATTGTCCCTGGGAGCAATGATGCCAGGTAGAGCAGGTGAGAGGTCCACTGTTTTCTCGCCGGAGGAGCTGGAGTTGCTGGTACAAGAGGTCCTATCCCTTTATGGCCAGCTCTATGGCTCACCAGAGGAACAGGTACATGTCTAAAATGTATATGGGAATCTGTCTAACTGTTTTGTTTCTATTAACACAGGCAACAATATCCCTTTGAGTTCCTGAGTGAAGTGTAGTTAGTGATGTGAACCGTCATATATTTTGTTCCTTACAGAGGACAACGATATTGGGGATTTCTAAGGACTTTACAATGTTAAAACACAACAACATTAGCATGGTTGAGTGTTTAAAGCTCTAGATTCTAATTGGTGTGTGTCTAGAGATGTATTTATGTATATGTTTGAATTACATGTGCTACGTTAAAAACCTCACAACATGGAAATTTGGAAACAAATGCTATACTCTACAACTGTACATAAGAATGTTTTCTGTACAAACAAAATGAAAATGACGTTAGCTATGTCTATGGTCTCACAAATCACTCATCGTATATTAGGGCTCTCCAAACTGTTGTCTGGCAGCTACCAGTAGCTCTCAGACTACTTCAGAGCAGCACACAGCCTTAAGGTCATTTATTAGATGGACACAAGGTCATTTTTGCATGTAAAATTTACGGGAAGGCTGTGTTCATTAACCGCAGGCAGAGAACTCTGCACCGCCCACGGAGTGTGCAGAGATTTGCCTACTCCGCTTTCCACGGAGAACGCAGAGAAGGCAAATCTCCAGACACTCTGCAGCGGAGCGGAGTTGGCCAGCCCTCGCCTCCACCCATTTCTATTAACAATGAATTAGACTTTAATGAAAAGTAAAATAAAAGCCACTTACCTGTACTGCGGCATCCCCGGGCTGCCCTCCTCCTCTTCCTCGCGGTCTCTGGGTAATCCTTGCAAAAACTGTGCATGCTCACGCTCGGGCGCATGCGCATTTCTCACAAGCAGTTGTGTCCTGTGGTTCTGGTGCCAAAACCACCGACACCGAGGGACCCAGTGGCACGGAGGGGGAGGGGAATGCAATGGAGGAAGCCAGCAACTCAACATCTTCTTTGGAGGCCTCGCCCAGCAAGCACTCCTTAGTGGTGGTGGACCCTACCGCATCCATTACACCTGCATCCTTGTCTGCCACTCAGAGTACGATCTCCACCCTCCCTCTTGCTCCCCCGCAAGTTGGCCAAACCCAACCCCCTAAAAGGGGTGGCGTCTCCTTTGCTCCAGGCACCTCACTCTCTGTCCCTGTCCCCCCAGCTGCGCTGAGTGAGGAGGCTATTGACCTCCTCAGGAACATCTCTGTAGGCCAGACTGCACTACTGAATGCCATCATGGGGCTTGGCTGCTAATTGCAACAAATGGTTGCCTATCTAGAAGGTATTCACATTGCAATGACTGGCCTACAGAGGTCTTTTCAAGGACTAGTCTCCTCGCTGACCGCAGCCTCCCAACCATCCCAACTTGTGCCTTACCTCCCGCCCCATTCCCATCCAAATTCCTTATTCCCCTGATCTGTCTCAAGTACACTCACACCTTTGCATGCACCCACTCATACGAATACAAGCAGCACAGCCACACAGAAACACAAACACCACAAAAAACACAGGTCTACATCCAAACAGACACCACCCCCACCACCATCACAACCACAGCCACCGTAGCCACCACCACACTTACATGCACTACCATCACCAGCACACCCCAGACACTGATTGCACTACCACCGCCACATCAACCACCACAAGCACACCCTCAAACACCATAGCCACACCATCCTCATGTGCACAACCTACACCAGACCCACAGACACCTGCACCTTTAACAGATACATGCACAACCCACGTTCACTACCTCAACCTCCCAACCCCAACTGCCTCCTGAGCATCCTACCCATTTTCCCCATGAGAGTCTTATGTTTGTCCTTGCCCTGACCCCTTGCGCCCCCAACCCATCCCTTCCACATCCCATACCACCCCTCAAAAGACAGGAACCATCCCTACTATTCAAAGGTACCCCTCCCAACCCCACACCCCACCAAACCCAAGACCACCTCTCCCAAACGTACCCCTCCCAAGTAACATCTTTGAGGTGCCTGCTCTGCCCACTAGATACCCCTTCCCGTTTCCCCTGGCAGTGCATTTGGAGGCAAGCTGAGCGCCACTGCACACCTGTGCACAAAACTTTCAGGACACCACTTGGACTGGCATTTGCCTTGTTTATAAAAAGTTGAGAGACTTATCTCATTGTGAATATCTCAATTATTATTTTCACCAAGTTTGTACTGAAATTAATTTTCTTTTGCAAGTGTTTGATTCCTAGCAATGTTTTTTTGTAAAATGTGTAGTACAGACCTTTGTTTGCCATGATGGCAGTAACTACTATATACTTATTAAGTGTCTACTATGTTAAGTGCTTACACTGGTTCACAAGGTATGTGATGGTCATTTGAATTTAGGTGAAGTCATTGAACACGGTAGTGGACACTTGCACCAACAAATAGATGTTGACACAATACTTAAGGATATTTTACTACAGATGTGCTTGTTTCACCTTCATTACTATTAAGTATGTGTACATAGGCATTGCACATTCAAATATAATGTGCAAATTTAAATTGTATACAATACAGGACTTGCACTAGACAAGGGGAAATGTTACATTGATGATTATTTAGAGTGCTTCAAATTTGGGACTGCCATTGATTTTCAAGGTAATCAATGAGGTGCGGGTTAGCTTGTCTGTACAATTTCTCCATGATGTTACATTGCACTTATCCCAATGATGAGTGATGTATGTGTTCTTATTGTGACATTTTTCGTAATTTATTTCAACACACCTCCTGTATTATGAGTTTTTAATTTTTGATTTGATATCCTTATTTGTGCAAGTGTCCTTTTTTAGGTCGCATGACCAGCGTTGCACTGTGCAGCGGTGCTCGCGCAGGCGAGAGTCCTTTTGTCTGGGGTCCAGAAATCGACCCTGGAATCGCACACGCTTGTGCGTGTGCGATTCCTTTTGTGGTGCGCGATTGGCCTTTGCATGCGTCTTTTTATAATAGACTGCACGCAATTGGCCAGAGGTGGGCGCATTGCTCCGTCCATAGCCTATTGGTGTCTATTACGCGCTTGGTGCACATAATAGACACCACTAGGCCATGGCTCGCTGTGGCGCGGGCGCTCACCACTCGCGGGCTTGTTTTCCTTGTGCATCCATTTCGGTTCCCAAACAAGGTCTGATTGTTTTTATTATCCATTAAGCACGCCACTAGTTTTTTTTACTTTGAGGCAAGCTCGTTTCACTTTCGCGTTTTACGCGGGACAATTTCTTCCTGTTCCTCTCCCCCTCTCCCCCCAGTCCGATGCCTTCTTGCTTGCCTGCCGCCTCCCCCCTTCCTGTTTGTGCACTCAAATGCTTGTTAGAATAAATGACGTCTAAGGAGGCGAGGTATTTGAGGGTGTGGCGGTCTTCTTTCAAGAACTTCCTAAGAAGCACGTCTGCTCGCTCCACCCACCACACCCACCTTCAAAACAAACAAAAAAAGCCTTGCTGTAGCTTGTGCCGATGCCCCGGGTGTTTTACAGGCTTTACGAATACCAAGCCATTGTTGGAGTGGGGAGGGGGATAGTCACAGGAAAGTTAGCAGTAAACACGAGGTCAATGACATGGGTGGTGTTTCCCGAGAAAACCGGTGCCTAGCATCGGTTCCGAGAAACTGTATGAGAGGGCTGAAGCGCACTAGGAACCGATCGGATCCAGGGATGTGATATTTGGAGCAAGGCCAGCTGCGAGAAAAGGTAACTACGCGAGAAAAACCTCTCCGGTCAAAACGTTGGACGTTGTCTTTGACCTTTAAGATTAAAGTAACCTGAGGGATAGTTCTGCAGTCTGTCTGTGTCATCTGCCCTACATGGAAAATAAACCTGCTCTGTCCGTTCCCAGTACAACCCAGTAGCACTGCCTATATTGTGGCAAGGGCGGTCTGTTGGGAGGCCCAAGCCCCCATGAGCTGTGTTAATTCACGAGTAGCTCAGCTTTGATTCTTTCAGCTGTATGGTAAATGTATCCGCGTGGATGACACTGTCATTTGAATCCTCAGCCTTTATGATGTGGATAACCGGAGGGATATTTCTGCTGTTAAAAGTCTGAGTTTGTAAGGTTTGTTTTTCGGGGACAATGTTCCGCTGCCAGGGAATTAAAACTGTGTAAGGAGGAAGAAAAGATCTGAGCCATGCCATGTACTGTCTGTCTAACGAGGGATAGCTTGGCTGCCCGAGGGCTCGATTTATGAACTTTGCAAAACCCAACGCGAGTTTAAGATGAGTGCCTCTGCATCATGGGAACTTTGAAATATGTTCTATCCGGAATTTTTGTCGTAAAATGGTGTCATTGGTTTTCAGAATAACCCCTGCAGCCTCCTCCCTGCCGCACGTGTTTCTCTAATTGCTAAGCACATCGGTCATTTCACGGGGTGTGTGACAGGCGGGGATCATTAATCTAGAGAACCAACCAGGGCTCGAGTCGGGGTACCACGCGGGTGGACGGCGTCCCCCCACTTATTTTACCAGGTTTTTCCGGGTGGACGCCGTCCCCCCTGCCCAAAAGCTGGACAGCATTGTGTACCAAAGATATGCTAATATTTGTAATTGGAGACTTTAAGAGGCACCGGTTGTGACGTCACTTCCGGTGACAGCGTCCCCCCACTTCTTTTCATGAGATTCCTGTTGTGACGTCACTTCCGGTGACAGCGTCCCCCCACTTTTTTTTTTAGGACTTGTGCCCTGGAACCAACCATGCAAACAGGCCTGACATCCGTTTTCTTGGACTCTGTCAGTGACTCATGTGAGTGAATCCATTGCGACTGTGTGAAAAGGGCATCTCTGCAGTGCAGCGTCAGCTCGCATGACGTCATAGCTTCCATTGGGGCAGCAGGTGCAGTGGCACTGGGACCCCTTGAATCCTGGGGTTTGCTGTATTGCACAGTTCAAACAGCGGCCGGAGGGCCAGTTTCCTTCCTTGCTCTAGGTCTCAAGACACACTAGCTACATCACTGGTTCGTAGTAACCTTGGCTTACTGGCTGTAGCTCTTTGACTCACTGAATCACGCTCGAGAGCGACTCATTGACAAGATGCAGTGTTCCTCGTTCTCGCTGGGTGAAGCCTTCCACAGTGTTGCAGTGTGGCATCCGAACCACTGCGCAGTCTCATGCCCGGCTGAACTACAGAGTGACACCCTCTGTTACACTGTTAGCACATCTGCCATTGTCCCACTGATGACCTACAATATTCCTGAGTCTCACTCACGGATTCAAAAGTAGCACCCCCGTGCCTCACTGACTCACTGCAATAACTCATGGCATAGCTCACGGGTGCACCTCTCTTGCAGTCTCGCCCACACCTGCACCACAGCTCTCCTGGGCCACACACACTCGTGCACTCCAATGCGCTTGAGTCCCCATCACTGTCTCGTTGCAGTACCCCACTGTTTCACTCACTGAGCCGTTTCTGGGTCTCGCTCACCAACCTACTGCAACAGGCCTGGGTCTCACTGCATGACTCGTGAGCAGGTGGCACACACTGCAGCACACTGAGCCCCTCTCACTGCTGCGCTTCTGAATGTCACTGCAACTCCACTTAGTCGCTCACTTCCAGGACTGTGCCAAGTTGTGCAGAAGCGGCTGTCTGGGAGCCGTGGCTTCTTCGGTGCCTATAATTGCTCCCCACAGTCCTCAGGGATGCCCAGTGCCAGTCCAGGTGCCGAGAGGCTGTCCTTGTTAGCAGGGGCCTTCGGTGGAAGCGCTGGCCCAACCTGCCTGGTCCATCACACTGAACTCTTTGTTCTCAGGCGCACTGCGCGCAGAGTTTGTGGTGGGACAATCCGTCGTACGTGTAGTCACGGGGATGATAACATAACATACTTCAACACATGTCACCTTGTCCACGGGTTCGGCGGCCTTATTCGTGCACGCGCATGCGCCACACCATCCAGCCAAACGCTCATTTGTTTCCCATGAAAATGATTTGAAAATCCATGACAGCAGCTCTGCCTTGCAGACCTTTCCTCCCCATGTACGCTTTTTTGGTATCTCCTAATGCTCCTGGAAAGGTATGGAATTTCCTTGCTGGAGCTCCCGTAAAAAGCTCAGTAATCTTATTGCATTTCTGTAGCGTGTTGTTACGAATTGTGTGGCCCTAAAGCGCTTCAACCTCTAGTGGATTCTCAAGGGTGGCGGTCCCTAATGCAGCAAGGAACTTCCACCACCATGAAACGTTTTGATAATAAAACAAGTGAGCAGGAAATGACTGTACAGGCCTCTCGGACTCGATGCCACTTGACTTTCTGCGCCCCTTCACCAGTGGAGCTATGTAGGTGCATTCATGTGTGCAACAGACAGAGGTCGAAGTGGGTGAGATCAGAGAGACACAACGTGCCCATTCTTTTTTAGATCGAGCCTGGGCAGTGCATGCGCTGCGAAGCATGCTGTATTCAGGTATGGACTTGAAGCCCCGCCCATTTCCACACCCATTTTTTCGATTGGCTCCTGATACTGTCTTTTCTAAATTGTTGCTTTTGATTCATAAATAGGCTTAGTAGTCACTCTTTAGTACCGCCTTGTCAGCATTTGTAACCTCCCATAAGGACTGGACTTTTTACTTGTGATGTTACATGGTCTACTTTATCTAGTCTGTGAGCACTGTTTTCTTTTAATGATTTTTCTCCTATTCTACCCACAACATGCTTTCCTACAAAGCTTTTTTATTTATTTAATTTGCCAGTGTGGTCAGCTTTAACTATAGCAGCCGTGCTTATTTAATTTGCCATTGCAGTACGCATTAACTATAGCGGCCGTGCTTCTTTATTTATTTAATTTGCCATTGCAGTACGCATTAACTATAGCGGCCGTGCTTCTTTATTTATTTAATTTGCCATTGCAGTACGCATTAACTATAGCAGCCGTGCTTCTTTATTTATTTTATTTGTCTGCGTGGTCAGCTTTAGCTTTAGCAGCCACGCTACGGAAAATGTTATTTTTTTATTTCAGGGTGAGAGCGCCCCATACCGAGCTTTCACTTTAATGGTGCCCACGCCCCTTTCTTTAGATGCTGCTAGCCGGATTCAGGTTACAGCAAGCTGTGTCTAAAGAAAGAGGTGCGATCGCCATTAAAGTGAAAGCATGGCATGGGGTGCTTTTACAAAAAAAAATGTTTTTTTGGGGGGGGGGGGAGAGCCCCATACCGTGCTTTCAGTTTAATAGTGGCCGCGCCCCTTTCTTTAGATGCGGCTCACAGTAACCTGAATATGGCCAGCAGCATCTAAAGAAAGGGGCGCAGCCGTCATTTAAGTGGTCTCGCATTTGCGAGAGTGCGGTATTGGCATTCTAAATGACAATGCCTTTATATGCGTGTTGCTTTTCTACACACATAAATAAAAGGCATTGTCATTTACAATGCCAATAGCTTAAACTCTCGCAAATCCGAGACCTATTCCATTGCAAATGCTTGTTTGGAAGGCAGCTGGCACCAAATCTATGAACACAAAGTGGTTATACAGGTGTGTTACTATTAATTTCCTAAACATCAACATCAGAGACATATTATTTGTGCATTTGTATGCTACTGCTTGTGTGAGTGATTTAAAAATGCATGAGTCCTGAACAAATGTGAACAGTCAAGTGAAAAGGTAACAGGTAACGGGGGAGGTTACCTTCGGTTCCAGCAAAGACAGTGTTTATTTGCATTGTGATCAGCCAGCAGCAGCAGAGGCAGGACATGTAGGATGTGGTTCATGGCAGTACAGGAAGTGGGAAGGTGAGTTTGTGCCTTATGTGCATTCCATTTCGCCAACTCAGTTGTGGTGGTTTCCCCGCCACAGTTGGGTTGGCGGGAAGGGATAATGTGATTGGCACGGCAGGTAAACTGGTGGTCCAACCGCAGACAGCCGCTTGTGCCTATTCCACCATCAATGGGCTCAAGATTACCTAGCAGTGACAGCGGGACCACAGCAGTCTGTCGTCTATGCAATAGCCAACTTCTAAATAGGGCAGCGGACCACTAAGTTGTCGGGCAGAGAGACTGCCAAAAAACGACGGCGGGAGCAGTCTCGCTAAGATCTAAATAAGGCCATAAGCATCTATATTCTAAGAAAGAGGCAGATCAAAGCTGATTGGTGTGTATGTTCTATTATACTGCAGAGAAGAAGCAGCGGTGAGGTGGCGGAGGAGGCCGCCAGAGATATACTTATAAGCGGCTGCCTCAGTAAGAATGGCTTGGTTGGGAAACAGTCAGCCATGTGTCTGGTGCCCCTTGATGAGCCTATCCGAAGGGAAAGGTATCTTATTTTTATGTATTTGTCAGTGTTTAGGTCAAAAACAATACCATCCACAGGATGCCACTAAATTTATTGTCTACTTCGCAGAGTGCAGAGTACATATCCTCTGAAACCACTCTGTTGACCCTTATTATAATGCAAAATATCATATTTGGAGCAAAGAAGCCAATCACATCATCTCTCTAAATCTCATCACTGCCTCTCCTCACCCTTAATAATAAAACATTCAGTGCTTTTCTAACTATCAAGATCCCCTAATGACAACCTCTCAACTTGCTGATCTCAAAAAGATCCTCAGCCACTGCGGTCGTTCATATGGGTGAAAAAAATTGTTCCCATCTTAGAATAAGTGAACATATCATAGTTCATCTATTTTTGTACTGCCGCAGGTGCACAGGGCCTCCACCAGTCTCGTGAATTATCTGTCAAGAATTCATTCTTTTTGTACAACGTTCAAATCTGAGACAGGCTTGTAAAGTTCTCAATTGTCTTTGGCTTAAAGGGTTCATGTGAAAAAAACTCACTAGGAAAGCCTGGAATATAAATGCGTCATTAAATTCCAATTTCAGCGCAAACCCTTCTTTTTGCCGAGGGATCGCCTCGCCACCACAATTTTCTCCTGGGGAATTTTACCAGTTTGCACTCAACCAAATTCATTGAGTATAAGCACCCAGTATATTGAGCTACATGTGGAATTGAATAAGTAAAATTCCAAATTCTGAATGTAATTTACCATTTTTCAGAGGAAACTCAGATACAAGATGTTTCTATCGTTACAGGTAAACAGTAGACCTGGTGTGCTAAATAATCTACCCTTTCCCAGCCCTCTTGGATTAGGGCCTAATACATTTGTAACATCTATTCTGAAGAATGACCAACACGAGAGAAAGATGGCAAGCCTCCTGGCCAGGACACACAGGTTCAAGAGTACCACACTTGGTTCAGCAAACTCATTAGTCATCTGGCCCAGAGTTTACATGATGAGATCTTACACAGTGGATCCATTTTTTGAGATGGTCCTAATTTTAAAGGCTGGGGCAGTAAATACAGCAGTTCTCCTTCTCACTTTGGACAGAGTTTACAGGCTGTAATATTGCACGACCAGGGCTTTACACATCTGAGTTATCCTTTAGAGAGCGCACAAGGGCGGGGGGGGGACATGCAGCTTGTTGAGCCAAAGCCACTGAAAAAAGATCTACATATTTTATTTTACACAAATTGCTCAGCGCACAGAAATACCTAAAATCACAGGCCATTTTACACAACGTTTTCATGGCCATTCCTTAGATCACAGAATAATCACTCATTATGACACAAAATACAGGCTATGATCTTGGACAACAGATCAATTCTCCCATTTCACACACAACATACAGACAATAATCTTAGCGATAAGAACTGTCCCAGAGGTATTACACACTTATGTTTATTTCCTTATGTTTACCCTTGCCTGTATGGGGCAGGACACAAGGTAAATCTTTTCTAGATTCTTACACACAACAGTTAACATAATACACACTAAAACACACGAAAGGCATTAAGATTATTACTTCTCCCCCATCATCGTCGAAACATTTGTTTTTTGTTCACATTACATTTTTATCATTGTGAAGTGATGACCCCCGTATCCAATCAAGACTTCTGGCTCCCTTGTGACGCTCTCCAGCTCTTATCGTCTCTATTGAACCCATCCGATGTGGTCAGAACGATGAGTACTATATTTCCTCTGATGCGCATCTTGCAATGTTTTCACGCACCCGCGTGATCTTGTCTCTTTATCTGGAATCCCACAGCTGCACAATTATAGTCACTGTCTGCACTGCTCCAGCCTCCAGACCCCTGGAGCTTCGTGTTAGGACTAGAAAAGCGGCCATTCCTCAGTGCAAATGGGAAGGGGGGGGGCTTTTGGACTTACCTTGAATCCTTGCAAGGGATGAGGGGTGGTCAGTTGTTTAAATCTCATTTCATGCAGGCACAAGTAGTAGGTGGATGCTACACACTCGAACTGCGACTTAAGGTTTCTAGGTTGCATAATGGAATTGATTATGCATGCCTTAAGCACCTTTTGTGGTGCCCTTTCAGCATCCAGATCCACTAGCCTTGCCTTGCAGATATTTCTAGGTTTTGTGTAAGTATTTATCAACATCGGTCTGCACTTATATTGACGGCACAATGTTGACTTCCAACGTATCGTCAAAGTAAGCATAGTTTGGGAAGTATACATTTACTATTCCCACTCTACCATGACAATATGTTGTTAGTAGGGGTTGCCGTAACTGGTATAATTCTCTCTGGTGTAATTACTCGTAATTATCACAAAATTACTCGTAATCATGCCTAATTATGTGCGAAGAGTAATCCAGCATTTAGCGATATTTTCTTAGCACAAAATGAACCCTCATGTCCGAAACGAGCCCTAGGATGCATTTCGTGCTACGGAAACAGCACTAGATGCTACAGGACACACACAGCAGTAGGCTGCAGACGCTCGCTCTCTCTTAGGCCGTTGTTCCTGTGCTTCTACCGTAGGATTTTTGACCCAAATTACTCAAGCTGCTGTTATTGCGTAATTTCAGTGATTTCACAAGAGTATTGCATAATTACTGAAATTATTCTGATTACTCCGGCATAATTAAAATTTCGCCCTAACTGTTGGTTGATATTTCTACTTCGATATTCTGATAGAACAGGTTTATCAACTGCCTCTAATATTTGCTGATTTGATATCACCTGTCTGTATGTGGTCTTTGTGATAATCTTCAAGCCCTTAAAGGTCCTTAATGTTGGAGACTCGCTATACGAGAAGTTCCCTCTGATGGCCCTATTGAGTCTTTCTTGTCTACAGCGTTTTCACAAAGTAAAGGATGAGGCCTTGTCTGACAAGACTCCTCTCTGCCCATGCAGCAATGTTTCTTTACTGCAAGATCTTGATTTGACAGGCTGGAAGGCCTGCATTTAAAGCATGGGCACAGTCCATTCAGTAAATAAATAAACTGACAACCACAATATCATGCAATACTTAGGGTACAGAGTAACACTTGTCTTAGCAATTTAAGTAGAAAAAAGTGGATTTCCAAAACATTTTCATTTTGTCAAACTGTAAAACAATTTAGCATTGGTAGCACCAAAAATCTTAGTTTCTTGAAATTTCTGTAAAAATATTTTAGTTTATTAACAGACTAAATCAACAATATTAAGTCCAGAGTCGCTTATTATAGAAGATAAATTGTGTTTAACATCTGTGTTGCATTCTCTTCACTATTTCATGATTGTGAAATTTAATTCAAATGAAAAAAAGAAGTAGAAAGTACAAAATCTAAAATATTACACCAATAGTAACAATTAATCATTATCAGATCTGCATGCATTGAGTAGCAAATCCGTATTTCTGCGTGGTCACTTTGAATTTTGCTGGACCCCATGTTCTTGCTGGGTTTAGAACTCTGTGTACTTTGCTCCTGATAACAAGTAGTGAAATTGCCTGTGCTCCACTTTTTAACATGGTTGAATTTGCATTCTCCTAACAGGTATATTTAACTTGTCTACAAGCGCCTAGTATGTGGTAAAAAATGTACACAGGGACTGGGATTTAAATGCCACTAGTGAACTGCAGCACCCAATGTGCCATCCACTATAGTGGCAGTGCCAACATGACTTCAGGCCTACCATTGTAGCCTGACTGTAGCAGTGTAAAAACTCTTTAGACAGGTCAAAACCTCCCTTTTAAATGTAAAGAAGTCACCCCTACATATGACTTTTGGCACATAAGTCAGGGAACATGATATTTAAAAGTAGGCCGTGCAAAAAGTTTATGTTAGCATGTCCTACAGTAACTATCACATAAGAATGTTTTTCATCTTTTTTCTTTACCCTCCAAAAGCTTTATCATGGGTGTCAACTGATATAGATTTAAACTTGAACCTGTAATAATTTATATTTTGTTGCTTGCGACACTTTCCTTTAAATACAATGATAGGTATGATGTTGCTAATTTTTTAGCTGAGTTATCAATAACAATCTTATTATTTTAATGGTATCCTTTAGCTATAACCGGAAAGAGCGAAGTTGGGATATCATTTACTTGTAGATCTCTTGTACTGGTGCTTTCCTTGATGAAAATTTATTTCTTTTTTGATTTTACCTATTATCGCTTTTAAGGTGAACAGATTAATTCTGAAGTCTATGGACATCTTATTCTCTATATGATTGTTGGGTAGATCAGTATTGTAAATGACACTTAACATTCAGAAGCATATGAGACTGTTAATATTTGGCTTGTGGATTTGAGCCCCACATTGGGCGCTTATCACTGATATTTCATTGTTCCATTTGGTATTGGGTCATTTTAGACAGTTGGAATGTTAGGTTCCATTTGCCACAGTCCTTCATGAACTATTCGTAATAGGCCTGGTACAGGGTCAATAATTGTCAAATGGTAGCTATTTAGGGCCCGATTAAGAGTTTGGCTGTGCAGCGCCAAGTCCGCCTCGCCGCCGCACTGCCAAACCCGTGGTGAAGCCTCTGGCAAGATTAGGAGTTTCTTCCTGTCTGGCAGGCTTTTTTTGGCGTTCCCACAGTGATGCCTCTAAAAAGGGGCACCACAATGGGAACACCAAAAACAGTTGCTGCACAGCAATGAATGAAAAGTCCATGCCGTGCAGGAACAGGTGTGCATGCACCCAGGGGGGCACAAGTTGTGCCGCCTGTATGCATCCACAGGGTGCAGAGGCACGGGGGGCCCTGTAGGTCTCCCTTTGTTTCCTCCCTGACAGGATTTTCATGAAGGAAGAACAACCATGAAAACCCTGGCAGAGGGGAAACTCCTGCCAAGAATATTGATGCTCTACACAGCTGCAACACCTCCGGGAAACAACGGATCCCTGGCCGCGGGCTGTGGCGGTCCCACTGCTCAACACATAATAGGGCGGTGGGGAGACCGCCACCGCCGGGCCTCAGCGAGTCTGCCGGTCCTCAGACCGCCAGATTCATAATCAGCCCCTAAGTGCCATAGACACTAAGAATATTGTAACTAAACAGTTTTGTTAAAAAGTAATAACTCTGCATTTAAATTTGTTCTTTATATGTATGATGTATTTCTTACGATACATATGATTACTAAAAAAAATCTTCTTTTGATGTTAAATGCTATTATTTTCTTTTACTGACCTAGAAAGAAGTGGATCTGTGAGTCAGTGTGTAAGTCTCTGACTGGATCTGTGAATGGGTGCATGAGTGTCTTTGAAGGTCTGTGGGTGGATTGATGAGTCTCAGAGTCTCTGACTGGGTGAGTAAGTGGTTGTGTGAGTCTCTGAGTAGGTCTGTGAGTGGGTGAGTGAGTGTTTGAGTGGGTCAATCATTCGCTGTTTAAGTCTCTGAATGGGTCTGCGAATGGGAACATGAGTGTTGAGTGGGTCTGTGAGTTGGAGGATGAGTGTGTGAGTGGGTCCATGAGAGTGTGCAAGAGTCTCTGAGTGGATCTGTGAGTGGGTGCATGAGTGTCTGCCTCTTTCTGCCAGTTTCTGACCTTTATTCTGCCTCTTTCTGCTCATTTGTGGCCTTTATTCTGCATCTTTCTGCTCCATTCTGACCTTTATTCTGCCTCATTCTCCCAATTTCTCACCTTTATTTTGCCTCTTGATGAGTGTTTCTCACCCTTATTCGGCCTCTTTCGGCTCGTTTTCTCAATTTTATTTTGCATCTTTCTGCTCCTTTCTGATTGCTGACCTTTATTTTGCCTCTTTCTGCTAGTTTCTGACCTTATTCTGCCTCTTTCTGCTTGTTTCTCACCTTTATCCTGCCTCGTTCTGCTCGTTGCTGACCTTTATTCTGCCTCTTTCTGCTCGTTTCTGTCCTTTATTCTGCCTCTTTCTGCTTGTATTTTACCTATATTTTGCCGCATTCTGCTCATTGCTGACCTTCTTTTTTGCCTCTTTCTTCTCGTTACAGACCTTTATTCTGCCTCTTTCTGCATGTTTCTCACCTTTATATTGCCTCTTTCGGCTTGGTTCTCACCTTTATTTTGCCTGTTTGTGCTCAATGCTGACCTTTATTTTCCCTCTTTCTGCTCATTTCTGACCTTTATTCTGCCTCTCGCAGCTGGTTTCTGACCTCTTTTTTTGCCTCTTTCTTCTCATTACTGACTTTTATTCTTCCTCTTTCTGTTCGTTTCTCACCTTTATCTTGCCTCTTTATGCTCCAGTAACTATAACTGCTGAATTTCTATGGTTTTATATGTGTGATATCTGAGCCTAACTATAATGTCCCTCTAACAGTTGTATTTTTCAGTGATTTCCTAAGGTTTTTCTTATTCTATTTTCTAACTATAACGTCCCTGTAACCTTTGTTTTTTTTTGTGAATTTCAACTTTTTTTGCATTTTATTTCCTAACTATAACCTGTAACCTTTGCGAGTAGGTGTGTGAGTGGTCATTTAGGCAGGTGAATGAGTAGCAGCATCGGTTTCGGAGTGGGTATGTGAGTGGGTTTGTTGATGTGTAACTGGCTGTATGGGTCAGTGGGTGAGTGTGTGAGTACGTGCATGAGTGTCTGAGTGGGTCTATGACTGGATGTGTGAGTGTCTGAGTGGGTCTGTGAGTGGGTGCATGAGTGTCTGAGTGGGTCTGTAAGTGGGTGCATGAGTGTCCAAGTGGATCTTTGAGTCAGTGTGTAGGTCTGTGAATAGGTGCATGAGAGTGAATGAAGGTCTGTGAGCAGATGAATGAGACTCTGAATCTATAAGCGGGTGAGTGAGCGGGTGTATAAGTGTCTCAGTGTGTCTGTGAGGGGTTGTGTGAGTCTCTGAGTAGGTGAGTAAGTGTTTGAGTGGGTCAGTAAGTGAATGACTGAGTGGGTATGTGAATGGGAACATGAGTGTTGAGTGGGTCTGTGAGTTGGTGGATGAGTGTCTGAGTAGGTCCATGAGAGCGAACAAGAGTCTCTGAGTGAATCTGTGAGTGGGTGCATGATTGTCTGAGTGGATCTGTGAGTGGGTACGTGAGTGTCTGAGTGGGTGTGTGCGTCTGACTTGGATTCACCTGTATTTTGCTTCTTTCTGCTCATTTCAGACCTTTATTCTGCCTCTTTTATCTAATTGTTGGCATTTATTCTGCCTCTTTCTGCTCTGTTCTGACATTTATTCTGCTTCTTTCTGCTAATTTATCACCTTTATTTTACCTCTTGCTGTGCCTTTCTCACCTTTATTCTGCCTCTTTTGGCTCGTTTCTCACCTTTATTTAGCCTCTTTCTGCTCATTGCTGACCTTTATTCTGCCTCTTTCTGCTTGTTTCACACCTGTATCTTGCCTCTTTCTGCTCATTGCTGACCTTTTTTTTTGCTCTTTCTGCTAGTTTCTGACCTTTATTCTGCCTCTTTCTGCTTGTTTCTCATCTTTATCTTGCATCTTTCTGCTCATTGCTAACCTTTATTCTGCCTCTTTCTACTTGTTTCTCATCTTTATCTTGCATCTTTCTGCTGGTTTCTAACCTTTGTTCTGCCTCTTTTGGCTCATTTCTCACCTTTATTTTGATTCTTTCTGCTCATTGCTGACCTTTATTTTGCCTCTTTATGCTAGTTTCAGACCTTTATTCTGCCTCTTTCTACTTGTTTCTCACCTCTATTTTGCCTCTTTCGGCTCATTTGTGACCTTTACTCTGCCTCTTTCTGCTTGTTTCTCACCTTTATCTTGTCTCTTTCTGCTCGGTGCTGGCCTTTATTCTGCCTCCTTTTGCTCTTTTTCCCCGGGTCCGCGAGGGGAGCCTCAAGGCTCCGTGGGCCCAGCCGGCTCCCAGCCTCCTGCGGGAGCTGGCTTTGCCGCTGATGGAGGGAGCTGCTGGAAAGGCACCTCCCTCCATGTAGGAGCAGTCGTTTCCTCTCTTTCCCTGCCCACATGTCTGTGGGCCGTTTTTGCAGCATAGCTGCAAAGTCGGCCTGGTAACAAAATCCGCCAAAAACCGGCCCTGGCAAAGAGCTCGGCAGCACCCCCAAGCCCCGGAGGTGAGGTGGGGGGGCCGGCTGAGCACTTTGCCAGGGCCGCTTTTGGTTCCCATTCCGGCCCTGGACCACACAGGCAGAGGTGGAGATGCTTGTGTAAATTAATCCAATCTCTGAAACGTTACACATTTCAACGTTGGGTGGGAGGATCTGCAGTGCTTCTGTCCTGAAGCTTTACCGTTTTTTTGCATCCATCACCAGCTGTTTTTACCGATCTCCATTTTCCTACATTTACTGTTCAAGGATTTTATTTGCTGCTTTTGGAATTTATGAATGGCCACATGATGGTGGCTGCATTTCACATCAGACTTACCTCAGCCAGTTTTGGCAAGTGCTATCATACTGCGTTGTGCTAATCTTTTGTACATGTGTGTGTGGGCCAACTTGTGGTTTTTACTAATACCCTGTCAAGCAGTTCACCATGAGCAGGGCCACTGGAATAATGCAATTCTGTTGGCTGCTGCATTTGCTGCATAATTATGGATCTGCCACATTTGCCACATAATCCATCATCTGCTGCATAATCTTCAGAGTTTAACCAAAAAAAATGGTTCTAGCTCAACTGGGTCAAAAGTTACTAAAACTCAAGCAACATGAAACGCTTTGTAATGGAAAGCCATTTGCAAATGTGGGCATGGAGCCTTTCAATTGCTTATTCCTATATGTGGCTGTTAAACTGGTAATGAAACCTTTGCCCAGTGTGAGAATGTGTACAAATGACAAAATACTGTAGTAATACCATCACAAAATGTGCTGCATTGTGACACATAATTTGCCTTTGATTGATGGATAATTTAGTCAACCCTGCCACATAATTTGGTCCTCCCCACCAGATTATTCCAGGGGCTCTGAATGTGGATGATAACTGCATGGCAAAAAAGTGCACACATCTTTAATGAAAACTAAATGCAAGATAAACAAATCTGTGGGAAATGCTTTGTTATGGTAGGAAAACTTAGGGGTCCATTACGCCACCGCAACGGAGCATGGGACCGACCGCAGAAGTTGCGGTGGTCCCGCAATGCAAATTAGGATGCGCCCGCCACACTGGCGGACGCATCCTGAGCATTTGACATTGCGGGTGGATCTGCTGGCTGCAGACCTGCCCGCAATGCAAATGCAGTGCCTACATCATTGCCATGCACTAAATGGCAGGCACCACATGGTGCCACGTAGTGCATGGCAATGAGGGGGGTACCATGGGTACCCACCATGTGCACCCCCCATCCCACCGACACCCTGGGGGCCCGCAACGAGCCCCCAATGTCAGCCTTTCCATGAGACGAAAGGCCAATGACCGCATGCATCCATATGGATGGCGGTGTCTTGCAGACACCGCCACCATATCATGTCACTTTTCAGCCCGGTCGACGAGTCGACCGGTGGAAAAGCGCCGGACGGTCTTCCCGTCCGCCACGGTGTCCCCCGCCATACTAATATGGTGGGGGGAGTACCAGGGACATTCGGCGGGCGGATTGCCAACGCCGGGCTGGCGGTAGCCAATGCCGGCCCAAAGTTATTTAAAATGTTTACTTAAGATATTTGTTTGTATAACTGGTTGCGCCACTGGGAACTAATGACGTGTGTTTATAGACATATGAGGTCCCAGTCTGAGAGACAAAGCATTGTGAATATGTAGGTCAGGTTGCAAAATATATTATGCACAGTGTATGATAGACTGCACACAGTATATGATAGGCTGCCACAAAAGATGCAAAAAGAATTCGAGGAAATTTAATCACAGTTTTCACCAGGGTTGCATCACAATAGTGACACAAGTGCAGGGTATAGTCTTGTGTGTGTTTGAAAATTGCCTAAGTAAAGATACTCTCTACTTTGCGGCAAAGGGGTATTCCATAACATGTGCATGGGCATTCCTATGCAACCACATGCAATTTTTGATACAAAGCCCTATCTACTAAGAAAAGAAAAGTAAACAGCATTTTTTGACCAAATGTACACCTCCTCAAGGCAGGTGTAAAGCTTAAGAAAAGGTTTTCTTTTAATTTACCTTTCCAAACTTTGCATGTGTATTTCACGTTACATCATGCTATAAAGTAGCAAACTATGTCAAAGCATAGTGTATGAACTGGAAGGATACCCTTCCACTACAAAAGCTATGCTTGCCATCACATGTGTACCCTTGCAATATTGCAGAATGTAAATAACAATAAAGCATACTTGCAAACTGAAGCTACATGCCTGCCTTTCAATTTCACTTCAGGACTATGCGATTGCACATTTATCAGAGCCTGCAGCTCACACACCTCGGGTACTTTGCACAGGATCAACCAAAAGTCCACAAAGGTGTCCCTGTCCCCCTAGAAATGTAGCATCTCCTACGCTCCTGCTAACAATCAGATGAAGCCACGGCTTGTACTAGCCAAGAGAAGCAATAGCTCAAACTGAAATCAAGCACATCCCTGAAAACAAACCAGGTATCTCCCTTCCTTAACTCTTTAGGTTGGTTCTGCAGAAAAACGAATATTATTGTAATTATTATTATTATTGGTTTCATTATAGTTATTATTGCAGGAAAACCTGCTATTCAAAGATCTCTGCGTGGTCTAGGGCACACCGTTTCTGAGGAGACGCTTTCATAATATTTGCAAAGATGTTCTTTATGCTCTGAATCAAAACCTCTGCTTAAAATCCTGACTTCTTTTCTAGCAAAATTTAGAAGCAGGTGTTTGGGCTTTAACGGAGCATCTAGCGTCGCTATTTTAAATTATCAAACAAAACTCTACCTTTTACACACTATTTAACTATTTCTTGGCTTTTAACTTTAAGTCCTTAGGATATGTTTGGGTGTATCTGAGTACAAGAAAAAAGTAACATAACGAAATAGCAAAAGGAGCATGGAGCCCATGTTTAAGTGCACCTGTCAGGGTTGGCGCTTAAGCGACAGGTGGGATGCTTCAATTAATTTCAGCTAGTGGTAATTTCTCACCCCTTTTTTTTGTTTTTCTTATTGAGGGCCTGGTTGCGAGTTTGGCAGTGCAGCGTCGGGGTCGCCCCGCCGCCGCACCTCAAAACTCATGGTCAGGCCACCCACCAGATTACAATTGTTTCTCATGTCTGGCAGGCTTTTTGTGACGTTCCCACGGTGGTGCCTCAGAAAATGGGCACAGCAAAGGGAACGCCAAAAACAGTTCCTGCGCGGCATGGACTGTAAAGTTCATGCTGTGCAGGGGCTGGTGTGCATGCACACAGTGGGGCACAAGTTGTGCCCCCCTGTATGCATCCACATGGCGTGAAGCACGAGAGGGCCCTATTTCCTCTCTGCCGCAGTTTTCATGGACGAGGAACCACTATGAAAGCCGTGAGGGATTGGAAACTTCTAATATGCTTGGCGGGATAATGACGGTTATGCCAAGCATATTGCTGCCTCTACACCCCTACACCACTGCCAGGGAACGGTGATTCCCTGGCAACTGCAGCATGGCAATGGTGGTACAACCACCCTAATTATAATAGGGCTGTCGGGAGATCGCCACCGCCATGCCCACGCACGTCTGGTGGTCCGTGGACCACCAGACTCGTAATCAAGCCCTAAGTCTTTGACAAAGTAGGAGCCCCTATATAAATGGGCTTGGCTTCCATTCCACCCAACTCATTGTTACCCCGTCCCAGTTTGAGAATGGGGCAGGGGTGTAACACAGAGCCTCGCAGCCCCGCTGTGGGTGTGGCCCCAATCTCCATCATCTTATAAGGTCCATTCAAACAGGTCTGCTGTTTTAGGACGAGGTGACTCATGAAAGCAATTAACATTATTTTTCACCTGCTGTCTCTGAGCCAGTGAGACGATGCTCCTCTGCCATTGCAGAGGAGCTACCCCTGGCGTAGAGTGCAGTGACGCAGAGTAGAATCGAGTGGCATAGATTGCTGTGGCACAGAGTATAGTGGTGTAGAGTGTTTGGTGCAGAGTAGACTGGCATACAGTGCACTGGTTTTGAGTAAATTCATGTAGAGTGCATTGACATAGAGTGCAGTGGCATAGAGTGAAGTGTTGTTGAGTAGGGTGGCATACAGTGGAGTGGGGCGGAGTGGTGTAGAGTGCAGTGGTGCATAGTAGAGTTGTGTGGAGTAGAGTGCATTGGTTTAGAGTGGAGTGATGTAGAGTAGAGAGGAGTAGTCTGGAGCGGTGCGGAGTAGAGTGCAGTGGTGTGGAGTGGTACAGAGTAGAGTGGAGTGGGGTAATAAGAATATGAATGGTATGGTAGTGTACTGCCATTACAGACAACACATCTTCAATTGAAATGACCGTTACATTTGCACTCAAGTTTTTACTGATGAAAGTATATAGTGCACAAGCGATAATGTGTGGAAATGTCATCACCCAATGTATTGATTTGATCATCAGAACAGTTAATTTACATTTAAAATTTCTTTGAATGCTAGAAAAAAAAAATATCTGTACAGCCTTCCTCAATGACCCTCCCATCACATAAAAGCCTCTCACTTTGAACTCAGGGAAAGAAAAATAAACACCAAGCTCCTTGGTAGACACAGTCTGACATTTGACCTCTGTCTTTGAATACACAGCAAATGTGGCTAGATAAGAACAAGATTTACAGGCCTGTTTACAGAAAGTGAGTTTGTGGAAGAATACAGTAAACAAGATTTGGGCAACGGTAGGGGAAAACTCGAGCTGGACAGCCTAAAGCAAATATAGCCAGTAAATAGTAAGCCAGAAAATGAGTTACCAACCACAAAGCCAATTTAAGCAACAGAAGGAATGCATTCCTAGGTCACCTTTCTGAATGTCCCCAAGATGTCTTCAGAACAGCTCTCTGGTAGGCTGCGACTTAAAAAACTACACAGGCTCTCATAGGTGACCCAGGAGCTACCCCCAGAGCTCACAGTACAGGCACAGTCGTGAAATTGAGCTCACTGCCCTCGAGTTTACAGTAACAAGGGATGAAAGGGCACCCTTTAAACCTCGCAGTTTACAGCAACACATGCCATGGGTAGGCCATGCCCGTGGCGTTGGGCGCGTGTGCTATTTGACATGTTTGGGGCCAGTTCTTTACCATTAACATCAGCATACACAGAGGTTGCGGGAATCTGCCGGCTGGGAGCAGGTGTTCCTCTCGCACATGGCTGAGCTTTCCTCTCAGTAGCAAGCGCTAAGCATCATTGGCTCGGCGCGAGAGGCAGCTGCCAGCCTGAAGAGGTCATTTAAAAGAGAGCGCGAGCGCGCTCCGTCATTACCCTCTCACGTGCGGAGCTGCCCCAGGATCAGGGATCACAAATCACACCGGCGGGCCCGTCCCTTGGACAGGCCGGCAGACCTAGGGCATATTTAGTCAATGGCTATTTACTGACTAACGGTAAACAATCAGAAGGCCTATCAAAGGGAAGGGACGGCCTATCAAAGGGAAGGGGGTGCCTTGAACTCTCCCAAGAGTCCGACAGAACGAGCTACATTTGTGTTGGGCCCCAACACTCAGTTCCTCAGGGGAGGTGGGAGGGAGGGCTAATGGAGGAAGACGAGAAAAGGATGCTCACCAGAGAGACAAGATAACCAGGAAGTGCTTCAATGCTTGTCCATGACGTCATTCTCGTGCTTCCATATCACTTTCTTGGGATCTGGTGAGGATAGTAATACAACCGCACCCTAGATTACATCATCAGCTCGAGAGGTTCTGGCGACAAGACAAGTAAATAAACAACAACAGCAAGAGTAATTTAAACTGACAAGAGGATCTCGTGAAAGAGCTGCTGAACTAAAATGTGTTAATTTTTTTTAGCACACATTACTCAAGAGGAATGTTGGCGCAAGAAAAATGAGAGAAACAGAAAAAACAGCAACAAAATAGAGCTGACAGCACAGATGCATTTTAAGGCACCACTCGAACTGACTGTTGTTCCAGAGACAGCCTAGCTCCAGAAAGAGGGCATTCTAGACCTGGGGACCCAGCACCTGGAGGTTCTCTCTCCACTGCAAGCCCCTTTGCAGCAGGGACTCCCAGAAACAGGGGAGTTTGGTGCAAGCATGGTGTATGCATCCACCTTCCTTCATTATGCACGTTTCCTTCTATGGGTTAGTAAATAACATATTAGAAAGAAAAGCAGACTTTGCGTTGGTTGAAATCCATGAATCACATGATGATACCATTCTTAAAAGTATAGATGCAAATACGATTCATTTCATATAATTCTGAGAAGATTGTTCATAGGTGGATAAAACTAGAAGAGGGGTAACACACATTGTTTGGTCTTTGCTAAAAGCGCTTGGCAAAATGACACCAATTTTGACTTGAAGATGGGGCTAAATACAACAAGCATTTACAATGCAATGGTCTCGGCATTGGTAAAGTTAGAGCTATTGGCATTGCTCATGACATTATTTTTGTTTATGTTTTTGTTTTTAAAACATTTAAAGAAACAGCATTGTTATTTACAATGTCAATAGCTTAATCACTCTCAAATGCGAGACCTATTGCATTTGCACCCACACACAGAGCCACCTACACACACACTGATTAAGCTATTGACATTGTAAACAACAATGCAGTTTCTCTACATGTTTTAAAAACAAAAACATAAACAAAAAAAATGTCATGAGCAATGCCAATAGCTCTAACTTTAACAATGCCGAGACCGTTGCATTGTAAATGCTTGTTCTTTTTTTGGTTCGGTGATCTGAGGAGGAGAGCGCTATACTTCACGTAGGACCCCGGGCATCAACCATTATTCTCTCAATCCAAATATACCTTCAAATACCCATCAAAAACCCTCTCTGTGCCACTCTCACCTACACTGCCACAGTGCTCCTTCAGTCCCTGTCTCACCTACTACTCACCCCCCACCTCCCACCGCCAGGCTTCGGTAACGCATTCCAGTCCCTGCTCATTCATTTACTTTCCCATCCCCGTGCACGCCCTTGTGCTAGCGCCAAAACCGGTCTACGCGCCCTTCAAGGAGCCTGGGAGCTGCCCTCTTTCTCTGCTACTCCAAGGTCGCCCTTTAAGTTAAAATACACTTCCTCTCGCGTGGACTTGTAAACAATTGTCTTTTATCTAGCTTCTCCCTGCATGTATGCTTGTACGTATATATATGTGTGTGTATATATTGTTTTTTACTCTCCCATACTTCACACTTCTCTCGGTCTCTCGCTCTGTATGTGTGTGTCTCCCTTTCTCTCCGTTGGCTTCACGGCGCTGGAGATCTTGAAAGTGGGGAAGGTTTGCAGGGTGGCTCCCAAGGGTCGCTAGTATCCTTTGGTAAAGCCACTTTACTTTGCAGCGCTCCAACGTCAAGCTTATTGTTGTCGCAAGTTGGCGCTTTACTAAACAAACAGATTGAGTTCATAAACTGACACACCCTCGCTCTCCCCTGCGAACTGGGTGTGTTCATGGGCCCATACTATATGCTGCTAGACGTTTTATTGTGTGTTTCTCCATGTCAGTCTGGGGAAATCGAATTAACTAAAATATTTTTAATAATGCGGTACACATTGAGAAAAAACTATCTTTTAACTCTAATTTGAATCCCAATGGCGTAAAATAACGCATTATATTCTGAAGCGGATTTCTAGCCCCTGACACCCCCAGGACCCCCCCCTCGATGGATTGCATCCCAGTGATTTGTGAAAGTAACGCGGATGTCTGCGCTGGGGGTAGAGCGCGTTCTTGCAGCGGGCACCTCGCCTCGTGGACGCTGTTTCCAGCAGGCTGAAATAATTATCAGCTCCTTTGCTTTAGAGAATGAAAGTGTAGCAAATCCACGTGTCCCTCCTGCACCCTGCACCCCTCCCCCCATCTGCCCAGGAGCGGTCATAAAATGTTTATTTCACAGCTCGAGTTCTACTTGTGTTTTTAAAGGTGCCCGATGTGTCCACTTGATCTCTGACATGCGTTAACTGACGGACACGCATGCAGCGGGCACGGCTCGCAGCCTGGAGATGTGGTGCCCTCGTGTTCGGAGCTGTGAACTGCTGTCGAGTTCCCCAAACTCAGCCCCCGCTGCCCACAAGTTGAGGGAAGCTTAACACGTTTAAGATCCAGCTCTTCGCGTAATACATGCAAACAAAGCGGCCCGCGGGGAAGTGAAATTGATTTTATTTATGCTTTTTGCGTGGTCTTTATTGCTATTAAAGTCTAAACTCTTGAAATCTGGGGTGATGAAAGGCGGCTTGTCGGCCTACGTCAAAGCAGCAACTCCGTGCACGCATGAGCGCACTACCAGGTGCCTATAGTTCCCGATTGAGGCTTCAGACATAACAAAGTAGTCTCCTTGAAAGAAATTCCCCAAAAGACCGGGGAAGGGTGTTAAATCGCCGAGGTCATATATGGTTCATGATGATGGCGAGAGAAAAAACAAGGCAGAGCAAAAGGCACACCACTGCCTTTCTCCGAGGCAGAGCAGAAATGCCTCGGAGAAAGGCAGCGGCATTTTCGGATTCGGGGGCGTGTTTGTCTTTTCTCTCCTCCAGCCATTGGCTGGAGGAGAGAATGAGACTTCTTGCAAAAAACACGCCCCCCGATCCGAAAAGGACGGGGCCTGATCGGAATGACTGACCTCTTCTCCAATGGCTGGCCAGCATTCAAGAGGCCAGCCAATGGAGAACAGGGGAGAAGAGGGGCGGGTTCAAGCCCCTCTTCTCCAAGTCATTAAATCTCGCGAGCGAGACTGCGCAAGCGCAGCCTTCGCTAGCCGAGACCTAAAAACACAGACCATTCTCTAGAACCTCATTTTAAATATTTTTTCTGATATGACCGTGAGCCGAAAACATTAATCATCCAGCACCTTATGAAAACATGCCTGTAACTGGTAGGCGTAGCCTAGTAGACATGGCCGCTGGCCACACTGTGTTTGTTTCCCATCACAGTGCTCAATGCGCACAGCCTTTCAAAGTGTCCCGTGGATATGGGAAACAGGACTTCCAATTGCATTTCAAACGCAATATGCTGTGCCAATATTTGCTCTCTACTACAGCAAAATGTGCGGGGTGGAATTTCAGCAAACATCACATGAATAAAGAGCTTTGTGCATCTTAGGCCATTTACATAGTTTAAATGTAAACCCATGATGCACTTTTTCAAAACATAAAAAGGAAAAAATACAACCCCCCAGAATTTAACTTAATTATTTGTACTTTCTGCGTAGCTGGGCTCACCTTTTTAGACAGCATACTCCTACATGGCACTCTCGCAGCACATTTTCCACAGTAACTTGCTCTCTTCCCCAAGGACCCATAACTCATTCACAGATTCCTAGTCACTGGGCAACTTTGCCGATGACTCCACGAGGCAGGCTTCTCCTCTAGAGGATGCAGTCCAGCAGTCCTTTTTAGGTCTCGCCTACGCAGCGCATATGTGCTGCGTAGGAGACCTTTAGCCGTTCTGCTCTTTTTCAAAGCACATACTAGAGCTTGTGGCGGCATCCACCTTGCGGGAGCGAGCAGGAGCGCGCCACAAGCACGAGTATGTGCTTCAAAAAATAGCAGACTGTGCGCACGCACGCGCGCGGCCAATGCTTTCTTATGCGCGGCTTGCCAAACTTTTGTAAGCAGACTGGCATGCCTCATTTGATCTTGAGCAATGGCGTCCATGCGCCTTTCTTAAAGTGCGGCTTGTCCAAATCCTTTTTTGAAATTATATTGTTTTATGGAGCGCTGCAAGCTGCTCTTGAACTTCAAGGCGGCAGCCAATCTTTCTTTTATTCTGGCCGGCACACCGCACGGTTTTTTTCAATAATATCTTTTGGAAACAAGCGCGGCACACTGCGCTTGTTTCATTGTGTGCTTCGGCTTCATTATCTGCACAGCGCCTCCTTCAGATATGCCGTGCTTTCTATTACAGTATTTTATTATAATGCAAAACAAAGTTACGTGAGTTTCGCCAAGGCTTCAAAACAAGCAAATAAAACTTGCTGTTAAGGAATTTCCCTGTTCCGCCTCTCCCGCACGTCGTTGTCTATTATTTTCAGTGTCTACATATCTCATGTCATCAGCTTTTCCCCATTAACATCTCTCCCACAACAATTCCCTCATGCAGCCCATGCTTAGTTATCTGCTTTAATGTGGCTCGCCCAAATCCTTTTTTTATTTTAAATTATATATTTTATGAAGCACAGAATGCTGCGCTCGATCTTAATGGTGGCCGCCTGCCTTTCTTTTATTTTGGCCAACTCGTCGAACATTTTTTTCCAATATAATTTCTTTTAAACAAGCAGAGCGCTGTGCCTGTTTTGTTGTGTGCCTCAGTGCCAGTATCAGCACGGCACCTGCTTCAGAGACGGTGTGCTTCAAATTTCTATCTTTTATTGCAATGCAAAACAAAGCTGCATGAGCGCTCGCCAAGCTTGAAAACAAGTCAATAAAATGTACTATTAAGGAAGTTTCTGTGCCGCCCCCTGCACGTCACTGCCTGTAATTTTCAATGATTTCATATGTCGGGGCGTCAGCTCTCCCCTTGTTAACTTCTCTTCCACAAAATTCCCTCATGCAGGCCATGCTTAGTAATCCGCATTAACATGAAAGAAGTTACCAGTTTCCGTTTTATACCTTAGATTGAGACAAACTAACATGGATTTCCATTGCATTAATTCAAGCAATTTAACACAGTAAATGTTGGCATCTCGTGTCTATACCTTGCCCAGTGGACTAAAAACGACCTGATCTTCTCAAAAACACAATTATTTTTTCTTTTTTAAGTAAAGAACAACACCAATAGCTCTAACTTTCACAAATGTGAGACCTATAGCATTGCAAATGCTTGTTATTCTAGCAAGCAGTTTGTCTTTTTATTAAGTGGCATACGGCTCTCCCAAAAATGGGTCTTGCCCAGGTGGTTCTCACCTGAAAGGAATGCCAGCAATAGAAATCCTGATCCTTGCGCTCTAGCAAGTCCTATTCATCTTTCGGTGTTGATCTTGTCATTGGTCCATGAGACTACTGACACAGTGACCTAGTTGTCAACCCAGTATTTATTCAACTTCTGCAGATGCAAATGTGGAATCCAGAAATTCATAGCTGGTTTCAAGCAGTTATTCTCATTTTGTGCACCATTCCACCCCAGTGAAGCTACAGTATTTGTTCTCTAGTGTCAGCCAGAAAGGGGGGTGAGGCTGGGATCTCCCTTTTAGGAAGACCCAAATAAAAGGCACAAAAAAGGAGAGGCTTCCTCATTCAGTTCTCTCTCAAGCTATGGGGGAGGGGGTATCACTTCTAGGGAAAAAATGGAGCAGGAAAGGGGGTAGGGACTGTCCATATACAACCGGGGGGAGACCTGTGTTTGTCCTTCCTATTACATGAGCCAGGTTTGCTTTATAGGAGCTCAGGAATAGTACTACAATATACATGCTTGTCTGGCGGCTTTCCGAGACCTCAATCTAATGCACCACTTATATACAGGAGATCAAAATGGATTCATAATAAAGCACTACAGATAATCTGCATGCTCACCATAATTCACACATAAAACCTGTACAATGCACATGCACTCTCCTTACATGTCCTCTGAACCCAACCACTGCCCCTTACCCTAGATGGCTAGAGGCACTTGACCTTATATTGGAAGGTGTGCACTATAGGTTGCAGCTTACAATCCCTTTTTAACAGAATCTACAGAGTGGGATGCTGCCTTCGGGGGGCTCATCACACAGCTGAGGTCCAAATACTGGAAGTCAGGAAGCAAAAAGTGGGAATTTTTATAGTTAGAACACACTTTTGTATAACATTGTGCTTATGTGGACTGTTAAGTTCATGAACCAATCTAAATCTTATGTAATGGCTTTAGGGTCACAATATATTAAATCTATAATAATGTATTTAGGGACTACAAGGGTCAAATCTGTGAAGGCATTCCAGTACCTGGGCTTGATATCAAAATCTTATCTGAATCAAAATTCCCTCCTCTCAGATAAAAGAGTTTGTTTTATACAAAACCTAGAGGTGGTTTGTGGTTTTGTCTCAAAGATTTGTGAGAAACCTTAGGCCAAAATGATAACTGTATATAAATATGCTTATCCTCATTGACCTTTGGGCCGAACATTTGGGGTCACAATGATGCAAATTGTATTCAGATGGAGGAAAATTTATATCTGCAAGGTTTACCTCAAGCAACCTCTCATGGACTTTTGGAGTACACAGAGGTTCACATAAAAATTGCTACCCTATTACTTTGGACTTTCTGGAGTAATCCGGTTGCAATATTAAATAGATAATTTTTATCTGATTGTCTTGTAATGGGACAGTGGAGTACAATGCCTTGGTTACAATTTATCAGGAATGCAAGTCTGGCCTTGGGTCATGTAGAGGTATTTAGGTAACTAGAAAGGAATAACGATTAAAAAGGCATTGCTTTAAGAATATTGTGTAGCGACACATTGCCGTGTATTACAATAGCAGTAGCCAAGTTCCTAAACTGTTTGTGGATAATCAGATCCCATACTATAGATGTCATATGAATATCTACAAATTCTATCTGATTGTGTTTTCCACCTGTATTTCTGTGGCGATGTTTGAAATAAGTTCCCCTAACTATGGGTATATATGAGTGGGTATATGACTGGATGTATATGTGTATGTGAATGGATTTATAAGTGAGTTTGTGAGTGCTTACATGAATCTGTGACTGTGACCGGCGAGTGTGTACAAATGGAAAACAACCATTACAAAGCAGTCATTACAATGCACTACATTTACAACGTAGTCATTACAACGCAACTGCCTTTACATTGCATGCCATTACAACGCAGCCATTACAACACATTTCACTACAACGCATGCCATTACAATACATGTCACTACAACGCATGCCATTACTACGCATTATGAGGTAAGTAATGTGTAATAGTAATTTTCACCCCTACACTATCCAACACTTACCCTACTGTTGCACTCACGGGAGTGGGAATAGTAATTTTTACCCTTACACTATCCAACACTTAGCCTACTGTTGCACTCACTGGAGTGGAAATAGTAGATTTTACCCCTACACTATCCAACACTTACCCTGCTGTTGCACTCACTCGAGTGGGAATAGTAATTTTAACCCCTACACTATCCAACACTAACCCTACTGTTGCCCTAAAAGTATTATGCGTTGTAATGGTATGAGTTGTAATGGAATGCGTTGTAAATGTAGTTTCTAAAAATGCATTTTGATGGCATGCGTTATAAAATCATGCGTTGTAATGGATGTTGCGATGTAAAAACTGCGTTGGAAAGGCATGCATTGTAAATGTTTGCATTGTAACTTGTGCTATTCTGTACAAATATATAAATATTTTATTTGATATTTCTTCCAATATTCACAGTGTTTCCACGATAGTTACAACGTCCCCACTATGGTACACGAGGAGGGGCCGCGCTGACGGTCGCGTCATTGTCACAAATATAGCATGTGATAAATAACAAAACAACTTTGGACACATAACATTTCACTAATACTCCCATTTCTCAAATATAGAGTCAGAGTGCCTACCCCATGACCCCTTATGTTAGCTTTGGCACAAATTTTCAGCCTGGGGACTGTTCCCGGATGATAAAATGGCAGCAGCAACTTTCTGTTAAGGTTGTGTCCAGCCAATCAGAGCATTCTCAATGGTGTGCATTTTTGCAATTTACCATGAACACATTGCAATTTAACTGCGATCACCGCAACGCTCTGTTCAGGTTGCATCCAACCAATCAGAGCATTCCCGCTGGTGTGCATTCGCGATATGCCTCAAACAGGTCGTGATTCAACCATGATCAACTCCAAACTGCAGCAAAATATCCATGACCAAAGATATCACTACATTGTTTGGCTTTAATTTCACAAAAACTACTGAACGGATTTGCACCAAATAACAAAAAACTAAATATGCTTAACATCATCTACCTTTCTGCCAAATTTGGTGAAATTCAGTCCTGCTGTTAGGGCTGTAGGTTTGAAAACATGCTCCTATGGGAATTAAAATTACAAACGTACCCTTTTTTTGCACCTCTATTTCTCTGGCACCCACCGCATGGATCACCCCCATACTTTCCATAATGCACAGAACCTCCTTTTACACTTTTTTGTAAAATTTCATGAAGATTGGTCAAATGATGTCAAAGTTATAGGCAAGTCAAAAAATGTTTTTCCTATATATGTTTTTTTTTTGCAGAACTAATGGGTCGGTCAGGTCAGCTCCTGTGTTGAAAGTTTTGGGGTGATTCGTCAAGCGGGGCCGAGAAAAATGGGGTCCCAAAACACGTTTTCTCCATGCTAATTTCCATAAGAAACTTTAGATAAGGCTATAGCCCGAACTGCTGAATGGAATTACACCAAATTCGGCAAAAGGTAGCTCTTGGTTCAGAAAGCACTCTTTTTTTAAAATGGTGTGTATTCATTCAGTAGTTCCAGAGAAATTTAAACATTTCTCAGATATACAAATATCCCCATGGAGGATCCGCGAACCCTCCCAATCTCGAGCCTGCAATCTGATTGGCTGCCAACAGTTCCAACCAGGAAGTGTTGGCAGCCATGTTGTGAGTTGGTTGAGTCACAAGAAAAAGGTTAAAAAATAAGGATTAAAAACAAGAAAAGAGGGCAGGGTAGAAACACCCTGACCCCCACTAGGCCTGCTCAGGGGGTCCCACAAGGACCCCCAGAGTCAAAAAAAGCATTAGAAAAAAACCAGAATTCGGCGGGAGTGGCGTGGGGTCCATAAATTCTGCGGAAAATGCAAAAAAAAAATAACGTAGTGTGGTCTCCCGCACTTTGTTTAATTAAGCCCTCGGGTGGGCCAGGTCCCAGGGGTAAATATGTAAATAGACGCAACCCCGGGGACCACCACCTCCCGGGGCTTTATTTCTTTTCAAAACGCTTGGGGGGGCTCCTGCCCTCCAGTGCAGCCCAGAGGACCGCCACCTCCCCAGGACTATATTCATTAAATGCAGGGGGCAACAGCCCCGGGTACCACCACCTCCCCTGGGCTATCATTAAAAAGTAAAGTGTGGGGGGGCTCGGAAATGTGGGGGGCTTGAGCCCCCCCACACTGCCCTGGGGACCACCACCTCCCCGAGGCTACAGAGATGATGAGAGGGTGGCCGGGCAACCTCCCTCCAGGAGCCCACCCTGGCCCGGCTCCAGCAATGTCCCGGGGTGCCTAGCTCCAGCCATACCAAAGCAAACACTGCTTCGCTTCTTGGAAGTGAGAGCTGTGCTCCCGCCAAGCCATAGCAAACTGCAATGTCCCGGGGGTGGGCACCCCAGGACATTGCTGGAGCTGGCCCTGAGGGGTTGTGGTCTCCAGGGCTATGCTGGGCTCCTGGAGGGGGGTCCGCGCGGCCCCCTTCCATCTTGTATTTAGCCCCGGGGAAATGGTGGTCCCTGGAGTCAGGGGTCCGCAATGGACCCCCTTTATTAGTGTATGTGTTTGGGGAAGAGACGTCCCCAGGGCTGTGTGGGGGGCCTGAGCCCCCCACGCATTATTTATTAATTTTAGCCCCGGGGAGGTGGCAGTTCTCGGGGCACCGGTCCACCGTGAGGCTTCCCATAGTATTGAAATCAGCCCCGGGGAGGTGGTGGTCTCCTGGGCGGGGGGGCTAATGAGGCCCCCCCATATTCTTTCAATTAGCCCCGGGGAGGTGGCAGTCCCCAAAGCTGCAGGCAGGCTCACCGGGCCCAACTGCATAAATAATATTCATAGCCCCGGAAAGTTAGCGGTCCCCGGGGCTTTAACATGCCCTAGGAGGGGGGCGTTATATGCCCTCGGGACCTGGCCTACCCAGGGGTATTTTAAAGCAAGTGGAGGAGCCTCTGCTTGCTTTTTTAAAAGCAATTTTGCTGCGAATTTGCAAAAATTGCCAATTGGCAGCAATTTTTTTAAATGGTTTTATGCCGTGGCAGTGTTCCCGGGGGACCCCAAGACCATGGCTTGGGAGTAAGGGCATTCCTATCCTGCCCCCTTTCCTTTATTTTCACTTTTTGGGGGGGACTCAGTGAAGCAGAGTCCCAAAGCGGCTGCCAACACTTCCTGGTTGAAGTGTTGGTAGCCAATCAGATTAGTGCATTTCCTTGCACGAGCTCGTCTTTGTTCGCAAAGACTTCAGGACCAGAAATATCACTATAATTTTAAACTTCATTTTCTCAACAACCTTGAACCAACATCTACCTCCCTGACAAATTTGGTGTAAGTCTATTCAGCAGTTCGGGCTGTTGGTGTGGTTAAAGGTGTCTATGGGAATTAACATTACAAACGCACCCTTATTTTGCACCCCAAATTCTCGGTCCCCACTGCATGTATCACTCCCCAAACTTTTCATGACACTTTTTTGGGAAACATTTTTGGAAAAATTTCATGAAGATTGGTCAAATGATGCCACAGTTATAGCCAAGTCAAAAAATGCTTTTCCTATGGAAACTAGGTCCTAACCACAGCTATGCACTGGCGACTGCCTGTAGGATATAGGGATACATATATTCCAGTGGCGGTCACAACTGTATATTTATAGTTAGGATTGTATTTCAATCGGAAATTCATTTTTTGTAATGCAAATGACTTTGCCACCATTTGACAAAACTCTATTAAACGTTACTTTTTGGCTAATCTGAACGTGTAAAGTTTCAGAGTGATCTGTCGAGCGGGGGCCGAGAAAAAAGGGGGGTGCCAAAGCACATCTTCCTCATTCATTTTCCCATGGGAACTTTAGACACAGCAACAGTCTAAACTACTGAATGGATTTAGACCAAATTTGGAAAAAGCTAGATCTGAGTCCAGAAACAGTGCTTTTTTCTGTTTTGATGTAAATCCGTTCAGTAGCTTTTTAGCAATTAACGCTCAAAAACGTTATATTTAGGGACGTGAAGCCTCCGCGGATCCCAACAGTTCTGAAACTGAGATCTGATTGGCTGCACCTTCTCAATCAGGAAGTGGTGGTATCCATCGTAGGAATCAGGACTCAGTACAGAGTCCTAAAAAAAGTTTTAAAAAAGACCTAAGGGGGCAGGGGAGGGATACATTTACTTTTTTTTTGTCTCGTATCAACAAATCTGTGGCAATTTTTTTTAAAGAGCAAGCAAGGACTCCCGCACTTGTTTTTAAAAAAAACCATGGTAGGCCAAGTCACGGGGGGCATTTATTTTTTGAGGGAGGGGGGTGCAAGCGTCCCTCAGCCCCAGGCCGATTTCAACCCTGGGGACTGTATCCACTGGGTCCTGACATCTTTTTAGTGGAAGGAGATTACGCAGGCATGCTCCCTAGGCCAATTGCAACCTCGGGAACGCCATGCCCTGGGGCCTAATGTCTTTGTTATGGGAAGATGGGCATGTGGCCCCCCTCCGCAGGCCAATTTCAGCCACAGGGACCCCATCCCCTATGACCCAACATATTTTTTATGGAGAGGGTGGTCCCTCTCCATAGCTTTTGAAAAGGGAGGGGGGCAACATGGCCCCACTCCCTGAGCCATTAATGGCCCTATAGACCCCATCCCCCAGGACCAGCTCATTAGCTATAACCTGGGGAACCCACTCCTGCTCGAGCAGGGAAACATGTTTACTCCTGTTTGTCAGGAATGTTTTTAAATCTCCCATCAAACGGGAGCAAACACTAGGGGCTCTATAGGATGGCGGTTGGAAAATCACTCCGACCGCCATGGTAACGGGAAAACACTGCCCGCTAGGACCGCGGCATAACCGCTGGTCCAATTAGTATGCTCCGCAGTCGAAATCCGACCGCAGCGGTACGATCGCGGCATTTAACATTGCGGCGGTTGCTGCTGCTAGCAGCACCACCGCGATGTCCAAAAAAGCATGTCCAGCATATTCCTGCACTGTGTGGCAGGCACTGCACAGTGCCTGCCACCCCCACCCCCCAGTCCACCCACACTCCCAAAACACATTAGGGGCCCGCAATGGGCCGCCGGAGACATTCTCTGCATGCCTTTCCATGGCGGCTCCACTGCCGCGGAAAGGCTGGCTACCGCTGGCATCATAATCATGCTGGCAGAGCGTGACCCTGTATCGGCCTCATTTTAGCGGTCCAGCTTCTCCCGCCAGGCAAGCGTGCGGACTGCTAATGGCGGAAAAGTGGCGGGCCGTAAATCTCACTGCCGCGGTCGTCACCGCCATGCTACTGGTACCGGCGGTTTTCTGGGTTGCGATCGCGGGCTGATGACCGCCGCTGGCCCAGCGGTTGCCACCTCCGGCCCAGCGGCAGTCGTCCGACCGCCATCCTAATAGACCCCTAAGTCATCTCCCAGTGGGAGAGAGATTTAAAAATACTCCCGCTGGCCGGGAGCAGGCTTGTGTTTGTTTTCCTGCCTGCAATCGCACTCTCACCGAGCACTCCTAATCACCCCACCTATTAAATCACTCATGCCATCTTTTATGACATCATTGATAATATGTCAACATCAACGAGGAATGGATCACTTGTACCTGCAACCAGGGTCCGGGTGTTCTAACCGTCAGTACTTACAAAACCCTCATTCACGTAGACAGGTCGGTGACAGCATCATCATTGAGTCTCTTTTTGTATGCTTCTTCCACCTGGAGGAAACCACTGGTTATATCAGAAGTGATCAGTAATGGGTGACGAGTGAAAGTGCTCAAGTGGGGTGAGATGGTTAAAAAGTGATCCTCACACTACCTCAATTGTCACTTTATTCAGTTCGGTGTATGGGGAAAGTTTAAAAACAGTGTTGTGCAAAAGGGACCTGTTAGAAATGGGATTTCTGTTTGGCTGAGGCTTGCGCCAAAGCCAGGCAGAAACCACCACTCTAGTCAGGGCTGGGGAGTTACACGCCAAAGATAACCCCTGCTCACCCCCTTGGTAGCTTGGCACGAGCAGTCAGGCTTATCTCTGAGGCAATGTGTAAAGCGTTTGCGCGCGCACCCAGCAACAACACCCAAGGCCCACCACAAAGGAAACTCCACACAAGGTATTCTATAAAAATAGCCTTTGTATTATACCAAACACATTAGATAAAAACACACACTTTACAATGTGCCAACAGGCACGGGCAGAATTTACAAGGGATTATATATACAGGGGACAGGGCCACATGGACCACTGTCAGGAATTAGCACTTAGAACATAGCACAAATCACCAATAGTAAACGTAGAACATAACACAAAGTAACTGTAGAGCACAACCAGTCTCTACTGGCGCAATAATGACCTCAGCGTCATCACACTAGCATCAGGTATAAAACCTATCCTGCATCCATCACAGGGGCATAAATCACATTATGCAATTCTCATTGGTCTAACGCATTAGACCTACCCACCTAAGTATAATTATACTAGGGGCGCACATCGCACAGGGAAGCACCTTCTCCCTACCATCAACCTAAGCAGGTAAGACAACCTTCTAGGCAGAAATAACCACATTTAGAGGTATGAAATACAGGGTGCGCAAGACATACTATATACAGTACATTTCCTAGCACCAAAAGCATGAACACAGGGTGCGCAAAACATACTACACTGTACATTTCCTAGCACCACAATCACATCAGCATGAATCGCAATAATACCTCAATCACATTAGGGTCCCGGTCGTACCAGAACCTAAACGTAGCAGCTGCCCACTACTTGCTGGGCAGCTGGGGACACGCACAGGGCCTAAACGCTGCAGCTGGCACTAAGTGCTGCGCAGCTGTGGAAGTAAAATGAGGCATGGCCCTCCAATGGTCCTTGATACACTTTCACAACGTGGGAGCCACCTAGGCTCTAGAAACAATAATGCCCCCTTGTTGGAGCCATCTGGCTCTGGAAATACATAGCCCCTCTGGAGCGCACTGGCTCCGTGATTAACTGGGGCCCTGAGCGTTGGAGCCCTCTGGCTCTAGAATACTGATGGCCCCGTTGGAGCCTCGTGGGCCCAAACCATAAGATTGCCCAGAATAACGTGGGAGCGGCCCGCTGCAAGACGGGGCCGCCCGAAACTGGCATTACCGCATCGTGCCTCAATCAGGCACCAACCAGAGGCCATACGGAGCATCCCCCCCAGCCCCTTCTTACTCACCGGGCTGTTCTCAGGGGGGACTCCTCTCCAGATGCAGCAGGCAGCAGGCGGGGCTCTCTCTTGCTCATGAGAGCCTCGCCGAGGATTCAGTTGCCACCACTCTCGTCGCAGGCTTCACCGGTGCAACGGGCGGGGCTCTCTCAACACCATGGGAGCCCCTCTCGGCCCGCAACCACGCCTCCTTACTTCAGCTGGTCACCCGGGGCTCTCCCTCGCTCTCGGGAGCCCCGGTGGAAGACAATGGCTTCTTCCGCTTCCCGGCTTGCTGGCCGGAACTAACCTCGCGCTGGGCCAAGCCCCGCCCACGTCTTGGCGCGGGCTGCCTGGCTTCCGGTTCTCCCGCGACTCGGGCCACAGCGGTGATCGAGGAGACAGTTACGTCGCGGGGTGTGCACCCGCGACGTGAGAAATATTAAGAAGGCGGCCATGACGCGGGGTGGGCACCCGCGATCATCACGGGCAAAGTCGCGGGGTGGGCACCCGCATATACTTAACATAAAGCGGAGTAGGCTCCCGCTATTAACGACCAAAGAAGCGGGGTGGGCACCCGCGAAAGCACGCATCATGGGGGAATCCCTACGCTGGGGATTCCCTCTCTCTTGCTCGTTGTGCAGCGCCGTGCTGCGAGGCCCACGCGCTCCCAGGGCGCTTGGTAGGCTGTAACAAGCCTTGGCAAAGGGAAAAGTTCTAGCCAGTCCTGGGCATTAGAAAAGGGAGCAAAGCAGCTCCCAGCAAAGGAGTCTTTGGAAAGTATGGGGCAATGGCAAAGAATGGTCCCAGAAGTCCTCCAGCGTCCAGGGAATCCAGGGGTTGGGCAGGGCCCAGGGAGGCAAGCCTTCCCCTGGGCCCCAGCAGCAGCGCGCCCCTGGTAGATTCAAGTGCAGAACAAGAACATTTTCATGGGGTCACAGCCCCTCTTTTATACACCAAATCCCTTTGTTCTGGGCTCAGGGTGAGGGGGAAAACCAGTCGCAGCTGGTTGGGGAGCACCCTTGATGTGCTCAGACCCTCACTCTATTCACTGGCAGGGCTAGGGTCGTCAGTCGCACCACAGGGGGCGGAGCCAGCACTGTGTGGGGAAAACCCTGCCCTATTCAGGTCCAAGGTGCACTCCTCCCCAGCCATCAGCATGCTAATCTCACACTCACCACTGGGGCAGACCCAACCAGACTCCTGGAGCCAGGCTCACCAGCCAGCTCCAGCCAATCACACGCCAGACACACTGCACACAGAAGTGCCCACTTCTAGAAGTGGCACTTCCACACTAGGTACATGCACGCCGCACACATCATCGCGCAGCATTCAATCACACGAGTCCGCACATACCAAACTCGGGCCTGCACACCCCACGCATCAGGAACTACTAGGGACACATACATTCCCCATGCATTCCTATGGGAGGGCAGGCCTATCTCACCACATGCACTCAGAGCGCGCACGCACTTTACCCTGGGACACAGGGAAAGTGCGCAGAAACCTAAAATCACCACACCAAGTCACCAATAAAAAGCAAAAAGTTCAGGGGTGAACCTGCCAGAAGGGCCAAGTCCAACACAACCCCCTTCCAGCCAAAACGCAGGGCAGACCAATCACCACCGTGATGGTCTTCCCTGCTTGGGGCGATAGAATACGGACGCAGGCCAGCACTGCAGGGACACTCTCCGGTTCTACGCCATTCTCAATCAACATGGTTCCATCTGAAAAAAAACAACCGAAAAGAACTCAGGCCCAACTAGGCTACCCCACTGGTACTACCTAGTTGTCCACGGCCAGGACCAGGCCCTAGGCCACCCAGATACCACTGGTCCTTGCCAAACCCAGAGTGGGGGGTAGTAACCCCTGGAATACAAGCCATTCTCCACTCTCCCTCTCAGTGTAGTTCCCAACTACCACTGATCCTTCAACCTAGGGTCCGCACCCTCAGGCTGACCAGAGGCCACGGGCAAGAATGCCCCACCCTACCTCTACTTCTGGGGTTCCGCACCCTCCCAGGGAAGCACCCACCAGAACACAACTCTCCCACCAGTTCAGGACCTCTCTCCACCAACTGGTCTACCACCTGGGATCCAAGGGGTCAGAGGCGAGGACTCCCTCCCTCTGCACCCCCTTCCACTGTAGAGCAGGGTCTCTTCACTTAAGATGAGCCCCACCTGCCTTCAGGACTACAGCTGCCCTTACGTCCAGATCCGGAAACACCGACTACTGGCTCCCCAACCGAGGGACGTACCCTTTGGTCAGATGCCTGGCGAACCAGGACTTAACGAGGGTGACACATAACTAATGGGTCGTGTGACAGTCTGCCTGGCGCTGATCTCACGACCTCCTGTCCATCTGACAGTGCGTGCAGACCCCCAGGACAGAAGTGGCGACACCACGGTCACTCAGTGGCGACTCAGCCATCCCAGCTGGTCCCTGACCTACTGGTTCCCACTGGGGAATCCCTCCCCCTCTCACCCCTCCCTCTGGACTTCCGCACCCTCCCAACTGGAGCGGTACCGCCAGACACCAGGACTACTGGAGTTCTGATTACAGACGCTCCACGCCCTCTAGACACTGGGAGATCCTCCTCAAATGACCTATTGGTACAGCCTAGGCCCCCGACCTGATGTTCCCTAAAGAAACCATCCAGGCCCTGACACTGGGTTTCGGGCACCTGGAGACACGCAGTCCCACCCACTCCTTCTCCGCAGAGACAGGACGTGAGCCCCTACACCGAGACCTAGCTGGGCCACTCTGAACCTCTTCCACCACGCTGGGCTGGAAGACACCTCAGCCACTACTTTTGGAATCACTCCCCAATGCAAGCTCCCTATCCCAGAGAACTCACACCCAATCAACCAGCAAGCTCCTTATTTCAGAGAACTCACATCATTCATCCACATACACACACGCCCCAGAGTAGTAAGACAGTTTCTACCGCCCCTGATTTCTCAACCTGACCACCACGTGACACAGGTACTATTACTCTGGGAACTGGGAATGGGACATTCACATTCATCCAGCGCATTACACATTCATCCCCAAACCCCTCCCAAGACTGGTAAGACAGTTTCTACCGCCCCTGATTTCTCAACCTGACCACCACGTGACACAGGTACCACTACCCCTGGAACTGGGGATGGGAATACATGCACTGGACACACATCTGCTGCCACCACTGGATCCCACCCTCTGGTGAATCCAGAAAACACAATGCACTAAGGGGGATGATCTACCCTCCCGAGCTAGGGACACCTAACTCACAGTGCACAAGAAACACATTTCCAAAGAAATGACATTTAAAAACAAACTTAAAACAATAATCCCTATACCATGTGATTTATCTAAATGCAGAGTTTTGTAGTGCAGCCAGTTGCTGCTGCGGTACAGCGCAAACGCAAGTCCAAATCCCACCGCTGCCACCAATATTAGAAATGGGATTTCTGGTTGGCTGAGGCTTGCGCCAAAGCCAGGCAGAAACCACCACTCTAGTCAGGGCTGGGGAGTTACACGCCAAAGATAACCCCTGCTCACCCCCTTGGTAGCTTGGCACGAGCAGTCAGGCTTATCTCTGAGGCAATGTGTAAAGCGTTTGCGCGCGCACCCAGCAACAACACCCAAGGCCCACCACAAAGGAAACTCCACACAAGGTATTCTATAAAAATAGCCTTTGTATTATACCAAACACATTAGATAAAAACACTTACTTTACAATGTGCCAACAGGCACGGGCAGAATTTACAAGGGATTATATATACAGGGGACAGGGCCACATGGACCACTGTCAGGAATTAGCACTTAGAACATAGCACAAATCACCAATAGTAAACGTAGAACATAACACAAAGTAACTGTAGAGCACAACCAGTCTCTACTGGCGCAATAATGACCTCAGCGTCATCACACTAGCATCAGGTATAAAACCTATCCTGCATCCATCACAGGGGCATAAATCACATTATGCAATTCTCATTGGTCTAACGCATTAGACCTACCCACCTAAGTATAATTATACTAGGGGCGCACATCGCACAGGGAAGCACCTTCTCCCTACCATCAACCTAAGCAGGTAAGACAACCTTCTAGGCAGAAATAACCACATTTAGAGGTATGAAATACAGGGTGCGCAAGACATACTATATACAGTACATTTCCTAGCACCAAAAGCATGAACACAGGGTGCGCAAAACATACTACACTGTACATTTCCTAGCACCACAATCACATCAGCATGAATCGCAATAATACCTCAATCACATTAGGGTCCCGGTCGTACCAGAACCTAAACGTAGCAGCTGCCCACTACTTGCTGGGCAGCTGGGGACACGCACAGGGCCTAAACGCTGCAGCTGGCACTAAGTGCTGCGCAGCTGTGGAAGTAAAATGAGGCATGGGCCCTCCAATGGTCCTTGATACACTGTCACAACGTGGGAGCCACCTAGGCTCTAGAAACAATAATGCCCCCTTGTTGGAGCCATCTGGCTCTGGAAATACATAGCCCCTCTGGAGCGCACTGGCTCCGTGATTAACTGGGGCCCCGAGCGTTGTAGCCCTCTGGCTCTAGAATACTGATGGCCCCGTTGGAGCCTCGTGGGCCCAAACCATAAGATTGCCCAGAATAACGTGGGAGCGGCCCGCTGCAAGACGGGGCCGCTCGAAACTGGCATTACGGCATCGTGCCTCAATCAGGCACCAACCAGAGGCCATACGGAGCATCCCCCCCCAGCCCCTTCTTACTCACCGGGCTGTTCTCAGGGGGGACTCCTCTCCAGATGCAGCAGGCAGCAGGCGGGGCTCTCTCTTGCTCATGAGAGCCTCGCCGAGGATTCAGTTGCTACCACTCTCGTCGCAGGCTTCACCGGTGCAACGGGCGGGGCTCTCTCAACACCATGGGAGCCCCTCTCGGCCCGCAACCACGCCTCCTTACTTCAGCTGGTCACCCGGGGCTCTCCCTCGCTCTCGGGAGCCCCGGTGGAAGACAATGGCTTCTTCCGCTTCCCGGCTCGCTGGCCGGAACTTCCCTCGCGCTGGGCCAAGCCCCGCCCACGTCTTGGCGCGGGCTGCCTGGCTTCCGGTTCTCCCGCGACTCGGGCCACAGCGGTGATCGAGGAGACAGTTACGTCGCGGGGTGGGCACCCGCGACGTGAGAAATATTAAGAAGGCGGCCATGACGCGGGGTGGGCACCCGCGATCATCACGGGCAAAGTCACGGGGTGGGCACCCGCATATACTTAACATAAAGCGGAGTAGGCTCCCGCTATTAACGACCAAAGAAGCGGGGTGGGCACCCGCGAAAGCACGCATCATGGGGGAATCCCTACGCTGGGGATTCCCTCTCTCTTGCTCGTTGTGCAGCGCCGTGCTGCGAGGCCCACGCGCTCCCAGGGCGCTTGGTAGGCTGTAACAAGCCTTGGCAAAGGGAAAAGTTCTAATCAGTCCTGGGCATTAGAAAAGGGAGCAAAGCAGCTCCCAGCAAAGGAGTCTTTGGAAAGTATGGGGCAATGGCAAAGAATGGTCCCAGAAGTCCTCCAGCGTCCAGGGAATCCAGGGGTTGGGCAGGGCCCAGGGAGGCAAGCCTTCCCCTGGGCCCCAGCAGCAGCGCGCCCCTGGTAGATTCAAGTGCAGAACAAGAACATTTTCATGGGGTCACAGCCCCTCTTTTATACACCAAATCCCTTTGTTCTGGGCTCAGGGTGTTCAGGGGTGAACCTGCCAGAAGGGCCAAGTCCAACAGGACCTATTTATGTGTCCACTGCACTCAATAGTCCAATTAGATGGTCGACATGTTTCAGCCCCTTTCGGTGCCCCTAAGGGGTCGGGGGCTTTCTTCAGGACCTAGAAATCAATAAAGGAAATGGGTGAAGTCCTATTCCTAAGGCATATATTCAGAATATTATTTATCTGAATGTAAGGTCAATAGTACCTTATGGAGTCCAAAGTAGGGCTTCATCAGGGAACTGACAGCGCTAGGCCCTGATAGTTCAGCAGGCTGCACGACTTGTGCTGACGCTTCTGTCAGGATCCCGGGCTCCTTCTACCTCCCCCAACCCTTGATTTAAATCACTGATAATATCACTGCAACATTTGCAATTAAATTATTGATGAGGAAACTGTGCATGGTGGGGGAGTGAGTTATAGTTACCTTAGGACACAAGTTATAGTTATTTGAGATAACTATATCTGGTGAATTTCTGTGTTTTTTAGAGTTTAAAACATTGCGTTGTTACTGAAAATGTCACCTAACTATAACGTTACTTTAACCTTTGTTTCTTTCAGTGAATATATATATATATTTTATCAACATATATCTATGTTATTAGATATGGTGTTTGAACAATTACATTTTTCTGTTTGATAAATTATGCTCCAAACAAATTCAAGGCACAGCTATGGGTACTTGCTTCGCCCCCAGCTATGCTAATTTGCATATGGGCTGGTGGGAGGAGCAAGTACTCATGTCTGAACATCAACAGGAAATGTCAGAAAATGTTAAAATATATGTGAGATTCATAGATGACATCTTCATTCTATGGCAAGGCACTGAAGAAACTGCCAGAAAGTTTGTGAATGACATCAATAAGAACAGTTTGAACCTCAAATTCATATTTACAATTAGTAGAGAGGCAATTCAATTTTTGGACTTAGAATTGTACATAGAGAATGGAATGATTGAAACCAGAACATTTAGAAAAATTACATCAGGCAATTCCATTCTACACGCTAGCAGTTTTCACCCTAATAAATTAATAGAAAGCATTCCATATGGTGAATGCCTAAGGATGAAACGCAATTGTAGCACTGTAACTGGTTTCAATGAGGCTAAAAATGGTCTCTTCCAACGGCTAACAGGCAGAGGCTATAATAAACAAATTTTGAATAGGGCAGAAATGAAATGTGCAGGTACCACAAGAGTAGATCTGTTACACACTGAAACTAGTAAAGAACATTCTACTGTGAGCAATGAGATGAACACACCACCAATACTTATCACAGGATATAACATCTACCACAACAATTTACGCAAAATATTATTGAGACATTGGCCATTGGTACGTAGTGACTCGGTAATAGGAGGAATTTGTAAGAAACCTACTCAAATTACATACAGACATGCCAAATCTATGCGTCAAGAATTAGTATGCAATACACCAAGGCCTAACACAGGAGCCGATTGGCTCAGACCGCAAAAGGGATTTTCTAAATGTTCCAAATGTAAGGCATGCAAATATGGTACAAATGTTCGCAGCCTGACAATACCATTTAGAAATACCCCTTTCGAAATCCGAGGCAGTTCTTCCTGCAAAACGGATTTTGCGGTATATGTTTTGCGCTGTACTTGCAACAAAATGTATGTAGGTAGTACCATACACCCTGTGCATGTACGGATCCTGCAACACCTACGTGCCATCAATCATGATGATCCTACATACCCTGTTGCAAGACACATAAACACATTCCATGGTGGTAGAAGTGAAGATCTTTCCTTTTTTGTTATAGACAGTATCCCAGGGGGGAAACAGACAACTGTCTTTACAAAAACTAGAATCAAGATACATAGTATTACTGGACAGCAAAATTCCCAATGGAATGAATGCTGATGAGGCCTTAAGTGTACACTTACAATGACCAGCTAATTTTTCCCAAATTTTTGATCCTTTCCGGAAGTAACAGGTTACGTTCACTACATAATTTTTTATTTATTTATACATTTTTATTTTTATTTTTATTTTTTCACCGAAACAATAACATGACTAGTTCAAATAATTATTTTTGTTAAACAGATTAGAAAATGAGCAGATATTAAACGATACCCACTTGGGTATTCACTAAAATAGCTCTGCAGATACATCTAAAAAGTCACTTGACAATTAGGGTGTACAAAAAACACCAGGAAGTCAAAAGCAAATTTGTCATCGGTGTTTAATTATGCTCTTCATGATTTTGGTATATTTACAAAGATGTATTTATCATGTTTTGTTTTCTGTTACAAATTTTTGAGTACATGACACTGTGATTCAATCATCTATATGTACTGTCGTAACAGGATTTTGTCTATGTCTATGAGGAGCAATTATTTGTCATGACAACAATGTCAATAATCAGTTTAGGTGCATTTAAATTCACCAAACATGGCAGCGTACCTGTTGTAGTGACCAAGGCGGCAAGACGGCCGAAGCGCGTCTAGCCATCTATGAAGGAATAAAGTATTTTCTTTGACGAACACCCACGGAGTCAGCGCCTGTTTTACCTACCTCAAACCAGGATTTGTGAAATATATATATATATATATACATATATATCCAGAATCCACAAACGCTTCTTCCGGACAGCTGGCCCCCTTGGAAAGTGGCGTACACGCCGGCGAAGCAACCGGCAAAATTATCACCAAAGTACAAAGATACGTGCGCTCTCAGGTAAGTAAACGACACATCCAGGTTATAGTAGTGATCAGGTTTATTCCATAACGCGTTTCGACTGCGTCCGCAGCCTTGCTCACATGGAACCGTGTACTGGAAAACTTAATGCAAATATATACAAAGGACACAACCTAAAAGGCAGTGGAGTCAAAATAGGACTAAGAGAAAGAAAGCGTCCGCCATCTTGGAAAGGTCAACATTGGTGAACATGGTGAAAGGCAAAATGCAATGCAAATTCACAATAGCGTAATGCAAAAACGACCAACAGTACAGTTGAACGAAAAAACATGCCCCACTGTTACATTTGTGATAGATCGAATGACCGCAAAAAGTGTATGGCTCGAAAAGCAATAGCATAACGGAGCACTTGCAGATGACTCACAGTAAACTCATCGTAAAATGAATACCTAGTGGACTGCGAGCATCGTGATACTGCGTCTTACAAAATTGGGAACACTAGGCCAGTGTGGAAGCACTGCAAAGTAATAAACATCCGCTCTGCATAGGATGGTGGCTAAGTAGCCAGAAAAAGGGGGAACTGGACCCCTTACGGGTTGATACAATAAAGGATGTTATGGTGACAAGAACGAGTCAGTGATGGTATTGACAACTGAGCAATGGTTGAATAGTGCAGACCAATGTCACGTCTAGTGCTCGTTGCACGAAGTGCAAAGTTAACCCTAACACAGTTCATGGGTAAATAAATCCATGATCTGAAGTACATGCATAGTGCTCATACAGTGCAAGACACCAGGTCTTTCCCATCAAAAGGAATGAAATAAGCAGTGTGCCAAGATAAGAAACAAGTTAAAAAACATGTTAGAAAAACAGTGATGAGCAAGTGCCCTGGGTCAATCGATAACCAAAAATTCACTTATCCTGTTGCTCTCAAGGCCCTTCTTGAAGTGTCCAGTAGTAAATCAAGTGCCCCAATTCTCTAAGTGAAGGTGAAGACGTGACTCCGAAGAAAAGGTTAGGCACCTGTGTAGTGATTAGGTGCCTTCCTTATCTCCTGCAATTAAAAAACATGAGATAAACATTAGCTGACAAGTCAGAGAAACATGTAAAAAACCAAGACAAAATAAAACACAAGTGGGTACATCCTGGGTAATACAAGATATCCCCTGTAAACTGTCAGAACGTAAAGAATTACTCTTTTTTCAGATGTATTGACAGTTCCTCGTCCTGGTTCATACCGCCAGGGGCCTTAGTTTGGAGATCTACAATGTATTTAGACTCTCTCTGTCTGAGTTTGAGTGTCCTGTTACCCCCTCTGTGATCTAACCGGACTTGTTCCAAAATAAAATACTTCAGTAGTGAGGAGTCGGAATAGTGTCGTTCTTGAAAATGTCTCGCCACCGGGTATTTTGGGTCTTTATTGGTGATGGCCCGCTTATGTTCGAGTACCCTTTTCTTGGCCATCAGGGTTGTGCTGCCTATATAGTAAAGTCCACATGGGCATTCTATCACATATATAACGAATGTGGTACTGCATGTGAGGAACTGGGTTATTGCTCTCTGATTGTGACCTTGTTCGTATGTTTTACGTGATGTACTGGCCGAACAAGCTTTGCAGTGACCACATGGGAAGAAGCCTCTGAGGTTCTGGATACCTCTGTCTTGAGTCAGAGTGATGTCACTGTGTACTAGTATATCCCTAAGGTTTCTTCCTCGCCTATATGTGATATTGGGTCTGTCCTTGAAAGTGTGTCCTATGCTGTTGTCATTTTTTAGTGTGTTCCAATTTTTTGACAGGATGTGTCTGATGCCATCAGACTCCGTATTGTAGGTCATGATCACCCTGGTTTCTGCATCCCCAGTATCCTCCATCACTGTGGTCTCATCCCTGAGTATGTCTTTTCTATCCACGGACTCTACTCTGCAGATCGCTTTCTTAAGGACCCAATTGGGGTAGCCTCGAAGTTTGAATCTTTCAATCATCACTTTGCTTTCTTTCTCGAATGCTTCACTGCTGCTACAATTTCTTTTTGCCCTCAGTAGTTCACCAAAGGGGATACTCCATTTAAGGGTGTCCGGGTGGCTGCTGAGGGCATGTAGGATACTGTTGCCTGCTGTACTCTTGCGGTATAATGAGGTATGTAGTGTGTTGGATCTAACCTCTACCTTCACATCTAAGTATTCGACCATGTTGTCACTAATGCACCCTGTGAGATGTATATTACGGTCATTGCAGTTGAGTTCTTGTATGAGATCTAGGGCCTCTGTCCGACTACCTTTCCATATAATGAAAAGGTCGTCAATGTATCTGAGCCAAAGAGCTACTTTGCTCAAATTCTTGATGGCAATCTTTTCTGAAAAAATCTCCTCCTCCCAGAGGCCCATGAAGAGATTGGCAAAACTTGGTGCCAGACAAGAACCCATCGCGGTACCAATCAGCTGTTTATGGATGGTACCGTTGAAGATGAAGATGTTATTGGTGAGGCAGAATTCCGTCATTTCAATGATCATGTCATTATGTTCCAAATATTTGATCTCTCTTTGGTTAAGGAAGTGCCTGCACGCATCTAATCCCTGTTGATGGTCGATTATGGTGTACAGTGATTGTACGTCTAGTGTGATGAGGAGTAGGCCATTCTCCCATTTAATCTTTTCTAGTTTACCCAGGAAATCTTTAGTATCCCTCACATAACTTGGGAGCTTGATGACAAATTCCCTGAGAAAATGGTCCACATATTTGGATATGTGCTCTGCTACACTTCCTATGGAGGACACTATGGGACGGCCAGGTGGAGATGTGGCACTCTTGTGGACCTTGGGTAGAAGGTAAAGCACCGGTATCTTAGGAAAATCCCTCTTGAGATAACAGTACTCTTCCCACTCAAGGATCCCTTTGTCTCTCCAAGTGATGAGTTTGTCCCATATCAAAATGACACTCTCATTGTACACCTCCCTAGTGATCTGCATGTAGGAATTGGTGTCCCCTAGTTGTCTGAGGGCCTAAGCAATGTATTGTTCTCTGTCAAGAATTACGACATTGCCACCTTTGTCTGCTGGTCGGATGACTATGTCTGTGTCCTCGGCTAGTGATTTGAGAATTTGTCTCTGGTTAAATGACAGATTGCTTTTAGACTTGTTACCATAGTGTGATTTGTTTCTAAGATCTATGAGGGCCTTGGTGACATTGTCGTGGAATGTGTCAATGCCGTCGTGAGGTAGTGTGGGTAAAAAAGTCGAAGGCGGTTTAAAACCAGTGGTGGCGGCTGAGTTATGGGTAATGTCCATGGCATCCAAGATGTCAGTTACCTCCATGGTCTGACTATCCCTATTCGTGTCGTTATTGAGTTCGAATAGGGTGGTAAGGGAATTAAGATCCCCTATCGCTAGGTTTACTTCATGTTCCTCCTGTGTGCTAGTGTCAGTGGCTACTCTGGGCTGTTGGCGACGTAATATATGCCACTTCTTTAGCTTAAGCTTTCTGACATATTTGAAGAGGTCAATTCTTGTTTCAACATAGTTAAAACTGGAAGAGGGGCAAAATGACAGACCTAAGCATAATGTGTGCTTCTCCACATCACTCAAGTGTCTTTTAGACAGATTAATAATAGTTTTATTAACCATGTTGTAGTCCATCAATATGTTCTGTTGGAGCGCGTCTTGTTGCTTCCCATACGCCCCCTTCCTCTGCCTCTTCTGCCACTGTTGTCTGATTCGTTGCCGTCTGTTCCTCCGTCTACTCGGCCTCTTCCTCGTGCTCGTCCTCTCTGGCCCCTCGATCTCGGTGTTGTTGTGTCTCTCGTACTCTGTCCTGTTTGTCGCATTGTCCGGTATTCGTCTAAAAAAGTGATGGTGCGGGTACTGCGTTCCTCGCCTGAAGTTTCCCCTTTGGATACGTCCGATTCCGTATCGCTAGCAGTGGATATCTCTGAGGGTACTTCTTCCACCGGAATAGCCTTCTCTGTTGTTGGTGTTTCTTTGTCCTTGTAGAGATGATCATATTTTCGGCTAAAAGTTAGTATTCTCCCGCTGTCGTAGTCTCCATAGTCTCTGTTAAGTTTCCTCTGTTTTCGCCCCTTGATGTCCTCCTCGTGTTTTACCAGTCTCTCTTTCATATTCTCCATTGCCTTGTTGTAGGTCTCAATGCTCATGTTTTTAGTGAGGTCTTCTTGAAGATCTTTAATTTCTTTCAATAGTGCATCGCGGTCGATCCAGGCGTACTTTATCAATATCTCCAGCATGCGTCTGGAGCTGAGTGCCGAGTTCTGGGACCATTCTTTGAGCATTTCGGGGTTTGGTTTTTCATACGAGGGTGTAATGAAAATCCTCAGGCCTCTCGGAGCCATCTCTTGTTCCACGTAGTTTTGTAGTGAGATGGCCTCCCACCATTTCGATATCTCTGCTCTCTTGGTTTTCTCCAGTTTCCTCAATTTGTCCTCTGTTGTGCGTGTTTCAGGATTGGTGGCCTCTTTATGATTCTTCGGTCCCGGTTTCCTCGTGAATAAAGTGAGAGCAGCCGCTCTTCTTTCAGCCTCATCCTCCATGATGCACTAATCTGATCACTCAATTCTGTCCAAAACTGTAAGTGCGTTTACCGCCCCCCTCTTACCATAGTAGAGGGTTCTTTCTGCCGTGATATAGGGTATGTGTATTAACACAGTCAATCTTCTGATGCACGAAAATGAACTGTTGTGCAGCGGGTCATAAGAAAATGATGATCTATTCCCACAGTGCACACGGAGAGAAGCGGGGTTATAGGCAGGGAGTAACTGATCCTTCTCACGTCTCCTTCCCCACTAAACCTCCGTAAGTTTGTCACTAAAATCGCGTGTGTATCGCTAGTGTGTTACAGATGGTAACTACCCAGTGAACGGTCCCGCTGCCCCGGTTGGATAAGAGGTCTCGTGCATCCGCCGATGCACGCTAAATCAGATCTGTCCTAGGGACGGAAACACATACACACGGGCTTACCTCTGCCTGAAGATCCACGGTCAAAGCTTGTTGTCAATCGTGCTGCAGATAGTTGATATAAAAGGAGAAATCACGGCCGGTGCAGCGCTGTCCTCAATAATGATCCAGAATCCAGAAACGCTTCTTCCGGACAGCTGGCCCCCTTGGAAAGTGGCGTACACGCCGGCGAAGCAACCGGCAAAATTATCACCAAAGTACAAAGATACGTGCGCTCTCAGGTAAGTAAACGACACATCCAGGTTATAGTAGTGATCAGGTTTATTCCATAACGCGTTTCGACTGCGTCCGCAGCCTTGCTCACATGGAACCGTGTACTGGAAAACTTAATGCAAATATATACAAAGGACACAACCTAAAAGGCAGTGGAGTCAAAATAGGACTAAGAGAAAGAAAGCGTCCGCCATCTTGGAAAGGTCAACATTGGTGAACATGGTGAAAGGCAAAATGCAATGCAAATTCACAATAGCGTAATGCAAAAACGACCAACAGTACAGTTGAACGAAAAAACATGCCCCACTGTTACATTAGAGAATTGGGGCACTTGATTTACTACTGGACACTTCAAGAAGGGCCTTGAGAGCAACAGGATAAGTGAATTTTTGGTTATCGATTGACCCAGGGCACTTGCTCATCACTGTTTTTCTAACATGTTTTTTAACTTGTTTCTTATCTTGGCACACTGCTTATTTCATTCCTTTTGATGGGAAAGACCTGGTGTCTTGCACTGTATGAGCACTATGCATGTACTTCAGATCATGGATTTATTTACCCATGAACTGTGTTAGGGTTAACTTTGCAGTTCGTGCAACGAGCACTAGACGTGACATTGGTCTGTACTATTCAACCATTGCTCAGTTGTCAATACCATCACTGACTCGTTCTTGTCACCATAACATCCTTTATTGTATCAACCCGTAAGGGGTCCAGTTCCCCCTTTTTCTGGCTACTTAGCCACCATCCTATGCAGAGCGGATGTTTATTACTTTGCAGTGCTTCCACACTGGCCTAGTGTTCCCAATTTTGTAAGACGCAGTATCACGATGCTCGCAGTCCACTAGGTATTCATTTTACGATGAGTTTACTGTGAGTCATCTGCAAGTGCTCCGTTATGCTATTGCTTTTCGAGCCATACACTTTTTGCGGTCATTCGATCTATCACAAATGTAACAGTGGGGCATGTTTTTTCGTTCAACTGTACTGTTGGTCGTTTTTGCATTACGCTATTGTTATGTTATGTTATTTGTTATGTTATTTGTACACTTCTATAGCGCACGGCCACTCCACTGGAGTATCCCGGCGCTTTAACGAAGACTCCCAACCGAAGATGGGGAAAAACATAACACCAAAAGGGCATACAAACACAGAAACAGCATCAAGATTACGGGAAGAGCAAAGTCTTAAGAGCCTTGCGGAAAGACAGAAGACTAGAAGTCTGTCTTAGAGAGATTGGAAGATCATTCCAGGCATGAGGGGCTAAGTGACGAAAAGACCGTCCTCCTGCTCTTGCTCGTTTGATAGTGGGAACACTCATCTTTGATAAGGATGAGGATCTAAGAGATCTGGGAGGGGTATACCAAGACAGTCGTTTGGAGATATATTTGGGGCCTATGCCATGCAAGGCCTTGAAAGTCGTGGTCAGAGTTTTAAATAGAATCCTTTTTGCAACTGGGAGCCAATGCAATGTGGCAAGAAGATCCGTGGCTCTGACTTTCCTTGGAAGACCAAAAATGGCTCGGGCTGCAGAATTCTGGGCGATTTGCAGACGCCTGACCAAATATTTGGGAAGTCCCAGAAACAGAATGTTTGCATAATCCAGCCTGGAGCAGATCAGTGCCTGGACAATAATTTTTCTGTGCTGGATAGAGACTAGAGGGAGAAATTTGCGAAGCATCCGCAGGATGCCGAAACATTTCCCAGTAAGAGATGAAATATGTGGTCCGAAAGATAGCTTGTTGTCAATCACCACTCCCAAATTTTTGGCTTTCACAGACGAGCTAGTGGGAGGAGACATATCTTTCGGCCACCAGGTTTTCCAATCGGGTTCAGATGTACAGCCAAAGAAGAGCAGCTCCGACTTGTCGGCGTTGCACTTCAGCCCATGGCGTCCAAACCACTCAAAGACAGCACTCAAACATCCGTTGACCTGGACACTATCAAACTGACCATCCCTGTTACTTACAAAGAGGAGCTGGGTATCGTCAGCATAGCTGACAATCCGGGCGCCAAAAGCCTCCGCTGTCACCGCCAGGGGGGCCATAAAGATGTTGAACAGGAGGGGGCTCAAGATGGAACCTTGAGGGACCCCCACTTCAAGTGGTGACATTTCAGCAGAGAAGGGTGGCGCCCAGATTGTCTGCCGGCGGTCGGCTAAGAAGGATTTAAGCCAATTCCACACCGTTCCCCGCAGACCAAGGTCCCAGAGTCTGGAGAGAAGAAGTGCGTGGGGAACGGTGTCGAACGCCGCCGACAGGTCCAGCATTATCAGTACCACTTTTTTACCAACATCCAACTCCTCCCTGATGGCATCTGTGACTTCAAGGAGCGCGGTCTCCGTGCTGAAATTTGCACGGAAACCAGATTGAGTATTATGCAACAGACCCCTTTCCTCAATAAAATTGGAAATAGATCTGTGAGCAAACCTTTCAGTCACTTTCGCCAGAGCAGGGAGTAAGGAGATGGGTCTGTAATTTGCATAGACTGCAGGGTCGAGCGCAGGTTTTTTTATAAGTGGCAAGATCATGGCACTCTTCCAAGCTTTGGGAACTACCCCGGAAGAGAGTGACAGATTCAAAATGGGATTAATCAAATCATTAAGAACAGGTGCCATATTTGCTAGACACTTGGCAGGGCAAGGATCCTGTGGAGATCCGGATTTGAGACTTGTCAGAATAGCAAGAGAGCTCTCATGATCTAATAGGGGAAAATTGGACAGAAAGGGGCCATGATCTGGCAAGGGACACCCCAGACTTGTCGTATGCTGCTGGAAAGTGGCCTGGAGAGATGATTGAATAGAGGTGGTTTTCTGTACAAAATAGACAGCTAATTGTGAATTTGCATTGCATTTTGCCTTTCACCATGTTCACCAATGTTGACCTTTCCAAGATGGCGGACGCTTTCTTTCTCTTAGTCCTATTTTGACTCCACTGCCTTTTAGGTTGTGTCCTTTGTATATATTTGCATTAAGTTTTCCAGTACACGGTTCCATGTGAGCAAGGCTGCGGACGCAGTCGAAACGCGTTATGGAATAAACCTGATCACTACTATAACCTGGATGTGTCGTTTACTTACCTGAGAGCGCACGTATCTTTGTACTTTGGTGATATACATATATATATATATATATGCTATTCCACAACAATGGCTGAGGATTGGATCAGAGATCGAGAAGCGGCAGCGAATGACATATTCAGTGATAAGGGAGGTAATGTTGCTAATACCGGAGGAATCACGCAACTAACAGTAGCGGGAAGTGGAGCAAAGCAGCTATTGGGCGAATTGGAGAAATTGCGAAGACATGAGGTGGCCAAGTGGTGGGAGTGCACATCTTTAAAAAGATATCTCGAGGTGGGGCGGATACCGAGGGGTCTGAGGATTTTAGTGGCACCGACCGATGAAAACCCTGACCCCGCTATGTTCCAAGAATGAGCTGAGAACAGTGCCCAATCATCCGGGAACATGTTAGAAATACTAATCAAGTTTGCGTCAACGGACAGAGAAAAAATTCTATTACGCATTGATGAAATATGCAAAGAACTAGACAAGGCATCTAATCAAGAGGAAGTGAATAAGGGTCTGCTGGATATCAAAAATCGCGTCTTGAAAACTGAACAAACAATTAAGGAAAGAAAGGCTAACAAATTCCAACGAGACAGGAATGATTATCTCTATGGCCGTATCTACACTTTTTCGAGAAAATTCGATAACATTCGCCGTCAACAACTATCAACAACTACTAGCGGCGCTAGTGGATATTCTGTACCCAGCGAATCCGAATTAAGCTCGGAAAGCGAATCTGACCTTGAAGGACCCGGAGGTGGACCTCAAGCAAGTAAAACCCCAACACCTGCACAAGAGCTGGGTTTTTTACGTGTAGAACGCCTAATGAGCCTACGTCCCAGACCTCAGCAACGAGAGTTCACATCAAACCGAACTCCAAATCAAAGAGCAGACGGAGAAAAGACAGGAGATGGGGAAAGCGGTCAACAACATTACACAAAACCGACTTACAGACGGAACAGATGCAGATAACTGATCCTACAGAGTCTGACAACACAGTTATAAATCTTTCCACCATGGCTTTGACACAAGAGGAGGAACGAATTTTGGCCTTTGGCCTATCTTTCTGCAAACCAACGAACTTTGATTACGTACAGACCAGGATAGACCTTTATCATTTCATAAGAAACTTGAAATTACGCAAACATTTTTTCAATATGAATAGTTAAAAGAGCGAAGAAGCAGAGAATAACTTTTCACCTATGGCCTTAAATGTAGCTGACATGACGATTCTTAGAGACATGGCAGAATTGGAGTACAATGAAGAAGATCAAATGAGCATGAGCTAAGCTGCAGGCAGATCAGATGTGAACATTTACACAACTGTTCCGACTCCATTCAAACCTAAATCGGTTTTTAATCCAATAATGCCAAGAGATAACATCGACATCTTCTCTGATAAAGTGATTACAGACCTAAAGAAATTGGCAATCAACAGCAGTGACAACTTTCAACAGACCTTGAATGAACAAGCAATGCAATATTCCTCAGTCATGCAAAAAATTAAAGAACGCACAGACGTAGTTATACGGTGGTCAGACAAAGGAGGGAACGTAGTTCTGTGGCCAATTGAAATGTATAACAGAGAAGCCATGTCACAACTTTTGGATAAAAACTGTTACACCCGGATAACTGCTACGAATATAATCAGTATCAAAGAAAGATACCATGGTTGTCTATACGAATGGAGAGGAAAAGGTCTCATCTCAAAATTGGAACTTGACTTTCTTAAAAATGATTACCCTATCACCCCACAACTTTATCTACTCCCCAAAATTCACAAAAATGCAGCATGTCCACCGGGTAGGCCCATCATCTCTGCCATTGGAAGCCTTTTTGAGAATACCAGCAAATACATAGACTTTTTACTTCAACCGTTTGTGCAAACACTACCTGCATATTTAAAGGACACTGGAGATTTTCTGAAAAAGATTTTCGATTGTAAATGGGAAAAAGACTTTGTTTTCATGACATTGGATGTACAAAGCCTATATACAAGTATTAGACATATTGATGGCTTGAATGCAGTGAATCATTATCTGAGTACAAGAAATATAGGCTTTTATCAACATACTCTCATGCTGCTAAACATGATCGAATGGTGTTTAGAAAACAATATTTTCATGTTTGACAGACTTCTGTACAAACAATTACAAGGAACAGCAATGGGTACTTGCTTCGCCCCCAGTTATGCTAATTTGCATATGGGCTGGTGGGAGGAGCAAGTACTCATGCAAGAATTCTCCACACAGATGTCAGAAAATGTAGTGGTATACCAGCGCTACATAGACGACATTTTTGTTTTGTGGAGAGGTACTGAACAGGCAGGCATCGATTTTGCTACAAAATTAAATGTGAATGACTTAAATCTTAAATTCACCTGTACTACTAGCACTACATCTATAGTATTCCTTGATTTAGAGCTCTATATTAGTAGCAACAAAGTACAGTCTCGTACATTCAGGAAAGCAACATCAGGAAATGCGATCTTACACGCCCAGAGTTTCCATCCAATTAATCTGATGGAAAGCATTCCCTATGCGGAGTGTTTGCGGATGAAACGCAATTGTAGTACCCCAGAGAGTTTACAAGCCTCCACGCAGAATTTATGTACAAGACTCAGCAAGAGAGGATACAGTACAAAATCATTGGAAAAAGCCAAACAAAAGTGTGTAGGCATTACCAGAGAAAATTTGATTTTCAAAAAATCCGAAGAAAAAGTGATTCAGAAAGTTCAAACCCCTAGATTAGTTACAGGGTACAATATGTATCATAATAATCTAAGAAAAATTTTGTACAGACACTGGCCGTTAGTTCGATGTGATCCCATCATAGGCCCCTCATGTACTAAGCTCCCTCAATTAACATTCAGAAGAGCCAAGTCCATGAAAAATGAATTAGTTGTCAATGCCCCTGTGAATGAGAAAGGTAGTAGTTGGCTAAAATTGCAAAAGGGTTTTTACAAATGTTCAAGATGCAAAGCCTGCAGACATGGAATAAATATTAGATCAGTCTCCACTCCCCTGAGAAAAACTCCGCTAGAAATCCGTGACCATTACACATGTAAGACGGATTTCGCGGTTTATGTACTTCAATGTACATGTAATAAAATGTACGTAGGTAGTACGATCCACCCCGCAAATGTCAGGATATTGCAACACTTAAGGGCAATTAACAATGACGACCCGACATATCCTGTGGCCCGACACATAAACTCAGTACATGGTGGGAGAGCAGAGGATCTAAAATATTTTGTCATCGACTGCGTGAAAAAGAATGTCAGGGGAGGAAATAGGCAATTGTTACTGCGGAGATTGGAATCCAAATATATAATCTTGTTGGATTGTAAAATTCCCAATGGCATGAATGCAGACGAAGCATTGAGTACACATCTGTAATCCCTTGTTTTGTGATACCGTATAATGATGTCCGATTTATCACTTAGTATTGTAAAGTCGCTGAAAACTTTGAAATCCCTGAAACAATCCTTAAATTGTTTATTGGTTTTTTCCCCCCCTTTTTTCTGATTCACTCCTTATATTCGAGCAAATTCTGCTTTGATTCAGTTTTCTGTTATCAGGAATATATTACAATATGTGACTCACGGTACCAGGTCAACTGCTCTTGGAATTTGATTTTTGTAATTTTCAGTAATTTTGGATTCTCTGGTGTCTTCCATATTCTCATGATTAATCACTGCCCACTTGGGCATGAGAGCTCACAAAGTTGACCAATGTTTAAAATTGATGAAAAATGTAATTTCTCATGATTAATCACTGCCCACTTGGGCTCAATGGTCTGAGCACTTTGGTTTGGTTTGTTCATAAGTTGCATTTTAGGCAAACCACCGAATTGAATTATTTGAATTATGAGAGCTCACAAAGTTGACCAATGTTTAAACTTGATGAAAAGTGTAATTTAATTTGACATTTGGGTCTTTTCTGTTTTTTAAGTGAGTCAACCATCAGTATTTCACGTATCCTAAGAACTCTTCTATGTCCTTTATTGACCTTGTGTTGCCAAGGTAACCCCTTGTGCTGTGTACGAGTGTTGAAAACTGTGAAAGGACCACATTTGAGTGTTATCAGACAAGTGAATAAGGCGGACTCGTCTGCCGAAACGCGTCTTGGGTTGGAGCGTTCTTGATGGAATAAAGAAATCTTTGAAATATCCCACGGTGTCAGTGCCTGTTTGCAACGAAGACAAGCAGGATTGGACTAAATATATATATATATATATATATATATATTTATATATATATATATATATATTACCTACTGGCGGTCGCCAGTAGGTAGTTATAGTTAGGACCCTGTTTCCATAGGAAATCCGCAACATTCTATTTGGAATAACTTTGGCGCCGGTCGACGAATCCTCGCGAAATTTTCAAAATAGGTGGGGCGCTACGCTCCGCTCCTACCCTGAAAGTCTCGGGGGGGATTCGTCAAGCAGGGGCCGAGAAAAAAGGGGGGTCCCAAAACGCGTTTTCCCCATGCATTTTTCCATAGGACCTTTAGACACAGCTACAGCCCGAACGGCTGAACAGAATTACTTGAAATTTGGCAGAGAGGTAGCCATAAGGTCAAGGAAGTGCCTTTTGCAGGTCTGGTGTAAATCTGTTCAGTATTTCCTGAGAAAATACCATTTAAAAGCATATATATATGTGGGCGGAGCCTAACCACACATCTCATCCTGAGATCTGATTGGCTGTCAGCACTTCATCCAAGAAGTGTTGGCAGCCATCTTGGGACCAATATACATGATAGCACCTCATTAAAAAGCATTGCAGTTAATAGAAGGTTTTAAGACTTTAGTTACATTATAAATCATTTGTTGATGGTACCATACTCATTTTAGGAATTGTGGTATGTTCTAAGGTGATTTCACCATGTGAAAAAGCCTTCTGCTGGGATATCATGATTGAGAGAAAAATATTTTCTCATGCTTTTACCACAGAGGTTTGGAAGGTGATCTATAGGCTAAACTGAGAGCTTATTTTCTGTAAATTCACATTATCTTTCTCAGTCATGTGAGAATGAAGTCTGACATTCTCAGTAAAACATGTACATCCAACAAGGGCAGAGACTGTCAGTTGATTCCTTTGTGTTCTACTGCAGCTTCCCAGAGTGTTCCAAAGAACTACTAGAGCGCTAACAGTCCTACTTATGATAAACGTATGGCACACCTGAAGCCATCTTGCTTGGATTAAAGTGGTAACTCTTAAAACATTTAATTTAAAAAGGAACAAAATGAGGGGGTTCATTTTTCCATAAAAAGTATGATTAGTGCTGCAGAAAGAAAAATTAGGGCACATTTTGAGTGACTTCTCAAATCCTCTTCTATTTCATTAAAAAATTCTGACATGCAGACTGAAACATGCACTTTCAATACCAGCAGCAGTTTTCCCTGGTGAGCAGTAGCTTTACTACAGTGATCTAATGAGCAAAAAGAGTGCTAACATTCTGAATTTATGGCAAATGTGTGACACATCTGAATGCCTTCTTGATGGAATCAAAGTAAAAAACTGAAAGTATTTCCTACTGAGGAGACTGCAGTAAATGAGGAAATTAGAAACTTCATAACAAATAAGTCTCCCAAGATGGCCACCAGAGACAAAAGAGCCCAAATGTAGCCCAAATATCACCCAGATGTAGCCCAAGTATAGCCCAATGACAGAATGTCCCAGAATGTTCTTAAAAACAACTAGAGCGCTTACTGTCTTCATTATGACAAAAGTATGGCACACCTGAAGCCATCTTGATTGGAATAAACTGGTAACACTTAAAACATTTAATTTAAAAAGGAACACAATGAGGAGGTTCATTTTGCCATAGAAATTATGATTAATGCTGAAGAAAGAAAATGAGGGCACATTTTGAGTGACTTCTCAAATCCTCTTCTATTTCATTAAAAAATTCTGACATGCAGACTGAAACATGCACTTTTAATACCAGGAGCAGACTTCCATGGTGCAGTAGTTTTACTACAGTGATCTAATGAGCAACTAGAGTGCTAACATTCAGAATTTATGGCAAATGTGTGACATATCTGAATACCTTCATGATGGAATCAAAGTAAAAAACTGAAAGCGTTTCCTACTGAGGAGACTGCAGTACATGAGGAAATTAGGAAACTTCATAACAAATAAATCTCCCAAGATGGCCACCGGAGACAAAAGAGCCCAAATGTAGCCCAAAATCACCCAGATGTAGCCCAAATATAGCCCAATGACAGAAGTGTGCAAAACACTTATTATTTTGTGTTTTTGCAGTGTTATATAGTGCAGACTTGTCAGGTATTGGAGTGCTTTACATGAGCATTGGTTACATCACACAAGAACAAATTCATTTTGGTTGTAGACATGGGGAGACTAAGTGATTTGACCAGAATCACAGAATGTCGAGCTAAAGCAGAAACTTCAACCTGGTTCCTCAGTTGCAAATTCTGCAGTTCTGGAAGTAACACCACATCCTCTCCCCTAAGTGCAACATTTAATCAAGTGGTCAACTGGATAAAAAAACATAAAGATAACAAATAATTTAAAAGTGCTTTGTCGCTATTTGAAAACTCAGAAAATATGTCCTTATTTTAGTCTTTTAGAGCACTAACCATAATTTTGATGCCAATACGACCCTCTCATATATGTAATTTCTAAAGGAAATGCTCTAGGTATTACAGTTTTGATTACATCAAGATGATGTCAGGCGTTCCACACTTTTGTAATAAATATAGAATGTTAGCAATCTAGTTGTTCATTAGGATACTGTTGAGAGGCAGAGGCCAGGGGCACGGACTCTGAAAATTGAAGGCAGGTAGGAGGGTGCAAAGGCAACAATTTAACCACACTGAGCAGGCAGGAAGGGCCGTGGAAGCACAACAGACTATGGAGGGCAGTGGAAAGGGGGGCAGGGGCAACAAACCAACAATACAGGACTTGCAAGAGAGGCTGTTGGAGGGAAGATCTATTACGGGTCAAGGAAGCTAGGGGCGGTCCCCAGATCCCCGGGAGCCACCACAGAACTGAGCAGGAGAGTGAGTCAGGGACAAAAGGGGCACCTTAATTTGAGCCGGGGTGCCTAGGAACGCTTGCTCCAAAAATGAAGAAAACAGACATATGAGACATGGAATTGGAGGCAGAATACAATGGCAGTTTAATGAGAAGATGCAACTTCAAAGAAACCGCAGAATAGAGACATAAAGTACAAAATACAGAATCCAGATAATCATACAGCTGTCATAATATTCTCTGTATCTCAATTAATGTACTGACAGAGAGAGAGAGAAAACACATCTATAAATGCATCATGAGAAACAAGTTACACCAAGGAAAATGTTACCTAGGAACACTCACGTTTACTCTTAGAGCAAGCATTCCTGCAATTACAATACAAAATCTTTTAAATGCAAAAGTAAAGAGAACAATGGTTAAACATAACATGACATTTCATATAGGTAAAATAGAATAAGATACTTCAAGCAAAGCAGAGCAAGACATTTTAAGCAAAGGAAGACAAGAGCTCCCAGCTCTTGGGGAAAACCTGCACTGCCTGTTAACCTACATACAGACGGCGAGGTAGTCCGTCGATATCTGTGGGTGCTCCCTTTTTATATCATTTTGTGGGCTCCTTTGCACGCTACATCTACCTACGTATGCTACCCAAAAGCTTCGTCTGCAGATTTTACCAGACATTTCGTCATTTACCCACTTAATGCTGACAATGGACTGGGTGAAAAGGTCAGTCTCTCAGGAAAATCGCTTATCGTAAGTTCCATAGAGCAAGCAGAAAATAATGGGTATTGTACGGGAATTCAATATATTCATGTATAAAATCTCCTCAGTTCTCCTAACTTGACGCTCTGCGGTTGCCACTTCCTTAAAAGCGGAAAACCTGCCCAGGAAGCAAGTACCAGTCCAGGATGCAGCCTACTGTATGTCGACAGCTTCAGGGGGATGTTGAACTTTGATACCGAGCACGGAGCACTTGGGTAGGGTGGGGGCTACTAGTTTGGATCAGAAGGCCTCGCAGACCTGCCTTCAGACTACTATACACTAAAATTGCAGAGCTAGGGTCAATTTAACAAAGAGGCCTACATATTGAACAGAAGGGCCTACACAGGGGTTTTATGCTGGCTGAGTGGTAAGGATGTCTCAGGATAATTATATAGCAACACAGGACCCGCTGGTCAATTTAATACGGCCTACAAATGCAGCTGGCAGGGCAAGGACAAGGGTCTCATACTTCAGGTGTGGACAGAACGGGTCAGGGGCCCCCTGTGATACAAAATCTACCCTCCTTCAAGGCTGTGGCAATGTAATAGACCATTGTGGGCAGAAGGAAGAGGCAATGGTAGTACAACCATACATGCCAACAGACCCGATTCAGCCAGGAAACGTCCAATATTTTTAAGCTCAAATGGGCTTTATTTGATCTGTCTCCTGTCTACAATATCCTCTTTTTCAATGTAACTCAAAGGGGAAAATCAATACCCCAGTTTTTTTTCAAAATCTCCCTCTTACCAAGTTCAAAATGTTCGCAAGTATGGTACATTGGATCATGGAAGGAAATGGGATAGGGACATGGACTTGGATAACAGAGGACAGGAGGGACATGGAGAGGTGCACCAAACTGACCCTGCAGGGCAGGCATCAGGGTTTGCAGCAGCACAATACACCACACAGGGCATGCAGGACGGGAGTGCAGCACAACAATCCATAGAAAGCAAGAGGGAGGGGACAGGACCATGCACATGGACAACAGAGAACAGAGGGGCAAGAGGCAATGGTAGCTAGCTGACCATAATGGACAGACAGGAGAGAAAGCTGCAGCATAACAGACCATAAAGGGCAGGAGGGACGGATCAGGGGCATTACAATGGAACAGACAAGCCAGGAGGGAGGGAGTAGGGCTGGGGGCAAGGGGGCAAGGGGGCAGGGCAGGAGCAGCAAGATAGCCATGGAGGTCAGGCAGGATGGGCACTAGAAGCAAGACACACCATGAAGAGCAACAGTGAGACTGTGATGGCATACACACAGACCATGGAGGGAAGGTGGGAGGGGGTCAGGGGCAGCTAACTGACCACACAGGGAAGGTGGGAGGGGCCATGGCAGCACAGAAGACCATGCATGGCAAGTGGGAGGGTTAGTGGCAGCACAATGGCTATGATGGGCAAGAAGGAGGGTGGAGGGGCATGCACAAAGGACGATGGAGGATAGAAGGGAGGGTCAGGACCTGTGCACAGACAAGAAAGTTCAGGGGAAGGGACCTCACAACAGACCACACGGGGCAGGCAGGAGGAGCAGTTGCAGCACAACAGACCAGGGAGGGCAGAAGGGTGTGGCAGTACAATGGACCATGTAGGACAGGAGGAAGAGGATAGGGGCATGGCATGTGGACAGGCAGGGTGGAGGTGGCAGGGACAGGTTACAGTCATCTGACAATGCTAGGCAGGTGGGAGGGGAGTGGCAGCTCAACAGAACACTCAGAGTAGATAGGAGTGGCAGGTCCATGGGACATGGTGGGCAAAAAGGATGGAGCAGGGGCATGCACAAAGACATCGGAGGGCAGGGGGAAGGAAAATAGGGGCAGCAAGCTAAGCACAGAGTTTAAGCAGGAGGTCAATGATGGGGCATAGAATTGGGCAATGGAGGGCAGGAGGAGTGGACTGGTACATCATACTAAATTGAGGGCAGTGGCAGCACATCAGACCATGCATGGCAGGAGGGAGGAGGCTAGTCCATGGATTCACACAACAGAGGATAGGGAGGAAGGGGATGGGGCAGCAAGCTAACTGTTCAGAGAAGGCGGGTATTAGGAACTTTATTGTTTTTAAAACATTGTGTCTGTGCGAACTACTTAAAATATGAACAAGTATGCAGCATAATCTCACTTTTATTCAGGAAGAAGAGGACGTTTGTGACTGTGACTCCGGGCTCACTTGGCAGAAACACCCCCTGACCCTCCACCCCCTATCGCAAAATGTAATGCCCGTGAAAAGGGTAGGTGAACACAGTGTTATATAGAACATAGTCCTGAGAGCACGATTGAAAATGAAAACTAGATATAGTGTATGGTATAAACTATGCACCAAAAAGTGTGATATAAGATGAACCGGGCGTGAAATATAATATGCAATACATTGTGCGCAATGACAGATTAATTGGAGAGCGCGAGATAGCACAGGCACTAGCGCGTGCTATGCGATATGCGCCTTGGAGTGTAATATGCACAGGGCAGTGTTGTGTAACCTAACTAGTCTCTAAAGTTGTAATATAAAATATGTGCTGGGGAGTGTAACGTTGCATATGCACTGTGACAAAGATATGGATCCCAGATTGTAATATGTATGGCATAGCACTGTGCGTTATAACATAGGCATCGAGAAAGGCACGTTAGATGGGGCAATATAACCCGTGCGAAGACAAGTGTGGCATGACATATTCACGGGGTGGTGTTACAGTGCACATGGGCTAGAGAGTGTCATAGCATATGCACTAGCTAGTGGAATACAACACAGAGGTGTGTGGCACTCGGCAGGCAATGGTGGGTGTAACACAGCATTGGGCTCTGTCAGGAGCACGCTGTGACTCTCAAGTGATGTTCGTCCCCTTTCCAGAGAGTAAAATAAAAAGTATTACACATCCGGCAGTGGATGTGTGTTTTATTAACCGTGAGGGGGGTTTCTTGCATAGTTTTGGTCGAATTTTTGTCGAATCCCCTTTGAATGGCTTGGTGTGCATGTGTATTAAATGTGCCCGTCAATAGCTACCCATGTTTGTATAAATAAACGACAAGGGTGTCTACCAGGATTAGGCACGGTAGGGCATCAGACATGTCAGAGCTTCACTAGTGGTGTAAATACATTCCACGTGGATTCATTGCATGCATAGTCGCCTTTTAATGAATATCACGCAAATCGTCATGGTGATAGGTACGTACGGTTTGTCCAGCATGTCCTAGGTGTGTCTATAAATATATATTTTTTAAAAATAATAAAAAACAGTGGCCGGCCCTGGGGATTGGGGTCAAAAAAATATAATTAGGAGACTGGCCCTGGGGGATGGGGTCATCAGGGCCAATAAATTAGAATAAGAAGGGGAACCAAACAGCCCCCCTTCTTAAAAAACTAAAATAAATAAAAGACTGGCATCGTGCCGGAGGCCATGCCCCCTCCGTGCAGCACTCTGCAAACGCGCCCCCAACAGGCATCTCCAGTATGCGCCAGGGAGCTGCGCTGCAGCCAGGTGTTCTGAGGCCAAGCCCCTTTTTACACCTCTCTGCAACGCAGCTCTGTGGCGCTTACTGGAGGTACCTAGTGGTCTAGTTTGACCCTAGGGACCCTTAGGATTCAAGGGGACTTAATCTCTCAATTTAGAACAGCCACAGGGCACGTTTACACAGTGGTGAAGGGAGGGGACGGGGCCTGAGGTGACGTGTGCAAACACGCACTATGGCACGTTTTAAATTGGGGATATAATTTCCCTTCAATACTGAGGGCCCCTGGGGGCTAACTAGCCCACCAAGTGCTTCCAGTAAGCGCCACTGAGCTGCATTGCAGAGAGGTGGTCCAGGCCGTGCCACTTTTTACACCTCTCTGCAACGCAGCTCTGTGGCACTTACTGGAGGTACCTAGTGGGCTAGTTGGACCCTAGGGACCCTCAGGATTCAAATGAACTTAATCTCCCAACTAAAAATGGACACAGGGCGTGTTTACACAGTGGTGAATGGAGGGGACGGGGCCCGAGTTAACGTGTGCAAAAACGCCCTGTGGCCTGTTTTAAGAGGTAGTTTTAATCTCCATGCCCTATTATATACTAGGGGCTTACAGAGGAGGTCATGCTAATCACAGGGGGACCCCAACGCATAATGTTCCCTAGTGTATGTAGGTGTTTTCACTGTATGCTAAGTGTCTTTTAACATAGCACTGGCTCTAGGACTGGTTAGTCAGACTCAGTTACCACCAGTATCCGTCTGAAAAAGTTGAGGGTACAGGATGATTTTGCAACAAGGCTTCTTTCTGCTCTTCTTTTTGTTCTTTCTGCACGTTATCCTTCTTCCTGCACTTATCTTCGTATTTGAGGACTTCTGTTGCTTCTTTCTGCACTTCTTTTGTTTCTTTCTGTGCATTTTTTCTTCTTTCTTCACATGTCCTATCTCTGTAGGCATAGTTAGAAATTAGCATTTAAAAAACCTTTGAAATTCACAGAAAAAACCATAGGTTTCAGGCACGTTATAGTTAGGAATTAGCATTTAAAAAACCTCAGAAATTCACTGAAAAAATCATAGGTTTCAGGGGTGTTATAGTTAGCTGGACTTTTCACTTGTAAAAAACCATTGAAATTCCCCCGTTATAGTTAGTTCAGCTAACTATAACTCGCGCGCCCGCAATGCACTGCTGATGACGTCACATATTACATCACTCATGACATGGTCAGTGACATCACTCATGACATCACTGATGACATCTCAAATGACATCACTGATGACATCACTGATGACATCATCCTTGTGATAGAGTGGCAGACCTCCTCTCACCCTAATATAACCTTTGATACACACATTCAAAAATAGAGACTAAAATTTTCAAAACAATGGACATACCAATACCAGTTACAACAACCTCTTCAGTAATTCTAAGATCCACATACACATCCACTCATTCACCAACAGTCCTATACAGTCACTCATACATGTACTCACTCATCATAAGTACTCATACACCTATACATCCTGTTACACAATGCCACTCATCCATAGAGTTACTCACACACATAGTCACTCATGCTAATAAAGAATCAAACATACATTTACTTGCATATACAGTTATACACACACCACCATACTTACTTCTACGTAAACTTACACATACTTAGTCTTTTAAACAATCACTTATAGAAACACATACTTATTCATACAGGAACTCTTTCAATCTCTCACTCTCACATATACTCACATATATACACCAATAGTCACATATACTAGTTTAAAACATATGTAGTTACTCATAAAGACACTATTGAGACAGTCATTCACTCACTAACACACCCATACACACACTCATCCACCCATACAGTCCTGCACACATGCTGTGTTCAACACATACAAACAGTGAGTCACTCATTCATGCACCTATGCACTACGTAATACCCCCCACCGAACCATGCAGACACTCAGACTGATACTCAAAAAACCAACTAATAACCTATATAGACACCCATGTAGCTACTCACCAACCCATGCAGCCACTTATACACAAAGTGAGAGACTGATACAGATATTTACATATTTAAACATTACTCACTAAGCCATGTATTCACTATGATACACTTAATCAGTCAGTTACACAATCAATTTTTCAAAAACAAATCATCCATTTAGACACTTATATACCCATTTATTCTTCCATCGACCTTGAGATATACATATATAAAACATATTTAATTTTCAGAAAAACACACATTCACTGGATGATGTCATCAGTGATGTCATCAGTGATGTCATTTGAGATGTCATCAGTGATGTCATGAGTGATGTCACTGACCATGTCATGAGTGATGTAATATGTGACGTCATCAGCAGTGCATTGCGGGCGCGCGAGTTATAGTTAGCTGAACTAACTATAACGGGGGAATTTCAATGGTTTTTTACAAGTGAAAAGTCCAGCTAACTATAACACCCCTGAAACCTATGATTTTTTCAGTGAATATATATATATATATATATATATATATATATATATATATATATATATATATATATACACACATCCATAAGTGTCTGCCATTTTCCAAAGGCTGGTGCAGCGAGCCTCCAAAGGCGATCTTTAAAACTGTTGTGGATAGCAACCAACCATTTTCACCAGCACATGGAAATCAAGGAATCGATTGAAAAGGGTATTTATTTCCTAGCATCCTATAATGTCAGCTTCAACATTTTCTCCCGATGTTGCAGCAAGTCAATCGGATTGTTCTGGTACCGTAGACCCGTCTTTGGATCCGGAGGATCAAAATGGTCGATGTGGGAAAAACCTCCTTAGCCAATATGTTTTAAATATTGGAGCCTCAGAGATTTGTGATACCATTACTGCTGATCCTCTACAAATAAACAGCCCAGATCACTCTAAATTTAACCTTCTTATGGCCAACTCAAATACCTTTTTAAATGTTAATTTCTCAAAACTAATGAAAGAACTCAGACCTAACCAAGAAAAGCACAATCCTTGAGCAAAGTTCTACCTTCTTGTCTTGAACAGTAATTCAGTTAAGCTGTTTTTCTATGTTAAAGAGCAAATAATCTTATTGGAATTAAAATGGGAAATCGCACTTTAGGTACCCCTCTCTTTCTCATGGCTCCCTCTTTATGGATCTGCACAGCCCTGGCCAGGAAGGACGTTTTTTTGTACTTTTTTTAAGAAAGTTATGTGCAGACTTGTTGAACAACACAATAGGTTATTAAGAAAAAAAATGCCTTTCCTATGGAAACTTAGACCTAATGAATAACTTACTTACCTTCAGTAATGCCATATCTGGTAGAGACATGATCTAGCTGCAGATTCCTTATCTTAGAATTATCCCCAGGCACCAGACTGGATCCGGAAATGATTGTACAGCAGTACCTCTGCATGTCGGTAGACGGCGTCTCCGGGGCTCCCTCTTCCATTTCCAACTTCTTCTGACAAATGCGCATGTGTGGATGCCCGCGCATGCGCATTTCTCGCAAGAAATGCAAATGCACGGGCGTCCGCGCATGCGCATTTGTCAGAAGAAGTTGGAAATGAGGAAGAGGGAGCCCCGGAGACGCCGCGCTTCAGGTAAGTTTCTTTACTTTTTATTTATTTTACATGCGGGGTTTGATTTAAAAGGAGGGCGGGAGGCGGGTGGCGGCGGCAGGCAGCTACGCTTCGCCCTGGCGTGTGCGTAGCGCTAGCCTGCTTTGCCTACTTCGAAAACTGCGAAGCAGGCAGCGCTGCATACACTACGTGGGCGAAGCGTAGTGTCACGCCCAGGGTTAATCAAGACCCACAAAATGAAAAAGCCAAAACAATAGATGGTAGTGCATATAAGCACATGAACTGAGGTCAGTAAGAAATGTCTCTACAGGAGACACAATGTATTCATGGCTAAAAAGGGTAATACAGATGCACATCCTCCAAAGGAAGTCAGAAGAAAAAATTCCTCCAAGCAGACAGAATTCACAAATACATTAGAAATGGTATAATGGACCTTTGAGTGGCAAGATCCTTTTCACCTCCACGAGGAAGGAAAGAACCTTTAGATAAAGGATGGAAAGGGAGACCCACCCTCCTTAGAAACCAATCCTCTAAAAGATAGAATTACAATGTCAAAGGGACACACATTCCAGAAGAAAACCATTAGATTCTAATTTTAGCCACAACACTGACAAAAACTATGAATGAGATGGGGACATTTGAAGAACAACCAAGGGTAAGAAAATGCAGTGGCTGTAATCAGAATTGGTAACTAAACAATGCTTATAGGAAGAAAGGGAAAATAAAGCATTCTAGATATGACTAGAAATAATATCCTGTAGTGTAGTTCCTATTTCCCTTATAGGCTCTGAGTATTGGAATAATATACACTATAGTTTTTGCATAGGACTAAGGTCAGTATGCTCCTATTGAGTACAATAAACTTAATTACTTTGTGCGCTAGCTAACTCAGAGGTCAATAGAAACTTCTAGAATGAACAAGAAGGGAGTCGTTTCTGACAACCGCATAAACATGACAACTTTGTTTTCCTTAGAATCGGAATGCGTCTCAAAATCGTGGAAACAATAGATAACCGTTTCACTCAGTCAATCGTGCATACTTAGTTTCTCCAGAGTTACACAGAAATAGATAGACGGACGTTTCAATAAAAGGTTTATTGAACAGTCTTGTTTCTCGTGTAAGAAATATGAGCTGTTACAATCATTAGACAGTAAGCAAGATATAATACGCACAGCGTAAGCAATAAGAAGAAATAATACTGCAATAGCATTGTCTTTTAGCTATGACATATATTCATCTATACATACATAAATAACACAGGCTAAAAGGTGAATACTCATCTGATGCTTCTAAATAGTTCTACACCAGTGTACCTAACCTAAGTATAGTACAAGGTAAGAAGTAGGTGCTGTTTTCTAAAGTATAGTATATACTAAGTGTGTATGCCAAGAGTCCCTCTAGGTTCTAGTCAGCTCCATACCTTTAGAATGAGAGAGGTGGGAATCTCTTTCCGGGTCTCAAACTCTAACACCCCGCGAAGGGAGTTAGAACTCTGGAAGCTGGATTCTCTGCGAGCAGGGATGACAGCGTCTGGTCAGTGCATCAGGCCGGGATATGGTCTCTTCCAAACTTGCCGTGGCGAACCGTGCAGTCAAGTTGTGCCGAGCCGTGCTGTGGTTTGCCATGGTAAGGGAAGGTATATTTATACCTGGAAGGTGTTTAGGAATGCTAGCATTGACGTAAAGTCAGGCAGAGGAAGACGTCATGGATGAACCCCTAAGGAATAGTAGTTCATGCATAATAGATGAGTTCTTGGAGAAATCAATAATCCTAGCTAGGGAAAGTCCCGACGGCTTAAGGGTCTGCTTTCTAAGAACTCATTGTGACGTGGGATTGGCGGATGTACGTGACCATGCCTGTATTTGGATTGCATGGCTAATGCCTAAATAAGAACTGGGATTCTATGCCTAAAAAAGGGCAATGCGGATGTGCCTATATAAGGACATGATTCAGGGAAACCTATGTACGGGCATCTAAATCGAAACACAACACTCACTCCATTGACGAATGATCAATATTGCTAAATGCTAAACATGCTAAACACATAAAATTGAGTATCACATGTTCACTAAAAACATTTGTAAACGCATATTTAAAATGAGTTCATATTAAAATTTTCAGCTAAACATGGAATGCAAAAATGCTGTACATATCAAAGCAATGTTTCATTCTAAGCATGTGTTTACAGTGGATGCTAAATGAATGAACATACATACATGCATATGATGAAATGGTTCGTAATTACAGAAGAAAAAGTTCAAAACCATTTTATGTCATGGTACATAAATGCTAAGAAAGGTGACAATGTGTCCCTGAAAGTGTATCAAAGAAGTCTGTTCTCTATGAATAGTTCTACTGTAAGCAGAGTTTTTAGCCATAAAAGGAAAAAAAAACAATATCCACAAAAGTGATCGTAGGAAAGTTCCAAATTTTGTTTTTGTTTTGAAAAAAATGAAGGCCGAATTCATAGATTACATGGTACACTGTGAGCCAAATCAAAAGTTATTTGAAGATGCTGGAGAAAACATGAAATCCTCTAATCCTGTAGACAAAAAGTCACCTACCGTTGTTGGTGATAGGTCGATTACCTCGTTTAGAACACTAGCTGCACATAGATGTGGTGCATCATCAGTAGCAGTGTTCGTTGCAATGTTACCTGTGTACCTGTTGATCCATCTCGTACCTCAGCAGTAGCATGTTGCGTCTGTGAGATCTCAATGAATGCCGTCATCAGGATCGGTTGCCTCTGGGGACAACACAGAGCATAGGCCGTTATCGGGTCCAGCAGAGCATCGATATCTGTTGGCATGACTGATGGGAGTGTTAGACAGATGTCTAGCACGCATTCTTCACTGCAAAGCAGGCAGCAGTAGAACAGGTAAGATGCAATCTTGCCAGATTGGTCTGAACGACAGAAACCATGTAGTATTTAGTTCTCGTTGACGAGGTAAGCCCAATAGTTGCACTATGCGCTCACGACACTTCCTTTCCAGGAGAGCATTCTTCAACGTGCTGAGAGTGACGCCGGTGGATTGGCTTGCCATAGCGTAGCAGTAGGAATAAAAATAGGACTCCTGCGACGATTGCTAGAATTAGCGGCAGACCACCAAACACCGAGTGCATGAAGTTTGGAATGATTCAGAGGACTGCCTGAAAAAGGTGTTAACAGTCCTGAACATATGGTCTTAAATACATGCACAATACCGCTCGTATCAGACATGTTTAAGATACGTCCCAACATTTCTGTGAAATGTGTAGGGCAATTTGTCCTTAACAGAGCCTGTATCTCAGCCGAAGTCCTTGCGACTTGTAGATCATAGGTTTCTTTGGCCGAGGTCAAAGGCACGGTTTGTTGTAAAAGAATGGCTTTTATTCTTCTTAAAGTATCAATTCGTGTAGAAGAGATGTTCAGTGAAGGCCATAAAGGCGGCTCCCTGGCTGTGTCTATTTGGGGGAACAAGACTTGCATACAGCAAGTGAACCTGGAAGTAACCGTTACTAGATATGGGATACCTGGCAACATGCCACAACAGCTCTGATCAATCAACATGAGGAAACTCCCATTTGAAAGTTGTCCAAACGTTGGATTAATCACAGCGGCTGGTGAACCTTGCAGGTGGCAGAATAAATTTGCAGTAGAACCGCTCCAGGCCCCATGTAAACTAATATCCCGACATATGAGTGAACCGCTCAGTGCATTTTCGCAGTGTGTACCGCTAAGAAACACTTCATGCCCCCCACTCCAACATCTGTGTGTGTAAGGTAAATCCCAGGATGTCTTGATGTATTCTTTACCCAACCTTTCATATTTGCCTACTGGCATGTGTTTAAGGCAATACTGAAAATGGAAAGTTGTAACAGGCAGAGTTATTTTGCCATGTATGATCCATTCTGTAGCTGGTTTTTCTGCTACCGTAAATGGCAATTTTTCCAGTTTTTCAATGCTTAGCACTGTATACTTTGCTCCCCTTTGTGCCAATTCGATCTGTTTATCAGTGAGATTGTAATAGGAAAACAGAGAAGACGTGTTGATGAAACGCCAAGGCACATAGCCTGCACGCAAGTTTTGTAGCGTCCAGCCTAATAACAGAATAGAACGTAATTGAGACTGGCCTTCACGCAGGAGGACCAAATCTTGTTCCACAATGTCTATAGCAGAGGATACAATGTTGCCCAATGACTATATCCTGTATGACAGAGTCGTTAACTCATTGTCGACCACAGCGAGAGATTTCTCTAAATTAATACGATCATTTTCTCATGTTCTTTCTGCAGCGTCTGCTTGGGTAACCTTCCATATTTCATTGTAAGCAGCATAGATGCCGGCATATATGAAATGATTTTGACGTGGTTTTCTTGGACCTGGCAAGAATTCCCTAAGCTTTGCATCTTCTTTAAGTAAAGATAAGTGTCTTTTAACATCCTCTAGTGTAGATGTCTGTAGCCAATCAAGGCATAATTTTCCTACACTGTATGTTGTTACTACCCCTGGATGCTGTCTTTGAACATAGCGTGGGTCTGGTCTATTGATTGTTAGATCTTGTATCTTGTTCAGGAATCTTTCTTGAGAGATGTTTGTGTCTGTGGGCCAGAGCAACCATTTTTTCCATTCGGAATCTCATCTGTTGTTTTGTAAGTTAGTATGTACGTTGCCCACCCCCTGTGTAGTGCTATTACTTGCAGGTGTAGGTATGGATGGTGTGCTCATGTCTTTGATCTTGGCTAACCCAAGGCAAGACGTTTGTTGGACAGTGTCATTCAAAAACATTATCTGGGGTGGGATGATGCAGGCTCTAAACAAAGCTTCTATCCTCTGTACTTGCCAATCTTTTGTACCCCAGACAGATTTTGTGTCAATTGTGTCTTTCCAAAAGTCGAAACCCTGTCTAGAAAGTTGGGCAATAAAGGCTGCAGAATAAATCTGTTTCATATTGGTTAACATATTTTTCGTTCCTGTTTTGTTCACATTTTTAAAGTAAAACGTTTCTGGATTGGATGTATTGTACCCTGACAAAATATGGAAACTTCATTGCAAAAGTTTCTGAGCTACCCCTTGGTGGTGTAGGACAATGTTCCCATTGGTTATACATAAATACATTTCTATGTGTTGCAGATTTATGCAAGAAATGATGACCATAGTGGTTGTAACAAAAAAGCTGTTCATAATCTGTGGAACCATCTAAGTATTCATGGTTAGAGAATGCAGCAGACCTTTCTAGATCAGACATCATGTTATTAACAGTCTCAAAGTCTCAATCATCAGAATAGGTACTGGAGGTAATAAAGTCACTTAATAAAATCTTAAATAAGTGTGGAATCTTCAAAAGTTCCAACGGACCGAATATATCATAATCCGTTTTGTCCCAAACTATACCATCTTGTATAGGAACGGCTGTGATGTTCACTGCTGACAAGTCTCTTGCTTCACGATGGGATGATTTGTGTGGTTTCAAAAGTAAGTTCACATTTTTACTTCCTGTGTCCAAATGAATATATCTTCCATTCATCAGCATGCCCAGAGGCATTCTTAAACTAGCCAAAGCAGAACGAAAAATATTCCAGAAATAATCCATAGTTCAATCCATGGTGAAACCAGATAAGTCTTTTTCACGTGCTGAAAGAAGTCTTGTGCTTGTTCTTTGAAAGTTCTTTTGGCTGGCGTCGTTTTAGGTTCGCTGGGATCCTCAGAAAACGTATCAAAGTTAATGAAATAGCCAGAAGCAGTTCTGTCAATGGTTGAAATTGCATCAGGATTTGTTAAAATCGCTGGAACCAGTGGATCACTTGCTACGTTAGTGTAGATCGGTGTATCAGGACGAACTGTTATTTGGGTTTCAAGAGGAATGAGTTCCATAGCATTGTTGCTTAGTCCTTCATTTCTTACTGCTGGATTCTCAATGGTAAGGAGTCTTTCAGTTTGAACCTCATGGATAGTAGCTAGAGGAGTGCGTCTGCTACTTGGTCGGAGTCCACATGGCCTACTGACCATCGGTCAGAATTTACCATTGCGCATACGACCTTTAACGATTGCGCACGCTGAACTGTAAGCTTGCTTACTTTCCGTAGCGGGTTGTGCTGATCCGTCAGTATAAATTATACATTTGTACTGGCCAAGAGGGAGAATCTCAATAGGCAGAGGACATTCATGTTCGTATTGCAGGAATGCTTGTGTTTTTTTTTAAATTATGATCAAAAACATGTTCAACATCTGTTGCAGCAAGATAATTAAACTATTGTATCCATCTTGGATGTAAAGCTTTTGCATTCAGAATGCTCGCTTTTGTTACCACCTCTAAGACTGGTACCGGAGTCACGACAATATTGCGTTTCCCCTGAGCTAGAGCTCTTTCTTTTGCTACAGCAGTTTGAACTGCTGTCAGGATTTTTTCTGTCGAAGTGAATCGCATTTCCGCTTGTGTTTACAAATGTGATTTGTATGCAATTGGTATTTTTTCACCTTTATTAAAAGTTAAGTAGGTGAATCCGCATTGATCCAAAATAATTCGGATCACCAAATTACGTGTATTTACGCGTGTTTGTAAGTGATTTGTTGCTAACATGTCAGCTTGAAGTGAACGCAGGATTTCTGTGTGTTCCTGTGTGCAGTCTTTGTTTTTAAAATCAGGTTTGATTAATTTGTAGGGAGGTTTAACCCTTTCTGCGTAATTTAGAATGTAAGTTCTTTCAAAATTCAGGAAACCTAGAATCGACTGTAAGCTTTTCAGCGTGGTTGGAGCAGCGCACACTTTTCTAAAAAGTTAGCTGCCAGACTTTTGCCTGCACTTGAAAGCTCATATCCTAGGAAAAGGACATTGAGATGGGCAATTCTAGATTTTTTAATGTTGAATATATAGCCCTCAGAGGCGGAGCCCAGTATAATGGTGTTCACCCTGTTCAAGTGCCTATCCAGGTCATCGTCTGTCAGATAGATATCATCGACATATGACAATGCCTCATCATCAAAAATTTGTAGTAACTCTGTTACTCTTGCTGAGAATAACCCTGGGCTGTTCTTGAACCCTTGTGGGAGTCTACAGAAGTGACGCTGGGTCCCCATTATTGAGGAAGCTGTCAAGTACCTACTTTCAGGTGCTATGTTTTAACAAAAGAAACCATTTGAAATATCCAATGTGGTTTTATATTTTTTACGCACAATGTTATTCACTAATGCTGTACTGTGTGCATGTTGCACAGCAAATGTCTTAGAACAAGTGTTCAGGTGTCTGTAATCCAAAACTAGACGACATGTATTGTCTGGTTTGGAAACAGGAAAAAAATGATTATTCATTGATGAGGTGCATGTTTCAATCACCCCTTGGTATTCAAGTTGATCTAAGATCTCCTTGACCTGTTTTTTAGCTTGTTGCGTAATTGGGTACTGCCTTTGTGCAGTAGGTTGACATTTTAATTGGATTTTGTGGTGAGGTGAGTTCTCATCCCATCCTACATGATTTTTGTATAATGCTGGGGCCTGGGCTACTGCCCATTTCCTGGCATAAGTATTTTAAATTTATAGGAACATGGTTGGAGAAGGCTGGCATAATGATGTCTTCGCCATGTGAGCACTCCCTGACAAATTTTGGTGGCCAGTCTTGTTCTGCTAGAAGTAGGTCATAACCCCTTGAAAGTTTTTCCCAAAAGAGTGCTTTCACTTTTCTTGGTATGTCTCCCTCTATCCGGAGTGTTATTTCATATAACCTTTGTGGAGAACTAACCCTGGTGTCTACAGTCTCAAGTGTGATGTACTCATTCAAGTCCACTATCTCCAGAAGTTCCTTCAGGTTCTGGCGAACTATTGTTACTTCTGCTGCACTGTCCAGCATTGTCTGAGCCCATTCTCCATTCTTGAGTGGTGCCCTCAGAATTCTCGGCATGTCTGATCTTCAGACCTGCTACCTTTTTCTTAGTGAATTGAGGTTTTCGTTTGTTTTTCTGAACGTGTTGATCGTCTCTGGACTTCACACTTTCTTCCTTGTGATCTGGCCGTCCTCTTCTTTCGGATGTCTGTGAAGATGTCTGAAAGGTACGAGAGCAACGTGTATCAGTATTTTGATACCTGTCAGGTTTTTTCAAATAATCCCTATTCCTGAGGTTATACCTCCTTTCAGAGTGGTCCTTTTGAGGAGACCTACCTCGGGATTGAGAACGTTTCTCTTTTGAAAGTTGTTTATTGTTTTCCCACTTCTTTTTAGAAGATGTAGGATTGTGTTTAATTAAGTTATTTTCAGGACTTTCAGACAGTTGTGGTTTAACTGGTTTTCCACCTAAACTGTCTCTGCCTAATTCTTCATAGTATTTTTCTATTATTCTCGGTAGTTCATGTTGATGTTCTGTTGCTTACCATGCCACCCCTGTTTGGACCCAGCCATATGCAAATCAGTCTTGACCTTGTTCCCCATGGGAGCAGTCCAGCCTGAACTGCCAGGCCGGGTCCTCCCTGGACCAGAAACAAGCATCCTGGAACTAGTTATGGGGTGTTACCCCTCATCAGCCAGGATAGCTTGAATAAAGTAGCATGGCGAGCAGGGGACCCAAGTCTGGACATACCCTTGGCCACTTAGTGTGAACATAGCAAACACAAAAAAATAATGGGCGGAGTACGGAAACTTTTCAAACACCCTAAATTTGCCAATTGGGCATGAGGCAGTGTTATCATGTTTTTAAGGAGTGAGTGTTCACATGCACTTTAGCACTGGTTAGAAGTGGGATTGTGTGCAGAGACCTAAGGCCAGCATAAACAAGATCTGCAAAAATGGAGGAAGGCAAAAAGTTTGGGGAAAGACCACCTTAATGTTGACAGGGCTAACAAAAGGTTTGTTGTTAACTGCCCATTTAGGTTTTTGTTCAGAGTGAGTAGTAAACCAGTGGAGTTAGACGAAACATAAGACTATGTGATACTTTTTAGACTGTGGAATATAAACCATCCTTTCTTGCAAGGTATTTTAAATTTAATTGTAGAAAATAGAGATTTACATTATGGTGACCAGATATATGCTTTTAGCATATTTTCTAGAGATACATAAATTGTGTTTGAAGAACATAAAGGATTTTTGTTACCATGTTCATCTATAATGAGTTTTTTTAGGTTACAATAATGCACACCCTTTAAATCTGAAGAGATTTTCCCCCTAACTTTGTCCAAATTCTTTTTCAATTACTTCCGAGTAACTCTTGCAGACAAAGTTCCTAAGGGTGTTAGTTGCTCTACCATACTCTTCCCTATGAACCATTTCTGAGATTGACATAGTATTTGATTTTGTCTAGTTAATGACATAGTATTTGATTTTGTCTAGTTGCCTGGAAAATTAAGATAATATAGCAACATGTCATCAGCAAATAATTGGCATTTTACTCTTTTTTTCTTACTTTAATGTCCTTTTGTTAATGCTTGACCTAACTGCTATTGCTAGACATTTTAGGGATCGGTTACATGATATATAGGAGAAAGGGCATATTATTTGGTACCTCTTTGTCTTTTCACACTCGCTGATGATAAAGTTTTACAATAATGCTTCTATTTCTATATGAAATATTTCTCAGGAATTCATTCTCTTCAGGGTACAACTTAGATAAAGCCAGGCTACATTGATGAATGCCTTCTTGGCATCAAGGTTCAGTAGCAGAAGGTGACTGAGTTTGTTCCTAGGGCTCTCCATAACGTTTCCTATTTGTCAAATATTGCCTGAAACCTTTCTCCCTCTTATAAGCCATGGTTGGTCTCAGTCAAGTAATTCTATCAAGGCTCTACTTTGTTTAATCGACCAACTGTTAAACATGGTTGTCATTTCTATAGTGATCGAAGATATACGTCTTTAGTTTGATTATAATAGAATCTTTGACTGGACTGGGTAATAAAATAGTGTGCGATAATTAATTAGCGAGTTGTTGATTTCCTTTTTTTTAAACTTTTGTAGCTGTCACTTTTGAAGTAATCTAGACTAGGTGCTTTACCCAGGTGAAAAAAGTAATATAGTTTACTTTACTTCCTACTGGGCTAAGTTGCACCCCATAAGATCTTTACTACTGCATTTTAGAGAAAGAATTCACTTTGTTTCAGAATATTGTTATTTTGGAGTTGTTTGGCACTAGAGTCTTGTAAAAGGTTTTATAATATTTGTTTACAATAATTTTCGAAAACTTTACATATGACTTTGGGCCAGATGTGTCAAGAAATGCTTTTGCGATTCTGAAATAGAGAATTTTACCGATTCGCTATTTTGGAATCGCAAAATGCAATGTATGTAGGAATCACAAAATATTTTGCGATTCCTTAACATTCCCTAATAGCGAGTCGCAAATTGCGATTCGCTATTAGGGAATGCATTCCCATTTATTCCTCGCCTATAGGCCCATAGGAATGAATAGAAATGCATTTGCTATTTGCGATTCCCAAATTGGGAATCGCAATTTGTGAATGTAAATCCAAGAGTGCAAATGCAAAAAGTAACATACGTAGCAAAAGGCCTTTTTGCGTTCGGAAACGGTTTGCGAATGCAAAAAGCCTTGATACATCCGGCCCTTTGTTAGGTCTCGCCTTCGCAGCACGCATGTGCTGCAAAATCAAAAAGTCCAGCCCGAACTGCCAAGCCATGTCTTCCCTGGAATGGAAACAAGCTTCCTAGGACCGGTTTCTGGCATTTCAGCCGTCTTCAGCCAGGCTTGCTTGATTCCAGTGTTTGATTGGTTCTGATGCTCCGTCCATCACCACCCCCTTTTGTACCGCTTTGTTCGCCATAAGTTGGCAGGGTATGCTCAGACGTGAGTCCCTTGCTCACTTTGCCACTGGATTCAAGCAAGCCTGGCTGAAGACGGCTGAAATGCCAGAAACCGGTCCTAGGAAGCTTGTTTCCGGTCCAGGGAAGGCATGGCTTGGCAGTTCGGGCTGGACTGTTCCCATGAGGCACAGGGTCAGACTGATTTGCATATGGCCATGTCTGAACTGGGGTGGTAGAATGGGCTAAAGAACGGTGATGAATCAAACCCAGATCTGTTGACTGGGTGTGAGTGTTTGACTGGTGCTGATGCTCCGTCCATCACCACCCCCTTTTGTACCGCTTTGTTCGCCATAGGTTGGCAGGGTATGCTCAGACGTCAGTCCCTTGCTCACTTTGCCACTGGATTCAAGCAAGTCTGGCTGAAGATGGCTGAAATGCCAGAAACCGGTCCTAGGAAGCTTGTTTCCGGTCCAGGGAAGGCATGGCTTGGCAGTTCGGGCTGGACTGTTCCCATGAGGCACAGGGTCAGACTGATTTGCATATGGCCATGTCTGAACTGGGGTGGCAGAGTGGGCTAAAGAACGGTGATGGATCAAACCCAGATCTGTTGACTGGGTGTGAGTGTTTGATTGGTTCTGATGCTCCGTCCATCACCAACCCCTTTTGTACCGCTTTGTTCGCCATAAGTTGGCAGGGTATGCTCAGACGTGAGTCCCTTGCTCACTTTGCCACTGGATTCAAGCAAGCCTGGCTGAAGACGGCTGAAATGCCAGAAATCGGTCCTAGGAAGCTTGTTTCCGGTCCAGGGAAGGCATCGCTTCGCAGTTCGGGCTGGACTGTTCCCATGAGGCACAGGGTCAGACTGATTTGCATATGGCCATGTCTGAACTGGGGTGGCAGAGTGGGCTAAAGAACGGTGATGGATCAAACCCAGATCTGTTGACTGGGTATGAGTGTTTGATTGGTTCTGATGCTCCGTCCATCACCAACGCCTTTTGTACCGCTTTGTTCGCCATAAGTTGGCAGGGTATGCTCAGACGTGAGTCCCTTGCTCACTTTGCCACTGGATTCAAGCACGCCTCTCTGAAGACGGCTGAAATGCCAGAAACCGGTCCTAGGAAGCTTGTTTCCGGTCCAGGGAAGGGGTGGCTTGGCAGTTCGGGCTGGACTGTTCCCATGAGGCACAGGGTCAGACTGATTTACATATGGCCATGTCTGAACTGGGGTGGCAGAGTGGGCTAAAGAACGGTGATGGATTAAACCTAGATCTGTTAACTGGGTGTGAGTGTTTGATTGGTTCTGATTCTCCGTCTATCACCACCCCCTTTTGTACCGCTTTGTTCGCCATAAGTTGGCAGGGTATGCTCAGATGTGAGTCCCTTGCTCACTTTGCCACTGGATTCAAGCAAGCCTGGCTGAAGACGGCTGAAATGCCAGAAACCGGTCCTAGGAAGCTTGTTTCCGGTCCAGGGAAGGCATGGCTTGGCAGTTCGGGCTGGACTGTTCCCATGAGGCACAGGGTCAGACTGATTTGCATATGGCCATGTCTGAACTGGGGTGGCAGAGTGGGCTAAAGAACGGTGATGGATCAAACCCAGATCTGTTGACTGGGTGTGAGTGTTTGATTGGTTCTGATGCTCCGTCCATCACCACCCCCTTTTGTACCGCTTTGTTCGCCATAAGTTGGCAGGGTATGCTCAGACGTGAGTCCCTTGCTCACTTTGCCACTGGATTCAAGCAAGCCTAGCTGAAGACGGCTGAAATGCCAGAAACCGGTCCTAGGAAGCTTGTTTCCGGTCCAGGGAAGGCATTGCTTGGCAGTTCGGGCCGGACTGTTCCCATGAGGCACAGGGTGAGACTGATTTGCATATGGCCATGTCTGAACTGGGGTGGCAGAGTGAGCTAAAGAACAGTGATGGATCAAACCCAGATCTGTTGACTGGGAGTGAGTGTTTGATTGGTTCTGATGCTCCGTCCATCACCACCCCCTTTTGTACCGCTTTGTTCGCCATAAGTTGGCAGGGTATGCTCAGACGTGAGTCCCTTGCTCACTTTGCCACTGGATTCAAGCACGCCTCTCTAAAGACGGCTGAAATGCCAGAAACCGGTCCTAGGAAGCTTGTTTCCGGTCCAGGGAAGGCGTGGCTTGGCAGTTCGGGCTGGACTGTTCCCATGAGGCACAGGGTCAGACTGATTTACATATGGCCATGTCTGAACTGGGGTGGCAGAGTGGGCTAAAGAACGGTGATGGATTAAACCCAGATCTGTTGACTGGGTGTGAGTGTTTGATTGGTTCTGATTCTCCGTCTATCACCACCCCCTTTTGTACCGCTTTGTTCGCCATAAGTTGGCAGGGTATGCTCAGACGTGAGTCCCTTGCTCACTTTGCCACTGGATTCAAGCAAGCCTGGCTGAAGACGGCTGAAATGCCAGAAACCGGTCCTAGGAAGCTTGTTTCCGGTCCAGGGAAGGCGTGGCTTGGCAGTTCGGGCTGGACTGTTCCCATGAGGCACAGGGTCAGACTGATTTACATATGGCCATGTCTGAACTGGGGTGGCAGAGTGGGCTAAAGAACGGTGATGGATTAAACCCAGATCTGTTGACTGGGTGTGAGTGTTTGATTGGTTCTGATTCTACGTCTATCACCACCCCCTTTTGTACCGCTTTGTTCGCCATAAGTTGGCAGGGTATGCTCAGACGTGAGTCCCTTGCTCACTTTGCCACTGGATTCAAGCAAGCCTGGCTGAAGACGGCTGAAATGCCAGAAACCGGTCCTAGGAAGCTTGTTTCCGGTCCAGGGAAGGCATCGCTTCGCAGTTCGGGCTGGACTGTTCCCATGAGGCACAGGGTCAGACTTATTTGCATATGGTCATGTCTGAACTGGGGTGGCAGAGTGGGCTAAAGAACGGTGATGGATCAAACCCAGATCTGTTGACTGGGTGTGAGTGTTTGATTGGTTCTGATGCTCCGTCCATCACCACCCCCTTTTGTACCGCTTTGTTCGCCATAAGTTGGCAGGGTATGCTCAGATGTGAGTCCCTTGCTCACTTTGCCACTGGATTCAAGCAAGCCTGGCTGAAGACGGCTGAAATGCCAGAAACCGGTCCTAGGAAGCTTGTTTCCGGTCCAGGGAAGGCATGGCTTGGCAGCTCGGGCTGGACTGTTCCCATGAGGCACAGGGTCAGACTGATTTGCATATGGCCATGTCTGAACTGGGGTGGTAGAATGGGCTAAAGAACGGTGATGAATCAAACCCAGATCTGTTGACTGGGTGTGAGTGTTTGACTGGTGCTGATGCTCCGTCCATCACCACCCCCTTTTGTACCGCTTTGTTCGCCATAGGTTGGCAGGGTATGCTCAGACGTCAGTCCCTTGCTCACTTTGCCACTGGATTCAAGCAAGTCTGGCTGAAGATGGCTGAAATGCCAGAAACCGGTCCTAGGAAGCTTGTTTCCGGTCCAGGGAAGGCATGGCTTGGCAGTTCGGGCTGGACTGTTCCCATGAGGCACAGGGTCAGACTGATTTGCATATGGCCATGTCTGAACTGGGGTGGCACAGTGGGCTAAAGAACGGTGATGGATCAAACCCAGATCTGTTGACTGGGTGTGAGTGTTTGATTGGTTCTGATGCTCCGTCCATCACCAACCCCTTTTGTACCGCTTTTTTCGCCATAAGTTGGCAGGGTATGCTCAGACGTGAGTCCCTTGCTCACTTTGCCACTGGATTCAAGCAATCCTGGCTGAAGACGGCTGAAATGCCAGAAACCGGTCCTAGGAAACTTGTTTCTGGTCCAGGGAAGGCGTGGCTTGGCAGTTCGGGCTGGACTGTTCCCATGAGGCACAGGGTCAGACTGATTTGCATATGGCCATGTCTGAACTGGGGTGGCAGAGTGGGCTAAAGAACGGTGATGGATCAAACCCAGATCTGTTGACTGGTTGTGAGTGTTTGATTGGTTCTGATGCTCCGTCCATCACCACCCCCTTTTGTACCGCTTTGTTCGCCATAAGTTGGCAGGGTATGCTCAGACGTGAGTCCCTTGCTCACTTTGCCACTGGATTCAAGCAAGCCTGGCTGAAGACGGCTGAAATGCCAGAAACCGGTCCTAGGAAGCTTGTTTCCGGTCCAGGGAAGGCATCGCTTCGCAGTTCGGGCTGGACTGTTCCCATGAGGCACAGGGTCAGACTGATTTGCATATGGCCATGTCTGAACTGGGGTGGCAGAGTGGGCTAAAGAACGGTGATGGATCAAACCCAGATCTGTTGACTGGGTATGAGTGTTTGATTGGTTCTGATGCTCCGTCCATCACCAACGCCTTTTGTACCGCTTTGTTCGCCATAAGTTGGCAGGGTATGTTCAGACGTGAGTCCCTTGCTTACTTTGCCACTGGATTCAAGCAAGCCTGGCTGAAGACGGCTGAAATGCCAGAAATCGATCCTAGGAAGCTTGTTTCCGGTCCAGGGAAGGCGTGGCTTGGCAGTTCGGGCTGGACTGTTCCCATGAGGCACAGGGTCAGACTGATTTGCATATGGCCATGTCTGAACTGGGGTGGCAGAGTGGGCTAAAGAACAGTGATGGATCAAACCCAGATCTGTTGACTGGGTGTGAGTGTTTGATTGGTTCTGATGCTCCGTCCATCACCACCCCCTTTTGTACCGCTTTGTTCGCCATAAGTTGGCAGGGTATGCTCAGACGTGAGTCCCTTGCTCACTTTGCCACTGGATTCAAGCACGCCTCTCTGAAGACGGCTGAAATGCCAGAAACCGGTCCTAGGAAGCTTGTTTCCGGTCCAGGGAAGGGGTGGCTTGGCAGTTCGGGCTGGACTGTTCCCATGAGGCACAGGGTCAGACTGATTTACATATGGCCATGTGTGAACTGGGGTGGCAGAGTGGGCTAAAGAACGGTGATGGATTAAACCTAGATCTGTTAACTGGGTGTGAGTGTTTGATTGGTTCTGATTCTCCGTCTATCACCACCCCCTTTTGTACCGCTTTGTTCGCCATAAGTTGGCAGGGTATGCTCAGATGTGAGTCCCTTGCTCACTTTGCCACTGGATTCAAGCAATCCTGGCTGAAGACGGCTGAAATGCCAGAAACCGGTCCTAGGAAGCTTGTTTCCGGTCCAGGGAAGGCATGGCTTGGCAGTTCGGGCTGGACTGTTCCCATGAGGCACAGGGTCAGACTGATTTGCATATGGCCATGTCTGAACTGGGGTGGCAGAGTGGGCTAAAGAACGGTTGACTGGGTGTGAGTGTTTGATTGGTTCTGATGCTCCGTCCATCACCACCCCCTTTTGTACCGCTTTGTTCGCCATAAGTTGGCAGGGTATGCTCAGACGTGAGTCCCTTGCTCACTTTGCCACTGGATTCAAGCAAGCCTAGCTGAAGACGGCTGAAATGCCAGAAACCGGTCCTAGGAAGCTTGTTTCCGGTCCAGGGAAGGCATTGCTTGGCAGTTCGGGCCGGACTGTTCCCATGAGGCACAGGGTGAGACTGATTTGCATATGGCCATGTCTGAACTGGGGTGGCAGAGTGGGCTAAAGAACAGTGATGGATCAAACCCAGATCTGTTGACTGGGAGTGAGTGTTTGATTGGTTCTGATGCTCCGTCCATCACCACCCCCTTTTGTACCGCTTTGTTCGCCATAAGTTGGCAGGGTATGCTCAGACGTGAGTCCCTTGCTCACTTTGCCACTGGATTCAAGCACGCCTCTCTAAAGACGGCTGAAATGCCAGAAACCGGTCCTAGGAAGCTTGTTTCCGGTCCAGGGAAGGCGTGGCTTGGCAGTTCGGGCTGGACTGTTCCCATGAGGCACAGGGTCAGACTGATTTACATATGGCCATGTCTGAACTGGGGTGGCAGAGTGGGCTAAAGAACGGTGATGGATTAAACCCAGATCTGTTGACTGGGTGTGAGTGTTTGATTGGTTCTGATTCTCCGTCTATCACCACCCCCTTTTGTACCGCTTTGTTCGCCATAAGTTGGCAGGGTATGCTCAGACGTGAGTCCCTTGCTCACTTTGCCACTGGATTCAAGCAAGCCTGGCTGAAGACGGCTGAAATGCCAGAAACCGGTCCTAGGAAGCTTGTTTCCGGTCCAGGGAAGGCATCGCTTCGCAGTTCGGGCTGGACTGTTCCCATGAGGCACAGGGTCAGACTTATTTGCATATGGTCATGTCTGAACTGGGGTGGCAGAGTGGGCTAAAGAACGGTGATGGATCAAACCCAGATCTGTTGACTGGGTGTTGAGTGTTTGATTGGTTCTGATGCTCCGTCCATCACCACCCCCTTTTGTACCGCTTTGTTCGCCATAAGTTGGCAGGGTATGCTCAGATGTGAGTCCCTTGCTCACTTTGCCACTGGATTCAAGCAAGCCTGGCTGAAGACGGCTGAAATGCCAGAAACCGGTCCTAGGAAGCTTGTTTCCGGTCCAGGGAAGGCATGGCTTGGCAGTTCGGGCTGGACTGTTCCCATGAGGCACAGGGTCAGACTGATTTGCATATGGCCATGTCTGAACTGGGGTGGCAGAGTGGGCTAAAGAACGGTGATGGATCAAACCCAGATCTGTTGACTGGGTGTGAGTGTTTGATTGGTTCTGATGCTCCGTCCATCACCACCCCCTTTTGTACCGCTTTGTTCGCCATAAGTTGGCAGGGTATGCTCAGACGTGAGTCTCTTGCTCACTTTGCCACTGGATTCAAGCAAGCCTGGCTGAAGACGGCTGAAATGCCAGAAACCGGTCCTAGGAAGCTTGTTTCCGGTCCAGGGAAGGCATGGCTTGGCAGTTCGGGCTGGACTGTTCCCATGAGGCACAGGGTCAGAATGATTTGCATATGGCCATGTCTGAACTGGGGTGGCAGAGTGGGCTAAAGAACGGTGATGGATCACACCCAGATCTGTTCAATGGGTGTGAGTGTTTGATTGGTTCTGATGCTCCGTCCATCACCACCCCCTTGTGTACCGCTTTGTTCGCCATAAGTTGGCAGGGTATGCTCAGACGTGAGTGCCTTGCTCACTTTGCCACTGGATTCAAGCAAACCTGGCTGAAGACGGCTGAAATGCCAGAAACCGGTCTTAGGAAGCTTGTTTCCGGTCCAGGGAAGGCATGGCTTGGCAGTTCGGGCTGGACTGTTCCCATGAGGCACAGGGTCAGACTGATTTGCATATGGCCATGTCTGAACTGGGGTGGCAGAGTGGGCTAAAGAACAGTGATGGATCAAACCCAGATCTGTTGACTTGGTGTGAGTGTTTGATTGTTTCTGATGCTCCGTCCATCACCACCCCCTTTTGTACCGCTTTGTTCGCCATAAGTAGGGAGGGTATGCTCAGACGTGAGTCCCTTGCTCACTTTGCCACTGGATTCAAGCAAGCCTGGCTGAAGACGGCTGAAATGCCAGAAACCGGTCCTAGGAAGCTTGTTTCCGGTCCAGGGAAGGCATTGCTTGGCAGTTCGGGCCGGACTGTTCCCATGAGGCACAGGGTCAGACTGATTTGCATATGGCCATGTCTGAACTGGGGTGGCAGAGTGGGCTAAAGAACGGTGATGGATCAAACCCAGATCTGTTGACTGGGTATGAGTGTTTGATTAGTTCTGATGCTCCGTCCATCACCAACGCCTTTTGTACCGCTTTGTTCGCCATAAGTTGGCAGGGTATGTTCAGACGTGAGTCCCTTGCTTACTTTGCCACTGGATTCAAGCAAGCCTGGCTGAAGACGGCTGAAATGCCAGAAATCGATCCTAGGAAGCTTGTTTCCGGTCCAGGGAAGGCGTGGCTTGGCAGTTCGGGCTGGACTGTTCCCATGAGGCACAGGGTCAGACTGATTTGCATATGGCCATGTCTGAACTGGGGTGGCAGAGTGGGCTAAAGAACAGTGATGGATCAAACCCAGATCTGTTGACTGGGTGTGAGTGTTTGATTGGTTCTGATGCTCCGTCCATCACCACCCCCTTTTGTACCGCTTTGTTCGCCATAAGTTGGCAGGGTATGCTCAGACGTGAGTCCCTTGCTCACTTTGCCACTGGATTCAAGCACACCTCTCTGAAGACGGCTGAAATGCCAGAAACCGGTCCTAGGAAGCTTGTTTCCGGTCCAGGGAAGGGGTGGCTTGGCAGTTCGGGCTGGACTGTTACCATGAGGCACAGGGTCAGACTGATTTACATATGGCCATGTGTGAACTGGGGTGGCAGAGTGGGCTAAAGAACGGTGATGGATTAAACCTAGATCTGTTAACTGGGTGTGAGTGTTTGATTGGTTCTGATTCTCCGTCTATCACCACCCCCTTTTGTACCGCTTTGTTCGCCATAAGTTGGCAGGGTATGCTCAGATGTGAGTCCCTTGCTCACTTTGCCACTGGATTCAAGCAAGCCTGGCTGAAGACGGCTGAAATGCCAGAAACCGGTCCTAGGAAGCTTGTTTCCGGTCCAGGGAAGGCATGGCTTGGCAGTTCGGGCTGGACTGTTCCCATGAGGCACAGGGTCAGACTGATTTGCATATGGCCATGTCTGAACTGGGGTGGCAGAGTGGGCTAAAGAACGGTGATGGATCAAACCCAGATCTGTTGACTGGGTGTGAGTGTTTGATTGGTTCTGATGCTCCGTCCATCACCACCCCCTTCGGTACCGCTTTGTTCGCCATAAGTTGGCAGGGTATGCTCAGACGTGAGTCCCTTGCTCACTTTGCCACTGGATTCAAGCAAGCCTGGCTGAAGACGGCTGAAATGTCAGAAACCGGTCCTAGGAAGCTTGTTTCCGGTCCAGGGAAGGCATTGCTTGGCAGTTCGGGCCGGACTGTTCCCATGAGGCACAGGGTGAGACTGATTTGCATATGGCCATGTCTGAACTGGGGTGGCAGAGTGGGCTAAAGAACAGTGATGGATCAAACCCAGATCTGTTGACTGGGAGTGAGTGTTTGATTGGTTCTGATGCTCCGTCCATCACCACCCACTTTTGTACCGCTTTGTTCGCCATAAGTTGGCAGGGTATGCTCAGACGTGAGTCCCTTGCTCACTTTGCCACTGGATTCAAGCACGCCTCTCTGAAGACGGCTGAAATGCCAGAAACCGGTCCTAGGAAGCTTGTTTCCGGTCCAGGGAAGGCGTGGCTTGGCAGTTCGGGCTGGACTGTTCCCATGAGGCACAGGGTCAGACTGATTTACATATGGCCATGTCTGAACTGGGGTGGCAGAGTGGGCTAAAGAACGGTGATGGATTAAACCCAGATCTGTTGACTGGGTGTGAGTGTTTGATTGGTTCTGATTCTCCGTCTATCACCACCCCCTTTTGTACCGCTTTGTTCGCCATAAGTTGGCAAGGTATGCTCAGATGTGAGTCCCTTGCTCACTTTGCCACTGGATTCAAGCAAGCCTGGCTGAAGACGGCTGAAATGCCAGAAACCGGTCCTAGGAAGCTTGTTTCCGGTCCAGGGAAGGCATGGCTTGGCAGTTCGGGCTGGACTGTTCCCATGAGGCACAGGGTCAGACTGATTTGCATATGGCCATGTCTGAACTGGGGTGGCAGAGTGGGCTAAAGAACGGTGATGGATCAAACCCAGATCTGTTGACTGGGTGTGAGTGTTTGATTGGTTCTGATGCTCCGTCCATCACCACCCCCTTTTGTACCACTTTGTTCGCCATAAGTTGGCAGGGTATGCTCAGACGTGAGTCCCTTGCTCACTTTGCCACTGGATTCAAGCAAGCCTGGCTGAAGACGGCTGAAATGCCAGAAACCGATCCTAGGAAGCTTGTTTCCGGTCCAGGGAAGGCATCGCTTCGCAGTTCGGGCTGGACTGTTCCCATGAGGCACAGGGTCAGACTTATTTGCATATGGTCATGTCTGAACTGGGGTGGCAGAGTGGGCTAAAGAACGGTGATGGATCAAACCCAGATCTGTTGACTGGGTGTGAGTGTTTGATTGGTTCTGATGCTCCGTCCATCACCACCCCCTTTTGTACCGCTTTGTTCGCCATAAGTTGGCAGGGTATGCTCAGATGTGAGTCCCTTGCTCACTTTGCCACTGGATTCAAGCAAGCCTGGCTGAAGACGGCTGAAATGCCAGAAACCGGTCCTAGGAAGCTTGTTTCCGGTCCAGGGAAGGCATGGCTTGGCAGTTCGGGCTGGACTGTTCCCATGAGGCACAGGGTCAGACTGATTTGCATATGGCCATGTCTGAACTGGGGTAGCAGAGTGGGCTAAAGAACGGTGATGGATCAAACCCAGATCTGTTGACTGGGTGTGAGTGTTTGATTGGTTCTGATGCTCCGTCCATCACCACCCCCTTTTGTACTGCTTTGTTCGCCATAAGTTGGCAGTGTATGCTCAGACGGGAGTCCCTTGCTCACTTTGCCACTGGATTCAAGCACGCCTCTCTGAAGACAGCTGAAATGCCAGAAACCGGTCCTAGGAAGCTTGTTTCCGGTCCAGGGAAGGCATGGCTTGGCAGTTCGGGCTGGACTGTTCCCATGAGGCACAGGGTCAGACTGATTTGCATATGGCCATGTCTGAACTGGGGTGGCAGAGTGGGCTAAAGAACGGTGATGGATCAAACCCAGATCTGTTGACTGGGTGTGAGTGTTTGATTGGTTCTGATGCTCCGTCCATCACCAACCCCTTTTGTACCGCTTTTTTCGCCATAAGTTGGCAGGCTATGCTCAGACGTGAGTCCCTTGCTCACTTTGCCACTGGATTCAAGCAAGCCTGGCTGAAGACGGCTGAAATGCCAGAAACCGGTCCTAGGAAGCTTGTTTCCGGTCCAGGGAAGGCATGGCTTGGCAGTTCGGGCTGGACTGTTCCCATGAGGCACAGGGTCAGACTGATTTGCATATGGCCATGTCTGAACTGGGGTGGCAGAGTGGGCTAAAGAACGGTGATAGATCAAACCCAGATCTGTTGACTGGGTGTGAGTGTTTGATTGGTTCTGATGCTCCGTCCATCACCACCCCCTTTTGTACCGCTTTGTTCGCCATAAGTTGGCAGGGTATGCTCAGACGTGAGTCCCTTGCTCACTTTGCCACTGGATTCAAGCAAGCCTGGCTGAAGACGGCTGAAATGCCAGAAACCGGTCCTAGGAAGCTTGTTTCCGGTCCAGGGAAGGCATCGCTTGGCAGTTCGGGCTGGACTGTTCCCATGAGGCACAGGGTCAGACTGATTTGCATATGGTCATGTCTGAACTGGGGTGGCAGAGTCGACTAAAGAACGGTGATGGATCAAACCCAGATCTGTTGACTGGGTGTGAGTGTTTGATTGGTTCTGATGCTCTGTCCATCACCACCCCCTTTTGTACCGCTTTGTTCGCCATAAGTTGGCAGGGTATGCTCAGATGTGAGTCCCTTGCTCACTTTGCCACTGGATTCAAGCAAGCCTGGCTGAAGACGGCTGAAATGCCAGAAACCGGTCCTAGGAAGCTTGTTTCCGGTCCAGGGAAGGCATTGCTTGGCAGTTCGGGCCGGACTGTTCCCATGAGGCACAGGGTCAGACTGATTTGCATATGGCCATGTCTGAACTGGGGTGGCAGAGTGGGCTAAAGAACGGTGATGGATCAAACCCAGATCTGTTGACTGGGTATGAGTGTTTGATTAGTTCTGATGCTCCGTCCATCACCAACGCCTTTTGTACCGCTTTGTTCGCCATAAGTTGGCAGGGTATGTTCAGACGTGAGTCCCTTGCTTACTTTGCCACTGGATTCAAGCAAGCCTGGCTGAAGACGGCTGAAATGCCAGAAATCGATCCTAGGAAGCTTGTTTCCGGTCCAGGGAAGGCGTGGCTTGGCAGTTCGGTCTGGACTGTTCCCATGAGGCACAGGGTCAGACTGATTTGCATATGGCCATGTCTGAACTGGGGTGGCAGAGTGGGCTAAAGAACAGTGATGGATCAAACCCAGATCTGTTGACTGGGTGTGAGTGTTTGATTGGTTCTGATGCTCCGTCCATCACCACCCCCTTTTGTACCGCTTTGTTCGCCATAAGTTGGCAGGGTATGCTCAGACGTGAGTCCCTTGCTCACTTTGCCACTGGATTCAAGCACGCCTCTCTGAAGACGGCTGAAATGCCAGAAGCCGGTCCTAGGAAGCTTGTTTCCGGTCCAAGGAAGGGGTGGCTTGGCAGTTCGGGCTGGACTGTTCCCATGAGGCACAGGGTCAGACTGATTTACATATGGCCATGTCTGAACTGGGGTGGCAGAGTGGGCTAAAGAACGGTGATGGATTAAACCTAGATCTGTTAACTGGGTGTGAGTGTTTGATTGGTTCTGATTTTCCGTCTATCACCACCCCCTTTTGTACCGCTTTGTTCGCCATAAGTTGGCAGGGTATGCTCAGATGTGAGTCCCTTGCTCACTTTGCCACTGGATTCAAGCAAGCCTGGCTGAAGACGGCTGAAATGCCAGAAACCGGTCCTAGGAAGCTTGTTTCCGGTCCAGGGAAGGCATGGCTTGGCAGTTCGGGCTGGACTGTTCCCATGAGGCACAGGGTCAGACTGATTTGCATATGGCCATGTCTGAACTGGGGTGGCAGAGTGGGCTAAAGAACGGTGATGGATCAAACCCAGATCTGTTGACTGGGTGTGAGTGTTTGATTGGTTCTGATGCTCCGTCCATCACCACCCCCTTCGGTACCGCTTTGTTCGCCATAAGTTGGCAGGGTATGCTCAGACGTGAGTCCCTTGCTCACTTTGCCACTGGATTCAAGCAAGCCTGGCTGAAGACGGCTGAAATGTCAGAAACCGGTCCTAGGAAGCTTGTTTCCGGTCCAGGGAAGGCATTGCTTGGCAGTTCGGGCCGGACTGTTCCCATGAGGCACAGGGTGAGACTGATTTGCATATGGCCATGTCTGAACTGGGGTGGCAGAGTGGGCTAAAGAACAGTGATGGATCAAACCCAGATCTGTTGACTGGGAGTGAGTGTTTGATTGGTTCTGATGCTCCGTCCATCACCACCCACTTTTGTACCGCTTTGTTCGCCATAAGTTGGCAGGGTATGCTCAGACGTGAGTCCCTTGCTCACTTTGCCACTGGATTCAAGCACGCCTCTCTGAAGACGGCTGAAATGCCAGAAACCGGTCCTAGGAAGCTTGTTTCCGGTCCAGGGAAGGCGTGGCTTGGCAGTTCGGGCTGGACTGTTCCCATGAGGCACAGGGTCAGACTGATTTACATATGGCCATGTCTGAACTGGGGTGGCAGAGTGGGCTAAAGAACGGTGATGGATTAAACCCAGATCTGTTGACTGGGTGTGAGTGTTTGATTGGTTCTGATTCTCCGTCTATCACCACCCCCTTTTGTACCGCTTTGTTCGCCATAAGTTGGCAGGGTATGCTCAGATGTGAGTCCCTTGCTCACTTTGCCACTGGATTCAAGCAAGCCTGGCTGAAGACGGCTGAAATGCCAGAAACCGGTCCTAGGAAGCTTGTTTCCGGTCCAGGGAAGGCATGGCTTGGCAGTTCGGGCTGGACTGTTCCCATGAGGCACAGGGTCAGACTGATTTGCATATGGCCATGTCTGAACTGGGGTGGCAGAGTGGGCTAAAGAACGGTGATGGATCAAACCCAGATCTGTTGACTGGGTGTGAGTGTTTGATTGGTTCTGATGCTCCGTCCATCACCACCCCCTTTTGTACCGCTTTGTTCGCCATAAGTTGGCAGGGTATGCTCAGACGTGAGTCTCTTGCACACTTTGCCACTGGATTCAAGCAAGCCTGGCTGAAGACGGCTGAAATGCCAGAAACCGGTCCTAGGAAGCTTGTTTCCGGTCCAGGGAAGGCATGGCTTGGCAGTTCGGGCTGGACTGTTCCCATGAGGCACAGGGTCAGAATGATTTGCATATGGCCATGTCTGAACTGGGGTGGCAGAGTGGGCTAAAGAACGGTGATGGATCAAACCCAGATCTGTTCACTGGGTGTGAGTGTTTGATTGGTTCTGATGCTCCGTCCATCACCACCCCCTTGTGTACCGCTTTGTTCGCCATAAGTTGGCAGGGTATGCTCAGACGTGAGTGCCTTGCTCACTTTGCCACTGGATTCAAGCAAACCTGGCTGAAGACGGCTGAAATGCCAGAAACCGGTCTTAGGAAGCTTGTTTCCGGTCCAGGGAAGGCATGGCTTGGCAGTTCGGGCTGGACTGTTCCCATGAGGCACAGGGTCAGACTGATTTGCATATGGCCATGTCTGAACTGGGGTGGCAGAGTGGGCTAAAGAATGGTGATGGATCAAACCCAGATCTGTTGACTGGGTGTGAGTGTTTGATTGTTTCTGATGCTCCGTCCATCACCACCCCCTTTTGTACCGTTTTGTTCACCATAAGTTGGCAGGGTATGCTCAGACGTGAGTCCCTTGCTCACTTTGCCACTGGATTCAAGCACGCCTCTCTGAAGACGGCTGAAATGCCAGAAACCGGTCCTAGGAAGCTTGTTTCCGGTCCAGGGAAGGCATGGCTTGGCAGTTCGGGCTGGACTGTTCCCATGAGGCACAGGGTCAGACTGATTTGCATATGGCCATGTCTGAACTGGGGTGGCAGAGTGGGCTAAAGAACGGTGATGGATCAAACCCAGATCTGTTGACTGGGTGTGAGTGTTTGATTGGTTCTGATGCTCCGTCCATCACCAACCCCTTTTGTACCGCTTTTTTCGCCATAAGTTGGCAGGCTATGCTCAGACGTGAGTCCCTTGCTCACTTTGCCACTGGATTCAAGCAAGCCTGGCTGAAGACGGCTGAAATGCCAGAAACCGGTCCTAGGAAGCTTGTTTCCGGTCCAGGGAAGGCATGGCTTGGCAGTTCGGGCTGGACTGTTCCCATGAGGCACACGGTCAGACTGATTTGCATATGGCCATGTCTGAACTGGGGTGGCAGAGTGGGCTAAAGAACGGTGATGGATCAAACCCAGATCTGTTGACTGGGTGTGAGTGTTTGATTGGTTCTGATGCTCCGTCCATCACCACCCCCTTTTGTACCGCTTTGTTCGCCATAAGTTGGCAGGGTATGCTCAGACGTGAGTCCCTTGCTCACTTTGCCACTGGATTCAAGCAAGCCTGGCTGAAGACGGCTGAAATGCCAGAAACCGGTCCTAGGAAGCTTGTTTCCGGTCCAGGGAAGGCATCGCTTGGCAGTTCGGGCTGGACTGTTCCCATGAGGCACAGGGTCAGACTGATTTCCATATGGTCATGTCTGAACTGGGGTGGCAGAGTCGACTAAAGAACGGTGATGGATCAAACCCAGATCTGTTGACTGGGTGTGAGTGTTTGATTGGTTCTGATGCTCTGTCCATCACCACACCCTTTTGTACCGCTTTGTTCGCCATAAGTTGGCAGGGTATGCTCAGATGTGAGTCCCTTGCTCACTTTGCCACTGGATTCAAGCAAGCCTGGCTGAAGACGGCTGAAATGCCAGAAACCGGTCCTAGGAAGCTTGTTTCCGGTCCAGGGAAGGCATGGCTTGGCAGTTCGGGCTGGACTGTTCCCATGAGGCACAGGGTCAGACTGATTTGCATATGGCCATGTCTGAACTGGGGTGGCAGAGTGGGCTAAAGAACGGTGATGGATCAAACCCAGATCTGTTGACTGGGTGTGACTGTTTGATTGGTTCTGATGCTCCGTCCATCACCACCCCCTTTTGTACCGCTTTGTTCGCCATAAGTTGGCAGGGTATGCTCAGACGTGAGTCCCTTGCTCACTTTGCCACTGGATTCAAGCAAGCCTGGCTGAAGACGGCTGAAATGCCAGAAACCGGGCCTAGGAAGCTTGTTTCCGGTCCAGGGAAGGCATCGCTTGGCAGTTCGGGCTGGACTGTTCCCATGAGGCACAGGGTCAGACTGATTTGCATATGGTCATGTCTGAACTGGGGTGGCAGAGTGGGCTAAAGAACGGTGATGGATCAAACCCAGATCTGTTGACTGGGTGTGAGTGTTTGATTGCTTCTGATGCTCCGTCCATCACCACCCCCTTCTGTACCGCTTTGTTCGCCATAAGTTGGCAGGGTATGCTCAGACGTGAGTCTCTTGCTCACTTTGCCACTGGATTCAAGCAAGCCTGGCTGAAGACGGCTGAAATGCCAGAAACCGGTCCTAGGAAGCTTGTTTCCGGTCCAGGGAAGGCATGGCTTGGCAGTTCGGGCTGGACTGTTCCCATGAGGCACAGGGTCAGAATGATTTGCATATGGCCATGTCTGAACTGGGGTGGGAGAGTGGGCTAAAGAACGGTGATGGATCAAACCCAGATCTGTTCACTGGGTGTGAATGTTTGATTGGTTCTAATGCTCCGTCCATCACCACCCCCTTGTGTACCGCTTTTTTCGCCATAAGTTGGCAGGCTATGCTCAGACGTGAGTCCCTTGCTCACTTTGCCACTGGATTCAAGCAAGCCTGGCTGAAGACGGCTGAAATGCCAGAAACCGGTCCTAGGAAGCTTGTTTCCGGTCCAGGGAAGGCATGGCTTGGCAGTTCGGGCTGGACTGTTCCCATGAGGCACAGGGTCAGACTGATTTGCATATGGCCATGTCTGAACTGGGGTGGCAGAGTGGGCTAAAGAACGGTGATAGATCAAACCCAGATCTGTTGACTGGGTGTGAGTGTTTGATTGGTTCTGATGCTCCGTCCATCACCACCCCCTTTTGTACCGCTTTGTTCGCCATAAGTTGGCAGGGTATGCTCAGACGTGAGTCCCTTGCTCACTTTGCCACTGGATTCAAGCAAGCCTGGCTGAAGACGGCTGAAATGCCAGAAACCGGTCCTAGGAAGCTTGTTTCCGGTCCAGGGAAGGCATCGCTTGGCAGTTCGGGCTGGACTGTTCCCATGAGGCACAGGGTCAGACTGATTTGCATATGGTCATGTCTGAACTGGGGTGGCAGAGTCGACTAAAGAACGGTGATGGATCAAACCCAGATCTGTTGACTGGGTGTGAGTGTTTGATTGGTTCTGATGCTCTGTCCATCACCACCCCCTTTTGTACCGCTTTGTTCGCCATAAGTTGGCAGGGTATGCTCAGATGTGAGTCCCTTGCTCACTTTGCCACTGGATTCAAGCAAGCCTGGCTGAAGACGGCTGAAATGCCAGAAACCGGTCCTAGGAAGCTTGTTTCCGGTCCAGGGAAGGCATTGCTTGGCAGTTCGGGCCGGACTGTTCCCATGAGGCACAGGGTCAGACTGATTTGCATATGGCCATGTCTGAACTGGGGTGGCAGAGTGGGCTAAAGAACGGTGATGGATCAAACCCAGATCTGTTGACTGGGTATGAGTGTTTGATTAGTTCTGATGCTCCGTCCATCACCAACGCCTTTTGTACCGCTTTGTTCGCCATAAGTTGGCAGGGTATGCTCAGACGTGAGTCCCTTGCTCACTTTGCCACTGGATTCAAGCAAGCCTGGCTGAAGACGGCTGAAATGCCAGAAACCGGTCCTAGGAAGCTTGTTTCCGGTCCAGGGAAGGCATCGCTTGGCAGTTCGGGCTGGACTGTTCCCATGAGGCACAGGGTCAGACTGATTTCCATATGGTCATGTCTGAACTGGGGTGGCAGAGTCGACTAAAGAACGGTGATGGATCAAACCCAGATCTGTTGACTGGGTGTGAGTGTTTGATTGGTTCTGATGCTCTGTCCATCACCACACCCTTTTGTACCGCTTTGTTCGCCATAAGTTGGCAGGGTATGCTCAGATGTGAGTCCCTTGCTCACTTTGCCACTGGATTCAAGCAAGCCTGGCTGAAGACGGCTGAAATGCCAGAAACCGGTCCTAGGAAGCTTGTTTCCGGTCCAGGGAAGGCATGGCTTGGCAGTTCGGGCTGGACTGTTCCCATGAGGCACAGGGTCAGACTGATTTGCATATGGCCATGTCTGAACTGGGGTGGCAGAGTGGGCTAAAGAACGGTGATGGATCAAACCCAGATCTGTTGACTGGGTGTGACTGTTTGATTGGTTCTGATGCTCCGTCCATCACCACCCCCTTTTGTACCGCTTTGTTCGCCATAAGTTGGCAGGGTATGCTCAGACGTGAGTCCCTTGCTCACTTTGCCACTGGATTCAAGCAAGCCTGGCTGAAGACGGCTGAAATGCCAGAAACCGGGCCTAGGAAGCTTGTTTCCGGTCCAGGGAAGGCATCGCTTGGCAGTTCGGGCTGGACTGTTCCCATGAGGCACAGGGTCAGACTGATTTGCATATGGTCATGTCTGAACTGGGGTGGCAGAGTGGGCTAAAGAACGGTGATGGATCAAACCCAGATCTGTTGACTGGGTGTGAGTGTTTGATTGGTTCTGATGCTCCGTCCATCACCACCCCCTTCTGTACCGCTTTGTTCGCCATAAGTTGGCAGGGTATGCTCAGACGTGAGTCTCTTGCTCACTTTGCCACTGGATTCAAGCAAGCCTGGCTGAAGACGGCTGAAATGCCAGAAACCGGTCCTAGGAAGCTTGTTTCCGGTCCAGGGAAGGCATGGCTTGGCAGTTCGGGCTGGACTGTTCCCATGAGGCACAGGGTCAGAATGATTTGCATATGGCCATGTCTGAACTGGGGTGGGAGAGTGGGCTAAAGAACGGTGATGGATCAAACCCAGATCTGTTCACTGGGTGTGAATGTTTGATTGGTTCTAATGCTCCGTCCATCACCACCCCCTTGTGTACCGCTTTTTTCGCCATAAGTTGGCAGGCTATGCTCAGACGTGAGTCCCTTGCTCACTTTGCCACTGGATTCAAGCAAGCCTGGCTGAAGACGGCTGAAATGCCAGAAACCGGTCCTAGGAAGCTTGTTTCCGGTCCAGGGAAGGCATGGCTTGGCAGTTCGGGCTGGACTGTTCCCATGAGGCACAGGGTCAGACTGATTTGCATATGGCCATGTCTGAACTGGGGTGGCAGAGTGGGCTAAAGAACGGTGATAGATCAAACCCAGATCTGTTGACTGGGTGTGAGTGTTTGATTGGTTCTGATGCTCCGTCCATCACCACCCCCTTTTGTACCGCTTTGTTCGCCATAAGTTGGCAGGGTATGCTCAGACGTGAGTCCCTTGCTCACTTTGCCACTGGATTCAAGCAAGCCTGGCTGAAGACGGCTGAAATGCCAGAAACCGGTCCTAGGAAGCTTGTTTCCGGTCCAGGGAAGGCATCGCTTGGCAGTTCGGGCTGGACTGTTCCCATGAGGCACAGGGTCAGACTGATTTGCATATGGTCATGTCTGAACTGGGGTGGCAGAGTCGACTAAAGAACGGTGATGGATCAAACCCAGATCTGTTGACTGGGTGTGAGTGTTTGATTGGTTCTGATGCTCTGTCCATCACCACCCCCTTTTGTACCGCTTTGTTCGCCATAAGTTGGCAGGGTATGCTCAGATGTGAGTCCCTTGCTCACTTTGCCACTGGATTCAAGCAAGCCTGGCTGAAGACGGCTGAAATGCCAGAAACCGGTCCTAGGAAGCTTGTTTCCGGTCCAGGGAAGGCATTGCTTGGCAGTTCGGGCCGGACTGTTCCCATGAGGCACAGGGTCAGACTGATTTGCATATGGCCATGTCTGAACTGGGGTGGCAGAGTGGGCTAAAGAACGGTGATGGATCAAACCCAGATCTGTTGACTGGGTATGAGTGTTTGATTAGTTCTGATGCTCCGTCCATCACCAACGCCTTTTGTACCGCTTTGTTCGCCATAAGTTGGCAGGGTATGTTCAGACGTGAGTCCCTTGCTTACTTTGCCACTGGATTCAAGCAAGCCTGGCTGAAGGCGGCTGAAATGCCAGAAATCGATCCTAGGAAGCTTGTTTCCGGTCCAGGGAAGGCGTGGCTTGGCAGTTCGGTCTGGACTGTTCCCATGAGGCACAGGGTCAGACTGATTTGCATATGGCCATGTCTGAACTGGGGTGGCAGAGTGGGCTAAAGAACAGTGATGGATCAAACCCAGATCTGTTGACTGGGTGTGAGTGTTTGATTGGTTCTGATGCTCCGTCCATCACCACCCCCTTTTGTACCGCTTTGTTCGCCATAAGTTGGCAGGGTATGCTCAGACGTGAGTCCCTTGCTCACTTTGCCACTGGATTCAAGCACGCCTCTCTGAAGACGGCTGAAATGCCAGAAACCGGTCTTAGGAAGCTTGTTTCCGGTCCAAGGAAGGGGTGGCTTGGAAGTTCGGGCTGGACTGTTCCCATGAGGCACAGGGTCAGACTGATTTACATATGGCCATGTCTGAACTGGGGTGGCAGAGTGGGCTAAAGAACGGTGATGGATTAAACCTAGATCTGTTAACTGGGTGTGAGTGTTTGATTGGTTCTGATTTTCCGTCTATCACCACCCCCTTTTGTACCGCTTTGTTCGCCATAAGTTGGCAGGGTATGCTCAGATGTGAGTCCCTTGCTCACTTTGCCACTGGATTCAAGCAAGCCTGGCTGAAGACGGCTGAAATGCCAGAAACCGGTCCTAGGAAGCTTGTTTCCGGTCCAGGGAAGGCATGGCTTGGCAGTTCGGGCTGGACTGTTCCCATGAGGCACAGGGTCAGACTGATTTGCATATGGCCATGTCTGAACTGGGGTGGCAGAGTGGGCTAAAGAACGGTGATGGATCAAACCCAGATCTGTTGACTGGGTGTGAGTGTTTGATTGGTTCTGATGCTCCGTCCATCACCACCCACTTCGGTACCGCTTTGTTCGCCATAAGTTGGCAGGGTATGCTCAGACGTGAGTCCCTTGCTCACTTTGCCACTGGATTCAAGCAAGCCTGGCTGAAGACGGCTGAAATGTCAGAAACCGGTCCTAGGAAGCTTGTTTCCGGTCCAGGGAAGGCATTGCTTGGCAGTTCGGGCCGGACTGTTCCCATGAGGCACAGGGTGAGACTGATTTGCATATGGCCATGTCTGAACTGGGGTGGCAGAGTGGGCTAAAGAACAGTGATGGATCAAACCCAGATCTGTTGACTGGGAGTGAGTGTTTGATTGGTTCTGATGCTCCGTCCATCACCACCCACTTTTGTACCGCTTTGTTCGCCATAAGTTGGCAGGGTATGCTCAGACGTGAGTCCCTTGCTCACTTTGCCACTGGATTCAAGCACGCCTCTCTGAAGACGGCTGAAATGCCAGAAACCGGTCCTAGGAAGCTTGTTTCCGGTCCAGGGAAGGCGTGGCTTGGCAGTTCGGGCTGGACTGTTCCCATGAGGCACAGGGTCAGACTGATTTACATATGGCCATGTCTGAACTGGGGTGGCAGAGTGGGCTAAAGAACGGTGATGGATTAAACCCAGATCTGTTGACTGGGTGTGAGTGTTTGATTGGTTCTGATTCTCCGTCTATCACCACCCCCTTTTGAACCGCTTTGTTCGCCATAAGTTGGCAGGGTATACTCAGATGTGAGTCCCTTGCTCACTTTGCCACTGGATTCAAGCAAGCCTGGCTGAAGACGGCTGAAATGCCAGAAACCGGTCCTAGGAAGCTTGTTTCCGGTCCAGGGAAGGCATGGCTTGGCAGTTCGGGCTGGACTGTTCCCATGAGGCACAGGGTCAGACTGATTTGCATATGGCCATGTCTGAACTGGGGTGGCAGAGTGGGCTAAAGAACGGTGATGGATCAAACCCAGATCTGTTGACTGGGTGTGAGTGTTTGATTGGTTCTGATGCTCCGTCCATCACCACCCCCTTTTGTACCGCTTTGTTCGCCATAAGTTGGCAGGGTATGCTCAGACGTGAGTCTCTTGCACACTTTGCCACTGGATTCAAGCAAGCCTGGCTGAAGACGGCTGAAATGCCAGAAACCGGTCCTAGGAAGCTTGTTTCCGGTCCAGGGAAGGCGTGGCTTGGCAGTTCGGTCTGGACTGTTCCCATGAGGCACAGGGTCAGACTGATTTGCATATGGCCATGTCTGAACTGGGGTGGCAGAGTGGGCTAAAGAACAGTGATGGATCAAACCCAGATCTGTTGACTGGGTGTGAGTGTTTGATTGGTTCTGATGCTCCGTCCATCACCACCCCCTTTTGTACCGCTTTGTTCGCCATAAGTTGGCAGGGTATGCTCAGACGTGAGTCCCTTGCTCACTTTGCCACTGGATTCAAGCACGCCTCTCTGAAGACGGCTGAAATGCCAGAAGCCGGTCCTAGGAAGCTTGTTTCCGGTCCAAGGAAGGGGTGGCTTGGCAGTTCGGGCTGGACTGTTCCCATGAGGCACAGGGTCAGACTGATTTACATATGGCCATGTCTGAACTGGGGTGGCAGAGTGGGCTAAAGAACGGTGATGGATTAAACCTAGATCTGTTAACTGGGTGTGAGTGTTTGATTGGTTCTGATTTTCCGTCTATCACCACCCCCTTTTGTACCGCTTTGTTCGCCATAAGTTGGCAGGGTATGCTCAGATGTGAGTCCCTTGCTCACTTTGCCACTGGATTCAAGCAAGCCTGGCTGAAGACGGCTGAAATGCCAGAAACCGGTCCTAGGAAGCTTGTTTCCGGTCCAGGGAAGGCATGGCTTGGCAGTTCGGGCTGGACTGTTCCCATGAGGCACAGGGTCAGACTGATTTGCATATGGCCATGTCTGAACTGGGGTGGCAGAGTGGGCTAAAGAACGGTGATGGATCAAACCCAGATCTGTTGACTGGGTGTGAGTGTTTGATTGGTTCTGATGCTCCGTCCATCACCACCCCCTTCGGTACCGCTTTGTTCGCCATAAGTTGGCAGGGTATGCTCAGACGTGAGTCCCTTGCTCACTTTGCCACTGGATTCAAGCAAGCCTGGCTGAAGACGGCTGAAATGTCAGAAACCGGTCCTAGGAAGCTTGTTTCCGGTCCAGGGAAGGCATTGCTTGGCAGTTCGGGCCGGACTGTTCCCATGAGGCACAGGGTGAGACTGATTTGCATATGGCCATGTCTGAACTGGGGTGGCAGAGTGGGCTAAAGAACAGTGATGGATCAAACCCAGATCTGTTGACTGGGAGTGAGTGTTTGATTGGTTCTGATGCTCCGTCCATCACCACCCACTTTTGTACCGCTTTGTTCGCCATAAGTTGGCAGGGTATGCTCAGACGTGAGTCCCTTGCTCACTTTGCCACTGGATTCAAGCACGCCTCTCTGAAGACGGCTGAAATGCCAGAAACCGGTCCTAGGAAGCTTGTTTCCGGTCCAGGGAAGGCGTGGCTTGGCAGTTCGGGCTGGACTGTTCCCATGAGGCACAGGGTCAGACTGATTTACATATGGCCATGTCTGAACTGGGGTGGCAGAGTGGGCTAAAGAACGGTGATGGATTAAACCCAGATCTGTTGACTGGGTGTGAGTGTTTGATTGGTTCTGATTCTCCGTCTATCACCACCCCCTTTTGTACCGCTTTGTTCGCCATAAGTTGGCAGGGTATGCTCAGATGTGAGTCCCTTGCTCACTTTGCCACTGGATTCAAGCAAGCCTGGCTGAAGACGGCTGAAATGCCAGAAACCGGTCCTAGGAAGCTTGTTTCCGGTCCAGGGAAGGCATGGCTTGGCAGTTCGGGCTGGACTGTTCCCATGAGGCACAGGGTCAGACTGATTTGCATATGGCCATGTCTGAACTGGGGTGGCAGAGTGGGCTAAAGAACGGTGATGGATCAAACCCAGATCTGTTGACTGGGTGTGAGTGTTTGATTGGTTCTGATGCTCCGTCCATCACCACCCCCTTTTGTACCGCTTTGTTCGCCATAAGTTGGCAGGGTATGCTCAGACGTGAGTCTCTTGCACACTTTGCCACTGGATTCAAGCAAGCCTGGCTGAAGACGGCTGAAATGCCAGAAACCGGTCCTAGGAAGCTTGTTTCCGGTCCAGGGAAGGCATGGCTTGGCAGTTCGGGCTGGACTGTTCCCATGAGGCACAGGGTCAGAATGATTTGCATATGGCCATGTCTGAACTGGGGTGGCAGAGTGGGCTAAAGAACGGTGATGGATCAAACCCAGATCTGTTCACTGGGTGTGAGTGTTTAATTGGTTCTGATGCTCCGTCCATCACCACCCCCTTGTGTACCGCTTTGTTCGCCATAAGTTGGCAGGGTATGCTCAGACGTGAGTGCCTTGCTCACTTTGCCACTGGATTCAAGCAAACCTGGCTGAAGACGGCTGAAATGCCAGAAACCGGTCTTAGGAAGCTTGTTTCCGGTCCAGGGAAGGCATGGCTTGGCAGTTCGGGCTGGACTGTTCCCATGAGGCACAGGGTCAGACTGATTTGCATATGGCCATGTCTGAACTGGGGTGGCAGAGTGGGCTAAAGAATGGTGATGGATCAAACCCAGATCTGTTGACTGGGTGTGAGTGTTTGATTGTTTCTGATGCTCCGTCCATCACCACCCCCTTTTGTACCGTTTTGTTCACCATAAGTTGGCAGGGTATGCTCAGACGTGAGTCCCTTGCTCACTTTGCCACTGGATTCAAGCACGCCTCTCTGAAGACGGCTGAAATGCCAGAAACCGGTCCTAGGAAGCTTGTTTCCGGTCCAGGGAAGGCATGGCTTGGCAGTTCGGGCTGGACTGTTCCCATGAGGCACAGGGTCAGACTGATTTGCATATGGCCATGTCTGAACTGGGGTGGCAGAGTGGGCTAAAGAACGGTGATGGATCAAACCCAGATCTGTTGACTGGGTGTGAGTGTTTGATTGGTTCTGATGCTCCGTCCATCACCAACCCCTTTTGTACCGCTTTTTTCGCCATAAGTTGGCAGGCTATGCTCAGACGTGAGTCCCTTGCTCACTTTGCCACTGGATTCAAGCAAGCCTGGCTGAAGACGGCTGAAATGCCAGAAACCGGTCCTAGGAAGCTTGTTTCCGGTCCAGGGAAGGCATGGCTTGGCAGTTCGGGCTGGACTGTTCCCATGAGGCACACGGTCAGACTGATTTGCATATGGCCATGTCTGAACTGGGGTGGCAGAGTGGGCTAAAGAACGGTGATGGATCAAACCCAGATCTGTTGACTGGGTGTGAGTGTTTGATTGGTTCTGATGCTCCGTCCATCACCACCCCCTTTTGTACCGCTTTGTTCGCCATAAGTTGGCAGGGTATGCTCAGACGTGAGTCCCTTGCTCACTTTGCCACTGGATTCAAGCAAGCCTGGCTGAAGACGGCTGAAATGCCAGAAACCGGTCCTAGGAAGCTTGTTTCCGGTCCAGGGAAGGCATCGCTTGGCAGTTCGGGCTGGACTGTTCCCATGAGGCACAGGGTCAGACTGATTTCCATATGGTCATGTCTGAACTGGGGTGGCAGAGTCGACTAAAGAACGGTGATGGATCAAACCCAGATCTGTTGACTGGGTGTGAGTGTTTGATTGGTTCTGATGCTCTGTCCATCACCACACCCTTTTGTACCGCTTTGTTCGCCATAAGTTGGCAGGGTATGCTCAGATGTGAGTCCCTTGCTCACTTTGCCACTGGATTCAAGCAAGCCTGGCTGAAGACGGCTGAAATGCCAGAAACCGGTCCTAGGAAGCTTGTTTCCGGTCCAGGGAAGGCATGGCTTGGCAGTTCGGGCTGGACTGTTCCCATGAGGCACAGGGTCAGACTGATTTGCATATGGCCATGTCTGAACTGGGGTGGCAGAGTGGGCTAAAGAACGGTGATGGATCAAACCCAGATCTGTTGACTGGGTGTGACTGTTTGATTGGTTCTGATGCTCCGTCCATCACCACCCCCTTTTGTACCGCTTTGTTCGCCATAAGTTGGCAGGGTATGCTCAGACGTGAGTCCCTTGCTCACTTTGCCACTGGATTCAAGCAAGCCTGGCTGAAGACGGCTGAAATGCCAGAAACCGGGCCTAGGAAGCTTGTTTCCGGTCCAGGGAAGGCATCGCTTGGCAGTTCGGGCTGGACTGTTCCCATGAGGCACAGGGTCAGACTGATTTGCATATGGTCATGTCTGAACTGGGGTGGCAGAGTGGGCTAAAGAACGGTGATGGATCAAACCCAGATCTGTTGACTGGGTGTGAGTGTTTGATTGGTTCTGATGCTCCGTCCATCACCACCCCCTTCTGTACCGCTTTGTTCGCCATAAGTTGGCAGGGTATGCTCAGACGTGAGTCTCTTGCTCACTTTGCCACTGGATTCAAGCAAGCCTGGCTGAAGACGGCTGAAATGCCAGAAACCGGTCCTAGGAAGCTTGTTTCCGGTCCAGGGAAGGCATGGCTTGGCAGTTCGGGCTGGACTGTTCCCATGAGGCATAGGGTCAGAATGATTTGCATATGGCCATGTCTGAACTGGGGTGGGAGAGTGGGCTAAAGAACGGTGATGGATCAAACCCAGATCTGTTCACTGGGTGTGAATGTTTGATTGGTTCTAATGCTCCGTCCATCACCACCCCCTTGTGTACCGCTTTTTTCGCCATAAGTTGGCAGGCTATGCTCAGACGTGAGTCCCTTGCTCACTTTGCCACTGGATTCAAGCAAGCCTGGCTGAAGACGGCTGAAATGCCAGAAACCGGTCCTAGGAAGCTTGTTTCCGGTCCAGGGAAGGCATGGCTTGGCAGTTCGGGCTGGACTGTTCCCATGAGGCACAGGGTCAGACTGATTTGCATATGGCCATGTCTGAACTGGGGTGGCAGAGTGGGCTAAAGAACGGTGATAGATCAAACCCAGATCTGTTGACTGGGTGTGAGTGTTTGATTGGTTCTGATGCTCCGTCCATCACCACCCCCTTTTGTACCGCTTTGTTCGCCATAAGTTGGCAGGGTATGCTCAGACGTGAGTCCCTTGCTCACTTTGCCACTGGATTCAAGCAAGCCTGGCTGAAGACGGCTGAAATGCCAGAAACCGGTCCTAGGAAGCTTGTTTCCGGTCCAGGGAAGGCATCGCTTGGCAGTTCGGGCTGGACTGTTCCCATGAGGCACAGGGTCAGACTGATTTGCATATGGTCATGTCTGAACTGGGGTGGCAGAGTCGACTAAAGAACGGTGATGGATCAAACCCAGATCTGTTGACTGGGTGTGAGTGTTTGATTGGTTCTGATGCTCTGTCCATCACCACCCCCTTTTGTACCGCTTTGTTCGCCATAAGTTGGCAGGGTATGCTCAGATGTGAGTCCCTTGCTCACTTTGCCACTGGATTCAAGCAAGCCTGGCTGAAGACGGCTGAAATGCCAGAAACCGGTCCTAGGAAGCTTGTTTCCGGTCCAGGGAAGGCATTGCTTGGCAGTTCGGGCCGGACTGTTCCCATGAGGCACAGGGTCAGACTGATTTGCATATGGCCATGTCTGAACTGGGGTGGCAGAGTGGGCTAAAGAACGGTGATGGATCAAACCCAGATCTGTTGACTGGGTATGAGTGTTTGATTAGTTCTGATGCTCCGTCCATCACCAACGCCTTTTGTACCGCTTTGTTCGCCATAAGTTGGCAGGGTATGCTCAGACGTGAGTCCCTTGCTCACTTTGCCACTGGATTCAAGCAAGCCTGGCTGAAGACGGCTGAAATGCCAGAAACCGGTCCTAGGAAGCTTGTTTCCGGTCCAGGGAAGGCATCGCTTGGCAGTTCGGGCTGGACTGTTCCCATGAGGCACAGGGTCAGACTGATTTCCATATGGTCATGTCTGAACTGGGGTGGCAGAGTCGACTAAAGAACGGTGATGGATCAAACCCAGATCTGTTGACTGGGTGTGAGTGTTTGATTGGTTCTGATGCTCTGTCCATCACCACACCCTTTTGTACCGCTTTGTTCGCCATAAGTTGGCAGGGTATGCTCAGATGTGAGTCCCTTGCTCACTTTGCCACTGGATTCAAGCAAGCCTGGCTGAAGACGGCTGAAATGCCAGAAACCGGTCCTAGGAAGCTTGTTTCCGGTCCAGGGAAGGCATGGCTTGGCAGTTCGGGCTGGACTGTTCCCATGAGGCACAGGGTCAGACTGATTTGCATATGGCCATGTCTGAACTGGGGTGGCAGAGTGGGCTAAAGAACGGTGATGGATCAAACCCAGATCTGTTGACTGGGTGTGACTGTTTGATTGGTTCTGATGCTCCGTCCATCACCACCCCCTTTTGTACCGCTTTGTTCGCCATAAGTTGGCAGGGTATGCTCAGACGTGAGTCCCTTGCTCACTTTGCCACTGGATTCAAGCAAGCCTGGCTGAAGACGGCTGAAATGCCAGAAACCGGGCCTAGGAAGCTTGTTTCCGGTCCAGGGAAGGCATCGCTTGGCAGTTCGGGCTGGACTGTTCCCATGAGGCACAGGGTCAGACTGATTTGCATATGGTCATGTCTGAACTGGGGTGGCAGAGTGGGCTAAAGAACGGTGATGGATCAAACCCAGATCTGTTGACTGGGTGTGAGTGTTTGATTGGTTCTGATGCTCCGTCCATCACCACCCCCTTCTGTACCGCTTTGTTCGCCATAAGTTGGCAGGGTATGCTCAGACGTGAGTCTCTTGCTCACTTTGCCACTGGATTCAAGCAAGCCTGGCTGAAGACGGCTGAAATGCCAGAAACCGGTCCTAGGAAGCTTGTTTCCGGTCCAGGGAAGGCATGGCTTGGCAGTTCGGGCTGGACTGTTCCCATGAGGCACAGGGTCAGAATGATTTGCATATGGCCATGTCTGAACTGGGGTGGGAGAGTGGGCTAAAGAACGGTGATGGATCAAACCCAGATCTGTTCACTGGGTGTGAATGTTTGATTGGTTCTAATGCTCCGTCCATCACCACCCCCTTGTGTACCGCTTTTTTCGCCATAAGTTGGCAGGCTATGCTCAGACGTGAGTCCCTTGCTCACTTTGCCACTGGATTCAAGCAAGCCTGGCTGAAGACGGCTGAAATGCCAGAAACCGGTCCTAGGAAGCTTGTTTCCGGTCCAGGGAAGGCATGGCTTGGCAGTTCGGGCTGGACTGTTCCCATGAGGCACAGGGTCAGACTGATTTGCATATGGCCATGTCTGAACTGGGGTGGCAGAGTGGGCTAAAGAACGGTGATAGATCAAACCCAGATCTGTTGACTGGGTGTGAGTGTTTGATTGGTTCTGATGCTCCGTCCATCACCACCCCCTTTTGTACCGCTTTGTTCGCCATAAGTTGGCAGGGTATGCTCAGACGTGAGTCCCTTGCTCACTTTGCCACTGGATTCAAGCAAGCCTGGCTGAAGACGGCTGAAATGCCAGAAACCGGTCCTAGGAAGCTTGTTTCCGGTCCAGGGAAGGCATCGCTTGGCAGTTCGGGCTGGACTGTTCCCATGAGGCACAGGGTCAGACTGATTTGCATATGGTCATGTCTGAACTGGGGTGGCAGAGTCGACTAAAGAACGGTGATGGATCAAACCCAGATCTGTTGACTGGGTGTGAGTGTTTGATTGGTTCTGATGCTCTGTCCATCACCACCCCCTTTTGTACCGCTTTGTTCGCCATAAGTTGGCAGGGTATGCTCAGATGTGAGTCCCTTGCTCACTTTGCCACTGGATTCAAGCAAGCCTGGCTGAAGACGGCTGAAATGCCAGAAACCGGTCCTAGGAAGCTTGTTTCCGGTCCAGGGAAGGCATTGCTTGGCAGTTCGGGCCGGACTGTTCCCATGAGGCACAGGGTCAGACTGATTTGCATATGGCCATGTCTGAACTGGGGTGGCAGAGTGGGCTAAAGAACGGTGATGGATCAAACCCAGATCTGTTGACTGGGTATGAGTGTTTGATTAGTTCTGATGCTCCGTCCATCACCAACGCCTTTTGTACCGCTTTGTTCGCCATAAGTTGGCAGGGTATGTTCAGACGTGAGTCCCTTGCTTACTTTGCCACTGGATTCAAGCAAGCCTGGCTGAAGGCGGCTGAAATGCCAGAAATCGATCCTAGGAAGCTTGTTTCCGGTCCAGGGAAGGCGTGGCTTGGCAGTTCGGTCTGGACTGTTCCCATGAGGCACAGGGTCAGACTGATTTGCATATGGCCATGTCTGAACTGGGGTGGCAGAGTGGGCTAAAGAACAGTGATGGATCAAACCCAGATCTGTTGACTGGGTGTGAGTGTTTGATTGGTTCTGATGCTCCGTCCATCACCACCCCCTTTTGTACCGCTTTGTTCGCCATAAGTTGGCAGGGTATGCTCAGACGTGAGTCCCTTGCTCACTTTGCCACTGGATTCAAGCACGCCTCTCTGAAGACGGCTGAAATGCCAGAAACCGGTCTTAGGAAGCTTGTTTCCGGTCCAAGGAAGGGGTGGCTTGGAAGTTCGGGCTGGACTGTTCCCATGAGGCACAGGGTCAGACTGATTTACATATGGCCATGTCTGAACTGGGGTGGCAGAGTGGGCTAAAGAACGGTGATGGATTAAACCTAGATCTGTTAACTGGGTGTGAGTGTTTGATTGGTTCTGATTTTCCGTCTATCACCACCCCCTTTTGTACCGCTTTGTTCGCCATAAGTTGGCAGGGTATGCTCAGATGTGAGTCCCTTGCTCACTTTGCCACTGGATTCAAGCAAGCCTGGCTGAAGACGGCTGAAATGCCAGAAACCGGTCCTAGGAAGCTTGTTTCCGGTCCAGGGAAGGCATGGCTTGGCAGTTCGGGCTGGACTGTTCCCATGAGGCACAGGGTCAGACTGATTTGCATATGGCCATGTCTGAACTGGGGTGGCAGAGTGGGCTAAAGAACGGTGATGGATCAAACCCAGATCTGTTGACTGGGTGTGAGTGTTTGATTGGTTCTGATGCTCCGTCCATCACCACCCACTTCGGTACCGCTTTGTTCGCCATAAGTTGGCAGGGTATGCTCAGACGTGAGTCCCTTGCTCACTTTGCCACTGGATTCAAGCAAGCCTGGCTGAAGACGGCTGAAATGTCAGAAACCGGTCCTAGGAAGCTTGTTTCCGGTCCAGGGAAGGCATTGCTTGGCAGTTCGGGCCGGACTGTTCCCATGAGGCACAGGGTGAGACTGATTTGCATATGGCCATGTCTGAACTGGGGTGGCAGAGTGGGCTAAAGAACAGTGATGGATCAAACCCAGATCTGTTGACTGGGAGTGAGTGTTTGATTGGTTCTGATGCTCCGTCCATCACCACCCACTTTTGTACCGCTTTGTTCGCCATAAGTTGGCAGGGTATGCTCAGACGTGAGTCCCTTGCTCACTTTGCCACTGGATTCAAGCACGCCTCTCTGAAGACGGCTGAAATGCCAGAAACCGGTCCTAGGAAGCTTGTTTCCGGTCCAGGGAAGGCGTGGCTTGGCAGTTCGGGCTGGACTGTTCCCATGAGGCACAGGGTCAGACTGATTTACATATGGCCATGTCTGAACTGGGGTGGCAGAGTGGGCTAAAGAACGGTGATGGATTAAACCCAGATCTGTTGACTGGGTGTGAGTGTTTGATTGGTTCTGATTCTCCGTCTATCACCACCCCCTTTTGTACCGCTTTGTTCGCCATAAGTTGGCAGGGTATGCTCAGATGTGAGTCCCTTGCTCACTTTGCCACTGGATTCAAGCAAGCCTGGCTGAAGACGGCTGAAATGCCAGAAACCGGTCCTAGGAAGCTTGTTTCCGGTCCAGGGAAGGCATGGCTTGGCAGTTCGGGCTGGACTGTTCCCATGAGGCACAGGGTCAGACTGATTTGCATATGGCCATGTCTGAACTGGGGTGGCAGAGTGGGCTAAAGAACGGTGATGGATCAAACCCAGATCTGTTGACTGGGTGTGAGTGTTTGATTGGTTCTGATGCTCCGTCCATCACCACCCCCTTTTGTACCGCTTTGTTCGCCATAAGTTGGCAGGGTATGCTCAGACGTGAGTCTCTTGCACACTTTGCCACTGGATTCAAGCAAGCCTGGCTGAAGACGGCTGAAATGCCAGAAACCGGTCCTAGGAAGCTTGTTTCCGGTCCAGGGAAGGCATGGCTTGGCAGTTCGGGCTGGACTGTTCCCATGAGGCACAGGGTCAGAATGATTTGCATATGGCCATGTCTGAACTGGGGTGGCAGAGTGGGCTAAAGAACGGTGATGGATCAAACCCAGATCTGTTCACTGGGTGTGAGTGTTTGATTGGTTCTGATGCTCCGTCCATCACCACCCCCTTGTGTACCGCTTTGTTCGCCATAAGTTGGCAGGGTATGCTCAGACGTGAGTGCCTTGCTCACTTTGCCACTGGATTCAAGCAAACCTGGCTGAAGACGGCTGAAATGCCAGAAACCGGTCTTAGGAAGCTTGTTTCCGGTCCAGGGAAGGCATGGCTTGGCAGTTCGGGCTGGACTGTTCCCATGAGGCACAGGGTCAGACTGATTTGCATATGGCCATGTCTGAACTGGGGTGGCAGAGTGGGCTAAAGAATGGTGATGGATCAAACCCAGATCTGTTGACTGGGTGTGAGTGTTTGATTGTTTCTGATGCTCCGTCCATCACCACCCCCTTTTGTACCGTTTTGTTCACCATAAGTTGGCAGGGTATGCTCAGACGTGAGTCCCTTGCTCACTTTGCCACTGGATTCAAGCACGCCTCTCTGAAGACGGCTGAAATGCCAGAAACCGGTCCTAGGAAGCTTGTTTCCGGTCCAGGGAAGGCATGGCTTGGCAGTTCGGGCTGGACTGTTCCCATGAGGCACAGGGTCAGACTGATTTGCATATGGCCATGTCTGAACTGGGGTGGCAGAGTGGGCTAAAGAACGGTGATGGATCAAACCCAGATCTGTTGACTGGGTGTGACTGTTTGATTGGTTCTGATGCTCCGTCCATCACCAACCCCTTTTGTACCGCTTTTTTCGCCATAAGTTGGCAGGCTATGCTCAGACGTGAGTCCCTTGCTCACTTTGCCACTGGATTCAAGCAAGCCTGGCTGAAGACGGCTGAAATGCCAGAAACCGGTCCTAGGAAGCTTGTTTCCGGTCCAGGGAAGGCATGGCTTGGCAGTTCGGGCTGGACTGTTCCCATGAGGCACACGGTCAGACTGATTTGCATATGGCCATGTCTGAACTGGGGTGGCAGAGTGGGCTAAAGAACGGTGATGGATCAAACCCAGATCTGTTGACTGGGTGTGAGTGTTTGATTGGTTCTGATGCTCCGTCCATCACCACCCCCTTTTGTACCGCTTTGTTCGCCATAAGTTGGCAGGGTATGCTCAGACGTGAGTCCCTTGCTCACTTTGCCACTGGATTCAAGCAAGCCTGGCTGAAGACGGCTGAAATGCCAGAAACCGGTCCTAGGAAGCTTGTTTCCGGTCCAGGGAAGGCATCGCTTGGCAGTTCGGGCTGGACTGTTCCCATGAGGCACAGGGTCAGACTGATTTCCATATGGTCATGTCTGAACTGGGGTGGCAGAGTCGACTAAAGAACGGTGATGGATCAAACCCAGATCTGTTGACTGGGTGTGAGTGTTTGATTGGTTCTGATGCTCTGTCCATCACCACACCCTTTTGTACCGCTTTGTTCGCCATAAGTTGGCAGGGTATGCTCAGATGTGAGTCCCTTGCTCACTTTGCCACTGGATTCAAGCAAGCCTGGCTGAAGACGGCTGAAATGCCAGAAACCGGTCCTAGGAAGCTTGTTTCCGGTCCAGGGAAGGCATGGCTTGGCAGTTCGGGCTGGACTGTTCCCATGAGGCACAGGGTCAGACTGATTTGCATATGGCCATGTCTGAACTGGGGTGGCAGAGTGGGCTAAAGAACGGTGATGGATCAAACCCAGATCTGTTGACTGGGTGTGAGTGTTTGATTGGTTCTGATGCTCCGTCCATCACCACCCCCTTCTGTACCGCTTTGTTCGCCATAAGTTGGCAGGGTATGCTCAGACGTGAGTCTCTTGCTCACTTTGCCACTGGATTCAAGCAAGCCTGGCTGAAGACGGCTGAAATGCCAGAAACCGGTCCTAGGAAGCTTGTTTCCGGTCCAGGGAAGGCATGGCTTGGCAGTTCGGGCTGGACTGTTCCCATGAGGCACAGGGTCAGAATGATTTGCATATGGCCATGTCTGAACTGGGGTGGGAGAGTGGGCTAAAGAACGGTGATGGATCAAACCCAGATCTGTTCACTGGGTGTGAATGTTTGATTGGTTCTAATGCTCCGTCCATCACCACCCCCTTGTGTACCGCTTTGTTCACCATAAGTTGGCAGGGTATGCTCAGACGTGAGTGCCTTGCTCACTTTGCCACTGGATTCAAGCAAACCTGGCTGAAGACGGCTGAAATGCCAGAAACCGGTCTTAGGTAGCTTGTTTCCGGTCCAGGGAAGGCATGGCTTGGCAGTTCGGGCTGGACTGTTCCCATGAGGCACAGGGTCAGACTGATTTGCATATGGCCATGTCTGAACTGGGGTGGCAGAGTGGGCTAAAGAACGGTGATGGATCAAACCCAGATATGTTGACTGGGTGTGAGTGTTTGATTGTTTCTGATGCTCCGTCCATCACCACCCCCTTTTGTACCGCTTTGTTCGCCCTAAGTTGGGAGGGTATGCTCAGACGTGAGTCCCTTGCTCACTTTGCCACTGGATTCAAGCAAGCCTGGCTGAAGACGGCTGAAATGCCAGAAACCGGTCCTAGGAAGCTTGTTTCCGGTCCAGGGAAGGCATGGCTTGGCAGTTTGGGCTGGACTGTTTCCATGAGGCACAGGGTCAGACTGATTTGCATATGGCCATGTCTGAACTGGGGTGGCAGAGTGGGCTAAAGAACGGTGATGGATCAAACCCAGATCTGTTGACTGGGTGTGAGTGTTTGATTGGTTCTGATGCTCCGTCCATCACCACCCCCTTTTGTACCGTTTTGTTCGCCATAAGTTGGCAGGGTCTGCTAAGACGTGAGTCCCTTGCTCACTTTGCCACTGGATTCAAGCAAGCCTGGCTGAAGACGGCTGAAATGCCAGAAACCGGTCCTAGGAAGCTTGTTTCCGGTCCAGGGAAGGCATGGCTTGGCAGTTCGGGCTGGACTGTTCCCATGAGGCACAGGGTCAGACTGATTTGCATATGGCCATGTCTGAACTGGGGTGGCAGAGTGGGCTAAAGAACGGTGATGGATCAAACCCAGATATGTTGACTGGGTGTGAGTGTTTGATTGTTTCTGATGCTCCGTCCATCACCACCCCCTTTTGTACCGCCTAGAGGCTAGAGCAGCCTGGTTTGGAACCAGATTTGAACCCCAAGCTTGGGTCCACAGCCTGTGATACAGGCGATCCCGTCCCAAAATGTAAGGGGCAATGCAATTGGACTCTGTTGCAAAGAAAGCTCTTTATTGCACTCTGACCAAGTTTGCGCTTTATAAAACTTCAACAAACACATGGTGCTGGACGTTTCTTGTGAGACTCCGCCTTCAGGGTTCAGCCCTATCCTAGGATAATCCGGATCTATGCTCTTAGCGAAAAGATTATTATTGTGCTACTGCGGGCGAAGCACGAAGAGTCTGCATTCTGCAACACACATCAAAACAGGAAAATGCCTCAGGAAGGTACACCTCAATCGAGTATGCCCCAGAGGTAAGATTGCAAGCTGATTTAGCTGCCTTCTAATGTATTGCTAGATTTCGAGTTGAGTGGTAATGGAACATCCGTTGATTCTGAAGAAAAAGCTAAATCCAGAGGACATTCTACAGATGATGTTCCCTCCACTATAGGCAGGGCCACTCAAATTATGTGATATTGCAGCTGTGGAATTTTCCAGATAATTATGGATTTGCTGCATTTGCTCATAATTCATCACCTGATCCATAATCTGCAGATTTTTACAAAAACTCTTTTACTTGCTCAATGGATCAAAAGTTGCTAAAAATGTGGCCGTGCAGTGGAAGCACCCAGTGCAAAGGCTGACTGGTCTCATTTCTGTTTCTTATTGCTGTATTTAGAAGTCAAACCGGTACTAATGAGGCAAAACCTATGCCAAAATAGTGTTGACATGTATAAAAGTGACAAAATAATGAGGTAATTCTATCACAAAATTTGCCTTTTATTGCTGCAGAATTTAATCTACCCTGCAGCCTAATTTGGTCCTCCCAGGTCACATCACATAATTTCAGTGGCTCCCTACTATAGAGCTAGCGTGGTGGAGATTTTCCACCAGTTAGTGTCCCCTGAATTTAGCATTTATTCCAGAAATCCAAGTATTTTTCAATTACCACTCTTCTAATATCCCTCTGTTTTGGTTTCTCTGGGACTTATGGCAAAAATGTTTGGTTCAACGGGTAACTGCTGAGTTGGGGTTTTATTTAGAGTTTGATCAATGGGATAGTCTGTCGCAAATGTGGGGCATGTCCCGTATGCAGTATTACAAGTTCTTTAGATCCTATGGCATTTGTAATAGGTCACTTTCCCAACGCTGATGCGTCAAAACCCTGCGCCTGCTTGAAGCAGGCGTAAGGCTTGACGCACCATGTTAGGTATGGGGTAGGTTGGAACAGTGCTGAAGTTGCGTCGCGCTTGCGATACAACTTCAGCACTGCGCCAACCTTACGCCGGCAGATACGTCACGCATCTGCTTGTCCTTGCGCCACGATGCACCGCATTGTAAATGCGGCGCATCTACGGTGGCGCAAGGGCAAACTTGCGTGACGCATCTTCCCTGGCGCATCCATGCTGATTTGCAGGGATGCCCCAGGGAACAGAAATCTGCCCCTTTGTTTCTTTGCTGGTGTTTAGGACTAGGAACAGGATCATTAGGTGGTGGTGGATGTAGGAATGTGGGATGAACGGTGTGGGATGTGTTAGAACTGTGTGAAGATTCATTAGGAGAACCATAAAGTGCTCTGAGTGAATATGAATTCTGAGGGGCTGAATATAGGATTAACTCAACCATAAAAATGTGGATGGCTTGGGGGTTTTCTCCATGAGTATCTTTACTTCTGGCACACACCTGGGTTTTTACGTCTGTTCCACCTTGTCCATCAAGGACGATACCATGCAAAGCAAAAAGCCTGGTCAACTTTACTCCTGTTAAACCTTTAAATGGAATTAAGCCGTTCCTCCCTACTAAAAACTCCCACTCCAGGGTTCAGGTCTTCATGCTCTCATGCACATTCAGTACAACCCATCTAACAATACTCCCACACTTTGCTGTGACACCTTTAACAAGCATTGGCAAAGGCAAAAGGTCTCACCTATGCAAGATATATTGGCTTTGTCAATGTGTTATTGTAAGTCATGTTGTACAGTCATGACTGAAAGTAAAAAAAACACGCCATGATGCGATGAATCCTGACCATGTCATAGCTTTTCTTTTTTACTTGGAACCATGCTGAACAGCATGGCAAAAAAATGTCAAAGGAAATAGCTTCTTTTTTGGCTTTGTTTATGGTTTTAAGCCATGTTTTTCAACAGCGTGGCTGCTGTTCAGTGTATCTGAAAGTAATGAAAAAGACCCCTATAATGCGGCCAGTGTTGACAATGCCATAGGTTTTTAATTTTTACTTTTAGCCATGCTGTACAGCAGCTGTGCAGCATGGCTAAAAAAAAATTGACATATCCGATAGATCTCACATTGAAAAGACCTATTTGCTTTATCAATGTTTTTTTTGCTGATGATGTTTAACGTCGTCAGTAAAAAACATTTTAGGTTAAGCATAGGGGCAGCGCGCATGTGCTGCTCGCTCTGCGAGGCATGCTGTATTGGGGTATGCATTGAAAGCCCCTCCCACTCTCCCCCCATATTTTTGATTGGCTTGTGTCATTGTCCTTCGTAAATGCTGGCTTCCAATTCGTTATGAGGCTTGTTAGTCACTCCTTACTACCTCCTTGTCTTTATTTGTTACCTCCCATAATGACTGGACCTTTTACTTGTCTAGTTACACGGTCTGCGTTATAAGGCGGTGAGCACTATTTTGTTAATAATGGGGAGAGTGGGGACTGCTTCTTGTATTTGCAGCACGCCCACAAGTGGCTGCCCCCTACCTCCACAGCATTCACGAGAAAATGGCAGCTGCTTTTTGCTTTCAAAAAGGTTAAGCTGAACTCAGCGTCCGATTCAGGGACACTGCACTCGGTTTCATGTTTCTTTTTTACTTGGATGCTGAGTGCGGCGCCGCTTCATCAACGCCCGTTCCATCACCAAAAATAACATCTACTTTCACGATTTCGTGACAGCTAGGAATCCAGCATGGGTTTTTATCACAGAGACTTGGGCCACAGACACATCGGGAAATGATCTCCTCCTAGCCATCCCAGAGAACTATGCCCTACAGAGATTAGACAGAGTTAAACGTAGAGGTGGCGGCCTAGCTATCCTTCACCGGTCTCATCTCACTTGTAGAACTAATGCTCTGTCAAAACTATCAGACCCCTTTGAGGCCCTTCATTTCTGTATTTCATCATCACCATCCTCATCATTCTCAGGGATTCTGATGTATAGGCCCCCTGGGCTGAGATCACAGTTCAGCAGTGACCTGTTTAGATTATTAGAACCTTACGCAGGCAAACCGCACTTCACCATACTAGGGGACCTTAACTTTCATCTAGAGGACATCACATCTAAAGATACTATATCCTTGATTGATCCTCTAGATGCTTGCGGTTTCACACAGCTGGTCAGGGAACCCACACATAGAGCAGGCCATACGCTGGACGCAATTTTTTCTAATGACTCCCGGATCATGACAGGCCCACCGGAACAGCTAGTTTGGACTGACCACTTAGCAGTACCTATCGTACTTACCACCTCTAGTATAGAGTTTCCCATGAAGGAGTTTTCTTCAAGAGAATGTAAGCGAAATTACAAAAATATCTCTAATGAATCCCTGGCCCCGTTTTTCGGAACCTTTTCCCTGACTTCAGACCCAGAGAAGGCAGCCTCGGAACTAGCCAACTGCATTTCTGGGGCTGTGGATATTTTAGCTCCTGCCACCCCTAGGTATGCTGCGAGGCGTAAACCCTCTGCCCCGTGGTTTGGGGAGCAACTTAGGCTGATGAGACAAGGATGTAGAAGACAGGAAAGACAGTGGAGGAGGACATGGGACACTAAGGATAGAGAGCTGTACAAAAGTTCCCTAAAGATTTATAAGACCTCAGTTATCAAAACCAAACAAGACCACTTCTCCAACATTACTACATCCTTGACATCATCTAGGGAACTTTTCAAAATCGTAGATTCCCTCTGCTCATTACAGACACCTGATCCTATAATAGGCTCTCAGGAGCTCTGTGACAACATCTCAAGCTTCTTTCACACGAAAATTGTAGACATTTCCATGCAATTGGAAATACAGAGGAAGCGTCTGGGAACACATATAGCCACGGATCTGTCAATTTTAGAAACATGGTCAAAGGATCCTGACAAGACCCTTACCAAATTCCCTCCGGTCACTCTGGAAAATCTTAACCTCCTGCTGAATAGGACGAAGTCCTCCTCTCCCTTGGATCCATGTCCGCTTAAAACTCTGAAGGAATGCAGGGACACCTTCCTTCCCTACATCTTGGAGGTTATGAATAGTGCTTTACAGCACGGTGTATTTTCCTCGGCTTGGAAGAGGGCCATCGTCAGGCCGTTACTGAAGAAACCCTCTTTGGATCCTGCAGTGCTAAAAAACTTAAGACCTATTTCTCTTCTACCTGCTCCAGCCAAAATGCTTGAGATATACCTGAACCATCATCTGTCTGCCTTCCTGGACTCCTCTGGATTCCTTGATCAGACTCAACATGGTTTCAGAAAACTACACAGCACAGAGTCTGCACTCACTGTTGTGACCAACAACATCAGGATGAATGTAGACAAAGGACAGACCACGATGCTGGTCCTATTGGATCTGACCGCTGCATTCGACACCCTTTCTCCCTCAGTCTTAACATCTCGACTGAGGGAGTTGGGGGTGGAGGGGCCCGCCCTTAACCTTCTATCCTCCTTTCTAGAGCTTAGGGAGCAGAGGGTCCAAATGGGCAAATACCTCTCCCCTGTAAAGTCCTTGCAATGTGGGGTGCCACAAGGGTCGGCTCTAAGTCTGACCCTATTCAACATCTATGTGGCCCCACTTGCTAGACTAGTAAGATCTCAGGGGATGGAGGTAGTGTCGTATGCAGACGACACCCAGATCATGGTGTCCCTGCCACGGTCTGTCAGCACCACAGCGTTCAGCTTCAGGAGTTGCATGCAATCGGTTGCCGATTGGATGACGCTCAATTCCTTGAAGCTAAATGGCGACAAGACCGAGGTGCTGATATTCGGAAAGGACAGGGACGCCTGGTCGAGTGAATGGTGGCCGCCATCACTGGGAACCTGTCCGACCCCTTCACAGTCGGCAAGAAACCTGGGGGTCATCTTTGACATTGAGCTGGCCATGAACCTACAGATCAATAGAACTGTAGCTACCTGCTGGGGAGTTCTAAAAATCCTTCGCAGAATAGCTCACTACTTATCCCCGCAGGCAAGAAAACAAACAGTGGTAGCATTGGTTGGATCTCGCTTAGATTATTGCAATGCGCTATACACTGAGATTAACAAGGGATTGGTACACCGTCTGCAAGTAACACAGAATGCAGCAGCGAGATTTGTTCTGGACCTTCCTTGCTCCGCCTCCGCCACATTAGCCAGGAAGAATCTTCATTGGCTACCCATTGAGCAACGCATCTCTTTTAAAATTACTTGCCTAGTCCATAAGGCTCTTACAGCAGGACCGGCCGACGGACTGGAATCTCTGCTTTCTAACTATGTACCCAGCAGATGTCTCTGATCTTCTCAACAGAACCTCCTTGTTATCCCCTGCACTAAAAAGACAAGATGGGGAGGTAGAGCCTTTGCATCAGTGGCCCCTCGACTATGGAATGCTCTCCCCTGCGAGCTCAAGGCCCTTTCATCCTTGCCCCTCTTTAAGAGAGCTCTCAAGACCTGGTATTTTGGGAAAGCCTACTATTAAGCATTGCATGGTTATTCAATATATTATGTTAGGCGCCTTGATGCCCATTGGGCTGAGTTATGCGCGTTATAAATGTATTTTCATTTCATTTCATTCAGGGACGCCGCACTCTGTTTAAAAAACATTTTGGTGTAAGGGCAGCTGCTGACTTTGGAACTGCAGAAGCAGGTTCTAGTTTCAGAGTCGGATCAACATCCTGTGATTATGGGCAAATCACTTGAAGTAAAAAACAAATGAGTAACGTTACTGGTGTTCATGTAAAGCGCTCCGAACACCTTTGGGTCGAGTTTGCGCTATATATAACTGCAAAAAGATAAATAATGGACATCTAAATTATGTAATCCGCTTCTACACAGAAACTCATTCCTCCAGTTTAAGGCAGTAGACCGCCTATCTAATTGTTAGATATTTTTTATAGATATTGCACGCGAAGAAATCATTAACATGCGCAGTTTTCTCAAGGATTACCGATACGGCGAGGAAGAGGAGAGGGCAGCCCGGGGACGCCGCAGTACAGTTACATGTTTTTTACATTTATTTTTAATTAATGTTTTATTACTTGTTAATAGGGGGGGTGGAGGCGGGGGCTGGCCAACTCCGCTCTGCTGTGTGGTGTGTGGAGATTTGCCTTCTCTGCTTTCTCGGAATGCGGAGAAGGCAAATCTCCGCACACTCCGCAGGCGGAGCGGAGTTCTCCGCCCGGAGTTAGAACATATGTCAAAGGGAGCTTATGTAATCTACAGTAATGGTTTCCAATACCTTTGAGGTAGTGCAGGGCATTAATGCTTCAGCTGGCTAATATCAACAAAAAACATTTGCAAAACCAATAGGTCTACCAAGGCAGACAAAACATCAAACGTACATCACTCAATCAGCAAAACATTAAAAACTTTTTTATTGACAAAAATCTACACTTACTCTCTACACAATTACTGTAGAATAGAGAAAAACAAAATAGAACCTCTCGCAAAGGCGAGACCTATTGGATTTGCCAATGCTTGTTTTTTGCTTGTGACAGTATTATTCTCCTTTTGTTTTAGTTTACAACGTAGTAGTATAGCACTTGTTTCTCCTCCCACCCAAGCTTTCTTGCATATTCCCTGCCAGAGGCCCTTTAGTGATCTATTATGTGACACATAAATCTCCTAGGAACCATTTCTGACTTTCCCAGGATTGTTGACATGTTGAAGTTGTCTATGCTATTTTAAATGATGACTTATTTGCCTTCCACTGCTGTTTTCACTGTTTCTTTATTTTCTAGAATGCATGGGTGAGTAGCCATGGAAATTTCTTTCACAGCAGGAAGGAGTGTCTGAAATTAACATTGGCATAGTTTATGATGTGGTTGTGCACACATGCAACTAAGGGACTTTGGACTTTATAACACAGAGACTTTAAAACATACCCCCCTTATTTTCCATCATAAACAATTTTGCAATAAATAATGTAATCATGTTTTCCAAACAAAAAAAACATACAAATGCTTTAAAATATTGAAAAGGCATTTTACTTCATGCTCAGGGTTTAACCGCAATTAAACTTTTTTTGCTGAAAAAAGGCTAACATCTCAAATAAAAGCGTAGAAAGGAAGAAAGCTGTCACCTGTGGATAGATTGTGAGTTTTAGGTGGTTGAAGGAAGTATCCATATAATTCTCATATTTGGAAAAAAACTAAGGAGTACTGTTACAGAATACCATGATGCTGCTGAAGCTGATCTTGTATAACTGTATACCCGGGGAGGGGAAACCAAAAAATATTTAAGGGCACTGGTAGATTCTTCATAAGTTTGTATTGTGGCTCACTCAGTTCATCCAAAGTGATCTGGACCCCGGATAAGGAATATTGATGTGTTTCGACCTCTGTTTCGACCTGGTGTTTCCTGTGTAGAAGAATAAAGTGTATATGGATTTTAAGGGAAGAATCGAATTGGGTGTTGAAAAAAGTACTCATCTGGCAACCACTGTGTGAAACATACTTCTTCCAGAAAGGGATTCAAGTGCTCCTAAAGGGTGGGAAGAACCATAAAGTTGGTATTGTGAACCCAAAACTGTTAGAAGAAGAAATTTAGATGCTGATGAGATTAGTTAGAAGATAATTATGCAGCCCCTTTACCTTACTGTGAATAATTATTAAGTGAAGTACCTTTAGTTGAAGTATATCCTTTGAAGTGGGCAGGAAGCTGTCTCATTGGTTCAGAGAAAGGAAACCTGGCTGAGCAGAGTCCTGTCAGTCAGATGACCTTCTTCAATGATGTCCTAGGTCCCATTCCAATGCAACGGTGGCATCTGCTGTAGGCGCATAACGTCCCTAATCAAATCAATTGTCACTTTGTTGGTGGAGGACTCTCTCTACTGTCCCTTCAGAGATGTGTTGGCTTGCTGTGTGGCTGGCGTTTTAGATATTGCTGGGCATTCAGCATTCCAATTTAAAGCAATTGGTGCCGCGTTCTTCTGACACTGATATGGTTGGTGTGTCATTGCTGCAGCAATGAACGGATGTACAATAAAATTTCTGAAGTAGGGGAGGGTTTCAGGAGCCGGAAATCGGCTCAAGTACTTATGGTCATGACAACAGTAAAAATGAGAAGACCAATACAAGCGACTTGTGATCCTCTTCAGTATAAGAGGACTGTACCTAGATCTAATACAGGAAACTACCACTCAAGCCTTACCCATCGCTAGAGTTCATGATAAATGTGGTTCCATGGCAAAGAGCGAGACAATACAGATTGCCAGTAAATTCTATGTGAAATAACTTGTGCTCCCTTAAAAATGAAAAGATTAAAATGCAGGTCAGCTAAAAAGGTAGCATGTATGGAAAACAGGTCTGGTTTTAGTGTGACTGTATGCATTTGCGAAACTAAGAAAACAGACAACTGAATCAAAATATTGCATATGGTAGTTGTGGGACGGAGGGCTCACTGGATGGTCCTTCAGCAGAAAATATTTTTGTAGGTGTCTCTTAAACTTTACAGGCAACTAAAATGGGTTTTATATGAGAAAAACAACTTTTTTTGTTTTAATAAGCTGTTTTAATGACCGCAAACAAGTTTGGTACATCTGGCCCAGCCTGCCTAAAGTTGTGCGGTATCGCCAGTTCACAGTTGGTAATCACTATTTCGTAGATGCCTTACGGTATATATCTGTTGGTGTTTGTTAGAACGTTAGTCTGTGTGTTCGCGGACATCTGTTTGGGTGATGCTGTCTGTGCATTTATTGCATGTGTGATCTGAGACAATAGGTGTCTGTGCGCATGCGCAGCCCAACACACCACTCAAAAACGGTACGACCTTCAAAGTGATAACATCATTAGTGGCGGAGACAGCACCATTCAGCCTCAAGCGGGTTGAGGCCTCCAAAGCGCTGCATGCTTGTGGCGATGGCCAATACTAACGACCGGAAATGCAGGGCTAGGACTCCCAAATGTAGTGTGTTTTGGTTAGTAAAGCTGGCCTGCCTGTGAGCACTCCAAGATGAATTGGCACTTAACAACACTTCAGCCCCGTCTGGATTCTGTCGTGTGATTGGTGGGTTAAACACTGACCCCCCTTCAGCTGCCTAATCGTAAGTGTGGCGCAGTCGCAATGACGGACTGAGCCTAAAAGCAACGATGTTCCCTTCCGCGCCACCATTAAACCAATCACACTTCTCTCTCTGCTCTGAGAGAAGAAAGAGGAAAACAAAGCACCTTTTATAGCCATTCTCTCTCTCCCTCACCTTCCGACACAATATTATTTCATGGTAACCTGTCCAAGGAGCAAATTGCCTTTTGCTGGCCCGGCTCGGTTTCTCGGAGAAGCCGGGTCTATCGATTGTGACAAGGCGCTGCGATCCCTGAGATAAAGAATCAATGGCAGATGTAATGTGGCTCCGCTGAATCAGAAAAGTATCCGGCTAGTTCTAGAAAGAACGAGAAGGAGACAGCTCCAGCTGCCGGCCGCTGCAGGAGGGACACGCGGCGCCGCCACTGGGCCAGCTGGTGGGTGGAATGTTAAATTGTGCAGGGATCACAATTACAAGTGGTGCAATGTTTATCGCACCCAGTCCCGCACTACGTACCGGACATATTACCCCTGTTTGTGCCACAGTGCACACTTAAACGGGTGTGCCTGGAGCAAACGGGTACAATGCTCTCTATTGCAAGTAATGTGCTGCCCCCAGGGAAGCCACAAACGTGCCCTGGCCTGAGGGCAGCGCATTAGTGAAATACAGAGCTAATGTTTGAATCAGCTGCTCCGTCTTTCATTCTGGAGGCCGCACCCACCTGCACTTTAAAGAGGGGACAGAGAACCCCTGCAGGCAGGTGCAGGGAGTGAGTGCACCTGCCTTGCGAGTGATGTCTGGGAGGTTAATGGGGCCCCTTTCACCCTTTGCATGGGTTGCACTCAGGCGGTGCACTGACTGCGTGCCACCTTTTTGAGTCAGAGTCAGCAGTGACATCTCCTCCGCTAAGGCAGAGGAGCCTCACCCCACTGCTTTTGAGCAGTGAAATAAAGGAAACATAAAATGACAACAAAGTTATTATCATTTTATGTTTCTGTGCTGCTTTGTGGGTGGGCGGGGCTGCTCTGCTGTCAGAGCAGGGTAGAAGTTGTCTGCCCACTCCTAAGTGCACATGACTTGCCGGCTCTCTGGGGCCGGCCAAAAAAGTCATGCACACTTTGCATGTTCTCCATACAGGCTGCATTACAGCCTGCCTGGAGAACATCCCCAGGCCTCCATTCCCTGGCTGAGCGCCGATCCACAGCACTCAGACCAATCACAATGCTTCATTGCAGCATTGTGATTGCTCAGGAGAGCTTGGGTGCTTCCTGGTTCCTGTTCAGAACCAGAGGAGTCCTAACGCAGAGGCGATATGGTAAGTTGATATTTTTAAAATATTTTTTTTACACACCCCTGCCCCGCCACCCCCGACTGGTGCCGGCTGTCACTGAGAGTCAGTGATGGCCTCTTTGTCTCTGCAACCCCATGCTAATGAGGGAACGTGCCCTGAAAATAGCCCCAGTATTCTATGTGCATCAGCACTATCTGTATTACAGAAGAAGCCGCAGAAGAAGGCACACAAGCATCGGCACCTTCTTCTGTAATACTACAGTGCCCCATAATTGCCCAGTAGTTACCAGGGGCTGAATTATGCATAGTGCCCCGGGGGCAGAGCTGGCATGTGCACCCACTTGATGCACCGCAAGGCACTATGGTATTACAGAAGGAGCTGCAGATGCTTGTATGACACCTTCTGTAATACAGAGAGTGCTGGCACACATGCATCACCAGCGCTATCCTGAGAGGGCATTTCCCCATTTGATGACGGCTTGTAAGTAGCCGCTCCATATTACACTGAATGTGCTGTCTGAAAGTCCATCATCCCCTTTGGCATCGCTTCGGTCGCCAAGGCAGCAGTGAGTCCGCCGCTGCCCGAGGGGCAGTATTTCGATTGGAATAGGGTGCACTGTCCCTATTGGTGCATGATGCACCTGTTTAAAGGTGCGGCATGGTGCAAACAGGTATAGTGCACCCTGTCTATAAAATGGTCCGAGGTATGATAAAGATTACAACCTTTGTTAAATTTCTGTAGAGCAAACCTTACAGATATTAACAACTAGAAGAGGCCAGTATTTACTGGGACAGGCAGACTTTGGTGCAGTTTGGTGCATAACAAGTGAAGCAGTAGTTGGTGTGATATTTATCGCACCTGATAAAATTCGACTTTGCCAAGTTGGGATTTATCAGGTGTAATAAATACCACCTCAATTATGTGTTTTTGGGAATTTGGCTTACAACAGCAAAATCTGCATGTTCCGGTAAATATTGGATTTTATTCCCGAGATAAATATCATCAGGTTTGACCTGTCTATATTTATCTCAAAACTCATGATTATCACATGTGTGGTAACAGCAGTTACCACACAGTGCAATCACCCGGCCCGCTCGTAATGAGGGCTTGAGCCCAAAATCCTTATGTTACTCCCCGAAAAGTTGTAATAGGCGATAATCATCTCATGCAATAAATTCTGAACCCTTTGTTGTCGGATTTTTATCAGATGCAATAATGACATGACTGCTCGCAATTAGGCCCACTGTGTCAACATCTGTGACGCATTATTGGGATCTCAGAGCGGTCTTCCACCTGTGAAACTTTCTATGCTGTTGCTGTGACTGTCAAATGGCCCTGTGTCATGAGGACTGCATGCACCAGCCTCTACCCCAGTATTTACATCAACACCCACACCAAACTCTACACTCAGGACAGTTGATATGGGGGCATGAACCACTGGACAGGGAGACAAATACACCTAAATGGGAAGCCACCTACACTTCAAGAGGCAAGAAGGGGGAGATAGAAAGCGATTGGGAAAAGCAGTACAGACACTGGTACATACATGAAAACAATGAAAAACTGAAAGTGAAACTCTGGGCAAGTACAATTTTAGGTGGGAAGTGTTCCATTTTACATGCATCCATCCACAATAAGCACTGTAATTTTCTCCACCTTAAAAGTGACTGTGCTGGACAATTCTTAGCATTGTTGAGCCAGGAAATGCAGAAAACAGGATTCCAGGCAGAATGCTAAGTCATTAAGGTTAATAAAATGGCATTGAGGCCTACCTGGGATAAAGTAAGACCAACTTCTAACTAGAGTTTGATTTTCTATAAAGTTTATGAAACCAGTGCAGCTGTGTCCTGACATGAGCATGGCACCTTAGGCAAATACAACCAGAATGCTTAGAAGCTTTAAATAGTGTATACATTATGGAACAAAGAAACTTTGAGTAGCATTGATTCTAGGTGGAGAAAGAGTTAGACGGGGAGATGGGATCACATAACCACACCAGGAATATGAGAGGGATATTGTACCTCAATTAAGGCTGCTCTTTACTACCCAACCAGAAATTAGGAGTGGCCATTTTTCTTTCCAACATTCCCTTGGAGAACTTGAACTTTCTATTTAAATGAACTAATATCTTTCTAGATATGAACGTGTTATTTTTAGAAAATATACCGAAAAATGTTTCACCAGTCCTGTCTTATTGTCTTATTAGTCTTATTGTGTTATATAGTGTTATTATATACTTGGCAATAACTTTATGCCAGTCATTGGCTTACATCTACGAGTATTCTAATCAGGTGCCAATTATGGCGATCATGCCTACAGATAGTCCCAAGATATGCTAGTCATTGCCACCATGTTACCGAGTATCCCCATAATACAGCAATGCCTTCTTGTGCCCAGGTCACAAATAAAATGCCAGTCAATATCATTATGTGTCCCAAAAGTCTCATCATATGTAGGTCATTGCAATTATATGCCAAGGTTTCCCAGTTCAATGCCAGTTTTACCGTTACATGACCCCCTTTTTATAACTGGACATAAGTCAGTGCCATTATGTGCCAGTTACCCCACCATATGTTAGTCATTGCCATAATTGTATTGTATTGTAAATGCATTTATATAGTGTTTACTACTCCTGACGAGGCGTTGAAGCGCTACTCCTGAACCTATAAAGGATTAGTGTTAAATTATTATAGTGAAATATGAAAGTAATTTGAGTGGTGGATAGGTTAGGCAGTTATTTGGATTCAGAAGGATAGCGGAGGGATAGAAGAGGGAAAAAGGTTTGCATTTATATTGTGCTTGCTACCCCTGATGAGGTGTTGAAGGACTTTTTTCAGCGGGTAGCACGCTACTCTGGAACCCATAAAGGATTAGTGGTGAATTGGTATAGTGAAATATGAAATTTGAGAAGTGCACTTGTTAGTCTCTAATTTTTATTGAAAAGGATAGTGGAGGGATAGAAGAGTGAAGGATTTAGACTTTTTGTTTGTTTTGGGGGTCATAGCAGTAGGAGGAGGCTTGGGATGAGTAAAAAGGGATGTGGAGGGGAAGAGTCAGAGGGAAGAGTTTAGAAAGGCCTGTTTTGGGGGATAAGCATAGTAAAAGAGGTATCAGAAGGTGCAAGGAGGGGTAGAGTAGGAAAGAGTCTAGAAAGGGCTATTTTGGGAATCATAGTTGTCGTATGGGGTTTGGGATGAATGAGAGAGTGGATATAATGTGCTCATGCCTCCCTAGAACATAACAGTCTTTGAAATGTTGTCATTACATTAATGTACTCAAACTTTCATTACATATTCTAGTAGGTCCATTCATTCACTCAAGTGCCCCATGCCATGCCAGTCTTTTCCATCATGTGTCTAGGTATGACCCATCGCATGCTAGCATTGCCATTGTGCTGCGGCCAGGTATCTCCTGTCATGTGGCAGTCAATGCCCTCATGTGCCCAGATATCCCCATCAAACAGAAGTCAATAGCTGGGAGGAGGGGCAGGCCTTCACTTCTTTCATAGGGTCTATAAGGAAAGCGTGGCCCCTTCCGGAAGCCACTCTATCATCCCCGGGTGACACAAGGGTTACGGAAAGGATGTCCTCTGGAAAGCAGTGCCAGAAAGCACAAGGATGAAAAGGCCCAAAGCCACAAAAAGTCTGTTGTTGGAAAACGAGGCAGTATCGGTGAGGCCTGCACAAATAACATGACTACATTTGTCCTTCACTGGGAACCAAACACCCAATTGTAGCGCCTGACTCTCAGAGGGTAGCGTTGCAGAGCAGTCTGAGGCTTACTCAAGGGAGGTGGTGTGGGCTAGTAATCGCCATTTGCAGGTGTGCAGAAATAACACTCAATAATTGATTGTCCAGTCTGTACTTTGCTTTATAAAAGTAAGAGTACATTTATTAAACACACACACTACTCAATACTATGCACCAATTTACAAATATACATAAGCCGTTGGAATTACTTTGTGAATTTGCATAATATCTCCACCCCTCCCGCAGGGGGGATGGGGTCTAGTACCACCACTCCCATGTATGCACATCATCTTGCCCCCAAAGCAGTTAGTTGAACATAACCTGGAGCGAAGGCCCTGCGCACTGGCACCATCCCAGTGGCGACCCACCCCATTATCTGAACAAGACTTTAAAATAGGTAACCCTGCCTTGGTGACACATAACCCTGACTGAGCATTTCCTACAGACCATGAAGTATACACCTCTACGTCTTAAGGGCTAGCAATCTGGGTTCTTTGCCTAAGCGCAGCAGCAAGAATACATGTGTAAGCATCACTTTAGAATGGCAGTACTCATCACATTTGTGGATCATTAGAATGCATTGCAATTACAGCCCCTAAAGGCATCATAGATGAAATCACAGGATTACGCATATACAGCCAGACACCCCAGCAGGAATGTCTGGCAACATAACCCCACTTTGCTTACGATATCACCTTACACAGGTACTTCACATTACACATGTGACCTTCAGTCCCTCTAAAAGAATTAACCATGGTAAATGCATTACTGGTGCAATTACATCTCTTCATCTCCAGGGGATGCCCTTCTCCAGACATCCTCAACTCAGCCCTTCACTCCTTGATGCACTTCTCCATACAACCTCAGCTGTAGAACAAAAGATCCAGCCCAGAAGGTGTTAAAATGCTGGCTGAGCCCTTGAGGGGTTATCCTTTTCAAGTCCCCAGGAGACTTAGGGGGGGACTTCCATTTTTGTGCTGGGGGAGACTGTGTTGCTCCTACAGCTCCTCCTGCATCCTTTGCACCCGTGTGGTGGTGACCCCATTAACCTGGGGCCACCACAGGCAGAGAAAAACGCTGTATGCCCTTGCAGGCCTGTCCAGGCCTTCAAGGCAATATGGGGCGATTCCTTCGGTTCCATGAATATTGGATGAGAGGCTCTCCCGCTGTGCCGGGGAGAGCCGCGCTGGTGGTGCTGGCGGTCTTCCACCGAGTTCTCGCATCGTTGGGGGGCCCGGTCCCACCCGGGCTCCCAGGTGTGTGTTTTCTGCGGTTCGGGGAGCCCACCCCCGGCCGCTCTTCTTTTTGCGGGCCCGGTCCCACCTGGGTCCCCGCATTACCCCTCTTCTTTTCCTTTTTGGGGTCCCGGTCCCACCCAGGACCCCCGCATGTCCACACGTTGGAAGGCAGACCACCCCTGGCCGCCCACGCCGGCTCCCCTCCCGGCCAGCACCCTCGCGTGCTGCCACAGGAGCCGGCAGTGCAGTTCTGGCCTGCCCGCTCCGGCGGGCAGACGCGCTGGACTTCTCCTGTCCTCGGTGTGTGCGGGGGTTGGCACGAGGCGCTCCCCCACCTCCATCTTCGGCGGGGGCCAGGGTCGGCTCCTGGCCCCCTTGCAGGGCATTTTCACGGGGAGCGCGATGGCGCTCCCCGGCTTGCATCTTTGCGGGGGGGAGCGACGGAGCTCCCCTGCCTCCCCTGTTGCTGGGAGCCAGGGTGGGCTCCTGGCCACCTGATTCGGGGGACACTTCACGGGGAGTACGATGGTGCTCCCCGACTTTACTTCGTGTTGGGTGCTGCCCCCGGGACCTGACCCCCCCCCGGGGGCATCTTCTAGACCGGCGGCGGAGTCCCACGCGCTTCGCCGTCGGTCAGCCAAAGGTCAAAGGTTGCCTACCTTCTGGGGGCCTGATCTCAGCCCCCAGGGGACCGATCTTGTTGATTTTGTCCTCTTCTTGCTCCTGGTGGCACTCCCCAGCCACTGGGAGCACTCTCCTTTGCCCTCTGGGTCTCTGAGAGAGAAGATTCAGCAGGGAGCTGTCTTCACTGGCTCCCTGTGCCAGCCTTTCACCTGGCTCTCCTCCTGGGCCTGTCTTCTTCCTGAGCAGAGGCCCCTGCTTCTGCGCACTGGTGCTGGTCTCTTCTCCTGGCGCTGTTCAGGATTCTGGGATAGTCAGGGGGTTCCTCCTTCCAACTGCCCATTGTGCCAGGCTCCAGCACCTCTGCCTCAGCAGACCACACCCCAGTGAGAGCTCCGCTTCCTGTGCAAGTTCTTTTAAGAAGTTGAGGAGGGGGCTGGCAGGAAGTCCCTGTTTGCCCTATCACACAGCGACACATCACTTCCCTGCCCCTGCTCCTTCCTTCCTGCCCAGGCCTCTGAGTTGGTTCAAGATGGCATCGTCCAGGGTCTCCTGTCACATGGTCTCTGAAAAAGCCCCTTACCCCCAGAGCTGCATTTTCCCTTTTCCACTAGGTGCCTGGCACCCAGTGACAGCTGCGGATGGATTAGCCTGTAGCTCCACCCATCTTCTCGCCTCGGAGGGGAGGTCATCAATCCAGGCTGCTGGGGTCAGCCCCCAGCCAGGCCCTGGTTATGAGCTGACTCAGAGAAATATAACATTTCTGGATGACCCAAAAGCAGTACAAATATGACTTTGGACTCTGCAGAATACTTCTTCTCACATAAGTTACAGTGTCCGGAATTTGTAGGGTCCTAGGAAAGTAAAACTAGCCCATGTGCTCCCTATACCCATAAGAGAATAATGATATAAACACTGTAAAGCACACTGACTTTCCCTGGCATGCTTTCTTCCCAGTGTATAAAGCCTATTCCAGGTCACCACCCAATTCTGCATAAGTCCTGCCACACTATTCGCCTTGAATCTGCTCCTGGGCTGCGCACGCCAGGAATCTCCCCTGTGCAGCCCATACACATGTGCACACGCATGTACGCATGTTGTCTGCATGTAACTAGCCCAGTGCCCCTTACTCCTGCTGCTGCGCAGCGGCCTGGTCAAGCCAGGGGGACACCAGTAAAATCCCCATGCAGTCTCTTTCAATATGAGTTCACTGTGGGTGAGTCCCAACTTATGAGGCTCCCCCACAGTAAAAGCTCAACAATTAGGTGCTCAAAAAGCGAAAAATCTGGGCGGCCCATAGTGTCAGAACCACCTTCTAACACCTGTTCTTGCAATGCTGAAGTTTTGGACATAGATAAGATGAAGACTGGAGCAGAGCAGGTAGCACTGAAGCAGATGTGGATCAGGTAGAGCTGTGGGTGAACTGGAGCTGGCAGTACTGGAGCACAGCGGGAGCAGGCTGGGTGAGACAGGGCAGGAGCTGGAGCAAAGCAGGAGTGAATATGACCCATTACAACGCGTACTAATACCACGCATGTCATTACAACGCGGATATTACTAGGCATTGTCAATTACAACGACCTACTATTACACTGCATACTTTTACCACGAATATGCCTTTACCACACATGCCATTACAACACAAAGGCATGTGTGGTAAAGGTATAGTCATGGTAAAAGTATGAAGGGGAAGTTACACTACAATGCCCTACCCTAAACCTTAATTTAGTACCCCTGCACAACCCTCCCCCCAACTCCCATTACTCTCCCTACCCTAAAACACTACCCTGCACGACCCTCCGACACTACCCTAAAACCCTAAAACACTACCCCAGCACGACCTTTCCCCGACCCCCAGTCCTCTCCCTACCCTAAAACACTACCCTGCACGACCCCCCTGACACTACTCTAAAACACTACCCTGCACTACAAACACACCCCACCCGACCTCCTTTTACCCTAAAAAGTAACCTCCACCCCAGGCCCAATCTCCCTTACCTCTCTCTTCTCGTGGTTCTCTCTCTCCTCCTGGTTCCTGCTTCACGTCTGCTCTGAGGGGCGGTGCACGTCGTTGTGAGGAAATGGAAGAGCCTCTGTTTCCTCACAACGAGGTGGATTGCCATTTTTTTTTACATCGCATGCAATGTAAAAGCGCATACGATGTAAAGAAATGCGTAGTAATGGCTACACGTTGTTACATCGCATGCATTGTAACGCTTGTGATGTAATGGCTGTTTCCCAGCAGGAGGTGCAGCGGAGGAAGAGCTGGAGCAGAGCACGAGCCTCAACACAGCAGGCAGGACTGCAGCAGTGCAGGGTTGAAGAATTCAACAGCAGCAAAAAGCAGCAGTTGCTGCAACACACATGTACTCTCATTGGGTTCTTTATTTTAACATGAACCACTGGACAGGAAGGAACTGGTTCCGAATAGGAACCAAGTTACAGGAAATGGTTGATCTCAATAAGCTAGATAATCAGAGCCGGACTGGCTACTGGGCGTTTTTTGCTGGGGTAGCAGGGTGGGGTCCAGGTTCACTGCTGAGGGGCTGATTTTGTTGCTGGGGAGCTACCGTGCGTCTAAATGAACAATGCAAAGCAAATAGGCTTTGAAATGTACTTTTTTAAACATTTGTTTTGCATTGTTTATTAAGGACAGCCCGGTACAAAATGGAATTCTTTTGTGTTTTGTGGACATCTTGGAATGGAGTCTTACTAAAGGATAGGTGAACTGTAGCCTGCCCGGACACAACCATGTTTGTTGTTGGGATGGAACCAAAACAGCCATATGATGCTCAGGCGGACACACATGACAGTCAGTGTGAGGATAAGATGCATGTCCAGATTGGTAGGTTATGAAGCTGTCATGAAGCTCCATTCTGAACTCTCTATAATTTCTGAAGTATTAGCAAGAGATTTTCAAGTTCTAGCCCTTTAGCATAGTCCGCTCTAACTGCTGAACACATCTTATCATGTAGAAGTTTTGTTTGAAGACTTTATTTACTTGATTAGTCAATAATCAAACCTAGGTTCTTCACGTCAGCTGAGTGTGATGGTGTTAAAGCCAGGTAGTTGAAGGGCGTTAGTTGGTCCATTTGACCCAACTGCAGTTTTAACTATGCCTGTGCGACTTTCCAAAATTGTTCCCCAGACTTATCCAAAAAGTCAGGAAAATTAGGTATAATTGCAAGTAAATTGTGAAAAATTCTATTGAATGAAAATTGAATGTAAGCGTATACATTGCATTCAAACGCCACTTGACATACCGGCATGGGAAGTCGTTCATTGCTCCTAGGAGGCATCGTCCTCTGCCTAACGTGAAATTGTGTAAATGACACAAATTATGTAAGCAAAGCAGACACATTCTCACTGGCCTAGTTTTAATTTTGACCCATGCGTCTGTCAATGCTGCTTCACTACCGTGCACCGATTCAGTTTGACTGGAATTTAGTGTGACATCAGGCTACTTTATTTAATGAACTTCTGAAATATAATGTAAAGCAGATGTTTCAATGAGTTTGGCTAAAGAATGGCCAGTAGATATCAGTCAGTATTCAGAAGGATCAGTAGGATCAAGAACAGTTTTTATGTAAGCAGTTTTGGGTCACATGGGAAGTTCTGATTGCTAAGAGAGATTAAGGAAGGATCTGGCTGGGAGAGCAGCAGGGCTTTTATGAAGGATGTCCATGAATATACGAGACAGACATGGGCAAGCTGGTGAACCGCCTGAGTCACATGCTTTTGTGGTATTGGTTAAATCTTCACAAATGAAAAGTGTTGAAGAGGAGTAACTTCAGACCATGACATGTTTGTGAATTATAAATCTGTGATTGAGGGACTTTTGTTGTCTGCTTATTTCCAGGTGTTTCACTTTTGTAATGAAGTTTGCAACCAGGGAGTTGCACCGTTCCTGGGAAGTGGTCACTTTTTAGTTGATTCATCTAGGCTTCAGGGATTCTTTTGAGCGTGTTTGCTCCTTCCCTCATTTACTGCAGTGGCAACCAAGCTGTGTCTTCTGCTCACATGTGACCACTGCTCCATGTGCACATTTGCCCGTTATTAGTGAGCATTGAGAGATTTGGAGCACATGGTGCTGCACCAAGGCCTGCCTGGTCTTAGATAACAAGAGATCTGGTGCTCAGTCAATCCCAATGATAGGACCTAGAGTGGGGTCTTTGGTTGCAAGCATGACAGTACAAGGACCAGTTGGGGCTGGTGCAGCTGAATAATACATTCTTCTCTGCGTAGCCCATGTGCCGGCCCCTCTTCAAACAGAGTCCCAGAGACTGAATATCAGCCTCACCCAGTACAGGTGAGAAGGGAGAAAGCAGGGGTATTTTCCTACAAATGGTAAAAGTGCAATTCTTGCCCTTTTCCTCTCTCTTACAGACACTGTGTTCATGTGGACAGGGGACAAGCTCGACACATCATCAATCAACGGGTGACCAGTATGTATGCAAGATTACCTTACCAACCTGTAGTAGTAGCGGCGGCCTTGGATGGTGGGGTCCTGCAGCACATGTCCTTATATATGCACATTATCATACCGCCATCTCCAGTGACCTTCTCAATGCTATTATTCATTCCCCCTTTACTTACACCTAGAGAACATCTTCCCTGTTAAGGGTGTGACATGCTCCCCGCACTCATGGATTTCCAAATTGACACGTTGGGCATATGAATATAATCGCTGCCTTTGTGGTCACGAAAGACTGCCTTTATTGGCACAAACAAGTTTGCCCATGACCCTGTCCGTTGAGTGACAGGTTGGTCAGGCCTTTAAGTGGGATGAAAAAACTGGGGTGGGGTCTCTCAAAGGGGCGTGGCTGATATAATTAAAGGCGTGGCTTAAAACATGTAAGTTAGAAATTTCTGCTTAGCATTATATGCCCGCCAGACTGGTATTTTGCTGCTTCTGTCATTGCATCCAGATATATAATGCAACATTACGCCTTCAGCAAACCCAGACTATTGGCTTTGTCAATGGTTGTTAGGTGAATAAGATAAATAAGCAACAACAATAGAATCTTTGTATAAAATAGTTCAAATGCTTCAGTTCTGAAATGATGAGACTATGAAAGAAATGTAACGAGTCCCCTTTAAAGATAGAACAGAGGCAGTGAAGGGTGGTACTGCTGCAGAGGTAAGATTTTTTTTCACTCGGAGGGTGAGGGCAATAATAGAGAGCCCAAAAGGGACCCGTCTCAGCACCTGCTTTTTAGAACCGGCCCACATAAAGCCCTGCGGTTGATTAAGGTTCAGGTTGCTTACCTGAATGCGAACCATTACCATTACCCCATGTTAGTAGCCCCTCCTATATAAATGAATGGCTTGAGCGATGGATTACCGTGAAGCCCCACATCCACCCCACCTTAGAGCCCCTCTAATACAGCTCTCTTGAGTGCTGGTGCCAGGATCAATGTGCCTGGGGTACCCTATTGGTTCCATCTGCAGCTTGCTCCTAGAAGAAGAGCTCCCCAGGGGATTGTCCGCAGTGCTCCCTCATTCATAACTGCAGATGCTGCGGGGTACATGCTTGCCGTTTCTTACTTGCCTGCCGTGGCTCGGGCCTCTTCCCCAGGGAGATCAATACGCTCTTTGAGACATCAACTCCAAGTAGAGTGACCAGACGACCCGGATTTGCCCGGACAGGCCCGGGTTTTCATCAGTTGTCCCGGCAGATTTCGGCAATTTTGGCTCATGTCCCGGTTTTTAGAGGGGGTCGACTGAAAACAGCGAGAGGCACTTTTTTGGGTGTTCTAAAGCTGCACTAGTTAGCAGCTGTTATAAGCAAGCAATTTAATTAATAGGTATTATGTTGGTTTTAGAAATTACATATTATTTATTTTCTTAATGCAACTTCTGTGATCTTATGTTGATGAGAGCTGTCATTCTGCGCTATTCCGTGGATTAAAAATTGTAGTCCTAATTCTATTTTTCCAAAAAGTCCCAGTTTTTTATTCTGAAGATCTGGTCACCTTAACTCCAAGGCTCTACTTGGCCCTAGAGAGAAAGCTTCCCTTGGCTGCTAATGGATATTTAAATTGTAACATAGATGCAGATGGAGCGAAAGGATTTCTAGAGCCCCTAGTTAAATGCTATTATGTTTTGGGTGCTCTCTTTATCGCCAGTACAAAGGTCATTTTCAGGCCATTTGATGCATTATTGCGCCCACTTGTGGCAATTTATGATGTTGCCACAAAGGCAACTGCCTAGATTGACCAGCAGCCCTGAATAGATCCTAATCTCATTGTATTACTTTCCTAGGGGGCCGTAGTCCTTTACTACACGGACATTCACTAGAATTCATTCAGACTGCTTGGTCAGCGTCCTTCTACAGAGCACAATAACTTGTTTTTATGTAGCTCTTAATAACCTGGTTTTAACATTTATAAGAGCTGTAAATAACAGGCGCAGAAATGCGATTACACATTGAAATGGCACTCAATGTATCAACATCGTAAAGATAAAAGGCTAAAAGGCTTTACTGCATTAATCGTAGGATCTGTAAGTCACACAATTGTCAGCACCAACCATAGCTTAAAGTCTCCTACAGAGACTTTCCTCACCGCAGGGTTTCCCAGTCGTCATTCAGGTGAGTCAGCCATACAATGGAATGCATGTCAACAGTAAAGTCGTGTTGCTGTGTCTGTCATGCCCAGAGACACCCCCTTTATCAGTGCAGCAGGTGCAGTGGCATTTAGGCTCAGGTTTGAGGGGACAGCGGCACCCCAATTATTTCTGGCTTCAGACAGAGGCCTATAATCCTTGCATGCATTGAAGCCCGGAAGCAAGCACGTTTGTTAAACATAACAGTACGTGTATTTGTAAAGCGCACGTTCCCCCAAGGGTATCTTGGAGCTGAATAACAGATGTTTAATGTTACCCAACTCAATGGTACTCATTTAATCGACCTCAGAAGGTTAAAAGGCTGAGTGGACCCGCCGGAATGTGAACCAGTGACCATGAGGTCGAACACAGGTCCCCACAGGGGATGCATTAGTCCACTAGGCCACCACCACACTTGGCTTCAGGGACTGATCATCCCCAGCTCCGACCTCGAGACTTTGTGTGTTTTTTGCCTCTGCACACCCGAGGCATCCTCTTTTCCCAAACCACCCACAACCGCGTGAGCCTATTGTCTCTCCAAGACGTGAGAGAAAGCAGCAGGCAGAGGCTGATGTGTCACAACACGGCTCGTAGTTCCAGTCCGCTCTCCGTGCGCCTGAGCTATCTCCGTGTAATCCTGTGTGGCACAAAGACTAATGGGGAATTAAATCTTCCTCGAAGCGCGGCGTTTCTCCGTGCGGCGGCACTCGGTCATTGCCAGAGCGGGCTGTTTACACATCCAGGACACAGCCCTCACGGAGTGACGCGCGTCCGCTCCCGAGCGGCCGGGAGCGCGCCTCTGCTCTAACGGGTGAAAGGAATGGGAGCACAGATCTCTCCGTCAATCGGTGCCCGAATTACTGTATATATTTTTCCCACCGTGCGTCTTACCACCCTCTTCTTCAGTGCTTAATTTGTAAAAAAACAAAACAAATTAAAAGTAGGTGCAAGGGCTTTTTTCGGCGACCACTGCACCCTGCACTCTTTGCACCAGTCAGAGCTGCAAAAGACAGTAGCAACCCAGCTACTGATCATCACATGCCTACAAGTGTGACAATAAAGCTATTCCAGTACACCAAAGCTATAATAATGGCGTGAGTGGCAGGTATTATTCATTTGTAATGTTTATTGACTTATTAATCACATTTGTTGTGTTCATCTCAAAATTTATCTGACAGCACCACCATGTGGTGGTCTGGCACTAGAGCCGGTGCTGACAATTAACTGCTGGAAAACACCGGCTCAAATTAAGCAGTGTGTCTAGTGAAAGACTTCAAGCAGTTGAGGTAAAGGCCATGCTTATCTTGTGAGGTCCCTTTGCCAAAGGCAAGACGACTCATGCTGACCATGAAGACTTGGCAGGGGAGCTCCAATCAACAGACACTATCAACAAAAGCAGGGGTGTAACACTAGCCCCTGCAGCCCCTGCCGTGCATGGGGGAAGGAAACCATTCATGGAGACCCTTAATCTTTGAAGGGGGCCCACTCAGACCCAGCCAAATAAATATATCTGTGAGACATGGGATACTTGGGGCCACTCTACAGATTCTACATGGGGCGGGGAGTGGGGGTTGTTACACTATTAAATCAAATATAATTTAAATGAAAGGAACACTGGACAAAAAGACATGCCAGATTTTCAGAATATCCACATAATTAATCAAAATGGTTATTATTTACGTAGTAATGGTTAATCATTTGTCCAGGTTTTGACCCCCAAGGACTCCTTTGGTAAAACCCTTAACCTCATAAAGCACTTCAGCCCGAAGAGGACCAGACGTTTTAATACAGTCTCATGTTTTCACCCAAACATGAAATGTGATTTTATAGCACTAATGAGTCATATGGCCTCTGTTCTCATGTAAACCTTAGCTCTTCCCTGTGTACATAACTCTGGCTGCATTTGGGAGAAGTGGCAAGCAACAGAAGCAGCTGGTCTACCAGAAGGTGGAGCAGGTTTTAAAAAAAAGCCTGGTCCTCCATGTAGACCACTAAGTCTGAAGAGGAATAAGTCACAAACCCAGAGGAGTGGACAAGTCACAGACGTTGTCCTTGCCTTAGTGTCAGTGAAATCCCCTGTTGTATATCAGGTTTCCTCTAGTCTTCATCACACACCTACCAGGTGCTATGCTTCTTCATAGGACATCCCCACGTTCTCCAAAAACTTAGATTTGATGGAGAGCGTGCCAACACCCTGCTGTCAGGGAGGCACTTTCCTATCCTAGGATCCATAAATTAAATTAAAAACCAATGTGATGCCCCAGTATGGTCCCCCAGTATGTTTCTTGCTATGTGGGGTACCACTTGGTATTAAAAGAACTGGGTGTGGGGTATAGGGGAGTAAGTATCCCGACCCCATTAGTGTGTCAACATGTTTCTGCCTGGTGGCTCAATGGAGTTCATGGCATTCCTCAGGACGTGGAAGGATCCTAAATACAGAGTATACCTATTGTATGCACTTAAACAACTAATAAGGTCATACTCATTACCACCTTTAGTGTTCTGATTTTCTGGTTGCCTGTAAGAGAAAATACAAAAAGTGTGTCATAGGTCAAAAGATATACAGACTGATGTAAAGGGATTGATAAGTCCGTCTGAACTCATTCCATATTGCATGTGGTGTTGTAGTGACACTGCACACATGTAGCATACCCATACAGTGCCACACAAGTGTCATGCTGTGAAATCCAAACTCACACAACCCTTCCTCTAAGTCAGGGTCACCTGAACTCCATGGAGTAAGGCCCCAGAAACCGCTATAGTCACTCTTGGAGAGAGACAAAAAGGGTAGTCAACCCTTGATTACAGACATCTAGTATACAAGACGCTCTATCCTTCATTCCATCCTTACTACATCAAGGTGCATTCCTTTCCGTACACCTACTATTAGTCTCTTCCTCTCGATAGTTTGGTTCTTGGTCTTTCCTCCTTAGAGTCTTTTGCAACACCAATGACAGCAACCAACTAAAGTGTTTATCAGCCAATTTGATGCAATAATGTAATATATCCCACCTGCTATTGACCCTGGGTTGGAGCCCACCACTGTTTTGTAATATGGAGACTGTCCAATTGATTGCAATCACTCTCAGTGGTGTGAGTTTCTCATGCCGCTATGCTAGAAGCGCGTGGCATCTCCGAAGGGCAATGTAATCAGTTGCAGCCCATGTGGGGCCAGTTTCAGCTGTGTTTGGTTTGAGAGTACCACTCCGCTAGATGGGCATGGGACCGGCTCTACCAAGTGATTTGAAAAGGCATGCGTGGAGGTCATGTTATCCGTGCATGCTCCGTTAGACGGGCATGGGAGCAGCACTCCCAGTTGTTTGTAAAGGCATGCACGGGGTTCTGTTCTCTGCGCATGCCACACCGAGGTATGATGGGAAATGTAGTCCCAAGTATGCTCAGTCCTAATAGTTAAAGTTCCTCATGCAGGGTTCTTGTTCACTGCTTTAACAACAAGCCACCTGAAAGCCACATGAAAGTAGCTGTTTAAACGTGCGCTAGTAATATATTGGAACCTACTATACAGGTGTAATGGGTCCAAAATACTAATGTGGTCCTACTGTATCATCATGGGTGGTGTAGTTTGTGGTTCAGAAAGATAATCAATCATCTGTTAAAGATGATGTGGTGACAGTGTCTGTACCTCATGTTCACACTGTCCTGTCTTATTAACCAGGGGCACTACCCCTTCTTAATAACTACGGGTTGCATGGTAAATAATGTCATAAAGAAATGTTTACTCCACTCTGTTTTTCATGTAGATAACTCACATAGTAGTGAAATTTCAGTGATCGTGCTAACCCCCACCCCTCACAAAAGGAAAGGTCGGGGGGGGGGGTTATTTGTATTCAGAAATTAACCCAATCCTATTTACAGCCATGGGATCTCATAATTGAGACCCACTTCTGACGTTCTTAGGTGTTATACTCATCCCTGTTAATCAGTGAACAGTTTAATTTGCTACGTCATGGACATTATTTGCCATTTTCTCCTAAACCACCCATGATAGTTCCTTGTCTGTGTAGTTGGATTCCAGGTACTAGCGTGTCAGTTTCGTGGCACTCCTTCTGCATCTTCTTGTACTGTAGTGCTCAATAATCCTAATTTTTATTTTCCTGGTAGTCATACCCACAGAGAGCAAGCTGCAAGGGATGAGGTATATCACATTCTCACTGTTGCAATTTGTGAGTGAATTAAATATCCAAGATCTACCAGACTTAATGTTATCTCTTTGTTTTGTTTGGTAAAAACACACGCTACGCAGTTCCCACATGGGTAATGCCCCACCGGGGTTTGATTCCCTCAGAGTGTGATTTGTTGTGGTGTCGCATCCGTTCTGGTCTTTGTGTGTACCAACATATCTCTTATGGTGGTGTTGCGTTTGTAGGCAAATAGAGGGGAGGGCCTGTGTTTTGTACTACTGTTTAGTATTCTCCAATGTCTTCAAACGATGTTCTGTACTTTGTTTGAGATGGTATTGTATGTTGTTACACATACTTTTTTTTATCTATTAGTTTTTTAGTGGGACTCTGGTACCGAATCTCTGTTGTTGTTCTTGGCCCATTTGTGGGTTGTTTAGACCGTCTTCCTTAGGTAATTCCATGCAATCAATTTCTCTTCTATGATGGTTGCTTGTACTTCAAAGGTTTCAAGAGAAGAACAGTTGCGTCTCACTCTGAGAAATTGCCCTATACCAAGATTCTCCCAAAGAGCCCTATGGTGGAAACGGTGATACAAAAGCAAGCTGTTTTTATCAGTGACCTTGTTGTGTACTTTTGTTTTCACACCCGTGCCTTTGATGGTGATTACCGGGTCTGAAAAGACTGCTTCATGATTATTGATGACTGAGGTTGAATTGAGATACACATCTCTGGTGTTAACCCAGTGGGTGAATTCTTTTGCCTGCTCAGCACAACCAGGTCATATTATTAGAACAATGTCAATCTACCAATACCAGATTTTTATGTGGTCTATGTTTGGATTATGGGAGGCATAGATATGGTCAATTTCTAATTGGTGTACATAGAGACAGGCTACACTCGGGGCAAAGGTGCTGCCCATCAAAAGCGGTACAGTACATCCTCAAGTTCAAAAAAGTTCTCCATGAGGACGAACTCAGCGCATTCTATCACAAATCATCTGGGGTTAATGAAGTCCCACTCTGTGAGTTCCAATATCACATCAATCACCTCAATGATGCATTTCTGGGGATACTACTATAGAGTGCCACAATATCTATTGTGATAATCATGTAATTTGTCTCATTGGTTTCTAAATGGTTCAATAGATATAAGACATTTTTTGTGTTTCACAGATATGATGTTGAATTTTGGACAATAGGCTTCAGGAACTAGTCACAAACCTGTGACAAAGATTCCAGTATTTACCCTATGCCAAAAACTATAGGTCTTCCCAGAGGGGGTGGCTTCAATTTGAGTAGTTTTGGTGGAGTATAGTACCTAGGAATACTCGGTTTCTCTGCTATGAGAAATTCTGCCTCATGTTTTGTAATTCAGTCATGTGCTCTGGCTACTTAAACCATTGTTTTGATTCTATGGCTTAATGGAGATGGATCTTCTCGCAATATGTCATAATTGCCTCTATCTGCTAAGAGGTGATGGCACTCAGCATCATACATAGTTTTATTCATGATTACAATCGCCTCTCCCTTATCTGCAGATATTGTATCACCTTTATCACAAGATAATTATTGTTTTTTAAGCTCATCAAGGCCTGGGACTCCCATTTTGGTAAATTGTAGAAGGTGGTACATCCCTCTGATCAATCTACTCAATTTCCCTTAGGACAACAAGCTAATAAGCAAGGACTTTGCATAGTAATGATTGTGTTATGGGTTGGAAGGTGGACGTTTTTCTTAAACCCATATTAGGGTCACTTGCTGGACCAGATGTGTTTTCCAAGGTATGCATTCAATATGATGCATTCACAGAATTGGGCTACCTTGATACAGAGCGTGAACAGATCAGTGTTGGGACAAACCCAAGTCCTTTGGATGAGACTTTATGCTCAACATTTGAGAGATTGGCACTGCTCAGATTCACAATGATGGCTTGTTGATGGGTTGGGTTCCCACTCTTTGCTCCTTGTTACAATGTAGATTTTCATCAGCCTTGATGGACAGAAAATCTGGATTTTATTAAAGACACAGAGGCTAAAATTATGCAATCCTCTTTATTGCGCCACCCACAGCAGCAGCATCATCAAAGAACATAGAACAACAAAGAACTTAGAACATTATCAAAGAGCAAGAACCTCCATGACTCTTCCATCTTTTGCGCTGCATTAAAATAATCAAAAGTCTTTATAGAATCCATATAAAATCAATGAAACATATAATCCGAAATAGGATAAAATCCATCTTCCTGATTCATTGCTGTCCACGAGCTGAAAAAGAAAAATAAACATTACCAACAAGGGTAGGGAGAGGAGGGATAATATTAGCCTCCGTGTCTTTAATAAAATCCAGATTTTCTGTCCATCAAGGCTGATGAAAATCTACATTTTATGGTAAGACCGGAGGCTAACATTATGCAAGTTCAAAGCCTCTCTAACAACAAAGAACTTGCATTCAACACAGGTTTAAAATAGAATTTCCTGAAAACAGAGTCATTAGACCAATCTGCACATCTCAGAATATCATGCAACGCACCCCCAAGCATAAAAGCTTTAGATGCTGAAGCACCCCTCACGGAATGTGCACCAAATCTACTCACATCAACATCAGCATTATTCATCACTTCTTTCACCCATCTTGCTAAGGTAGGATTTGAAACAGCCTTGTGAGGTTTCCTATATGAAATCAACAACTGCCTCTCATTTGCATGACGAACACCTGAAGTTCTCATCTCATACTCCTTTAAACATCGAACAACACAAAAAAGTTCTTGATCATCGAAATAAGGATAGAAAATGCTATCAGAATTAGTCTTAGTTCTTCTGCACAAATAAAAACAAACACCCTCTGAATTAAAAATCCTTGCTCCCACATCCAACGCTCTTACATCATCTTACTCTCCTAAACAACAATAAACATAATAGCATAGTCAACTTTCCACTTAAACTTCTTAAATCCAGACCACTGTTACTCCCCAAATTCTCTAAATACTCAAGGACTCTAGAAACATCCCACATAGATGAATATCTCTCCACAGGGGGCTTTGAAACCCTCACACTCTTCATCAATCTCTTCACCAAATGACTTTGACCAATCGAAACTCCATTAACCATATCATGACCAGCAGCAATAGCTGATCTATGCAAATTGATAGTCCTATACGCTAAACCTGAGGCAAACAAAGATGCCAAATAATTCACCACAAATACTACATCCACTGAAACGGGATCGTAATCCCTCTCCAAACACCAGCGTAACCAGCTCTGCCAAGCCAGTCTATACATCTTCCGTGTTCCCGGAGCCCATGATTCTCTAATAAGTTGAGAAGCCTCAGTCGAAAATCCTGGCATTTCCCAGACTCTGCTGAAATTCTCCATGCCATCAGTCTCAACTGACCCGACATTACCAACTCGTGAAACTCTCCCGACGCACCTCTCAGAATGTCTGGAAAAATCGGAAGTAAGATTGGACAATCTACCGACATTTCAAAAAGGATGGGATACCAAACTTGAGACTTCCAAAGGGGAGTTTTCAAAACCAAGGTCTCCTTCCACTTGCGAACCATCAGAGTCACCCTGGTTATCATCACAAATGGTGGGAAAGCATAAGGTCGAAGGTCCCTCCAATCCTGCCTGAAAGCATCTATCCCAGCCAATTCCGGATCCGGACGCCAACTGAAAAACTTCTCCAACTGAGTGTTCCACCTGTTCGCAAACAGATCCACATAACAAGGGCCCCACAACTCCATTATCCTCAAAAACACAGACCTGTGTAGCATCCAATCGCTTGAATCTGTCTGGTTCCTCGAATACCAATCTGCTTGAACATTCTTCTGACCAGGAATATACTCCGCTTGAACCAAAATATTCTGAGTCAAACAATAATCGCAAAAAACTATCGCAAGATCCGCTAGATCCCTTGATTACGGTCCCCCTAGTTTGTTCACATATCCTATCGCTGAGACATTGTCCATCCTCTGCAAAACTGAGCATTTGGCTTTGTCCTTCGTAAAACTCTTTATAGCAAAAGAACCTGCCAATAGCTCCAGACAATTTATGTGCAGTTATCTCTCCTCTACAGTCCACATACCTCCTGTCGAAATTGCACCACAACGTGCTCCCCAACCAGTTAAACTCACATCTGACTCTATTGTCAATTCCGGATTTACTCCGAAAATTGCTTTCCCATTCCATGCCTCCATATTCTTTAGCCACCAATTGAGTTCTGATCTGGCCTCTCCAGAAAGAGTAATCTCCTGAGAATACTTCATACCACGTCTTAAGTGACTGCCCTTCAATCTTTGAAGAGCACAATAATTCAAGGGTCCTGGAAAAATAGCCTGAATTGTTGAAGACAACAGACCTATAATCCTTGCCAACATTCTTAAAGATATTACGTTCAAAGACAAAACCCTTCGTATTTCCTTCCTTATTTTCTTTATCTTGTCCAAAGGTAACCTCAACTGACCCTGAATAGTGTTTATCAAAAAACCTAAAAACTGTATTTCTTGACTTGGTAACAAACAAGACTTCTCCTTGTTCACAACAAAACCCAATCTCTCCAAGAGGTCCACAGCTAGCTTTGTGTGATCATCCACTCTTCTCTTCTCCTGATCCATAATTAAAATGTTGTCTAAATAAATTATGACACAAATTCGCCTTTCTCTCAAGAAGGCAACTACCGGACGGAGGATTTTTGTGAATCAACATGGGGCCGAGGAGAGTCCGAAGGGGAGACAAACAAACTTCCACAACTTTCCTCCCCATCTGAACCTGAGAAATCTCTGGTGTTCCAATCATATTGGTATTGTCAGATATGCGTCCTTCAGATCCAGATGAGTCATCCAATCCCCTGTCTGAAGGACATCCCTCAACATATGCATATCCTACATTTTGAAATGATGGTACACTACCCAATCGTTCAAACCCTTCAAGTTTATCACTGGTCTCATGCCTTTCCCTTTCTTTTCTACTAAGAAAATGTTGCTTACAAACCCAGCACACGTATCCAACTCTTCTACGTTCGCTCCTTTCATTAACAACTCTCTTACTTCTTTTCCTACCAACCCCGACAGCTCTGAACTGAATCCTATTATTGGTGGGCACCGAACCTGAATTGGATCATCCTTGAAATCTATACGATAACCCAAAACTGCCTGTGGAACCCATGGATCTCCTGTTATCAAACACCAGTTCTTGCAAAATTGGGCAAGTCTGCTGCCCAACTTTACATGGGTAACAAAATGGTCTTCTCTAACCTGACCTTCTTGTACGTCTACTTCCTCTAGAATATCCTCTTTCCTTCTGCGGATAGAAATTCCCTGGTTGATGTCCAGACTGTTGCTGATAATTGTAATTATAGGATCTAAACTCCCTCGCAAATGAGGCCCTTGTGATACCTTGGCCTCGGCCGGGAAACCGACCTCTACTTCTCCCAGCCCCGCCAAAAACACGATGGTCAAGCACCTTCTTAATTTCCCTCTGAGACTTTTGCAAGGAACTAAATGCACCCACATACTTGCTCATTTCCTTTATGAATGCCTCTCCAAAAAGCATACCATTTGTCTCTGATCCACCTTCATTATTGGCCAGTTCAGCCTGTTTTGGATCAATTTTCAGGAGCATACTCTTCCTCCTTTCAACAGAAATTGCGGTGTTAGCATTGCCCAACAAACACACCGCCCTTTGAACCCATTCTCTGAGTTCCTCTACGTCCAAACTTTTCTTCTCAACATATGCTTCTTCAGCCATATCAAATATTTTTGTAAGTGGCCCAGTAAGATCAAGCAGTCTGTCCTGACACATTTTTAATCCTTTATCCAATCCTTTTTTTGGGTCTCTACCCCCTTTCCCAATAAACGCAATAATTTTTGCATCTAGCTCAGGCGTCAAGGCAATCTTATTTGATAAACTTGGTCTAGGACACTCTGAACGGAGCCTCAACCTCACGTCCTTTGGTATCTGCTTTCTTAGCCACATCTGGACATATTCAGCAACATGTGGAGCCGGGCTCCATTCAGGAGATAATGGGTGCTTTAGCAACATTGAGTCAAACATAGACTCCCCTAATGGATCCTTGACCCCAGCACATTCCTCAGACTTTTCTTTATGTAACGCCCTGAACGTCTCAGGATCGTTGAACAGACACGACAATGAGGACGCAACCACTTGTGAAGGGTTAGTTCTTTTAATGAAGGCAAATAAAATACAAAGAACAAACAAAAGTTATAGTCACTGGAATCCTCCAGGCTAAGTACGTTACCAGCCCACAGCACGGATGGTCCTAACCGTCCTCTGCATATACGCCGATCCCGGTGTATGCCAACAGAGGGCAGAAATGAAATGGCCGACAATGCCAATCGGTAGGCTGTGAGGGGCACGAAGAGTGTTGGGGAGAATCGAGGAGTCAGGGAAACACCCAGCCGGGGTCTCTACCTGAAGGGAGCAGCCGCTCAACCTCGTCCTCAGACTGCACCGGGACGCGGAGTCACCTCCTGGTGATGCGTCACCGATACCCCAATCACAAGCAAGAAGACTGAACCGAGAGCAGCCGCTCGATCGATCCTGTGGACTTCCGAGTCTGTAACGCGGCAAACACCTCCTGGTGTGCGTTACAGCTGGCAGTCCCTGTGTCTCTGGTCGGGCTGGGAGTTACGACTCCAACCAGCAAAAGCGCCACTGCGCTTGGACTCAGCCGAGTCAAAAAGCGAAGCTCAATGGTTGACCGGTAGAGCTTCCGGGTCCTTCACAGGTGACGATGGGGCAAGACACGGCCCAGGGAGTAACGACTCGACCTACCTCCGTTCTTGCCTTACTGGAGCACCACTCCGGAACACTGCTCTTCACGAAGCAGGTACGTCGGTGTAACCACAATATCCGACAGCCTTGTACCTCCCGGTTCCTCCCTTTATAGGGCGTGTTTTCCTTGAGTTATGTAACAGCTCTCCTGTTTACATAAGGGCGTGTTTCCCTTGAGTTATGTAACAGCTCTCCTGTTTACATAAGGGCGTGTTTCCCTTGAGTTATGTAACAGCTCTCCTGTTTACATAAGGGCGTGTTTCCCTTGAGTTATGTAACAGCTCTCCTGTTTACATAAGGGCGTGTTTCCCTTGAGTTATGTAACAGCTCTCCTGTTTACATAACCTCTCAACCGCTAAGCATCCTGGGAGATGTAGTCCGTTTTCGCTGGTTACCGTTTTCCTCCCCTCGTATGACAGGAATTCTTGACAGTACATCCTCCCTCTCAGCGGCTCCCCACGGGTCCAGCGCTGGCAGGAAAACGCCGATGGAACAAGGAGACCAAGCGCGGAGCATGAACCCCTTCAGCCGGTTCCCATGAATGCTCCTCCGGGCCATAGCCTTTCCACGCAACCAGGTACCACAGCTTCCCCCTGCGCCATTTGGACGCCCGTATGCCCGACACTTCATACTCCACCTCCGACTCCACGCATACCGGCCTAGGTGTCCCAGACGGCTTGGAGGGTGCTGGTTTGAGCAATGATACATGAAAGACAGGGTGTATCCGCAATGACTGGGGCAAGCACACGTTCACGGGACCCATACACTTGGTAATTCGATAGGGGCCCATGTACTTGGGATGGAACACACTGTTCTTTCGAAACCTCATGTTTCTTGTGGATATCCAGACGTAGTCTCCAGTGCGGTACAGTGGCCCGGGCCTTCTCTTCCTATCTGCCGCAGCCTTGTATCTTCTCTTGGCCTCTATTAGGACAGCCCTTGAGCGCATCAACGTGTCTTTTATGTGTGCCACCCTGTCCGCTGTGGCGGGAATCCTGTCCTCTCTGAACGGATGTAGAAATGGCAAGAACCTGGGATGTTGGCCATAGTTGCTATAGAACGGAGATGACTGTGTGGAGCTGTGAGTGGCGTTGTTATAGGCTATCTCTGCAACCCATAGCAAGTCGACCCATTCTTCCCTGCCCTGGTCCACAAAACATCGCAGATACTGTTTGAGCGTTTGGTTCAGGCGCTCGGTTTGGCCGTCCGTTTGAGGGTGGTAGCTGGTGGACAGGGCGGTCTTAACATGCAGCGCAGTGCACCAAGTCTTCCAGAATTGCTCAGTAAACTGCGACCCCCGGTCCGACACGATCACCCCACGTAATCCATGCAGTCGTACCACATTCTTTAGGAGTAGTGACGCCAATTCCCCGGCCGTAGGGACTCTCTTGCAGGGGATGAAGTGCCCCATTTTCGTCAAGTAATCCACCACCACCAGTATTGCCGTCATCCCCTGGTCTACCGGTAGGCCCACCACGAAGTCCAGTGATATGCTATCCCATGGTCTATCCGGGGTCGGAAGTGGATGTAAGAGCCCTTGGGTTCGGCCATGGTCGGCCTTCATGGTAGCACACGTAGGACACTCCTGTCCCCACCTCCTGACATCCACTCTCATGGTTGGCCACCAGAAATGCCGTCCCATGCTAGCCACCGTTTTTTCAAAGCCCAAATGACCTGCGCATGGAGAGTCATGGCACCAGATGAATGCTTGTTTCCTTAGCCTAGGCGTGGGTATCAATAGGCACCTGCCCTTCAGGGGTATCCCGTCCTTCAGCTGCCATTCTCTGTGACTGAGGAGCCACCTCCGCCATGCGAATGACCTGATCCCTCTCTTTATTCCCCTCAGGAAAGTATCCGGTTGGATAACCCCCAATACCATCCTCGGGGAAATGATGGAACGCTCGGTTGCAGGCAATGGTTCCTTAACTGCAGATTGACGGGACAGGGCGTCCGCCTTCCGGTTTTCCGTCCCCGGCCGATATGTGATGCGGAAGTTGAACCCCGCAAAGAAGATCATCCACCGCAGCTGCCTGGGAGAAAGGTGTCTAGTGGCCGTCATGAACTGTAGGTTCCGATGGTCCGTGTACACCGATACCACATGTCTTGCCCCCATCAACCAATGCCTCCATTCGGTGAAGGCGTCCTTGATTGCGAGAAGCTCCTTCTCCGCAATATGGTAGTTGCGTTCGGCGTCGTTGAGTTTGCGGGACATGTACGCAACGGGATGAAGCACCCCTGTGTCGTGGTTGCGTTGGGACAAGATAGCCCCCAGCGCCACATCCGACGCGTCCGCTTCCACCACGTAGGGGAGATCCGGATCGGGGTGAGCCAACACCGGCACCTTACCAAAGGTGCTTTTCAGGGCCTCAAAGGCTTTGTTCGCTTCAGGGGACCAGACAAACTCCTTGGACTTCCTCAGTAGCTGTGTGATTGGGGCCACCACTCCTGAAAATCCATCTATAAACCGCCTGTAAAAGTTGGCGAAGCCAATGAAACTTTGGACGTCCTTCACGCTTTGGGGCACCGGCCATTCTTTCACCGCCTTGATCTTTCGTTCTGCCATCTCCTGTCCCTCTGGACTCAGCATCACTCCGAGGAATTCCACGGATGTGACGTGGAAGTCACACTTGCTGAGTTTACAAAACAGCATGTTTTCCCTCAGCTTTTGGAGCACAGCTTTGACGTGGTGTACGTGCTCCTCCACACTGGACGAATAGATGAGGATGTCGTCGATATATACGACCACGTAGATATCCAACTCCTCTCTGAATACCTCATTCAAAAAGTACTGAAAGGCTGCCGGGGCGTTGCACAGACCGAACGGCATGACGAGGTACTCAAAAAGGCCGAACCTGGTCTTAAAGGCGGTCTTCCACTCGTCTCCGTCCCTCATGCGCACCAGATGGTATGCCCCTTTCAAATCCAACTTGGTGTAGATACGAGCTTTCTTGACCTGTTCCAGAAGTACACTGATGAGAGGCAAGGGGTACCGATTTTTTATGGTTATCGCATTCAATGCCCTAAAGTCCACACAGGCTCTCAGCTCCCCATTAGCCTTCGGGATGAAGAAGAGTGGCGAGGCGGCCGGAGACTTGGACGGGCGGATGAATCCTAGCTTGAGGAGTTTATCCAGGTACCCCCGGAGATGCACGTTTTCAGGCTCCGTCAGGGCATACAGCCTGCCGCTGGGAACGCTGGCCCCTGGCACCAGGTCGATCTGGCAGTCAAACTGTCTATGTGGTGGTAGCACTTCCGCCTTCACCTCATCAAATACATCCTCAAAACTGTGATAAGCCTGGGGGAGAGCCACATCTTTTTCTGCCGCTGTAGCCACCGTCTGACTCCCGCTCTCATCTGCGTCAAGGGATTCCGTTCTTATTCCACAATGCAGGATGCAATACGGTGACGTCATTTCGATGCGATGTGTTGGCCAATCCACAAAGGGGTTGTGTTTCTGTAGCCACGGCAATCCCAATATGACGCCATATTGGGGAGCTCGGATGATGTTAAAATCGATTTGTTCCAAATGGTTCCTCCCATATCTCATCGGAAGGACCCCCGTGTGCTGTCCGATGGGCCCCGTCACCAATCGCCTTCCGTCTACCGCATAGACGTAATCGGGTACTGCTTTGGGAAGAAGCACTAGCCCTAGCCTGCATGCCTCGTTGTGGTCCATAAACATGCCAGTGGCCCCTGAATCCACCATGGCCACAACGGGTATCCACTGGTCATGCACTCCCACGTGCACCGTGATAAACAGGTGTCGTTGTCCCTTAGTGACCGAGTTGGAAAGTGAAGGGATGGATGAGTGACTCCGAGATGCCCCTTCTCTGGTCTTGGAGTCCTCTAGTTTTCCGCCGGTATGTCCACCACGGCTGTTACCGACCGGTTGGCCCGATAACGTGACGTCTTCGGTTTGGCAGGGCATTCACGTACGTAGTGGCCTTTTTTGCCACAATATAGGCACAATCCTTGTTTACGGCGTGACTCTTTCTCCGTGGCTGTGAGGCTCGCTCGTATTGCGCTGATGTCCATGGGTTCTCCCTTGGATGCGGTGGAAGTTTCAGGACTTCCCACCGTCACATAGGATGGAAGGGATTTTCCTTTTCTCCCATGATCCCCCTTTCTTTCACTTAGCCTATGTTCCAGCCGTAATACCAGGTTGATAAGGCCCTCACATGTCTTGGGTTGAGGGTCAATATGAGCCACGGCGTCCTTGAGCTCATCGCACAGCCCTTGATGGAAGAGCGCCGTCTGTTTAGCAACAGGCCACTTGGTTTCCGCAACCAGCCTTCGGAACGCGTTGAGATACTGCACCAGGTCGTTGGATCCCTGTCTCAACTCAAGCATTTCACGGTCCGCCGTGTACGAGTCAGCCCTTCTGTCGAATACCTTCAGGAATTCCTCGCGAAAAGCACCCCAATCACATAAGAGGGGGTCGTCCCTGCTCACCAGAGGTACGGCCCATTGTGCCGCGTTTCCAGCCAAATAGGATATAAGGAAAGCCACACGAGCCTGACTCGTGGGGAACGCCTTTGGTTTGCACGATAAATGTAGCGCCACTTGTGTGAGGAATACCTGCACTGTGTTAGGATCCCCACTGTACCTCTCTGGTGTTGCCAAGGGGATGGCTACCGGCATTTCCACTACTACCGCAGGGGTCTGGTTCGTGAGGGAGGTGCTGGGCGTGAGCGGGTCCAATTGGATAGCATCCAGTCTGGCTTTTACATCGGCTGCTTCTTGCCTAGAGGCAGCCACTTCAACTTGCATGGCCGCTAAAGCAGCCAGCACATCATCAAGTGTTGCCATGTCTGTTATCGACCGGGAGACAGTTAGTGTTATTAAGGTCGGATATTTTGTAACGCCCTGAACGTCTCAGGATCGTTGAACAGACACGACAATGAGGACGCAACCACTTGTGAAGGGTTAGTTCTTTTAATGAAGGCAAATAAAATACAAAGAACAAACAAAAGTTATAGTCACTGGAATCCTCCAGGCTAAGTACGTTACCAGCCCACAGCACGGATGGTCCTAACCGTCCTCTGCATATACGCCGATCCCGGTGTATGCCAACAGAGGGCAGAAATGAAATGGCCGACAATGCCAATCGGTAGGCTGTGAGGGGCACGAAGAGTGTTGGGGAGAATCGAGGAGTCAGGGAAACACCCAGCCGGGGTCTCTACCTGAAGGGAGCAGCCGCTCAACCTCTTCCTCAGACTGCACCGGGACGCGGAGTCACCTCCTGGTGATGCGTCACCGATACCCCAATCACAAGCAAGAAGACTGAACCGAGAGCAGCCGCTCGATCGATCCTGTGGACTTCCGAGTCTGTAACGCGGCAAACACCTCCTGGTGTGCGTTACAGCTGGCAGTCCCTGTGTCTCTGGTCGGGCTGGGAGTTACGACTCCAACCAGCAAAAGCGCCACTGCGCTTGGACTCAGCCGAGTCAAAAAGCGAAGCTCAATGGTTGACCGGTAGAGCTTCCGGGTCCTTCACAGGTGACGATGGGGCAAGACACGGCCCAGGGAGTAACGACTCGACCTACCTCCGTTCTTGCCTTACTGGAGCACCACTCCGGAACACTGCTCTTCACGAAGCAGGTACGTCGGTGTAACCACAATATCCGACAGCCTTGTACCTCCCGGTTCCTCCCTTTATAGGGCGTGTTTTCCTTGAGTTATGTAACAGCTCTCCTGTTTACATAAGGGCGTGTTTCCCTTGAGTTATGTAACAGCTCTCCTGTTTACATAAGGGCGTGTTTCCCTTGAGTTATGTAACAGCTCTCCTGTTTACATAAGGGCGTGTTTCCCTTGAGTTATGTAACAGCTCTCCTGTTTACATAAGGGCGTGTTTCCCTTGAGTTATGTAACAGCTCTCCTGTTTACATAACCTCTCAACCGCTAAGCATCCTGGGAGATGTAGTCCGTTTTCGCTGGTTACCGTTTTCCTCCCCTCGTATGACAGGAATTCTTGACACTTTAGATTTAAGCTTCATTGTTTGACCCTTTAACCACTATTTCATCATCTGAGTCAAATTCAGATGAACAACTCAATTCTATTTCCGCTGTACGAAGGTGGAATCTGACTATATGGTTGCCCCCAACTTTTTGCCTGGTATTTGAACGGTTTTTGACTAGTCTGGCTGGGCTCCTGCTATCCAGGACCCCAGCCTATCTGCTTCCTCCCTAAACCGATGTGAGTACCCTAGGTACATACCAATTGGATACTGAGGACACCCTACCAGCCCCTTGTAGATGGTACCCTAGGTACCCAGGGCATGGGTCCCTCAGAGGCCTACCAGGGGCTGCAGCACTAATTGTGCCACCCCTGGGACAGCCACACAAACTGACACCACCAGACCACTACTGTAGTCTGGGTAAGGTGGTGCTTGCACCCCTTATAGGGATATAGGTATCCTGTATCCCACTTAATACAACACATATATCATCATAGGTCAACCCTAAGGCAGGTCTTGCTAATCCTACAAGGCAGGGTGCTGAGCTATGTGTGAGGGGGAAACCCTACCTGAGTAGGGCCTCTCCACAACCTTCGTAAAACTACTGATGGGTTGTTTGTAGTGCAGCCATACCATATACTCTTAACCGCATTATAAGTAATCGCGATAACGTGATAACTTGAGAGTGGCTGCACAGAACCATGTCTTGTTTGGTGTCAAACATGTAGGAATCATACCCCCAATCCAACCATGGGAGTGAGGGCATGATTCCCCCCTGCTAGAGGGGCGATATTGGTAAAAGCAGCAGATTTTAGACATCAATTTAAAAGTGCACACGTAGTATAAAATGGATGCTACCCGCCACCCACACGACTCTGGCTGCCTGTTGCTGGGCAGAATTCCAGCCACGGCAGCTGGACAATAGGGATCTTGTTGCAGGGAGGTGCTCCCACCTCCCCAGACAGACTATGTGGATTGGAACTGGGTGGGTGCACCATAGGATGTCTTTCAGACTTGCAAGTAGGCTTCTCCAGTGCCTACTTCTGCATACACCGCCTCAAACCGGTTCAGGCGCATCCTGTCCCCTGCCCAGGTGGGAAAACACACAAAGGGGAGAGGGTGTAGCCACCCTTTCCCGCCTGAACTCTCATTGGTGGGCTCTGATCTGGACACTCCCCTAATCCTTGGATAAAGGTGAATACAGGGTCCCCAGAGCCTCAGATTATTCTTGGACTTTACAGAATTGAACTTCGACTTGCTGCCGCACAGCTGAATTAAGAAATCTCCCTTGGGGTAAAGGAGTTACCCCCTGCTTGGCAGGCACCTGAAACACTACAAGTAACCCGGTTGGAACGTCGCTGCTCCTACGGACATCGACGACTCTTACCTACCTTGAGGTGGGTTTCCAAGCATCCCAGAGGCCAGTGAGTGTGCACAGCAAAGCTCAGCACCGTGGACCCTGTGGGTGCCGAGATCCCCAATACCCCAGGACAGCGGCCACCTCTTGCACAGCACACGACCCCAACGAGTGGGGAAGTTGTGCTTTGGCCCATTATTGAGCCAACCTCTCAGTATCATCTGTGCCAAAGATCGACGCCCTAGCTCACTTTGGGGACCCGTGGGCGCATCTTTACGCACGCCAAATTGCTGCCTCCCACGGTCCCTTGTCCCTCGACTGGTGGGCCCTGGCGGAGGTCAATCTTCACTTCCAAGAGTTCTTCTGGTTGCACCAGGCCTGCTATTCAGTCTCCTTGCTGGACACCTTGCTTAGACCTTGTGGGTCTGCACCAGTAGCTGTTTTGTGATTCTTGCGTGGGTTGCGGTTGCCAAGGCTTAGTGGATCCAATCCGGACACTAACACCGCAGCGACCGTCATCCTTTGTGGGACAGTTGCCCTCCAGAAGCTGGCTTTCCTTGACGCCTCTTGGACCCCGTGGCTGACGATGCAAGCTACCCATCTTCCACCTGGAAGCACCCGACATTGAAGGGCTCTTTCTCCTGAGCCCCCTGGTCTGTGGACCCAGACTCTGTCCCCTCTGCTTTCAGGTCCTTCTCTTCAAGATCTACATCTTCAATCTTCACGACATTGACGACGCTTCTTGCTAGCAGCAGTTCTTCACGTTTTGCCATTGAAAATCAGCCCGCGACCCGACATCGAAAATGACCTATGCACCCAGCTTCCCTGGGGCAGGTAACAGTGGTACCTCGGTACTCTCGTGGGTGTGGGCCCTTCAAAAGCTTAACTCTAAACTCTTGAACTTGAACTCCTGCTAGTAGTGTTTTTTATCTTGTAAAATTCAACCGCAACATTCTCCATAGGCTTTAATAGAGATCCCGACAGTAGATTATACCACTGCACGCGTCTACCGTGGGTCCCCTTCCTCACTACCTTGGGTGGTTTCAAAAGGGGCCAGCGACCCTAAATGCCCTAGGCATTGTCTGTAGAATTGTCGTGGTTCTTATACCACTTTTTTGATATATGGTTTGGTCCCCCCCTGGGGCCCTATGATTCCAGTGCTATTTATTGTAACTATCAATGCTTGTTTGAATTGTATCTTTACCTCCAGCCTCATAAAGAGACTAGTGGGATTATTCTTAGAATAAATACATATATTTTATATATATACCTGTGTGGACTACTCTTTCATTTGGTTATTCAAGAGGTTATCTATGGTAAAACAATAAGCTTAACACTCCTTCAAGACTTAGCCTGAAGGCTGCTCTCCACAGCTACCACTAGAATAGCTTTCTTTAAAGGTTGTCTTTTAACCTATCACCATAAGAGTCAAATTGAACTGGTGCAAGGAGTCCCCTATAACTAGTGGACAGCATATGCCAGGCCAACTTCTCACATCCGCACTACCCGAAGACTCATCACATAATACGGTAGTATGTCTTCTACTTTCTAGGTATCCTTGTGTGTCCTCAACACCCGCCTGCTTCGCACGACCACGAAGTAAACCTGAGACTGGGTAGGCAGCCTTTGCTTTTTTTTGCACTTCAATCTATCAGAATCAACATTCTTCCTCTTCCTGCTCACCTTTCCACCCTTCTTTTCCAACACAGGTGCTTCACCAGCAGACCAAAAATGCTCCTCCTGACAAGGGTGGCCACTTGATCTTTTAAAATCCTTACATTTTTTATCCATTTTTGAATCTAGATCATTAGCAAACTTATTTAACATAAGAGTAATCCTCTCTTCCATACTTAAGCTTGCCTGTGTGATAGCATTAACTTCTGAAATTTTTAAATATTCTTCAATAGATACACAAAACTCATTAACTAATCTCTGTGCCAAATCTAAAACTCTTCACAATATTATTATTCACTTATACCAAATTACAATATCTATTCGCACTGCAAACCAACAAAATTACTGAGCAACGTTTTTATTTTTCTAAAAATACAGAGCAACACTGCGATTCCATAAAATAAATAATAGTCTTCGTATTAACTCCCAAACAGCTCCGACTACTTCGCTTTTCAAGATCGCCTGTCAGTTTCACACAACGACTCACTCGCGCACCCGCGCATGCGCCAAAACGACACCTGCACGCGCGCGTGCCGATACTTCCTGCCTGACAGAGTCACTTCATCCTGCCTGACTGTAAATGGCCGTGTCGAACATTCATCTCTATTACGTACCTCGAGCGCAACGGTAAGCAACCGTTAAACCCTTACCCCAATTAACTCAATTTACTAAAATTAAAGCTCATGTACTTCTTATACGCATATATGCCGGAATGTACTCCACAAATATGTGCACAGCACACAGTCCGGTTGCCAAAATCTCCTCGCTCACAACGCACCACCGTAAATCCTCATTCATTTGAACTCACGTAAACTGTCCGTTTCAACGCAATCAAACACTAATCTCATACAACTAATTAACATGCTTCAAATCAAAATACGTTTAGAAAATAATCAAAAAAACATTCCTCTCAACCGATGTACACAAATTAAAACACGTTTCCCATTAAATATTTACTTAACAAGGCCTCATTTCACTCTAGAATTGCCAATAAACTCCTTATACACATACTTTCTAATACATATATATTTCAGCTCACAAATATTCTCATACATTCCACTTAAACTCATACAACACCAAAAGGTTAAGAGCAAATACATTAATGACTTATCTTATGGGCAGCAGCAAAAAAGAAGGAAGAGTCATGGAGGTTCTGGCTCTTTGATAATGTTCTAAGTTCTTGGTTGTTCTATGTTCTTTGATGATGCTACTGTGGGTGGCACAATAAAGAGGATTGCAAAATGTCAGCCTCCGGTCTTGCCATAAAATCTGTGCTAGTTTTTCGTCTTCTCACTGTACTCTGGGTGTTTGTTTTTGTTGTTCTTTCGGCTTCCCTTTCCCCTTTTCTGCTTCTGTATAAAAAACGGGGCCGTCCAAAGGAACCTCTGTGTCATTGGCGGGCATGGTTGTGGTGAATAGCCGAATAGTACCATAGATTGGGTGTTTATCCATTCTTGAAATGATGGTCTTTAAGTCTCAGCATAGTTATCTTCATCACTACTCCCACTGCTTCTTTTGTGACCCGAACTAAAAGGTCCAATTTTGGGGTGTTGTCCTAAACCTAGGTTGGGGTCTCGGTATTGGTCTGTGGTTTCTCAAAATATTCATCTGTGGTGTATGGGAAACCTTTCTCATGGCTATTTTTCTGCCAAAATGTGGCCCCACACTCGATGTGTGTATGTGCACCATTCTGTTTACGACTGAATGAGTTTTTCTTCATTGCCCTGGTGATGACCTTCAAAGCGATTTGTTTATACTCCTGCATTTCATGAGGTAACAACGCGTTGGCTTTTCCACATGGGGATCTAATAGGAGTACCACCTCAAGGATAAACCTACTATTCATGATTTAATCAAGAATTTAATCTCCCTTCAAAAATAAGCATCAATATTATTAGGATGGTACTGAGTGTGGTAAGATACTATAGGTTATATAACCCCATGTTATAACCAAGGGGTAGAAAAATCCTTTTTGTATCGATTGGCCAAAATTCCGGTTTGCTCAACAGTTAATGGATATTTTGAATCATTTTGTATATGTTACACTATATTGTATTGTGATTTTTTTGTTTATTGTTGGTGCAGTCTGCCTAAATGCATGTCTTGATTGTACCAGATGGATATATTTTTCATGACTATGATAAACCCTAAAAGGAACATATGAAATATGGGATAAAGACTCAAACACACAAGATTAATGTGTACGTAGTGTTTTTGTGGTATTAAGGATTAATTAATGGCTGTGTGAAGTTTTTGATATTTCTTGTGTCCATGATAAAGTATGGCACCTGGTAGGTGTGTGAGGACATCCTGACAAACATGTTGCATGTGTCTGAAATAAGACTGATAAAAAAAGTTGTAAACACCTCAGTGTTAAATGGTAGCGGCAATTTCAGTCGATAACCCTTCAAGTATTGCCCGGCGGTAATCGCCTCTCATACCATTCGATAATTTTACCAATGAAAGAGGCAGGCGCCGGAGACTGGAAGGCAGGAAACAAAGTTTTTATTCCGTCGGAGCAGAACACATCAGATCAGACAGCAAGGTATCGTCACGAGGTGCTCTAACTGCATCTTTGAGACCTGGTCTCTCATACACACGTTTATGACTTTATTGCAGGGTTATTGTACATGGCACATTCTTGAGATTACTTTGATGTATAAAAGAACGTCTTCGGAATCCCCACTTCGAACTCGTTCCCACACATATCTACAGTGGAAGTTCCCACCCCATCTACAGTAGGAGATGGCTATCACGCAGCTGGACATTCCGCCAATTCCCGGGGATGTGTGCAACCGGCCGGGTCTCAGGGGGTAGGGGCTTTGATCCACTGTAATCCCTTTGATGTGGGGTGTTTCCCTTACAGTAGGGGCAATAAACTGCATCCGCAGGGCTAGGTGATGGCCTGGGATCGGTTTGGACAATGGGGCGCAGAGGAAGGGGGTTATCAAAGAGAGGCATGACCATGTATGGGATGTCGGTCAGGCGTGGGATGTGGTTTCATGGCAGGGTCGCGCAGAATGAGGGAGTTTATGGCCCGTGTATGAGAGAGCAGGGGTGGTCGGCGCGCGGGGGATGCTCGCAGCGCCCGGGGAACGCGTTGGCGATCGAGAATGAGCGGGGAGAGAGTGGGGTGCCTAAAATGGCGGCCGTGCGTTCGCTGTGCGTGGCGCTGGGGAGAGGCAAGATGGCGCAGATAATGTTCAGTTACAAGCTAAATTTCCACAGTCCTCCCTTTTAACATATCTCGCCAGCTTGTCTAGTTCGGATCTATCCCCATAATACTACGAATTTCCACCTCATACAGAGCTTTCATTCGCTCCGTTTCAAAGTTCAAAGTCTTAGGGCAGATGCAGTTCATAAAAAGCGAACATAAAGGTGGCAGACACTGAATCCCCAAGCAACATCCACATAGTATCACAATCGGTATTAGGATAAATGAAAACAGCCTCCATCCCCAACTTTTAATAGTGTCCCAAAACCAACTCCCCAGTGACCATTCTTCTTGCTCTTGATGGACCTCTGCGGATAGTCTGTGGAGGTGTTCAATTGCTTTGTAGACTGAGGGTGAGTTATCCGGTACGTAGGTACAACAGCTGGACCCCAATGATGCGGCATGCTCCTCCACGATCAGCCAGAACCACATCTAGAACGAGGCGGTTCTGAAGAGCCACTAGGCGGACGGCCTGGAGCTCGGCGGTGTTGTTGGCGAGGATGCCGGCCGTAATGTTCATCGCCGTTTCGACTGCCTGGGTTAAGTGGCGGATGGCACTGCTGTTTGCCATTGGACCCCAGAGTGGAACAAGACCTTTTACTGCGTCCAAGAACTGCGCTCCGGCGGAGTCGGCTTGCACAATGTCTTTGGCACGTTTCTGTCGGTGATGGTTTGCTGGAGCCACATATGTCGGAGGAAGGACAAAGGCGATGTAGCAGGTGCCTCCCCAGCCTTTCGGAAGCCAGGTGTAGGCCTTAGTACCACAGACGAAGTACATATTCGGGGAGGCAACAAAGGAAGGTGGATCAACTGAGTCCAATGTTCGGGTGATGAGGCAGGAGCTGTGGCCCACCAGCTGCGCCCCCAGGCCTTCGAGGCACACAAATCCAGTGATGTTGACGACGGATAGGGCCACTGTCAGGGTGGCGGCCGTTCGTTTCCGGAGGTAAGAGAAGGTGGGTCTGGCTGGGTTGTTGAACACTTGCATTTCAACTCGTTCTTTGGCAGGGATGTCCATGTGAAAGGAAGTGTTCGATCTCAGAGGACAGAAGGGGGCAGAAGTTCTTCCAGTTTTGTTCAGCCAGAACCCATGGTAAAAGTGTGACATGGTTCTGCCGGAAGTGGCATTGTCCTTGTAGCTTTCCTGCAGGAGGATTAACCAGGCGAGGCAGGAGCCATGGACAGAAAAAGGTGAAGGGAAGAAAGGGATAGAGTGTCCAGTGGCATGTGGTAGCAATCCACAGATCCAGCAATTAGTGGCGTTAGCAGCAAGATTGTGTTGGTGGAGCAACTGCACAAAAGAGTTATTCCAGAACTCCTTACGCCTCTCTCGGAGTTGGGGTGAAAGTGAGATCAGATGGTGTTCTTTCATGGTGGTAGGTTGAACGGTGGTCAGCAATGTCTTATGAGTGGGTGTGCTCTCCTCCATGATCCAGAAGGTGACCACGAGGAGAAGGCAAAAGAGAAGGGTAATGAAAAGTGCAATAGTCTTTGAGCTGTGCATTCGGTCAGTCTTTGGGTTTTTGTAGTATTGGGCCATCTGGAGGATAGCTGCGGGTTTGGAGGCTGCCCAACTACTCTCGCTAGTCTGCAGCTTCTGGGAAACTTCTTGTGACAGACCCTTCACATAATTCTGGACAAAGAGGTGATGTCCGGTTGCAGTGGTCATGTCCTGGCCACTATAATCGGAAAACACAGTCTCGAACCGAGAGAAGTATTCAGACACATCCTCCTGGGGTTTCTGGCGACAAGCCGTCACTATCGACCAGTCTACCTTTCTTTCTGGGATTAGAGTCTTCAACTTCTGTACAATCTTGTCTGGGAGCTCCAATATGGCTTTCGGGGGTTTCTGTCCTGGTTCTCGCTGTTTATCTATGGTATCGAGTTGTACCCAGGTATATCCGAACGGCTCAGCGTGGTCAACTTTCCGGATTTGTTTCCACACATCAGCCGGCAGACATAATCCGAAGAACAAGTAGATATCTGCTAAAGTCATTATTGTTGAGCCTAAGGCTGTACCTAGTTCGGTGTAGAAGGCAGTCGGGTTCTTTCTTAAGTCGGGTAGAGTTTTTCTAAAGGTCAAAATATCTTGTCGGTCCCATGGCTGGTAGACCCAATTATATACAACCCTCCCCTTCGCATCTTGGTGGTTGATGTCGTCATGTGTTCCCTGACCTCGTGGGGGGACCCAGTAGGGGGCGGCCTCTTTGATGGGCATCATGGTATCAGTCCTTCCTTCCTGGGGCTTAGTCACTATGGGGGTTTCTGTTTTGGTTGTCTGCCTGTGTTCTTTAAGGTGTCGATAGACCTCGAGTGTACGAGTGAAGAGGTTCGTCACATCGCCCTCTCCTTCTTCCCCAATGTCTACCTTCCTATATAGGGCCGCTAAGCCTTCGGGACCTTTATCGCGGTACCTATCCTCATATGCATTCAGGGCGCGGTAACAAAGTCGTAAGACAAAGTGTCGTCTGCGGCTGTCGGCATACGAGTTATACACATCTGTTATATACTCCTCACTTTCCTTTTGCTCCACCAGTGTCCCTACTATCTTGTCGATTCCTGCTCGTTCATCCTTTGTTAGTCGATTAATTCTGGTGGAATCTTTCTTTCTTATCTCAGGGTCATCCAACGTCATTGCCGACGTTGTGTTCAGTACAAGAGGCTCGGCCGGCGCGGAGGCCGTGAGGACCGAGGCCCCTGTACTGCTTTCGCTCGTGTTTGGGGGTTGTGGGTGTTGCACTACCGATTGGGAGGGTGCGTATGGAGGGGGCATGTAAATGATTGGGGGACCTAATAGTAATTCGTCATTCGTTCGTTGCTTAGAGGACAACTCAGGGTAGAGCATAGAGGGGGTCCTAACAGCGTACTGGCCTGAGGTTTCGGGCTCCTGTCTTAGCTTAGTTTCCCTTCTCTCCTTTATTTCTTCTTCTAACTTTCTAGCGGCAAGGTGAGCTGCCTTTCGTAATTCCTTTTCTGCCTTTACTTCTTCCCTCTTTTTCCGTTGCGTTGCTTCTTTGCGCCACATGCCGATACTGTCAAGCATAGTAGGCGTCGTCTTATTTTTACGCAGAGCCATTTCTAGCACTTCTATCTTATGGTCGTCGAAGGATCCCATCAGTGGCCACTGACTCTCGGGGTCCTTCCTTGTATATTTATGCCATAGCTTGCTATAAGCTACGGCGACTAGTCCATATTTAGTGAACATGTCCTTATTAGGGGTGCCTTCCAGTGGAGCCGGATGGTCCACCTCTAATAAGCGGTCCGGGCAGAACCAACTACCAATCAGTGGGGAGAAGATAGGCATGACGGGTTTCAACGGGGACAAAAGTCAGCACTACCTATCTTTTCACTGCTTGCAAAGACTAGACAGAATATCTCTATTCCTCGTTATTTGTAAGCAGAGAATACCTCCAAAGAACCAATATCGAACAACTAGTGTTCGGACAATCAATCAATCAATCAATGGGGAGATAAAGATAGGCACGACGGGTTTCAACGGGGACAAAAGTCTGCGTTACCTACCCTTCACTATTTGCAAAGACTAGACAGAATATTTCTATTCTACGTTATTTGCAAACAGAGAATATCTCAAAGAGCACTATTCTTCAAAACAATCAATGTTCGGACAATCAATCAGTGGGGAGATAAAGATAGGCACGACGGGTTTCAACGGGGACAAAAGTCTGCGTTACCTACCCTTCACTATCTGCAAAGGGAGAGAGAGAGAGTTTCTACTCCTCCCCGTTTGTAGACAGCGAATATCTCAAAGAGAACAATCAATGAGCAATACTAGTATTTCAAAAACAATCAATCAATTATTTCGCAATTTGTCGTGTTTCACGACCTTACCCGGACCGCGTGGACAGTTTCTCGTCTTCCGCCTCCAGCGCCCGATCGTCCTCTACTCTCCGTATTTGCCGCGGCACTCCTGACGGTTCCCAGTCAGGACCGTAGATCACTCGAGAGAGGTCTGCTCGGAACCAGTGAAGTTCGGATGATCGGCTGCCAGACAAGGGTCTATCGGGCAGGAGCTCTCCCGATCGTTGCAGTCGTTCACTCTGTCATTCAGGACCTCTCCCACTGGATCCACGTGTCGCTGATGGGCCCCACGCTTGGGACGCCAATTGTTAAATGGTAGCGGCAATTTCAGTCGATAACCCTTCAAGTATTGCCCGGCGGTAATCGCCTCTCATACCATTCGATAATTTTACCAATGAAAGAGGCAGGCGCCGGAGACTGGAAGGCAGGAAACAAAGTTTTTATTCCGTCGGAGCAGAACACATCAGATCAGACAGCAAGGTATCGTCACGAGGTGCTCTAACTGCATCTTTGAGACCTGGTCTCTTATACACACGTTTATGACTTTATTGCAGGGTTATTGTACATGGCACATTCTTGAGATTACTTTGATGTATAAAAGAACGTTTTCGGAATCCCCACTTCGAACTCGTTCCCACACATATCTACAGTGGAAGTCCCCACCCCATCTACAGTAGGAGATGGCTATCACGCAGCTGGACATTCCGCCAATTCCCGGGGATGTGTGCAACCGGCCGGGTCTCAGGGGGTAGGGGCTTTGATCCACTGTAATCCCTTTGATGTGGGGTGTTTCCCTTACAGTAGGGGCAATAAACTGCATCCGCAGGGCTAGGTGATGGCCTGGGATCGGTTCGGACAATGGGGCGCAGAGGAAGGGGGTTATCAAAGAGAGGCATGACCATGTATGGGATGTCGGTCAGGCGTGGGATGTGGTTTCATGGCAGGGTCGCGCAGAATGAGGGGGTTTATGGCCCGTGTATGAGAGAGCGGGGGTGGTCGGCGCGCGGGGGATGCTCGCAGCGCCAGGGGAACGCGTTGGCGATCGAGAATGAGCGGGGAGAGAGTGGGGTGCCTAAAATGGCGGCCGTGCGTTCGCTGTGGGGAGAGGCAAGATGGCGCAGATAATGTTCAGTTACAAGCTAAATTTCCACATCAGGTGATCTTTTTTTGTGAAACAGGACTATTGGAGGCTAGGAAAAACCTTGAAGCCCGAAGCCTCGAGTACCCCACTTTGAAGATTGCAGGATGATGTTCCACTAGGATTCCTCTTGTTTACATTTGCATTAGTGTCAGACCCCATTCAGGGAATTGCGGGGCAAGCAGGGACTAATGGGGTTGCTTGCCTCAGATGTCCCTTTGTGCTCCCTTCTACAGCTCTGCAAACTGGGTCAAGAACAACCCTTTCAACTTGACTCTCACTTGTAGTAATGGCAAGCAGTCACCAGCTTCTCAGGGAGATTAGTGAGGAGGTGCAACAAACTCAGCACACAACAATCACCCAAGGCAATGACTGATTATCCAACCCAATGTTTGTCTCTATAATCAAAACTCAATACTACACACTTCAAGATGAAGGTTCTTGAGTCTGTGGCACAAGGCTATTTTTCAGAGGGCAAGAGTATTCTAATGGTTCCACTCTTATTCCATGGATTATGGCAGTCTGTGGTTAGTCTCAAGAACAGGTGCATTTTTACCCAATATAAGGCAGAATAGCATGCTCATACTCTCTGACTTTAGTAGCTCTCATACATTTGAGGTATTGTGGCCGGTAAGAGTTCCAGGCTGCAGCTCATGGTTCAAGGTTGCGGAGGCTGGATCACTTCTACAGTTCGCACAGTGGCTCAACAGTCCAATTGGGCATACATCAGGTCAGCGCCTGGGGAAAACCGCACTGAGCATTACAATGTCATAATCTGCTCAGGCACACTTGTGGTAAGTGCCGCAGGCTCCGGGCCTCGTCATATTACACAATCACAAAAACATGGTATTCTGCCACCACACTGGTACATCCTATGACAGGGCACTAATTAACTATCAACAATGAGAGTGCATTGGTGTGCCCCTGTGAGTTGAGCACTGACCCATGTCATAGGGAAGGCCTAGCCCTCCACGCACACGCTAGATTAGAGTATGGCTGGGATAAAATATTTTTGTAAACCGGGATATCAGATACTCGCAGTTGCCCACTCAAAGAAGAAGATGCGACTGTACACCTACAGGGCACAATCCCGTCCCATCAATTGCTTAATGTAGTTACCTGTGGTCACCTTGAATTCCTGCACAAGTTGTGAGCGACCGTTAATATGTCTTTGCTTCCATAAGCTTCCAGTGATTCAGTACTCTGCTGTTGTGGAGACAAGGTTCCTGGAGACTAATGAAGATCAGTCTCTTCTTTGATATCAACTGAATATACACTCTTGATTGCACACTTGTCGTGTCATCGACTTTCTTCGTCTCGAAAGTGCGGATGACCTGACACTTGTGCAGCCAGGAACACCTGGGGAGCCACAAGCTTTGGTCTGGAAGGATTCTTTTTCCTTTTCCTGATGTTGTGGACTTGTAAGAGGCGTTGCTGGCTGTAATTGACATTTTGCCTCATCCTCGCACATCTAGATTTTTGTTGGAGGTTGGTTACAGTTGCTAGTCCGCACTTGAGGGGCCTGTGCTGGTTGATGCATGCGCAGTTCCGTTCAGCGATGCCTGGAGTCTGTGCTCATGCTCACATCATATCCACTTGTCCCTGCATTTAGCAGATCAGAGCAGCATCATATGGCTGTACAAGGTTCACATGCCTTACTCCCTGTACACTACGTAGATTTAACATGCTTCATGCTTAACATATGGAGACGGGCATTGGAACGCATGATTATCACACAAATCCTACACTGCTCGTACCAGTTCAGAGTGGATTGCCTAATGCTGGGATTTTGATGAGTTTGTCAGTAATTCAGTGCTCTCTGGCAGCCTTGGTGGTACTTACTAATACAGCGACCTCATGGCTGTTTGTTTAACACCTGGATACATATCCAGGTTGACACTTGCATCTCACAACCACATTCTTTGAAGTTGAAAAGAAACATAGTGCATTGTCGTTGGTATTTGACTTGGACTCATCTTAGGAGTCTTATTTTATAGTGTTTTAGTCATTTCTTTTTTTGTTAAGATATATAAATATACAGGGTGCTAATGGAAACAATGTTTCTGCCCTTTTGAAAATTATTTGGTGGCTTTTCATGGGAAGAATTATTCCCCTAGACAGAAATGTTCCTTGTTGTATAGGGCCTTAGATCTGAAGGATGGAAACTTGTAATCACCCTGAGGTAATTACTGAACCTAGAGACTTTGGGAGATCGGATGAGTATCAGGAAGCTGTTCAACGTCTACAGAAACAGTTTCAAGAAGAAGAATGCAGCATGCATTTAGAAAGGTAGAAAGGCACAGATGTTTCATCAGGATACTGTTACTATATGAAACCATTGAAAAAAAATGCAAGAATTTGAGTGCAATAAATCCAACATTATCAGAAACTTTAACAACAAGCATTGAAAATGCAATAGGTCTCGCCCTCGTTTAAGTTAAAGCAATTCTGTTTGTAATTAGGCGGCTTTTTAGCTTTGCTTTTATTAGTATTTTTCAAACTTTCATGTACATAACAGGCATATGTATGCATATATGTATATGCATATGTATGCATGTATATATTTGTATTTATGAGAGGTAGAGAGTAGTAGAGAGAGGTAAAGAGGAAGAGAGTAGAGAGTGAGTAGTAGAGAGCAGTAGAGAGTGTATAGTAGAGAGTGAGTAGTAGAGTAGTAGAGATTAGTAAAGAATGAGTAGTAGAGTGAGTAGTAGAGTGAGTAGTAGAGTGAGTAGTAGAGTGAGTAGTAGAGTGCGAGTAGTAGAGAGTGGTAGAGAGTGAGTAGTAGAGAGTGAGTAGTACAGAGTAGTAGAGTGAGTAGTAGAGTGAGTAGTAGAGTGAGTAGTAGAGAGTGAGTAGCAGAGAGTGAGGAGAGAGTAGCCGAGGGTGAGTAGCAGAGAGTGAGTAGCAGAGAGTGAGTAGTAGAGAGTGAGTAGTAGAGAGTGAGTAGTAGAGAGTGAGTAGTAGAGAGTGAGTAGTAGAGAGTGAGTAGTAGAGAGTGAATAGGAAAGAGTAGTAGAGTGTGAGTAGTAGAGCGTGAGTAGAGAGAGTAGTACAGAGTGGGTAGTAGAGAGTAGCAGAGTGCATAGTAGAGCGTGAGCAGTAGAGAGTGAGTAGCAGAGTGAGTAGCACAGAGTGAGTAGCACAGAGTGAGTAGCACAGAGTGAGTAGCACAGAGTAATAGAGAGTGAGTAAGAAAGAGTAGTAGAGTGAGTACTAGAGAGTGAGTAGTAGAGAGTAGTATAGTGAGTAGTAGAGAGTGAGTAGTAGAGAGTGAGTAGAGAGTGAGTAGTACAGAGTAATAGAGAGTGAGTAGTAGAGAGCAGCAGAGTGAGTAGTAGATAGTGAGTAGTATAGTGAGTAGTAGAGAGTGAGTAGAGTAGTAGAGAGTGAGTAGTAGAGAGTAGTATAGTGAGTAGTAGAGTGAGTAGTAGAGGGTGAGTAGATAGAGAGTGAGTAGTAGAGAGTGAGTAGTATAGTGAGTAGTATAGTGAGTAGTATAGTGAGTAGTATAGTGAGTAGTAGAGTGAGTAGTAGAGTGAGTAGAGCGTAGTAGAGAGTGAGTAGTAGAGAGTGAGTAGTACAGAGTAATAGAGAGTGAGTAGTAGAGAGAGAGTAGTAGAGTGAGTAGTAGAGAGTGAGTTGTAGATAGTAGAGAGTGAGTAGTAGACAGTGAGTAGTAGAAAGTAGAGAGTGAGTAGTAGACAGTGAGTAGTAGAGAGTGAGTAGTAGAGAGTGAATAGTAGAGAGTGAGTAGTACAAAGTAGTAGAGAGTGAGTAGTACAGAGTAATAGAGAGTGAGTAGAGAGTGAGTAGTAGGTAGTAGACAGTGAGTAGTAGAGAGTAGTAGAGTGAATAGTAGAGAGTAATAGAGAGTGAGTAGTAGAGAGTGCGTAGTAAAGAGTGAGTAGTAGAGAGTAAATAAAAACTCACCAAACTCCGACAAGCTCCATACAGGAACAGCATTTCCATTGCTATAACACCAAAAATGCGGCAAGCTGTGTACTTCCAAACTCTTCAAACCTCTGCAAGCTGTGTACTTTCAAAGTCATCAAACCCAGGCAAGCTGCGAAGTTACACAGTGCGCGTTTCAACAAAATAAATACAAAGTCATCAAACTACGACAAGCTCCATACAGGAAACAGCATTCCCATTGCTATAACACCAAAATGCGGCAAGCTGCATACTTTCAAAGTCATCAAACCCCGGCTAGCTGCGTACTGAAAGCAGCCTTTTTATAAAACGTGTCAGTAACCGTAAGAATAAATAATAATAACAACAGGAAACCGTAAGAATAAATAATAACGGCAAGCTGCATACTGAGAGCGGCATTTTTAAGATACGGCAAGCTGCGTACTGAAAGCGACATTTTTAAATAACAGGCAACTGTAAGAATAATTAATAACATCAAGCTGCGTAGTGAAAGCGGCACGCACCAAGTTCCATGGGAAACAGCATTTTTGTTGATAGGACACCTTCCACGCTTCCGTTGCTAGGACACCAAAATGAAAGCGGCATTTAAGAAACGGCAAGCTGCGTACTGAAAGCCGCATTTTTAAATAACAGTTAACCGTAAGAATAAATAATAACATCAAGCTGCGTAGTGAAAGCGGCACACACCAAGTTCCATGGCAAACAGCATTTTCGTTGCTAGGACACTCCACGCTTCCGTTGCTAGGACACCAAAATGCAAAATGGCGTTGGGCTGTCCACAGTCCCTACGGACTACGGACACGCGCATGCTGTTTGCTATGGACAAATGGCAAGAGCAGCCATGTTTGTCCATGCACACATGTGCATGCAAGCCCTCCGCAGAATCGATTCCAGCGCATGTGCTGCTTTCACTAGGCGAGACCTAAAAAAGGAGTAAGTACCTAAGAAAGGGACTGCAGAAGAAAGTCTTATTATGGCAAGAAGAGGAGCGATTGAGCCATCCCAAAGACATCTATCCTTCAACAGATCTCAGTAATTTTTATAAGTTTTTAGTCTCATATTTTAGAATCGAAACATTTTAATTTCTAACTATGCAAAACAACCATTGATGCAACTTCTTTATCGGACACTCCTAAAAAAGCACTTACAAAGCCTGCAGATGTTAAAAAAACAATTCTAGCTCTAACAGATCAAAAGGTACTAATAATGTGGCAATATGTGTTCCCACATGTTGGAAGACACAATGCAAAGGTCTTTCTGTGGCTTATTTACGTATTTGGCTGTTTAACTGGTAGTAATAAGGTGAAATCTTTGCCCAGAAAGGATTAGTATGTGTAAAAATGACATACTAATGAAGTAACGGTATCAATTTTTTTAAAGTCAATCTAATTGCATAGTGAGGCAACGCTTCTTGGAAATTATTCCCAGTTACACTTATATGGCAACCCCCCTTTTAGAGATTTCGCCCTCATCCTTTTTAAACCTACTTGAACCTGGGGTGCCTGCGCCGGATGTATGACGTAACAACGCGTGTGTTTACAGCGCGTGCAGTTACATCGCGGTTTTTACAACGAAGCGATGTAACCACGCGATGCCATTACAACGCAAGTCTTTACATCGACTTGCACTAGATGGCGTGCTAACATTAGAAAAGCGTAATTTACTATTCCAACTCCAGTCCACTTAACAGTAGAGAAGGTGTTGGGATAGTAAACTACACTATTTGTAATGTTAGCACGCCATCTAGCGCAAGTCGATGTAAAGACTTGCGTTGTAATGGCATCGCGTGGTTACATCGCGTTCGTTGTAAAATCCGCGATGTAACTGCACGCGTTGTCAAAGTTTCGTTGTAAAGGTTGTTTCCCGCCTGCGCCTACAGAAGATGCGAAGGTTCTGTCGCCGAGATGTTTTTAGCAGGCATGGGCGTGTTCTCACAGCCAAGTGCCCGGGAAAGACTAGCTATAGCCTGCAGCGATTGATTTACAGGCACCACTGAGGGCCTGATAGTGACGTGGGGGTTCGTTTGGTTCGGAAGAAGGGTCTATTATATAACATGGGAAAGCAGGACATGCTGGGATTTGAAGGGTCGGCAGTTTCTCTGCGGACTGCAGCCTGTGACGGAAAGGTTGCGTTTAAAACTAGCCGGGGGTGGGGGGGGGGGGGGAGAGGGTACAACTACCCAATCAGGTCAGGTGATCTTAAAGAATGCGTGTAATGATGGTGGGCCTATCGTAGCCAGTATCAGAGGGGTGTGATGAGGACTGCACCCAACCTATGCAAGCAATTTGCTGAAGTTAGAAACAGCCATGAGGGGGTGGGGCGGCTGTACACCCTGCCATACGTTGGATGGTGCAGACAGCAAAAGGGTAGAAGCTCACTTTCACTGCGATTAGAAGCGTCCACACACAGTCACCCTTCATTGTTTCAAATGCACCTTCATGTCCCTTCTTCGGGCCCTTTCCCAGCATGAGATACCCATTGCCGCCCCTCCCTCATTGCCCATACCTAAGCTCACCGGATATACAACACTTTGCCCCTTCTCTACAGGTTTGCTTTAATGCACGCTACCCTGGCTGGGCAACCGTACGCTCACAACCACCACCCACGATTTCTACACACTAACACATTAATTTCCGCCCCCCAAAGTATCTGGGAGCCAGACTCACAACAATCCGCTTGGGCTTCCGAGTCGCGCATGCATACGCCTTGACACACCAAACAGTCAATGACGCGTACCTTAGAGATTAACAATGGACGAAACAAAATGTGACAGCTCCCATCTGAGAGCTCCAGTTAACAGCCAGAGCGCTAACTTTGCAGGCAACAGCATGCTCACACTGTTGGCCATGTTTTTGGCAGAATACTTTCATGAGTCCTGGTTTATCGAGTGATCTATTTCAGACGCGTCTTGTGTCCTTTCACAAGATGTAAACATTTCAACATGACCTCTAATCGGTTTTATCGTATTTTTAAAGAAATGCCACGATGTTCTTTTGATTTGCACAGCCATGGTTCTCCTACAAGCACACATCATGAAATAAGGTTACCTTAGATTGCTCAAAATCAGTATCAACTGCCTATTTTGTTAATATTGATATGTATATGCCAAGAGAGATTTAGAGAAAATAAAGACGGAGTTAACCTTATCCAAATTTGTGGTTTTATGTAGCTCGACCCAGACACAGTGAAGGATAACAGAGTACTTTAACAAGCACTCGCCAAGCAGCCACGGTTTATTTTTGCATCGCGCTTTCAAAAGTGAAAGCGAGATGCAAAAATAAACACGCGGCGGAGCTTGTCTTTATGTGGCCATGTGTTTAAACACATGGCCCCCATAAAGATAAGAAATCCTTTGCAACTTGAACGGAAAGCAGGCGAGCCGGACGGCAAGTGGGACGGCAGAAAAAGCCAATGGGAGGTAACACACACAGCTCTTTTCCAATGGCAGGCCACCGTTTAGCATAAACGGTGATACCAGCCAATGGAAAAGAGGGGCGAGGCTTAAAGCCCTTTACTGAAAGTCCTCAAAAACATTAAGGGCCATATGTAGGTAGCCCAATACCGGTCGGTAACGGACGATTTTCGGTAAATATACCGTTACCGACCGGTATTTAGGCTTTTGAGATGTAGGGGGATCATTTCTGTATTCGGTAATTTACCGAATCGGTAAAATTACCGATTCGGTAATTTTACCAATTCGGTAAATACCGAATACAGAAATGAGATGTAGGGGAAGTGTGTGGTGGGTGTGGGGATTCGTTATTTACCACCAACTGAAAGTTGGTGGTAAATGACGAATGTCTCTGTTAATGCATTATTTGGCCCTTAGATGTGTGCAATGTGGCAGACACACATGCCCTCAGGGCATGTATGTGTGCCACATGTGCACACATGCAGGAATCAGGGGTGCAACAGGGTGTCAATGTGACACCCTGCCACCCTTGATTGAGCTCCCCCCATTACCGATTCGGTATTTACCGATTCGGTAATGGTAACTGGCTTCCCATTGATTCCTATGGGCCTCCTGGCCCATAGGAATTAATGAGATACAGGTTACCATTACCTAATCGGTAAATACCGATTCTAAAATACCGACACTTAACGAATCGGTATTTTTTTACCTACATTACATTTACCGATTCATAAATACCGAATCGGTAAAATTCGGTATTTAAGAATCGGTAAATGTAATTTACCTACATAAGGCCCTAAATCTTGCCGAGCAAGCTACGCATGTGCGCAGCAACGCTAGGCGAGACCTGAAAACTAAAGGCCTCGAAGGCTTCATTGTTGCTTGCAAAGAATTGTTCAAATGACTTGTAGCACGTGGGTTCTGTGATTTCAAAAGTGGGGTACAAAACGTTTAGAAGAAAAATGAGACAGTCTATCAAAAGTGCGGTTCTAAAACATGCAGCCAATTCAAAAGCTTGTCCGGCTGTGGGAATGCAGTGTTTGTAATGTAAGAAATGTAGCCATTTCACTAAAGTATGGAGGAGGAATTCTTTTCAAGAAGAGCATTTGGCTAGTAAATCAGCGAGATGTAAAATTGTGTTCTCGGTCCAAACACCCAAACATTAGAATACAGATCACACATGCAAGATTAGTATTAATAAGGAAGTTTGAGTCACAGTTGATACCAGTTCACCAATTACTTTAATCTCGGATTAATGCTATTAGGAGGTATGTAGGAAAATTACGTTTTCTACTTCAGATGTACAACCAAGAGCATCTGACAGAAAGAAAATTAATCTGTTGGCGTACTTCAATAATACTATATCATGTTTGGGAAGGCCAGTAAACACAATAATGTATGTAGCAAAAAAGGTTACAATGTTTTAAGGTGGTGTGACCAGGGTTGGTGTTAAATGCTGGTGCATAATGCCCTATAAGTGTGATGGAGGTGACTACTGTAGGGTTAGAAGATATATTGCAAAAATATTATTACTTGTTAATGGAAACTCTTGGGTGTGTTTGAGGCTTAGAGCACAAGGTAGTACAAAAGGAACAATCATTGGCAAAGCCAATCGTTTTTGGCTATGTAAGACCTATTGACATTGTCAATGTGATTTTAGACTAGTTGCACAACAGCACAGGCTTCTGGGCAACATGGCTTAAAGTAAAAACAAACAAAGTGCTATGGTAAAGACAGCATTGACCACTTCATAGTGCTTTTTTTTGTTTACTTTAACCCTTAAGCCAGGTTGCACAGCGACCCACTCTCCTGTGCAACATCTCTAAAAACATTAACACAGCCAAATAGCTCTGCAAGAGCTATTTGACTTTGTTAATGTTTTTGTGGCGGATGGAATGGCCAGAGGGAGCATGATGGGGTTGGGGGGAATGGACAGCAGAAGGGAGCAGCAGTGCAGGATGGGAAAGCAACACCACACCAATTGGGATGGGTAAGGGAGTAGATGAAAGACAAGGAACAGAGACAGGAGGGTTTGAAGAAAACGGATAGTGTGAGGGGCAAACAACACAAAGGAGGTGGGGGAGGAAGGTTTAAGCAAGACCACGGACGACAGAAGGTAGGAGGGAGTCAGGAAAAGCAGGGACAGCGGGTGAGGGTGGATAGACTGCAGACACATACTCTCTTAGAGAGTGCATGACTGAAAGTAAAACAGAAGTACCTCAGGAAGCCTGCAATCAGTGGAAGGACACTAGCCGCAGAGAGTAAACTGTTGGTGGTCCATGCTCCACTGTAGGGACAGGAAATCCAAGGACAAAGCAGGGAGAAGCTGACCAATAAGAATCAAGGAAATGAAGCTGACGTGCAAGCCAAACAATGGTATGTAATAGGTAGGCTCTAAGCCCACTTTAAGCTTTTATTCTACAAACGATTTCCCGTCTGCAGGCAAAACCCAAAAATCTGTGTCTGTTGTACATACAGTTTGAGAAGTTTTGTTGAGATATTTGGTTGCAAGTACTGACTACTATTCACAACGGATCTATTAGAAGTTTGTGAAGTGAGCCTATGCTAAGCTGATGGTAGATTTTTAAGGGCTGTGTTTGTTGATGAGCTTTCCCAAACAGTGGTGATGACTTTAATGCTTCAATATCCAAAGCAGGGGGACATGCTTATGTTTCAGATGGTATCGTTCAGGTGGGAGCAGTTACTGAGACAAAAACAACTTTTAAGTGGGTTGCAAAGTTTGCTGCTATCCCAGTTATCTCAATGGTTATAAATGCTACTGAAATTTCATGTTTTGCTAAAAGGGGGAGGTGCTGTGTATCAGTGTTTCTTTGAGGTACATGCGCATTGGATGATGTACATACCTGTGGTCTTCACCCACTCCTGCACATAATGTAATCGAATGTGTATTTTTGTGTCGGCTTCCAGTAATCTGGTGGTCAGCAGTTACAATGACATGGTTCTAGGAGGTCAATGCAGCTCAGGCTCTTCTGTCATATCAACTGAATAAACCACTCTTATTGGCACACGTGTGGTGTCAACGACTTTCTTCACCTCCCAGTTTGCGAATGGCCCAGCCTAACTCTAAATTGCAGTAGCAAAATAAGGAAATAACTAGCTAAATGTGCCCAGACGGTGCTAGGGATGCCATTCTTCTATTGAAAAATTAGTGGCACGTCACTGAAGGACATTACTCGTTTTCCTAAAGTATTTCTACTACATTACATGTAAGTGGCACAGCACATGGTATTAATGTGAAATTACATTGTCTCTTAATTTCTTTCATAACTTAGGCTGTGGGATATCTGTATGGGGGCCTGCTCTTCCCTTCAAAAGATAACTCTGTCATGGAGCCATAGAGCCACGCCACCCTCAACAAGCATTGGCAAAGCCAATATATTCGGCTTCAATGTTCTAATACTTGTAAGCACAGTCTTGCAGAGATGCACAGAGACAATTTGTGCACTGTCTCTGTTTAAGTTGCCTTCTTCTGGGCTGCCTCTGACCTATATTTTGGATGTGGAAATAGCGAAGACCTTTTGATGGCCTTTAAAATATGTTATACATTCTCACTTGTAGGGGCTTTCAGACAGCCCTTGATTCATTGGTCAGTTGTGTGATTCACAGTATTCTTTCACCCCCTGCAGCATGCGACAATGGATCAGCCCACTTAAGCCATTGGTTCCTTTCACAGTGATTGATGGCATTCCATCCTGTTCACAATGTGCACATCCACACATACATAGTAGTACCCTTCAATGCCGGTTACCAATATAGCAGTGCATGCTTGTAGAGAAAGAAATACTTTTAGGCTACTTTTTAATATTGGTTAGTGGCCATCAGCTTTCCCAACAATGGAGTTTTACCAAACCCATGACAAACCAAAATAAGTATCTGTAAAGCCAAAAAGCTAGCAATCAACACCAGACCTTTTGGCTTTGATAATGCTTATTTATTCTCCAGGCTTGCAATGCTGTATGTCCCTGAACTTCATTCTTAGGGATTCAAAAACAGAAGCACCTTGGTTTATGTTGCCATGATGTTGTTGTATTTCATTCAACAAGAGGGCATAAATGATAACTGGGAGGGGTGAGAGATGAGGTAAAGACATCATAGCCGGCAGGATGGTAGGCAAGCTATCAGCGTTAATGACACACACTATGGTAGATCTTTTAGGGTACTCAGGTTATCAAACAATGTGGTAATGATTTGGAGATTGATATATGATTGGATCATGATCTTCCCATTTTTATATAGGGTGATGTGTAAAGTATGGAGAAGCACAAATCACATTTATCAACAATAGCAAATTAGGTGCAAAAATCACTTGTAGCTGCCAATTAATCCGTAGAGAAAAATAAGAAAGATTCTGTTATCTATCATATTCTGCAGCAAAATCACATTTCGGTATAAAAACACATATACGCACATAACGTTTGACTACCAAGACACAGTTAGGTGCTAAATTACATTCAGCTTCAAATTAAATCCCGATGCAACATTAAAAGGGGTATAGAGGAACTTTTAGGTGCAAAAACATATTTAGGGGCAAAAATCACATTTAGGTGTAAAAAGACATTTGGGTGCACAATCTAAGTTAGTGTAAAGCCAGCAAAAGTGTGGTATAAGGATTAGCTACACAACCACACATTAAAGACAGACTTTTGGTCGTAAGATGCAATATTAGGCATAACAGTATGACGTCACATTTGGTGGATATTACATTGACAAACAAAAGCAGGCTGTTAAAACATAAGCAGGAATTTTGAAAACTTTTAGCAGAAAAGAACACGTATAGGAGCAAAATCGCATTTGGGTGCAAAATCACATTAACATGCCAACTCAATGTTGTTACAACATCAGTGGAAGGGTGGATGCTCTGCTACAGTTATTTAGGTGTGAAATCACATGTATTGTTTCAGTATCATACATACCACAATCTGTGTATTTGTAAAGTGCACGTTCATCCCTTTGGATATATTGGTGCTGAATTAATGGGTGCCTCCTCTTGCAGTGCCTGGACAGTGAAACGAAGCACCCATGCTGTGCAAGGAAGGAGCATTTGTGCCCGTAAATGAGTTTCCGCCTTCCCGAGGGTGATCTTGGTGATCTTGTACTTGCGTAGGTTGGTCATTGTTCTCAGGATCTTTCCACGCGCACATTTCCCTCCGCCAATACCTTGTGCTCCGAAAAGAGGATCATTGTAACAGACTCGTTTTCGGTCTTCCTACCGCATCTTGTAAAAGTCCTTAGTCACCACCCCTGTTTAACTGTCCTTTGTCCACCTGCATCTCATTTCAAGCAGACACTTGAGGTGTTCGGGGTGTAGACCCCTCTTTAAATTGTTCATTAACTTAGGTGCGCTTCATCATGTGTCAAATCATTTCCCCTCTTGGAGGGCGAACACCTGAAAGCTTTTCCCTCAGCCCGAGTCTATGTCTTCCCTTAGCGTCACATCGCCACCACCGGTTGTGTACCGTCCGCTCCAAGGGAGGGCCTCTGTTGCTCTTAAGTGGACTCCATATTGGGCTCCATTGGTGGCTTTCTAGTTTGTATTTGGGTTTTCTGACATTCTTGTGTGGTCTCTGTGTACCCTAGGGGACAAAACGCACACATGTAAACATCAGAGTCTACATTTGATACAGTTTATCCTACAGTTGGCAAGTGCCTGCATGCATGAGAGTGTTTGTCTATTCTCACACTTTTCGCTACACCTCATACTTATGTGCAATGAGTGACCCTAAACGTATCATGTTTCAAACCTCACGTGCCTCGCTCAGCATCTCTCCTATAGGTCAAACTACAAACACCACCCTTTCAGGCTTGCACTCTAAACCCACAGGAACATAATACAAATTGGAGCGCTGCCCAACCTCACCAAGGGTGTGAAGTGCTGTACAAATAACACAATTGAATGACACAGAAAGCCCTTTAGCGCATGCAGGGTGTATGGAAAGTGATAAATGCCAGATCAGAATGCTGATTGGACTACTGCATGCACTCCTGGATCTGTATTTCACAGGTTATAGGTTCCAATCTTGGTGGGTTTGCTTAGCTTTTCATTCTCCCGGGTGCAATGAATTGAGTACCATTGAGATGGGTAACATTAGACGTCTATTACTAAGGCACTGAAATACTTCTCCGGCCTATCCCAAACCGTGACACGTTCTTCAAGCAGTTGCTATGGACGGCTGACCAAAGGTTGGAGGGGTCTGATCCATAACCTTTCTCTGTGTAAGTTTTGGGGGGCATATTATCAAGGCCGGCGTTAAAATTATCTAAGCTTTAGCACAGAAAACTGCTGCTAAAGCGGCGATAATGGGCTTGATAATATGCCGCAGAGAATTCCAATCGAAGCCCATGTTGACACCAGAACATGGGCTTCTATAGGAATTCTCTGCGGCATATTATCAAGCCCATTATCGCCTCTTTAGCGGCAGTTTTCAGCCGCTAAAGCGGCGATAATTTTAACGCCGTTTCTTGATAATATGCCTCTTGGTTTTCATTGAAATAGGCTGTCAAAAAGCCCTGCAGCTGTATGCGTCCAGACGTAAAATGTCCATTTCGTGACGCAAGGCAAAACGCTGCTACTGCCAGTATGACCTCACCTCAGCACTATCTGACCATCGACGTGTGTGACGCTAAGCTGGGGCCTGGGGCTCGCTTGTCGTGCAGAGCCCCACAGGTGTTTCCACGAGAACACTTCCATTAAGTGATAACAGCCGTCGCCAGTTCGACGCTCGCGGGACTGCCGTCAGCCGTGCGTAGAGACGCAACGTTTTGACGTGTTAGGCTCTCTCGAGACAGATTCACTTTCTAAATCACAAGTGGAGCCAGGCCTCTGCGCTCTTATCACCAGCTCTCAAAAGAGCCTCTCGGAGCCAAACACAAAAGCCAAGCATTCCGTTCAGTCGATAACAGCTTTTTCTGTCAGTGCACATAGGGGATCAGAGTTGATGGGGGAGGGGCGGAGGAGACAGACAGCCAGTGGGAGGGGCTGGGCATAAAAGGAGAGTAGGTAGAGGCAGGTGGCTGAGGGCCACTTCCCCTTTGATTATTTTCAAAGTGGGTTTTCGCTTTCTACTTGTATGGGTATGCGAGGAGTGGTCATGATATCAAAGCCGTTCAATTTGCAGTCGCGCTTGGTCATCACTGAGTCAAATGCGCTATAGAAGTGCAGGTACTCACTAGTTAGAGTACTATTTTGCTCCTTAGAAGTGCTGGTACTCTCAAATGAATTGCAGCAGTGCTAAGAAGGGCATGTACTCTCCCATTCCAATTAAATAAGTGCAGGCATGACAGGAAACTTCGGGGCATATGTATAATAAAGTGACAGAGCGCGGGTTAGCTGCAAAATAGCCAACGCCACGCTCCACCACTTTAGAAATGCAGGGATGCGCCATATTTACAATAATTTGGTGCACCCCTGCGCTTCCCCCTGCGCTGGAGCTAAATTCAGCTGCCTAGAGGGAATGATTATTTATGTGTAAGAAGGTGTCCCTTCCTTCACATAACCAATCCAGAATGGCGATTTGTAACTTCTCTTTGTGCTGCATTGTGCAGCACACATAGAAGTTGCAAATCGTCTTTTTTTAAATGATTGTTTATGTGCAGGAAGGGACACCTTAATGTAAACATACACAATCGTTCATGGCAATTTGCTGTTTCTATGTCTACTGCACAATGCAGCAGAGACAGAAACCCCAAAATCGAAGAGTAAGAAAGCATTTCTCCTCGTTCCTCTATGTTAAGACCAGGTTTTCCTTGGTCTTAATTTTGCGCTGCCTCCTATTTACGCCACTGTTGTAAATAGGGGGCAGCATCAAAATTAAACGGGTGTTGCGGCAGAACATCCACCACAACACCCATGCACGCCCCTTTCATGCAAAGTGTAGCATGAAAGGGGGCCACGTTCCTGTGGCGATAGGGGCCCGTAAATATGCCCCATATTTGAAAAAGTGTTGCTAATTATTTTAAAATGTTGAGCTGTGTTCAATTTTTTCCTTTTTCTTATTGTATGTTTAGGGTACTTTCTAATTTTAACTAATGATGACATTCTTGGTGGGGTACAAGTGAAATGAGACCACAGTATTCCAGAGGTTTTCTAACACGTGTCACACATACATAAACACAGACATCTGCTTGCTTAGCTAAGTACAAATATCTCAATATAAACCTCAGCAGCATGGAAAGGACAGTCTAGGCGGTTTTGCCAGGGGACGTTAAAAGCCAACACCACCACTCAAAAACTCCTTCCGGCACCACTCACGCACTGTATAATACTTGGCAGTTCATGCTGCCTCCCTGCAAATCTAGCAGTATTCAGAATCTGATTCTAGAAGCCATGATAGTATAAAGGAACAACAGACAAAACTGAACGCAAGCATAACGGCATCACACAGATGCGGAATGAAGGGGTTCATAGCATCGCGGCGCTTCCAGTGGTTCCATACATTGCACTGTGGGTTGTATGTCAGATTGTCCTATACAGAAACAACGTCTGACATAAATATTGTGTCTTAAATAGTTTTATATCAGAATATCAAGTGGAAACTATCAATGCGCCAAAATATTATAGTGTAAGTACCTAGGACCAAAATATCAACAAAGTACTCCACATCTACAAATCTTGAAGATATCTATATCATCATGGTACATGCAAGTGAAATGAAGTATAGTGCACCTATGTCTATCTTTATATACTTAACATGTCGATATTTTGGTTCTCCGTATCCAGCTGTGATATTTTGCCGCATTTATATTTCTCACACAAAATTCAGGTATTATGCTGTCTCAAATATGGTTTACTAAAATATTGTCCTATTGGGTGTAACATTTCTATTATTAACTTTAACGAGATGATAATTTTGTTAACAATATTTAGACCACTGTATTTAAGTCAGTGGACATTCTGTTCTGGCACCACACCTCAATGGTATTAATATTTGAATGCATAAAAGTGATGGGATTATGCTTGGGCTGATAAACACTTGAGCTGTGAAAGAAACTGGTGGACATATTCATTACCTTACAAGGCAGTTTCTAACACACTGGGCATGCAGTATTGCAATTATTGGCTCACATTCTAACACTGCATCCTACTGGAGGATTGTGAAACTGTATTAGAGCTATAAGCAGACATCCATTCCCAACATTACATATTAGTCCATGAACAGGATATTAGGGTAGGACTATATGCAGTCTTCTTACCCAATACTAGCTCCTACTGGAGGTTAAGGGAGAGAACCAATGTTGTAAATCGTGCCTTCCCATAATACTGCCTCCAGTCAAGAAGAAGAATGTTATACAAGGACTCTAAACAGCTTCTTTATTTAAATAGTGAGCATCCAGATGTAGAAGATGGATTTCGATTTTAGTTGAGGATGATGTCTGCTTTGGGATGAGGATTCAGATCTGAGATGGGCTCTTTCACAGATCTCTGCCGCCCTCTCCAATATATTTTGGAAAAGGTTTGATGTTACCCGACAGCTGAGCCATTGTTGTACATGGGCCGAGCTTCTTCCAAATCCCAGATGTAATAAAGTGTGTGTGAGTAAAAGATTTAGGGTAGGGTGTACGAATGAAATACAGAGTGCTGTAAACACTGAAACAGGGACTCCCCCAACTGCTTACAGGCCTCTTCTTTCCGCAGGTCTGCAGACAAAATACTTATAAAATACACTGTAAGGGAATAGCATGAAAGAGGGTTGTCAGCTGTGAGCTGCCATGGGGAGTTACGGAAACAAAAAAAGGTAAATAATTAAAATAGGGGAAAACACAGATAGACAAATAGATAAATGATGAGCATGAGATAGAAAGATTGGAAAGAAAAAGTAAGGATGATAGAAAAAAGATGGGTAAATAGAAAGATTGAGAAAGAAAGGGAGCAGGAAAGAAGGGTGACAAGAAGGAAGGAAACAAGAAAAGACTGAAAAAATGTACTAGGCGGATGAAGAGTGAAAGATGAATGGATCGAAGGGTGAATGGATGGACAGATGGAAGGGTGAACATTTGGATGTGAGAGTGAAAGGATTAAAAAGTGAAAGGGTAGATGGATGGAAGAATGAACAGAAAGGTAATAGTGAACTGATGGATGGCTGAAAGGACAGATCAATGGATGCATGAATATATTGATGCATAGATGGGTGAATGAATGGACAAAAAGGAAGGTTGAATGTGGCAATGGTTGATTGGAAAAGTAAAGTGATGGACATATAGATGGATTAATATATTGAAGGGTGAATGGATGGATCCTAGGAAAATGAAAAGGTGAAAGGAACTTCTCTAGAGAGTCACGTTTCTTCTCTTCATGCTATCGGTGTGATTAAAGGTATGTTTCTAGTGGGAATATTTTAATTTTCATTCTACTCGGTTGGCTGTGAAGACACTAGTATGTAGCAGTTAGAAGAACATTTGGCAGCTCTCATGAGTGGTGGGTGGTGAACTCTGCTCCGCCAGCCGGGGTTTGCCCACTCGGTGCTCCACATACAGCATGGAGTTCCAGAAAACTCCCCAAAGCAACGCGGAGCAGAGTTTTTCCTCTTGCGCGGCTCGCTAATGTTAAGGTGGTGAGCACGAGAAAATCATATGCTAGACCACCTCCCGGTGAGATATCTCAACACAGACGGTCGCGGCAGGTTGCTACCACTCGCGTTGAGAAACCTGCTGCTCGCATTGAGGAGATTGCACAATTGGTTAACATCTATAGCAGAGCTTTCCAAACTCTGTGTCGCGACACAGTAGTGTGTCGCCTGCCATGTGTGGGTGTGTCGCGCGAGAACGACGTCTGCGGGCAGATTAGGACGAATTCTCTCTATGCGGAGGAAGGAGAGGCATTAGGCGAGCGTGAGCACGCAGCCTCGGACGTTCATTGAACGTTGAATGCGCTAATGTCCACGGAGCTGCCTCTGCTCCCCATCCCAGGCGCTCGGTACAGTAAGTTTAGCAATTTAAAAACTCAGCATTACATTGTATCCCCTGGTGCCCCATTGAAATGGAGACCCCGTGGGTGGAATGCGCTGTGTGTCTCTCGGAACACGGTATTTTTTCGCGGCAAACCGCGTGTGATGGACAGGGCTAGGCGTGTGATAGCGTCAGGTGGCATGCTGGAGTTTCCGACTACATTTTTTGTTACGCCTCACATGCATGCATTTCTTAAAAGCATTGGAGCTTCAGAGAGCTTATTGCATTCACTCCCATGTGCCAGCATCAACAAACAGACCATGGTTGTTAATTGCAACACCACGAGACCACAGTTCTTGGGCTCTGCCTACATAAATTAGAAATTCAGCCTCTTAGACCCCGCTATGATAATCATCATCCTCCATGACAAGACTCCGGCGAAAATGGAGCGCTACCTATATTTTCTACACTCTGTTGATATGAATTTATTTTCATCTTCTCCATTTACTGGGCAATTTACGAGACTATAGACATAACCCACACTGTCTTACAGAGTTGAGATCATGGCACGCTGATGTTAGATGCCTTTCCTGCACTACTCAGGCACGCGAAAGGCGTAAACAGGGAAACTGTTTCCCCGTTTTTTTTCTTTGAGGACTGCAGACTGGAATCCGACATTGTATGATAATCATTCTTGAGTTTTGATAGTGGCGCTGTGATGCAGACCGGTTCTGCGCCTCAATGTAGCAGTAATTGTCGCGGTTTAGATCTGACAGTGCTTGGAGTATTTTACAGAAAGGGAATACTCAATGCCCTTCGTTATTCAAATTATTACCCACAGCGTTTTCTCAGCATCAGAGATTTGTGATTGTTGGTACCTGCTTGATGTATGTATTCCCTGCTCTTTTGTGCACACTTTACAGCCCTGCTGATTTCATCAACAGTAGAGATTGTTGGGCTGTGTAGCCCAGTGCATATATTACTATGAGGCTGTACACAACGCTCGCGGACTGATACTTACTGCTCTGTATTACCCACCGCAGATAGAGTTCTTTCCCAGCAACAGGGACACATGGCAGCAATATAAACTACCCTCGTTACGTACCCCATATAAGCAGTGGAATAGACTATGAGTTTTCTCGTGGCCTCCATATAGGATAAAGATGGAAGCGAGGCATATGTAATTTCTCTGAATCTGTTTGTAAAAGCACCGTCCCTGCGCTGACATGTTGGAGGGCGAAGAGTGTGAAATAATGAAGACGGGAAAATATAAATGAGCATGCAAAAGGTAACACGGTGTGCTACCTCACTGCTGTTTTGGATTTTGAGGAATAGGTTTGAGCAAGAGAGTGCCCTGTGTATGTGTAACTAGGGCAATCCCAAAGCTTCCTAAAGGAAAGATGCACAATGTGGATTTTTGAAGTTTATTTCACTAACTGTTTTGTGATAGCCACTTTGTAACATTGCTGAACACGGTTGTCTATAGTTTGTGGTTTAACCAGGTTCCTTTTCTGGGTGACGCGAAGGGGGAAGGTTTTAGCAGTTGAATAATACTTGTGGTATTTTCAGCTCTAATATTTGGCTGGGGTGAATGCAGTTATTGATATGGAACAATAAAACTGCAGGTTCTTAATATCCCGGAGTGCCTGGGTGCTGTTGAGTACTGGCAGAGCTTAGTTTGTGAAAGGAAGAGTGCCGGTGCCCGAAACTATGGAAAAAAAAAAGACGGCGTCCGGTGCACTTAAATTAAAGGTGCACTTAAACGTCGACGCATACAAAGGCTGGTAGACTTAAATCCGCTCACAGCACTCTCTCTTGCTCTTGCAGGTTCCTGGTTTCTACCTTTGCAAGTTCCTGGTTTCTACCTTTGTGTCGGTTTTGCCATTAAACACTGTAGAGCAGTTTCACATTATACTTATTGTGTCCGTGCTGAAAGGTGCAAATAATCTCCCTTCCAAATTAAATAGACGCAGGCACTTTGAACTGCCTGAATGTAGTGGTCCTCCAGACAAAGCACCAGGAGAAGATGGGTTGGAAAGGTCTTCGTGTTCATCACACGCCAAGGTTCGTTTACACATCATAGCTGTGAAGGAGTTCTGGTCTGAACTTTTGGTACATTCGAGAGTGATTGGGTTAGCTAGAATTACTAATGCTGAATAGTTCGTCCTGAGACATGCCTCCACCCTCACTGTATGTGTACGGATGTCAGCAGAACAAGCGACGTATAGACAGTTTTGCCAGTCACTGTCTTTGTTAGAACAGATTCACAATTGCCTTATTAACCTCCCTGCTTTCTCAAATTTGCTTGAAAATGCACCATTTTCCCACTCTTTATTCAAAATGTTCTCGGGGGGTGACCCCTGAAACCCCTTAGTTGTTTAAGGCTCGCCCGCTACGCTGGCTCGCTACACTGTATTACTGTGTCACAAAATGTTGCATTTCTAAAAAGGGTGTCACCAGCATGAAAAGTTTGGAAAGCTGTGATCTATAGAGAACAAATTAGATCCCCTCAAAGGCGGTATTCGCGCTTCTAAAAGGAAAAACCATAATGATCCCTGGTTCTCAAAAGACCTGGCAGATCTCCATCTGCACAGTAAACAGCTTGAACGTAAATGGCGTAGGGGATATGAAGTAATCAACCTGCAAATTTTTAAATCATTCAGGAAACAATATAATTTGGCTATTAAAGCGGCTAAAAAAGAATATTTTCACAATCGAATCATCATGGCAAAGCATAGTCAAAAAGAAATATTTAAAATTGTAAAATCTTTCACAGATCCTAAAGCTCTACATTCTGTGATCCCTCCGTCATCTACACTTTGTAATGAAATTGCACTTTACTTTGAAAACAAGGTTAAGAACATTCAAAGGAATTTTGAGACTTATAGACCACAGGACATCGCCAATGGAAAAATACTAGACCACGGAGTGGACCATCCCGTCCTTCAATCATTTCAAACTGCCACATTAGTTCAAACGAAAGAGGCTATATTAGCCTGTAAAACAGGTTCACCATTGGACGCATGTCCCCCAATTCTTTTACATCACATTATTGATGTTGTGAATCCGCTGATTAACAGTATAGTGAATTCCTCCCTAACTCTGGGCATAGTACCCGAGGAATGGAAATTTGCTATTGTGAAGCCTCTCAAGAAAAAACAGAATATTGAATCATCTAACCTGTCTAACTATAGGCCTATATCCCTTTTACCAATCTTGGGTAAGATCACAGAGAGAATAGTCTACAAACAACTCTCCAGCTTTGCTTAGTCTACATCTATTTTTCATCCCCGCCAGTCTGGATTTCGCCCAAAACATTCGACAGAGTCAGCTTTACTCGAGATATCAGACACCCTAAAATTCATAACAGATAGTGGCAGGAAGGCAGTCTTGATCCTCTTAGATGTGTCTGCTGCATTTGATACCATCTCTCATGACATCCTGCTAGCCAGACTAAGAACATGTGGCATTACCAACTCTGCATTGGCATGGATTACATCTTTCCTGTCAAATAGAAAGCAGGTTGTCTCTCTGGGTTCCTGTCTATCATCCGAACATATTGTATCTACGAGTGCTCCACAGGGGGCTTCTCTTAGTCCTCTGTTGTTAAATATATATATATGGCTCCACTCATCTCATTGATCTCGTCTTTTGGGATCGAAATTACATTTTATGCTGACGATACCCAACTTATTCTGTCATTGGAAGAGAAATCGACGAAAGCTGAAGAAAATTTCAAAGCTCGTTTTACGGCAGTCATTAAATGGATGAACAACAACCACCTCTGCTGTAATACCGATAAAACAGAGATCCTTCCTATTGGTAAGAATAATTTGTTCCAACCCAAAGTCTGGTGGCCAGATGATACTGTAGCCACTCCTTCAACGGTTGAGGTCGCAAAAAATTCTGGGAGTACTGTTCGACTCTTCCATTTCATTTAAACCCCATGTTTCAAAATTAACAGGGACCTGTTTCAGCCTCATTAAAACATTGAAAAAACAATTCAATCTCATCCCGCTTGCAGCAAGGAAAACGGTAACAGTAGCTCTCATATTATCACGGCTAGATTACTGTAATAGCCTCCTTGCAGGGATGAATAAGGCTTCCTTGAGGAAACTCCAAGTAGTTCAGCATGCAGCGGCCAGACTGGTTCTTGGGCTTCCACGTAGAGCGTCTGCCTCTGCCGCATTGAAGACCCTACACTGGCTCCCGATTCATAAAAGAATCTTGTTCAAATTGCTGTTGACAACCTTTAGAGCATCTCGCGGCTTAGGCCCTGCTTATCTCTCCACTAGATTTAAATCATATACCACAACAAGGACACTCAGATCTAGCTCTGCAAATTTACTTGCAATAGCTAGGTTCAAATTGTCAACCAAAGGAGGGAAATCAGCAACGGTCTTGGGCGCAAAGGCGTGGAATAGCTTGCCAAAGGAACTGAGAGCGATCCAACGGGAAGATCTGTTTAGAAGAGCCCTGAAGACTTGGATCTTCGGCTTAACAGAGGTCTGCTCTTTGGCCATGATTTAGCCTATACTGTTCCAGTCGGTTCTAGTTATCTGCAGCGCCAGGAGACTCCGTCAGGAGTGACAGTTGCGCTATACAAACCACACTTTTCAGTTTCAGGAGCTGGCGCTCAAGTAGAACATCTACTCGAGCAGCAGAAAGAAGTAGCACCCTCCTGCGCTGCATGTGGTGCCATTTGTGCTGATTTTACAGTGCAGGAGAAACTCCTGGTGCTAGAAATCAGGACAAGCAGTGCAACATACCCCACTACGCCGCTTGCAGAACTCTGCGGAATGCAGCAGAGTTTCTTCGGTGCTTCGCTGAGTTCTGCAAACTCCGCCCAGGCATAATCATGACATACCTCAGCTGTGGACCACCATGTAATCCAGAGAGCTCAATAAAAAACATTCAGCTTCCATCAATGTTGCAGGAGTTATCCACTGTACACCAGTCTTCTCATCACAGACTTCAGGCTTGGAGTACAAGCCTTGAAAAAAAAGTCATGTTTAGGATACGACATGTGGCCTAGGATGAGCACTTTGTTCTCCAGTGGGTGCTGGCTCTAGGATGTGGACTGGTTCTACAGGTGGTCAAGGAAAATCTATCAAACCATGCAGACTAGTCAATAAAGAACCAGAGAATTACATGCCTTTAGCGAGACCCTTTCCAGTACAAGGCAGAGCATTAGTATCCTCATGATATAGAATCTTGGAATGATTGTTTAGTTTTATGGCAGACTTATTTGGCAAACTTAAATCTTCACCTGCAAGAGAGAAAGGGATGACCTGCAACCAGGGCAAGAGGTAATCAAGCGATTAGCAGTTTAACCTACATAAGTGAACTAATTTCTATGGGGAACTCTATCACATCTTTGCTACAGTGATGTAACAAAAGCAGGCAGGCTAATTCTCAAGAGAAATGCATGTGTGGCAGTTTAACAAATGCAACATACAGTTTCAGATCACAATTACTATGACATCTGCTCAAGTAAGGATTGTGTATAAAGAAAACATATATTAGCCAAAATACAAAAATGCTTATTAAAACCGGAACTGAGGGCAAAAGCCACAGAGAAATATAAAAAATGCCTATAGAAAACAATGGAAAAATTGTGATAATAAGCACTAAAAAAACGATCAAAAGGTGTCTAGCGCCACAAACAGAGCTCTTGAAAAGGGCTTCAAAGGACAGCGTTGCATCACGTTAGGCACAGCAAAAACTCAGTAAAGAGGTTCCCACAAGGCAGCATTCTTAGGGTGGTCTTCCCCCCAAACTTTTTGTTTGTCTTACTTCTCCATATTTTTCTGATGTCTTTTTTGTTGGCCTAGGACTCTGTGCACTATACCACTGCTAACCAGTGCTAAAGTATCTGTGCTCACTCCTCAAAACATGGTAACATCGGCTTATCCTCATTTGACATATTTAGTTTACTTATAAGTCCCTAGCAAAGTGGTCCTACTTAATGTACCCAGGGCATGTGAATTAAATGCTACTAGTGGGACTGCAGCACTTGTTGTGCCACCCACTTAAGCAGCTTTGCAAACTTGTTTGCCATTGAAGCCTGTGTGGGAAGTTTTAAAATTCCATTTCGACCTCACATAATAAACCTTTTGCCAGGCCCAAATCTTCCATTTTAATACATATTAGTCACCTCTAGGGTAGGCCGCACACAGACCACAGCTCAGGGTGCAACATATTTAAAATGTAAGACATGGACTTTTAAGTTTTACATGTCCTGATAGTGAAAAACCCTTAAATTTGTCTTCCATTATTGCACGGCCTACCTCTCGCATAGGATAACATTGGCGTTACGTTATTACATTTCCTAGGCTGTAACTTCCAAATGGGAACAGGTAAACAGTTCAAGTTCAGTGTCTTTAGAATAACCCTGGGTGTAGTGTGCGTAGTGGGGCTACGCCGAGGTCCACAGAGTTGCAAACAAACTCCGTAGAACTCCGCTCTACTACGCGACCCGCCTCCACCCCCCTATTAAAAGTTATTAAACACTAATGAAAAATAAATGTAAAACCACTTACCTGTACTGCAGCGTCCCCGGGCTGCCCTCCTCCTCTTCCTCGCCGTCTCGCTAATCCTTGAGAAAACTGCGCATGCGCATTTCCTCTCTCACATATATTTCAGGTTTTTTATAGCGCTACTCATACCAGTGCAGGGTGTCAGAGCACTTTACTTCACACACATATTATACAGAGACAATGAATTTTGCATGTGTAAATTAGTCTATAAGAACTGTTACATAAGACAATCAGGGTTACAAGGAGTAGGAATCACATGTCATCCATACTAGTAAGCAGTATATTTTAACAATGTTCGGTATGGAGAAGCACAAACTCTGGTTTTAAAATGTACCACAGTGGTTGGGGTTGGCTTTACTAACAAGAATATATTTCTAACCAAACAAAGACTTTTTAGCAACATTAAGGTAATGAAAGACTGGGGGAGACAAATAACATTCTAAACTATACCATGCAATTTGCATGCAGCTCTTTAATAACAGTTTATAGGTCACTGTGCTATATTGGGATTGTAACTTTTGAACTGCAAGTAACAGAAGGATCTCTGTGACAAAAGCAGAACCTACTGAGCTATCCACTTAAAATACAGTTCTTTGATCTGTGTGGTACACTTTCTTTGGCGCAGAGACATTAACCCTCTTCACTACTTTGGAACTAGTCAAAACTCCCACTAGACAAAACCCCGATCTCTCTCCAGCAGGAACATTAATTATTGGAGATATTGTGACATTTTTACTGCTGCCTGAAAACTGCTGGACACATAGATCTCTGCAGCAGGTGCTTTTAAACCAATGTTATTTCTAAACACAGCGCCCGGTCCAGCTCAGCACAAGGTGCACTTACTGCACCAGTCACACTGCCCTAAGGCTGGCCCTGGTTACCTTTGTGCATCAGGCAGCTTCTAAGGGTGGGATGTTGCTTCAGTTTTGCCCCGATTTAAATAGGGTTTTATGCGGGGAAATCATGGAGGCCTCAGAAGTATCCCCAGCATAAATCCTAACTACTAATATTCCAATGAACCATGGCAACCCACTGGTGGAGAGTTAAGGTAATAAGGCAAGCATTGGCAAAGATAATAGGTTCAAGTTTAATGTGCTACGGTATGCATTAATAGCACAGTAGAGTGAGACATACAGGAGGGAGACAGCAGAAGCAGACAGACGGCTACAGCTGTAAAGTAGTCCCTCCTGTAGTTCAATGTAAGGATTGGAGTAGAGGCAGTAGGATACACCCGCACAGCAACAGCAATGGCTGACAAATGACTACTCCCCAAAGATGAGCTAAGACATGATTGACAAAGTCTCAAGCCAATATCTGACATTTGAGAGGTCATGAGTGATGTCATCAGTGATGTCATTTAACATGTCATGAGTGACGTAAAATGTGAGGTCATAAGAAGTGCATGATGTGGGGCGCAAGTTATACTAAGCTCAGTAAATTATAAATTGTGAATGTCAGTGTTTTTTTGTTCCAAATATTAGTTTTTACCTCAATTCAACACCTACCTATAATGTCACTTCAGCCCTTGATTTTTCAGTGTATTTCTGTGTTTTTAACTTAAGCAAAGCTCTTATTACAACATTTAACTAAAATGTCTCTTTAAACGTAATTTTTTTTCAGTGAATTTCTGGGATATTTTGTATCTTATTAAGCCAACGGCCCTGCTGCACAAGGCTGGCCTTCAGCTGTGCACACTGGGGAGTTGGATGCAGGGCCTTGTCTTTGGTCTGGCCTTTCACCGAATCCCAATGGGGGTACCCAATGTGCATGGCCGCATGCTATGCATACTGTGGAGTTTGTGACAGGGCCTGGCTTATAGCTAACCCATTTGCCCAAACCCAGCGGACGCCCAATCCATGTTTTCAACTGGGTTTTCTCCTATGGTACCCAACATGCAAGCTTCCGCCTCAAGCTTGCATGGTACAGCAGTATCATGGGGGTGAAACTTGAACAATGGCTCCACAGTGAGGACTGCAGTACCAAACAGGAGGGTCACTCTGAGTCCCATGGGAGTACCGTGCACCTGTGACACGTGCCAAGGGTTCAGGGTGTCCCTCCCCTGCCACAACATACATCACATTTAAAAAAACTTTTTTAGGACACTGGGACCAAGTCCCAGACTACCCTAATGGCAGCTACAAAACTGTATTCTCTGTTGCAGCCAGCTAATCAGATCACTCACCAGGGCACTGGTAATGGTACAGTGGTACCGAAATGAGAGACGTGAGAAGAAAAGCCTTCATCCAATCAAAAGGCCCTATTTTTTTTTTAATGTACAGTACTGTGGGACTCCCAGGAGACCTACCTATTTTTCATATGGGAAGCAGATCCACACACACAGAGGATATTTACACAGATATCCAGCCAGACAAGCTCATCCTCTTACTTGTGACACAATTTTTACCACACATTCAAGGCGGATGTCCAGGCTTTACAACCCGTATTGGGGTTTCTTTACCCAGGCACTGTCCCACATTTTCACATCTCTATCACTCCCCCACACTGTGAGATGTTGGGTTCCTGGACTCTTTCCATCCCATCATGGGATAACTATTGACTTGATGGCGGCCTCCCAACCCTCTTTCCAGCTCTGTAATGGACAGAGACATCAGCACTGCCCCCTTACCCACCCCTCCATGATGAGTACATTGGGCCCACCCTTTCTGGGTGTTCCCGAGCCTGGCCTCCTCCCTACGAGGTGCTTTGTTACATGAGCCAGCCCTGCTCCACCATGACGAGGCTAGTGGTGTTACAGTTGTACCAACACTTTTTACTGGTGCACCGGGCATAACCAGCCACGTTTTCAGATAGCAACTACCTACTGGGGCAGCTCCCTTGTATTATAATTTGTAATAATTTTTATGTACACATATCCTGGTTCCAACAACCCGAACGGGATTGTAATGTATATTCTCCATATTGGTCACTCTTCCAACAAGGCACTTACGCACCTCTGACTGTGCTGATGACCCCACTCTGGAACCACCTGCATACAATTAAGGGCTTTACAGCGTTTAAGCTTCTGAGTGGATGTGATAGTCTGAGTGGGTCTGTGAATGGCTGCATGAATCTGTAAGTGGATATGAGTGGGTGCAGGAGTCTCTGAGTGTGTCTGTGAGTGGGTCAGTGAGTCTCTCAGTGGATCTGTGAGTGGTGCATGAGTGGATCTGTGAGTGGGTGCACGAGTGCCTGAGTGGGTCTGTGAGTGGATGTGTGAGTGTCTGACTAGGTCTGTGTCTGCATCAGTCTCTCAGTGGGTGAGTGAGTGGGTGCATGAGTATCTCAGTGGGTCTGTGAGTGGGTGTATTGAGTGGGTCTGTGAATGGATGCATGAGTGTTAGAAATGGGATTTCTGGTTGGCTAAGGCTTGCGCCAAAGCCAGGCAGAAACCACCACTCTAGTCAGGGCAAGGAAGTTACAACCCAAAGATAACCCCTGCTCACCCCCTTGGTAGCAGTCAGGCTTATCCCGGAGGCAATGTGTAAAGCGTTTGCGCACGCACACAGCAACAACATCCCAAGCACACCACAAAAAGAACTCCACACAAGGTTATATATAACAATAGCCTTTGTATTATAATAAAACACATTAGATAGTAATCACACAATATACACTGTGCCAATTGGCACTGGCCAATATTGACAGGGGATTATATACATATGACAGGGCCACATGGACCACTGTCAGAATCATCGCTTGGAACAAATAGTAATAGTAAGATTTTTTATAGACGTAGAACACAACCAGTAATTACTGGCACAATAATGGCCTCAGCATTATCACAGTAGCATTAGGTATAAGACATATCCTCAATTACATTATGTAATTACCAGCATAACACAGGGTGCCCCACGCGGGGGCACAACACATGAAAAACTGTCCCCAGGCCAACTGTCCCTTCACAGGGCTCCAACGCCCTATATCCAACAGTGTCAGGGCTAGCTGCCAAAGCATTTAAGCAAAGCGCGCAGGGGCACAACCTAAACGTTGCAGCTGCCCACTAAGTGCTGGGCAGCTGTGACAATGAGCCTGGGCACCAGCGTGCCCCCTGAGCTCCACTCTGGGGCTCTTCAACAAAACCTGCCCCCCTCGTTGCAGCTGTCCGCTAACTGAGGTCCAGCTGGGAAGTAACCAATTAGCAACAAAAAGTGCCCCAATCAGGTAAGGCACTCCCGGTGCCTCTTGAGCCCCCTTTACGATGCGCGAGGGCGCACTGGTCCCCAGAGAGGACACTGCCTCTAACTGTGGCCCTCACTTATCTGGGCCAATACCAGAAGGACGCTGTCCCGTATAATGCCCCCACTGCACTTGGGCTCCAATGGGGGACCGCTTTCCTAAAATGCCCCCGCTGTACTCAAGATCGTGGCGAGGGCGCTCCTCGAATCTTGCTTTTGCACCCGCCCGCTCACAGCCCCCCCACTGGCTCTTCACCTGCTCCCGGCCTCACATAAGCAAAGCGCGGCTGGGAGCGTTTTACCTGGGGAGTTACTCGCAAAGATGCTTCTTCCTGGGTAGGCGTCTGGCGAGACCGGAGCCCTTCTCTTCCGGTACGGTCTCCGTGGAACCGGGACTTCTGGACTCTGCAGGGCTCTCAACACACGCGGGAGCCCTGCTCAGGAATCCGCCGCCTCCCTCTTTCTTCCGTCTGATTCCTGCCTCTCTCCTGGTGTGCGGCAGCCCCTGCATCCACGTCTCACTCCCTTGGTGCATCGGAGTGCAGGGTAGGCTCCCGTCGGCTTCGTCCTTCGGCACAGGAGCGCGGGGTAGGCTCCTGTCCACTTCCTGCTTTAAGCCCCGCCCAGGTCTCCACTGAGGTTGCCTGACTTTCTGATTCAGCCCGGGCTGCGGCTGTGATTTTTCCTTGCGGGAAATACGGGGTAGGCTCCTGTTAATTAAGTAAGTTACCAGCGGCAGCAAAATAACGTGGGGTGGGCTCCCACGATGCACGCAATACGGGGTGGTACCCGTTCTGTTTCACGGTCTTGTGAGGGAATCCCCAACCGGGATTCCCTCGGGCAAAGGGCAGCTCCTCTCTGCAGGTCACACCTGCTCCTTCTCTGCTGCCCAAAGCCAAGCGCTCTCAAGGAATCAAAATACAGCGCTCACAGGGCGCTAGAGGCAAAAGTCCAGGATCAACCAGACGAGCGCTTTTCCAAATAAAAAGGCAAAGCTCAGGGAAAGTCTTGGGATGAAGGAGGGGGCAAAGGCTTTGGCCCAGGCAGGCCAGCTCACAGGGCCCTCCAGCAGGGAGGCAGTCCCTAGTGGCGGTTCCTCCTGGTGCCCAGCAGCAGGCCCCCCTCAAGTCATGAGCAACAGAGAACATTTTCATGGGGTCACAGCCCCTTCTTTTATACACATTTTTCCTTTGTTCCCCCAGCACAGGGCTGGGGAAAAACCAGATGCAACTGGTTTGGGGGAGCTTTGGAGCACTTTGTTGTGCTCAGCTCCTCTCTCCATTGTCAGGTGGGGGCTAGGTGCTCAGACACACCACAGGGGGCAGAGCCAGCATTGTGGAGGGAAGACACAGTCCTATTCAGGTCCCAGGTGCAACTCCTCTCTCCCCTCTGCATGCTGATCTCTCTATTCACCACTGGGCTGACTCACACTGGCTCCTGGAATTCCCCACACCATCTAGCACCTGTCAATCACAAGCCAGACATGCACTCCACATCAGGCAGGCAGACACACAGCACACAGAAATGCCAACTAAAGTGGCACTTCTCCTATAGGTATAATAAATCTGCGCACATCATTGCGCAGCATTTATTCTTACGAGTACGCACATACTAAACTTGAACCTGCACTCCTCTCACATCAGGAATTACCAGAGACACACATATCCCCCATGCATTCCCATGGGAGGGCAGGCCAGTCTCACTAAATGTGACACAGAGCGCACGCACTTTACACTGGGACACAGTGCTAAAGTGCTAAGGGGTCTAAAACCACTAACACTACATAGGGAAAAGGCTAGGATAATTGCAAAAAGTTTAGGGGTGAACCTGCCAAAAGGGCCAAGTCCAACACAGAGTATCTGAGTGGGTCTGTGAATAGTTGTATGAGTCTCTTAGTGGGTCTGTGAGTGGGTGCAAGAGTGTCTCAGTGTGCCTGTGAATGGATGAGTGAGAATATGAGTGGATCTCTGAGGGTGTGCAGGAGTCTCAGTGATTCTGAGAGTGGGTGCGTGAGTCTCCGAGTGGATCTGTGAATGGGTGCATAGGTGCCTGAGTGGATCTGTGGGTGGATGTGCAAGTGTCTGTGTGGTTCTCCGAGTGGGTGCATGAGTGCTTGACAGGGTATGTGAGTCTCTGCATGAACCTCTCAGTGGGTCTGTGACTGGGTGCATGAGTCTTTGAGTCTCTGTGAGTGGGTGTATGAGTGTCTCAGTGGGTCTATGAGTGGATGCATAAGTGTCTGAGTGGGTTTGTGTGTGGGTGTATAAGTGTCTGCCTATATCTGTGAGTCTCTGCATGAGGTACTCAGTGGGTGAGTGAGTGAGCCCACAAGTGTCTGATGGGTCTGTGAATGGATGCATGAGTGTCTGAGTGGGTGTGAATGGGTGTATGTGTCTATGAGTAGATCTGTAAATATGTGAGTATCTGAGTGGGTCTGCCAGTGTCTGCATATGTCTCTGAGTGGGTGCGTGAGTGGGAGCATGAGTGGGAGCATGAGTGGGAGCATGAGTGGGAGCATGAGTGGGAGCATGAGTGGGAGCATGAGTGGGAGCATGAGTGGGAGCATGAGTGGGAGCATGAGTGGGAGCATGAGTGGGTGCATGAGTGGGTGCATGAGTGCCTGAATGGGTCTGTGAGTGGATGTGTGAGTGTATGTTGGTCTCTGACTGAGTGCATGGGTGTCTGACAGGGTCTGTAACTGTCTGCATGAGCCTCTCAGTGGGTGAGTGAGTGGTTGCACGAGTATCTGAATGGGTGCATAAGTCTCTGAGTGGGTCTGTGAGTGGGGGTGCAAGTCTGTGAATGGGTCTGTAAATGGGTTTGTGAGTGTCTCAATGAGCTTGTGAATGTGAGCATGAGTGTCTGAGTGGGTCTGTGAGTGGGTACATCTCTGAGTGGGTCTGTGAGTGGGTGCATGAGTGTCTGAATGGGTCTCTGAGTGGGTGCTTGAGAATATGAGTGAGTCTGTGAATAGGTGTGGGAATGTCTGAGTAGGTCTGTGAATGGGTGCATGAGTGCCTGAGTGGGTCTGTGCATGGATGCAAAAGTGTGTGGGTCTTTGAGTGGGTGCAAGAGTATCTGACAGGGTATGTGAGTGTCTGCCTGAGCATCTCAGTGGGTGAGTGAGTAGATGCATGAGTGTCTTAGTGAGCTCTGTACGTGGGTGCATTAGTGTCTGAGTTGGTCTGTGAGTTGGTGTGAGAGTCTATGAGTTAGTCTAAGAATGTGTGCACAAGTGTCTGATTGGGCCTGTGAGTAGGTGTGTGAGTGCCTGAATGGGCCTGTGAGTGGGTGCATGAGTGTCCGAGTCGGTATGTGTGTGGATGCATGAGTGTCTGAGTGGGGCTGTGAGTGGTTGCATGATTGCCTGTGTAAGTCCCTGAGTTGGTACATGAGTCTCTGAGTGGGTGCATGAGTGTATGGCAGGGTCTGTGAGTGTCTGCATGAGCCTATCAGTGGATGAGTGGATTTTTGCATGAGTGTCTGAGTGGGTCTGTAAGTAGGTATGTGAGAACATGAGTAGATATGTGAGCGGGTATGATAGTGTCTGAGTGGGTGCATGAGTGTCTGAGTGGGTCTGTGCATGGGTACATAAGTATCTGAGTGGGTATATGAGTGTATGACTAGGTCTGTGAGTCTCTGTATAAGCCTCTCAGTGGGTGAGTTAGTAGATGCATGAGTGTCTGAGGGGGTCTGTGAATGGATGTGTGTGTCTGAGTGGGTCTCAGTGGGTATGTGAGTCTCTGACTAGGTCTGTGAGTAGGTGTGTGATAATATGAGTAGGTGTGGGAGTGTCTGAATGGGTCCATCAGTGGCTGCATAAATCTCTGAGTGGATGTATGAGTGGGTGCATGATTACCTGAATGGGTCTGTGAATGGATGTGCGAGTGTGTGTGGGTCTCTGACTGGGTGCATGAGTGTTCAACAGGGTCTGTGAATATCTGCAAGAGCCTCTCAGTGGGTGAGTGAGTGGGTGCATGAGTATCTGAGTGGGTCTGTAAGTAGGTACATGAGTCTCTGAATAGGTCTGTGAGTAGGAGTGTAAGTCTCTGAGTAGGTCTGTGAATGGATGTGCGAGTGTTTCAATGGGTCTGTGACTGTGAGCATGAATGTTTGAGTGGATCTCTGAGTATGTGCATCTTTGAGTGGGTCTGTGAATGGGTGCATGAGAATATGAGTGGGTCTGTGAGTGAGTGTATGAGTGTCCGACAGGGTCTGTGAGTGTCTGCATGAGACTCTTGGTAGATAAGTGAGTGGGTGCATGAGAATCTGAGTGGGTCTGCAGGTGGGTGTGTGAGTGTCTGAGTAAGTCTGTGAGTAGATGTGCGAGTCTCTGAGTGGGTCTGTGGATGGATGCATGAGTGTCAGGGAGTCTGTGAATGGGTGTGTGGGCATGTGAGTGGGTGCAGGAGTCTCTCAGTGGGTCTGTAAGTGGGTGTGAGAGTGTCTGAGTGGGTCTGTGAGTGGGTGTGTGAGAATATGAGTGGGTCTGTGAGTGGGTGAATGAGAATGTGAGTGGGTCATACGTATTTATATGAATGTCTGAATGGGTCTGTGACTGGGTATTTGACCCTCTGAAATGAAATGAAAATAGGAGTTCTAAAGCACAACAATTACGCAGAGGTATCTCAGCGTTAAGCCATAATGTAAAACCAGAACTATTATAGAAGGTACTGGGACTATTTGCTAAAAAGCCAAGGGGAATATTCTCAAGACAGGCGATAAAATTATCGCCGTTTTAGGGGCAGAAAACTGCCGCTAAAACGGCGATAATGGGCTTGATAATATACTCTATAGAATTCCAATTGAAGCCCATGTTAGATGTCCTTCACATCTAACCTGGGCTTCAATTGGAATTCCATAGAGCATATTATCAAGCCCATTATCGCCGTTTTAACGGCAGTTTTCTGCCACTAAAACGGTGATAATTTTATCGCCTGTCTTGATAATATGCCCCCAAGTTTTTAGATTTTTTCCTGAATTCCAATAGATTTGCCTTGAATTGTAGTTTTGTCGGGTGTGAGTTCCACAACCTGGATGTACAGGATACAAATCCCCTCCCACCCCAGTTAGCTTTCTTAAATCAGGGGGTTAAAAGATTTGCAGAATTGGGTGAGTGCAGAGAGCATGCTGGGGGTAACGTTGAAAACGCTGTATCAGATAGTCTGGCCCAATGCCTTGTTGGGCCCTGAAGGCACTATATAGTGCTTTAAACTGAATTTGTTTGCCTATAGGGAATCAATGAGGTTGAATCAAAGCTTGAGAAGCAGATTTGTGTTTTGAGATGCCTAGCAATAGCTGAGTTGCTGCATTTTGCAGCATCTGTAGCTTCTGGAGAAAGCGCTTCTGAATATTGATGAAGAGCGCATTGCAATAATCCACCTTAGAAGAGATAAGGGTCATAACTACCATCTTTTGAAGGCTAAGTAGAACATAAGGCAACACTTTCCTAAGAATTCTCAGAATATAAAAACACGAGGAGGTGATGTGGGTTATCTGTCCTTTGAACGATAGCTTGTTATCGATAAGTACACACACATTTTTTGCTCTACTGCTTGGGGTAGGTAGAGTGCCTAGTTCTTGAGGCCACCAGCTGGGGGACCAAAAAGAGGGGTTGTTGCCGAACAGCAAGACCTCAGTCTTTGAGGAGTTCAACTTCAAACAGTTGCTGCTCATCCACTTCCCGATGTGGAGCATGAGGTCATGAAACAGAACTGCGGTGGCTTCCGGATTACCGGTTACAGACATGACAATCTGTATCTCGTCCGCATATTAGACCAGCAAAAAAACAAAAGATTTAATCAGTGCTGCAAGTGGAGTGACATAGAGGTTAAATAGTGTGGGGCCTAATAATTAGCCCTGAGGCACCCCACAAGGCAGTGAGAAGGCTGGTGAGGTGAAGTAGCCAAATGAAACTGTTTGACTCGAGTCAGCTAAAAAGAAAGCAATAAACTTGAGTGCATTGTCTTTGATCCCAATTGACTCAAGTTGGTCCATTAAGAGAGCATGTCAACAGATCTAAAAGGATCAGGGCCGCATTTCCACCATTATCTATCATCTGTCTGATTTACTCCGTAGCGGAGCTCAGATCTAGCTCAGTGCTATGATGACTACGAAATCCAAACGGTGTTGAATCAAGACTCTTATTGTTGTCTATGAATGTTGTCAAATCCTAGATGATGATTTTTTCAACCAGTTTAGCAGGTAGTGGTAATTTTGTGATTGGCCGGTAATTATTAGGGTCACCGGTATCTAAGTTGTTTTTTTCATTAGTGGGAGAATTTACCATATCTTCCAATCTTTTGGAAAATAACCTTCTTCAAACAGGTTGTTAAAAAAAGTCATGAGGTGTGTGGCTATCACTTCGGAAACCAGATGAATAATTCTGGCTGGACATGGGTCCTGTGGTGAACCTGATTGAATTTGGGTTAATAGTTTCAGCGTTTGATCCATTGTCAGTGGCCCAAAATGAGGGAGAGTGCTAGCATTATGACTACATTTAGACAATCTACTGTTTCGGTCTTCAGGTTGCTTAGCATTTAAGAAAGAGTCATACACTGACTTAACTTTGCTTTGAAAATGGAGCTCTAGCTTGTTGCAGAATTGTTGATTGGTATTGGGTTTTTTGTTTCAGGAAATTTCGATTATTTTAACTGTTCAAAAAATAATTACTTAGAGGAATTCATTGCTCCTTCTATTTTTGCTTCACTATAGCTCTGAGTCGGTCTGTGAGTCCATGCATTAGAGTGCGAGTGAGGGTGGAATTAATATTTTTTTTTTTCAGCAAGGTTTTGCGACTGTGCCGCAATGCTACAAAGGGGGTGCGCTGAGCGTCATGATGGGTCCAAGACTCCAATCACATAACAAAAATGCTCTCTAACATTTTAATATTCATAAGGGGTCCCTGAAACACCTTTATAATACACCCATGGGGTCAGGGTACCCCTACCCTGACCCCTTCCTTCTATCCTTTATTTCCATCCCCCAGGAACTTGTCCCACTGTATAAAATGGCAGCCACAACTTTCTACATAGTTTGCGACCCGCCAATCACAGCACTGATCCTGGTGCGTGGGTTTGCAAAGCTCCGCATAGGCATCAAGAAGGATCAGCGCCCCTATATATACATATTTGGATTTCTTTTAATAACTCTAAAACTACTGAACTGATTTATGCCAAATAACAAAAAGCACTCTTTCTAGACCAAGAGCTAGCTTTCTGCCAACTTTTGTGCAATTCCATCCAGAGTTCAGACTGTAGTAGTGTTCAAAATCCCTATGGAAATTAACATGGGAAACACACTTTTAGTGAGCCCCTCCCTTTTTCTCGGCTCCCGCTTGATGGATCACCCCGAGAGTTTCCATGCACAACAAGACCCAACTTGACATTGTGAAGTTCCGTCAAACAGCGCCAAAGATATAGGCAAGGCAAAAAATGCTTTTCCTATGGAAACTAGGTCCTAACTATAACTACATATTGATTTTCAAAACTTAACATATGGCTAGTTTTTCCCTATAAAAGTCATTGTGTATATACATCCATACACATGCAATGGCAGTGAAAATAAGTGTGGCACAATAACACGTTATTTAAAGGAACTGTACTATTAAACACACATTCGTGAATTTATTACATTACATTGCAAAGAACAAACTCCAGTTTAGTACCACAGAAAAGCAAAAAAGACATGAACAAAACGGTGTTTATTTGGCTCACCGGTTGCATGTTACAATGAAGTTGTACCAGTGGCAGTCCGTAATGTACAGTAGGGGAGTGGCGGGCATATACACATATGAACATTATCCTCTACATACAAACACATACCCAGCGCATACACATGCACACACCCATCACAGCATGCACACACAAACACACAAATACACAAACATCCATACATACACGCATGCATGAACCCAACATTAAAACAAAATCTACTGAGCCAAAGCAGGGATCTCGGGTGGTGGCAGGGAAGCCTCTATTGTTTCCCAGAGGCTTCAGAAGGAAGATACCACTGCCTCCTTTCATTGGCTGACCTTGTTAAAAGTCACCCAATGAAAGGAGAATCTTCCTTACGTTCACACAGAGTGGGATGGGGTCAGTGAGAGCTGCTGACCCCACCATACTCTATGACAAGCGTCACTGATAGAAACTTGGCCCTGCACACTTCAGGGCTTAAGAAGAAGACTCTCAGAAGACTTTGCAAGACTGTGAAATCTTCAGAATGACAAATGTAGGTTCAAGCAGCCAGGAGTCTGTGCATTTAGCGCGTGTTTAGCATCTGACTGCCTGACCAAACCATCAAGAGTGTCTGTCAGGCTAACCTTTGCTCAGCCTGGAAGGCGCTCTTCCTGCATCAGAAAAATGTGGAGCAGTGGGACGCAGCTGAGTTGCACAGGGACACAGGAGTTGCAAGCTTTTTCAATATGATTTTACCCCACTGCTCAAACCTAACCCTTTGCATCCACGCAATGTTAAACTTTATTTTTAAAACAAATACCAATGAAAGAATTCCATGGAATAAACCAGATATGCAGATGCACAGTGATAATTTGCTATATATTACCATTGTTGAGTGTGATGAGAGGCATCATGACCCACTCAAGGGATCCTCCTCTGGATGAGTCACAACCACAGGCCAGTATCTGCACAAACCTCAAAGAGACCATGTAATTATTGATCAGTGTGCAATACAAATACCCAGACACATATCACATTTGTATTTTCTTTCTAAATTAAATTAACATTTTTTTCTGCTTACTGTTCCATCTGTTATTTAGTTAATTTTGCAAGTGATAATGTTCAAAGGGATCATTGGTTCTTCTCCATGCTGAAACATCTCTGTCTGTTTGGGTGAACATTTGGCCTCGTGCTATCTGAGCTTAGACCTGTTGTTCAACTTACTGATGCCTGTCCAAGAAACTCACATCCATATTCAGAGATGGCACTATTCAGATAGTGCCCTGGGTGGGAACAAATTTGGTGCCCTTACCTACTGAAGGGGAATAAAATTAGACAGCAAGGTGGTCCTTTTTATGTTCATAGGTCAGTCCCTGACTGATTACTTCATAATAGTGACTGGCCTCTGAACAATAACATCTGCACAACTCCCCCAATTAAAGTCAACCTTTACTAAGATAGTGCCCTGGCTCAGGGAAATTGTGCCCCTTCCTCCTTCAGCAGCTACAGCAGGGGTGGAGTTCTTGATCGGCCTCTTCTGTCTACAACTGGCTCATAACATGAATTGGAAAAATTTGGGGGTGAAAGGTTGGATGGGTGAGTGAAAGGAAGAATGGATGAGTGAGTGAAAGGCGGGATGGATGGATGGGTAGATTGATGGATTAACTAGGGAGGATGGATGGATGGTTGGATGAAAGAGTGTATGGATAAATAAGTGGAAGAATGCATTTATGAATGAAAGGAAGGGTGGATGGATGGATGAATGGGTGGATGGATGGATGGGTAGATGGATGGGCGGATGAATGAAAGGGTGGATGGATGATTACAGAAAGAACGGCTGAGTGATTGAAAGTATGGATGGGTGAGTGAAAGTATGGGTGGCTGGGTGGATGATGAATTGATGGATGGGGTGAAAGAGTATATGGATGGACAGGGTGAAAGGGCGGATAGATGGATAAGCAAAAGGATGGGTGAATGAGTGAAATGATGGATGCTGGGGACTTGGGACCCCAATTGAAGCAGCTACAGCAGGGGTGGAGTTCTTGATGGGTCTATGTGAGTGAGTGAGTGAGTCAGTCAGTCAGTCAGTCAATGACTGTGTGAGTGAGTGAAAGGGTGAATGGATGGGTTAGTGAAAGGATGGTGTAAAAATGGATGAGTGAAAGAATGGATGCATGAGTGAAATGAAGGGTGGATGAATGAATGAATGGATGAGTGAAAGGGAGGTTGGATGGGTGGATGAGTGAAAGATTGAATGGAGGAGTGAATGGGAGGATGGCTGGGTTGGTGGATGGAAGGGTGGGTTGATGGATGATGAGAGAAAGGATGAATGGATTGCTGAGTGAGTGAAAGGATGGATGGATGAGTGAAAGGAAGAATGAATGGATGGAAAGGATTTATGTCTGGCTGGAGTGAAAGTGAGTATGGATGGATGAGTGAAAGAAAGGATGGATGAATGAGTGAGTGAGTGAAAGAATGGATGGATGAGAGAATGAATGGATGGATGGATGAATGAGTAAAATGGAGGGAGGATCAATGGATGGATGAAAGGGTGGATGGATGAGTAAAAGAGAAGGTGTATGGATAGATGAAAAAGTGGATGGATGAATCGATGAAGTGGTGGAGGGATGAGTGAAATGGAGGGTGAATGGATGGGCTGATGAGTGAAAGCATAGATGAGTGAGTGAAAGGATGGATGGATGAGTGAAAGGGTAAATGGATGGATGGATGAGTGTAATGGTAAATGGCAGAAGCGGCCCGTGGTGGGAGTGCTGCCGGACAATGACGTGGGGCGGTGGAGGGTCAGGGTGGGGGGTAGTAAACTGCGGAATACGGCCGCATAGAGGTAAGTACACAAACAAATAAAACAAATTTCTTTACGCGCGCTGCATCGCCAAATGCTATGCAGCGAGTGCAACGAAATTCATTTTATTTATTTGTTTGTGTACTTACCTCTGTGTGGCTGCATTCCGCAGTTTACTACCCCCCACCTTGCCCCTCCCCCACCCGTCAGCACCCGGCAGCACTCCCACCACGAGCCGCTACTGGTAAATGGATAGATGGATGAGTGGATGGGTGGGCGGAAGAGTGGATGGGTGAGTGGAAGGATGGTTGGCGGAGTGAAAGGGTGGATGGATGGATGGATGGATGGATGGGTGGATGAGTGAAAGGTAGGATGGATAGACAGATGGATACCTGGATATGTTTGATGCCTTGAGACCCTCACGGGTGAGTAGCGTGCTTTAAACCCCCTAATTGATTAATTGATTGGTTTGTAGATGATACCTAGGTCTGGATATGAATGGGCAGATGGACGGAATGGTGCAAGAATTAATAGATGAAAGAATGTAAAGGTGAAATGGTGGATGAATGGATAGATGTTTGCATGGAAGAGACAAGAGAGCTCTTCTGGGGAGGATTGTGGTGACTTACTTTGTTTGCCAGGTGCCATAAGAGCTTTTGTTCGAAGTGAGGGTATTTTAATTTTCTGGCTACTCCCTTGCCCTGGGCAGAAAAAGGGGGGCCTTTTTTATTCAACTCCTGACTGATAACATTACAGCAATAACTGGTCTCTGAACACAAACATCTCTGCACCTCCCCCAATACACCAAACACACTCACAGCTTAGATCTGTCATACTGGTGCTACGTTATTTGTTGGGGGTGGTTTTTGTGTGTGTTTGTTGTGAAGGACAAGGAAAAGGGCTGATGGGATGTTAAACTGGGACACTGTGGCACGTTAACAAATGATTAAAGACGCTCTGTGCGCCTCTCTGAAGATGGGCGCCCGGGTCTGGGCCCTGCTCGCCCATGCAAACACCCGGCCCTGCCTCCAACTCACCCGTTACACTCACGACTTAGCTCCGCAACATTGGTGCCAAGTTGTTTGGGAGGGAGGGTGTAATAATGAGCGGCGGCAATGCAGTTTGCGGTGAGAGCGGGATATGAGGGCAAGGAAAGGGGTGACAGTGTTAAAAACTGCACACGATGTACGTTTGCCAATGATTAAAAGAAGTACTGCACTTTAAACTGAATCATTTGTGACACTTTCTCTCACCTTGCTGAAGATTGGCGCCCTGGGCGTGGGTCCAGCTGTCCATGCCAAAAGCCGTCTCTAGCCAATTTGCATTTATTAAACGCTCAGTGCTGTGTCTGCACCTTCTTGACAGTATCGAATTCCATCCACCCAACCCCTGCTTCCAACACACAATAACGCTATTAGGGAAGGGCCGTCTGCACACCAGAGTGCAGTTTGGTCGAAGTGGCGCGATGACATAATCACTTGATCAGCAAGTTTATATCACGCATATTCACCAAGGTGGTGCTGCCACAAATCACACAAGCCTTCTAAAGCCCAACTTTACGTAAAGACACTTGTGGAAGCCCTTCTTTTAATCAGCCTGGACGGTTCCATGTTGCCACGGAAACCAAAGGGCTCAGGCCCGGGTGGGAGGCCAGTCTAATCTGGATTTTTTAATTTCATTTGGAGCGGTTTTATTATCTGCTGCAATACAGCGCTTCGTTACAGTGCGGTGCCCTTAATTTATCTGGCGCCTGCGGGCAGCGCGGCCTGGATTCCGCCGGGGCGGCTCTTCGGTGGCCGGCTGCACAAGGCGCGTGCGGCCCAGCTCGTGCGCCGGGCCTCTCGCATGATGTGCGCACGCTGATGTGACACCGTGTAATACAAAGCGAGCTGCCCCCGGGGGCCCGTACCGATATACACACTGAATGAACACTTTCTTCCCTCGGCCCCGCCCGCGCGCTCCGTGGGGTTTGTGCTTGTAGATCTGACCTACATCTGACGGATTTCCCTTCAGCGCCTGCGAGTCTCGATGCAGTGAGAGGCCGGGTGATCTCAGGCGGGCCGCGCTGGGAGGACGGCCCATACATATCTCAGGCCTCGGTGCACTGAGAGGTGCCCGGCTGAGCGGCCACAGCACTGGGCTGGGCGCAGGAGGGAGGTCACTGAGGCCTCTCTCATCGCCCTTATTAAAAGGTGAGTACACTTCACTGGTCTACACTAATTGCGTTCATTAGAGGGATTATGCGAAACCCGCTCATGCTGAATTACAGACCTCATCCGCTTCACTTGAGTCTCTTTCATTCCTGACCTGAAGCAGTGTCGGTGAACTCCCACTCCGTCCCACACGATTGGCCCATTGCTCTTCAAATAAGCCTCATTGCGTCATGACTGGCCTCGTGCACTTCCAATGAATCTCATTCATCCCCATTTCACTGGCCTCCCGCTGCGTTTGACTCTCAGCTGTGCACACGCCACTGCATCTCAATAATTCCTATCCTTAAAGGGTTAACTGGAGACTCTCGCATTTCCAGATCACCTAGCCCCTGCACTCCAGCGCAGCCTCTTTTATTTCAGCACCAATAGCCTCGTGCACACGCATTCAGCCCGTCTTACATCATCAACCTCTTACAAGTACATATATGCCAACAGACACGATGCTGACGGGAGACTCCACATTTTTTTGAAGGAAAAAATGGCTTCATCGTTCATCCTGGTGTGAATTGATCCCAGATATTTCGACAAATCGCTGATTCAATGTCGGTACGGAGATGGCCAGAGAGAGGTTGTGATACCATGGGGGGGCCTTTACCCCGAGGGACAGTTCATCACCTGGAAGGAAGCCATAGAGTCTTTTTTTTGAGGGGGGGTGGGGGGGGTGGTACGGAACAATGTTCACAATATATTACAATTTCGACTACCACCGTACACTTTGTCCGACCTTTCCCGAGGCACCGACTCAATGCAACACCCAAGTGATGCTGCTGGGGATGGCACAAGGCCGCAGACTATCCCACGTTCATGTGCAGGTAAAGTGGGAAAACATCTTGGGAGACCCCCTGTCATCAAAGGAAGGGGCTAAAATTCACGAGGGAGTGAGGACGGCTAGTTCCAATGCACGCTTCAAATTCCTGCACTATAACTTTATACATCAAACATATCTGATCCCGTAGACTTTGCATTCTATATATCCCGTTCGATCTGACTGCTGTCTACGCTATAGGGCCCGACAGCGGACTTTATCCATATGGCATGGTCATGGCCCTCTATTGTATTTTAAAGCAGGCTCAAACGAGGAGAATTTATGCACAAAGGTTTATTCCTTAAGGAAAGATCCTATCCACCAGCAAGTCACTTCAACAGCTCCACTCCAACTGTCCTTTACGAGAATCTTCACCTCCCAACCTTCCAACCCTCAAGATACCACATAACCAGCACTTGTCATACATAGCAACAATAGAATAAAGAACCCAGATATGTCATCCCTTACAACCACAGTAGAAATAGAAGATACCACACATCTCCCTTCCTTATAAACAACAAAACATATGACAAAAAAAACTGAAATAAAGTGGCATGACATATAAAAAAAAAATACATATATATGTACAAAGTTAAATATAATCTTTCAGATAACTAGGATATGATGCAACTCTCGATGAACGTCGGACCATCACCGCAGGAGTACATGGATTCCTACTTAAAGAATCCTTCTTTTCTTTTTTCTCCACAGTCTCCTTCAATTTACCATGGGCAACCTTCAAGAGTACCACTCTGTTCAAATTCCATACACGATGATCTTGAGTCTTTACAGCATTCCTAAAAACCTTAATAACAGTCATTGGATCAAAATACTTAAGATTTGTATTACCAATCTGACCAGGTTTTTTTACACCCACCAGATCACCAACCTTTACCTTTAATGCCTTGACACATTTCCTACTGTCAAACGTACTTTTCCTTTCATCAGCTTTACAATCCTCTCTTTTTTTGAGATCCTCTTCATCACACACATTCTCTTTACCCCTACTCACACCATACTCATTAACCCAACTTGGATCCAAAAGAGTGTTGGGGATTTTCCTTCGAAACAAAAAGAATGGAGTTTTCCCTGTAGTGGAATGAGGAGTTCTTCTATATTCCTCAACTTTCTTAAGAACCTCACCCCTCCAATCCAAAGAAAGAGACTTTGCGAGAGTAATTGTCTCCTTTAAAACTCTATTAAATCTCTCCACCATCCCATTGGCCTCTGGATGGTAGAGAGAACATTTCCTATGCACAATCCCACAAGAACTCAAAAATTCCTCCATTTCTTTAGATACAAATTGTACCCCATTATCAGACAGCATGGATTTAGGGAAACCCTCTCTACCAAACAACTTCTTCAAACATTTGATGACATTCGCCGAATCAATATGAGACAAGAAAAATACCTCCGGCCAGCGAGAGTACATATCAATTACAACTAAAAGATAAATCTGAGAACCAGTTATATTAATAGGTCCCAGAATATCCAGCGCAATCTCATCCCAATGAGCCTTGGGCCAAGACCTCACAATCATTGGTTGTACCCTTGGTACCTTGGATTTGTCACTCAAATTACACAAAACACATTCACGAATTTCTCTTTCAAAAAATTTGTCCATACCTGGCCACCAATAAGATGACCACAATCTCTCTTTGGTTTTAGTAATCCAAGGATGACTAACATGACCAAGATCCACTAATTCCTTCCTAATTTTGTCAGGAGGAATAAGTTTCGAACCTCTAAATAAGATACCTCCATCAACCGCAAGTTCATTCCTCACATACCAAAAAGGTCTCGTCATATCAGACCCACACTTCGCACTTAACCAATTACCTTGTATCAGCTTCATAACCTCATTGAGTGTACCATCCTGTGCTACTTCCTCCGACCATTTCTCCTCTGAAATGTGATGCGGTTCCACCGTGCAGACACATTCATCACCTTCTTCAACCTCATCACAATCACTACAATTCTCTGGCACTAACCTTGAAAACACATCCGCAACCATATTATCCGCACCAGGAATATACCTGACAGAAAAAGAATACTCCTGAAGCCCAATCACCCATTTGGTAATCCTGCTTGATATCAAATCCAAACCCTTTTCCTCAAATATTTCCACCAACGGCTTATGATCCGTCCTTACTTCAAAATTGATCCCCCACAAAAATGTCTTCAACTTCTTCACAGCCCAAAAAATCGCCAAAGACTCCCGCTCAACAACCGAATACCGTGTTTCAGGTTCCCTCAAAGCACGTGAAAGAAACATAACAGTTTTCACACCTTCTGAACCCACCTGTTGCAACACCGCACCAAGCCCCTTTAAACTTGCATCAGTCGTCAAGATAGTTTTCAACCTGGTATCAAAACTTTGTAAAAATGGTGCACTCGCCAATTTCTCCCTAATACTCACAAATTCTCTTTGACAGTCACTTGACCAAACAAAGTTAGCACCCTTCTTAAGTAATGATCTAATTTCAGATGTGAGCTCAGAAAACCCTTTAATAAATTTTGCATAATATTCAATCATGCCAAGAAAACTCATAAGTTCATCTTTAGAAGTAGGTGGTGATAACTTGTGAATAGAGCTAACCAATTCTTCCTTTGGTCTAACACCCTTCCCAGAGATGTTATGACCAAGGTAATTCAATGAATCTGACCTAAATTTACATTTTTCAATTTTAATAGACAAATTACCACCACTCAACTTTGTCAACACAGCTTTAAGACGAGCGTCATGTTGCTTCGTATCATCACCAAATACAAGTATGTCGTCTTGATAAACGCATACACCATTCACACCCTTAAGTAAACTTTCCATCACCCTTTGGAAAACCGAAGATGCCGAAACAAGACCAAAAGGCATCCTGATAAAGCGGAAAGTTCCAAACGGAGTAATAAATGCCGTAAGATCTCTACAAGATGGTTCCAATTCTATCTGATGGTATGCCGACGTAAGATCGATTGTACTGAAAACCTTAGCACCAGCCAACAAGACCAACAACTCATTTATGTTAGGAAGAGGATATCTATCCACAACCACACTCTTGTTCAATGGGCGCAAGTCTACACATAGACACAAATCCCCATTGGCCTTCCTAGCTGCGACCACCGGCGAAAGCCACTCAGTTCCTTCCACCTCCTCAATTATTCCACTTCTTTTTAACTTCTCTAATTCCTTCTCCACCTCATCCTTAACAGACAAAGGTACCCCTCTAACTTTACAAGTAGAAGGAATCGAATTGTTCTTCAGTTTAATCTTGTGCTGATATCCTTTCAAACAACCCAAAGTATCATTAAACACATTGGGAAATTGAATCCTCAACTTTTTTGTAAACTCACACTCATCATCTTTACCAACCACACACACCGGATCTTTCAACAATATTTGTGGATCTGAATTGGGATCTAGATAGACACTGAGTTCACCCTGATGTATCCAACTTATTAAACTATCACCCTTCTTCGACACATAGACTTTTCCTGAAGTCATCCTTCCTTGATACTCAAACATGCCCAAGAAATAACTATGCAATTTTATAGGTTCGCCCCGTAAGCAACTGGCGTTATGTCAGGTTTGAACAATTTCACTTTGTGTCTTAACTTGTTCATATATAACTCATTAGACACAATTGTTATCTTTGCACCAGAATCAAACAAAACACGGGTCGAAATCCCATCAACTATGATGTCATCAAAAGGGCATGATTTCTTACTATTAACACAACCTACCTCTGAAACAATCTGTCCACACTCATACTCCTCATCACTTGTATAAGCGCCATCATCCTCACATACATCTACCTTCTTAACTCTTGTAGTAGGTGTGGTTCTACAAACAGACGGATAATGCCCCTTTTTTTTACATTTACTACAAGTATTACCAAGCGCAGGACATTTTCTATCATTCGCAAGATGACCACTCCTATCACACCTAAAACACCTGAAAGAGGAAGGAATACTATTCATTTTCCCACTGTCAACAGTAAACTTCTCCCTTGTGTCCTGCATTCTAGGAACCACTTTCTTTTCAATCACAGATCGCATTTTTTTTCTCCTACAGCTTGTACCTTTGCACCATCACTTTTATCCTTATTAATTATAGCTACACACTTCAATGAATGCTCAATCCTTTTGGCTACCGCAATGACCTCATCCAACGTTGGTTCATCCCTTAACCATAACTCCTCTCTAACCTTATCCATATTGCAACCCAACATGAATTGATCACGTAAATGCTCATCCATCAAGGCATCAAATTTGCACGCAGATGCTAACTTCCTCAAATCAGTCAAATAGCTTTCAACAGTTTCTTCCTCACGCTGCATCCTTTTCCCAAAGTGATACCTTTCAAGTATCGTGCTTATCTTGGGAAGATAATGTTTATCTAACTTGCATATACAGATCTCATCATCATTCAAACCAGCAGCTTCATTAAAAGGCAAATCCGGTAAATGGTCAAAAACATCTTGACCCTCAGATCCTAAGCAGTGAAGTAGCAGAGATGTTTTTCTTTACGCACTCAATGATGCACCACATACTCTTGCATACCTTTCAAAAACTTTTTTCCACTTTTTCCATTTTATGGTAGGCTCGCCTGGAGAAGTTAAAAAAAATGGAGCAGCAGTAACATTTTGCATTGCTCCAAACATCTAATTACCCACCTAACGTGAAACTTGGAAATTTTATTTTTTCCTTTACTTTTCTAAAAAACAGTACTTCCAATGCCACTTTTTAAACTCTAACTTTGTCACACTTAAATATGCAATACTGCTTGAAGAGCACTCCAACTTAACATGAACAATAATCAAAAACTCATTACATCATAAACATGTATAGTGATGCATGAATTTACACGGAAATACAGAAGAAATACTTATAATTAGAAAATTATGCTGATAACAGCACATATAACTGAACCATCACACTGTCCCAATTAAAACTTTTACATAAATAAAAAATAATCAGAAAATAAAATGCATGCCCATCGCAGAACAAGCACATATAGATCAGACCCTGTAAGCACAATGCTCACCAGAGAAGCGTGCGTGTCGCTGTTGAATGTATAGGCAAAATAGAATGTAATTAGAAATTAAAATGCGTGCCCATCGCAGAACAAGCACATAAATGTCAACCCCCCTGGAAGCACAATGCTCACCAGAGAAGCGTGTGTGACGCTATTGAATGACTAGGCGAAGTTACAAAATCTTCCAGCGTCCTTGACGACAATCTGCCGTATAACTGGGCAACCACAAAGCTAAACGCACATCAGAATATAAACAAACGTTCTCCGTCTCTTCCAGCGTCTTTGATGACAATCTGCTGCGTAACCAGGCAACCACGAAGACAAGCGCACGTTCGAGTACGTCACCACGCTCAGCCACGCTGGAATGAATTACGTGCTTCGCATTCCAATTATTCCCTTCCGTGATGAGGAACTCCAAACAATGACGATAGAACGCCGCTCACGCTTACCGAGTAAGTAGAACCCTCCAACGAAATTGCCAGCGTTTGTATTATATATCTTTTTTAAAATGCAGCTCACGAAGTTGAACAGACTACAAAGTCCGCAAAATACATCCAAAAAACAAACACCGATCGCTCCCAACTCGAAAGAGAGTGTACACGAGTGAGCGTTGAGACAATTACAATATCTGATCAGAACCCTTAAGGGACGCTGAGCTCCTCATGTGTTGCGCAGATCACCACACCTTGCGGGACCCTGATCCCTTAGTGAAACACAACAACCTTCAATTCCGAAGCCCCAGCCACACACCGATCCGTTCGCTCCCAACTCAAACACCAAGCTTCCAACGCGGATACGAGTGAGCGTTGTGTGTCGATGAAAGCAAGCCACACACACACCAATCGCTCCCAACTCAAACACCAAGCTTCCCCGCGAATATGAGTGAGCGTTGTGTCGATGAAAGCAAGCGGACGCGGAATTAGTTGTATGTAAAGGAAAGATCTCACCATCCACTAGCACAGCGTTGAGAGTCTTTCAGTCATTGAGCGTGTTAGGATCTTCCTGTTGAAACAGCTGCCGACTACGCCAGTATTGTATATTAAAGCAGGCTCAAACGAGGAGAATTTATGCACAAAGGTTTATTCCTTAAGGAAAGATCCTATCCACCAGCAAGTCACTTCAACAGCTCCACTCCAACTGTCCTTTACGAGAATCTTCACCTCCCAACCTTCCAACCCTCAAGATACCACATAACCAGCACTTGTCATACATAGCAACAATAGAATAAAGAACCCAGATATGTCATCCCTTACAACCACAGTAGAAATAGAAGATACCACACCCTCCCTATCTCTGTTCCAGCAGGAAAGTATACACAATCTGAATAGGGCCTCGGGTTGGAAGGTGTCGTTGGACATCTATCAAGTGCTCCTGGGATTGCTTCCCTCTTTTTCAAAAACACAAAACAGAGAGGAAAATGTGCATTTCTCAGCTTGGTGCTGGCGAAGCCCTGCATAGTGATAGGTTAGCAGAGGAGGTACGCATACAAGTGCCAAAAGATGACAAGCTAGCTCATCCATGTCGCACGACTTGAAGGTTTCCCAGGATCTGACCCCTCATGAAGACGGGCTCACATGAAGTACTGCATGCAATCCCAAATGGTTGCGATGAATACTAAAAACACTGACTGACAGAGGGTTGCGCCACAAAAACCCACACCCTTTTTATCATGGCATTGTGTAATATGAGAAACAGGGGTTAAGCACAAGAGCGAGGGGTGGGGGGAGGGGGACGTTTTTGTTTGTAGTTTTTATGCTTGATTTTAGGGATTGCTATATGAACAATTGTCTTCCACACATCACCAATAATGCTCAGCTATGAATATTACCGGTAGCATCCTGGGATCCTGCTTGCATATTTATAGCAGGCTAGAGCCTGTAAACTTCATATCATGTTTGATTACTTTCACTCTATTAACTTCCTATACATATAATATGCGCCTCACCTGTATTGCACTTGAAATGCCTGTTTACGTCTACGATTACAATAGCTGAGCTGGGGAAAGTGGCACTCTAGGTTCAATTAGGACTCCTAGGTTCTACTGATTGTATACCATTGCCCAAAAATCAATAAAGTTTAAAAAAAAGTGTGAATTTATTGTCTCAAAAGTGGGATTTTATTTTTTCAATTCGAAAAACTATTTGACCCAAAAGCACACAGAATTTTCTTCCGTGTGCTTTGGGGCCATTCTATACTTTTCTTTCCCCCAAGCGCAAGGAAATTGAGTGACGGCTCCCCCACCACCACCGTGGCCCCCATTCTCAAATAGGGCCCAATGACTGCCACTGTGACCAGGCAGTCCCAGAGCTTAATTTGTGCTGGTGGTTGAAAGTGGGGTTCAAAGATAATATTTTTGGGGGCCAGCACTTATTTTCCCATATCAGCATTTGACCCAGAGCAAGAGAGAGAGCAAAACACAAATAGGGGAAAAGTGGAGGAACAGAAAGGTGAAATAATGGTGACAAAGAAAGCAGAGATGAAAAAGGACCAGAAAGAGTAAGAAAAAGGGTCAGGAAATGTCTTTTAGTGAATGGAAGAGGCATTAGGTGGAATCAAGACTATGCAGCCTTGGTATTTGGCACTGCTGGCATTCGGTAGCACCAGCCTTGGACTTCAAAGCAAAACTTTGGAGCCCAGTCCCCGGGTGGACTTGCTGCCAGGCCAGCCAGCTGAGGCTCAAGGTGGAAACCTGGCACTTCCCCCTATTTTAAAAAGAGGGGGGGATCCACGAATTTGGCAGGGCAAGAGTACTACTAAACTCTAATAAGGACTTAACTTTTTCACACATCACTACCAAAATGATAGGTTTTGTCAATAGTTGAATTGGACCCTTCAGGACACGTTAATACGTATATACTCTGCGCCTTCAAGCCCAGTACACACAATTGCACGTATTCCTGCTTCCTTTCTTTTCATTGCCGTTTTTAGTCTCCTTTCTTATTCCCATATACTCTCCATTCTGTCTCCCTTTTCTACTGGCACCTTTTCCCCCTCCGCCTTCCTTTCAAATATTTTCCCTGTGTTTTCTATCCTATTTCTTATCTCTGGCGTTTTTTTAGTCTTTCGTTCTCTGATCAACTTTGCTGGCTCTGCCTTATCCTTTTACCTGCATTTTGTGTTTGTAATACCTTTCTTTTTTTCCTTTTTCACCACTTTAATGATTTTCAATCTTCTCTTCTGTTTCTCTTTTCTACTCTATTCTCGTTTCTGTATTTTTGGTTGTTTTTTTACTTCCACCTGCCGTTTTTATTGTGCCTTGGTGCAGCTGGCTTTATATTGGGAACCACTGTTGTGAAAATAAATACAAGATCACCATGAATATCGCTTTATCAGCTAATACTCTAATGGAAGTTCAGAAGGGAACCTGAAAAGCTAGCTACCTTTTTGTCAGTGGTAGCTGGGATTCTCCTCAGAGAGTCGCCTTCCACTCTGTCTTTCGGCTCAGTAGGCAGGCTTTGCCACAACTCAACTGAAATAATCAGTGTATTTGTAACGCACCATAGGTCATGGAGGTGATTTCAGGGCACTGTACAATCTTTTGTTCCAGTACGAGAGCTCAGAATGTCAATTCACCTGCCGAGGTCCACAAAATAAGTGGCATTTTGCTAGGCAGCAGTAACGTGCTATTTAAAAGACACATTCATATAGCTGTTGCTCATTGCTGTAGTTATAGCACACAATGTGCCACTCGTATGACATCACAGCACCTTTCGGAAAAGCAGGTGGGATGCATAACCCCGCTATACTTATATTGTACTAAATGCACCCCTATACTCATCCTCCATTGCCAAGTTTCTGCTATGTACTTGAGGGTTTTAAAAACCAGGAGCCAGATTTATCAAGGTTTGGTGTCGCCCTCGTGCCATGCAAGGGGGCACAAGAGCGACGTAGAACGTAAATAATATATATCAAGCCACGCAAGCTCACCTTGCGTGACCCGGCATGGCTTGATAAATTTAGAGTAATGCAAGGCAACAAAATTCTCTGCCTTCACATTACTCTGCCACAGGGAGGCGTTCCAAGGGTGGCGCATGGGTTTTCTCACTCATCCACCCATGTATTTTGGCACTTTTCCAGATTTACCATTGGTAGTAGACCTGGGAATGCATCAAAATGCTGCGCCTCACCCAGGTGAGGCGTAATGAGGAGAAATATCTTTATTTCTCCTAGTTTTGACCTCATTCTGCAGCACACATAGAAAGAGGGAATGCCTCTCAGGATTGTTTTTGTGGAGGCACCTGTTTCTTCCTGCACAAAAACAATCCTGTCTGCAATGCAGGCACCCTTGCACCATGATGCAAGGGTGCCTGTGTTGGCACTAGGCAGCCAAAAGTACGCCAGCACTAGGAAAATACAGGAATGCATTGTATAATGTTAAATACGGCGTATTCCTGCTCTTTCCCTTTCACATAGTGCAACAAGCTGGCTTGCTGTATTGCGCTGATTGAAAAAATTATAAATATGGGCCCATGTCCTTAAGGACAATGTATTAGTGTAACAAGCAACTAGTGTCCTAGTTATTTCCTCACTACAAATTCCTTCCATCTACATCAGTTTTGCTTCCTGTAATTAGGGGTAGGCAGAGTTTGTGAAGTTGCACTACGTGGAATCTCGCGGAGTTGCATAAAAACTCTGTGGAATTCCGCGAAGTTCTGCTCCGCCCTAACTTCGACACCCTCACTGACCCTGGATCCAGTACATGTCCTCCACACGACTGGTTAATGGTAAGAGTCGTAAGACTAAATAAGGCAGAGGCCCACCTACCTTGCAGTTTTGAAGGCTCTAGTCGCAGTACAGTGAGATCCTCTGGTTCACCGACATGTCAGACACGTAGATTGGGGGCAGCAGCAGCGTATCCATGGGACCAGGGTAGGCTCGGGCGCTTGTCTCCTCTCGGCCGACCAGTTGAGGAGGCAGCAGCCATCTACAGACTTCAACACCATACAGGGCTGCATATCATCCTCAGGCTGCCGGTAACGGACTGTTAGCAGCCATGATAACCCCCTCGGAACGTGTTGTCCTCGGCCTTGTACTGTGTCTGCCAGGACAGCAGGCTGTCAACGCATCGCGGGGAGCTCTGCAGGGCCATGCACAGAGGACGCCTGGCGTGCATGGGGCCCAAGACGATGTGTGGAGGGCAAATTACTTTCTTTATTCCGGGGACCAATGGTCTGGCCGGAGTGGGCCCCACAACAGTAGCAATAGGCAGCTGCCGCAGCAGAACTACTACTTTGCCAGCAAGGAGAACGGGCATTGCCAGGTGGGCGGCAGGGGCAAACATTGCCATGCGGTGGAATCAGAGTTTTTTCTGAACTCTGTGCTCCGAGCGGAGCACGGAATTAGCAGAGCTCCGCAAACTCTGCTGGCGGAGTGGAGTACACCTTCCACCGCTACCTATAATCCAACTCATTGGCGTAGCAAGACCTACTGCCACCTGGGGCGACCCCTATGTTTGCTGCCCAGTGCAGGGTAAGTGGGAGGTGAAGGAAATGACCCGAAAAATGGGTCATTCGGGTCACTCGGGACCACCTCTATGCCTTCTCTAAAATGAAGAGTCGGTCAGACAGAGGAGAATACAAACCATTCATTTATTAGTAATTGCGTTGCAAAGGAGCCCAGTCTGTCCTGTCCCCTGGGAGGACAGCAGAGGGACAGACTCCCCCCAACTCGGGGGTAACAATTATACAGTACTTGCACCTTCAAGGGTCCGCCCAGACTGGAAAATTCCAGTTCAGGCCAGGATGAACAAAGGAGGCACACAAGGATGAGTTATGTTACAGAGCTATCTCGACCCCAAGGTCGCTCGGCTGGGGCCTGCCATTGTAAGATGTGGGAACTAATATATCCAACAGCAAAGGTATGAAAAACAGATAATGCATTCACTAGGGCAGCAAGATTTCAGCCTTGAGGAACAGGAGGTGGAGGGGGGGGGGGGCAGGAGCAGCGGTCCCGCTGAGGCAAGCACCATGAGACAGAAAGCTCAATCTTCAGTCATAGTACAGTATGGCACAAATAAAAATGGCCCCATCAATGGTAACATAAGGAAGTACACGGCTTATAAGTGCAAGGGGGGAGCATTTCAGGCCTAAGCAACACAGAAATGAAATTTCAAATCTAACAGACCCTCCTTTTAGCATTGCATGCTAGATTTTATTAGTGCCATCAGGTAGGGTCTTTACAATTCTAAAACATCAAAACTAAACACTCATATATATCATCAGTTAATAAAGTGAAACTGTCTATTAAAGCTAGCACCATAAAATGTCAACATACTGAATTAATACTAAAAAATGCCCTCATCAATGTTGAGCAAGGCCTGAATACCCTGCATCATCATGACCTTTGCATTTGAGTCAGGTCTCTGTGCCCTGGGATGTACTTTTAGCATTGAAACACAACAGGTACAGCAAGCTGGAAGACAATGGATACATAAGCAGCACGTCAGGATAATGCCTGTTATAGGTACCAGGAAAATGAGAATCTTCCAACCCCACGTAGTGAGCAGGCCCCAGAACCAACCCGTAAGGGACCAGGTACCATTCTCCTGATGTATCTATGAAGCTATCTTATGAAATTTCTGTATGGCAGCGTACACAGTGGAGGTGTGATCAGGGACGTAAACGCAGCAGCTGCTACCAATGACGTGACAGGCCCCACCCCGATCAGCTAAGATAACGTCTAGAACCTTCCGGTTCTGAAGGGCAACAAGTCTTGTGGCCTGGACCTCTACTGTAATATTCATCAATATTCCCGCCGTTATATTGATAACTCCTTCTACCACCCGGGTGAGTCGTCTAATATTGAGGCTGTTGGCCATAGGGCCCCAGAAGGGTAAAATGCCTTTCATCGCGTCAGTAAACTGCTGCAGGGTCGTGTCTGTCTGATCTATGTCTTCTGTGTTAATCATTCTTTTAACTCGGGGGGCTGGAACACCTCTACACTGTAGGCGATGATCTTTGTGGTAGTTGGGAGGGGCTATAAATACTGGGGGCAGGAGGTAGGAAAGGTAACATCGCCCACACCAGCCCTCTGGGAGCCACACATAGCCATGGGTTCCACAGACAAAATAAACATTAGGTGGCGGAATCATGGGCGGACTTTTGGATACCCTCAATGTATAAGTGGTGTTGCATCAGCTCTCCCCCACCTCTATGTCTCCTGTCCCCTGAACACAAAAAGGGGCCATTACATCCACCGCTGCCAGAGGTATGGGCTTATCTTCTGTGACATTGCGGGCTTGGAAGGATTGGTAATACTCTGATGCATTAAACAGCGAGAATTTTTTTCTTTCCACCTCTGACCAATTCTCCTTCTTTCCCCGGTTTCATGCCTGGAGACAGAAACTCAAAAACACCCGACTAAACTGCTCACTGCCAGGGGAAACGCCAGATAGGACCCTATTTTGAAAACGCACATTCTGTGTCAGGGTGCGAAAACTAATACTTTTACATTTCAGGGTGTCAGATTGAGGGAACGAGCGGACCATACTAAGCAAAGTGAACCACCCCTCACAACTATTAACATAAGACAGAGGCATAGGCAACAAATTCTCACTTCGGTGCGTTACGGAGTGTAACAAACTACACACCCAACATTTTATCGTATTATAGGTAGCATGGGCTTGGTGCAAGGTTTGGATAAAAACATTGTCCTTATAAGACTTCTGGTGTTCTTCCTTGTGGGGTGCTAAGTTAACAAAAATATGCTCAGGGGGTGCAGGTGTAGTACTTATCCAAGCGTGCACAAGGTATTTCGCTTCAAGTAAAAACATCACCCCAAGTACCAATATCAGGGAAAGGAAAATTATTACTATAAACACTATCTGACTCTTCGTAGACCAAGAGGACCAAACAGGCCCATCTGGACCGGGAAGTGGAGCCGAAAAAGTCTGCTCCTCATCATGGATAGGGCGACCAAAGGGATACATTTTATTATGCAATGGAAAAGTCTTACACTTGGAACCAAGCTGGAATAGCCACAAAAAGCCAAAATCTATCTAATGTTCATCGGGCGTATGCGCTGTTAAGCACCAGCGGCGGAGCTGTTCGTCCAGCTCAGAGTCTGGCCCCACGTAGCAGGGCAAAAATCTTCTTCTTTAAAACACAGTTCATTTGCCCCAATCTGAGACTGTCCGAGAGGAAAAAAAAATGGGAACTGCACCAGTCTCCTGTTCCCTAACCTATTTCACGCACCACGGACAGGGTACACACATCCTAGTCTTCAGCAATGCAGTCCATCCCTAGTCTTTAGTGAATACAATCAATCTCTGTTCATTAAACTGTCCCTACTGGTGCATTAGTCTTGTGGCGGGCTTAAATTGTACCTCAGTGCTCCAGGTACAGCAGGGTTGGGAAACAAAGGGTCGGGTTCAAGGGGATCAAGAGGCAAGGGATCAGATACAAACTAATCAATGGATTAAGACTCAAAGGAATGTAGCTCAACCAACGGTGGACCAACAAACAGAGACTCATGGATGGCCTTTATTTCGGGTGGCACCGCCTCATTCAGCACATCCTGGCTTTCTTCTTCCGTGGGTGAGAAGGAGAGGCAGACGTCAGAGAAAGGGATGAACTGAGGTGCTTGCTCTCCTTCACAATCCCCGATCCCATCTGCGACCCATTGGTCATAGGCCAGCGGGAGAGGAACCCATTCTGTATGGGTACTGTGGATCCAGTTCTTCCGACCGTCGACTTATACAGCTGTCCTGGTGGCCAGAAGGACCTGCAGAGGTCCCTTCCAGCGTGGCTCCAAGCTGCTTTTCCGTGAGAAGTTCCAGACGTGGACCCAATCGCCAGGCTGTATCTGATGGCCCGGTCCCTTCGGATGGGGCTGTAAGACCTCCGTAACCTGTTGATAAATAGAGCGTAGATTTTTAGTCAACTTGTAAAGGTAATCTATCAGCAAAGGGTATTCAATGTTGGAGAATTTGCGAGGCCGCGGGACGCCCAAACATTCGCGGGGCAGCCAAACAGGACCTCATAAGAGGATATTTCTGTCCAAGTGTGGGCTGTGACCCTCGCAGACATCAATGCTAGGGGTAGGGCATCTGGCCATTGCAATCCTGTGCTCTCTTTGATCTTGGTCATCTTTACCTTGAGGGTGCCGTTGTATTTTTCCACCAGACCAGCAGACTGGGGGTGGTTCGCTGCATGGAACTTCTGTCGAATATGTAACCCCTCACAGATCAACTGGATGACCTTGGCATTGAAGTGACTGCCATTATCACTCCAGATCAAACGGGGCAAACCAAAGCGCGGAAAGAACTCTTTCAAGAGCACCTTCGCCGTCGCCAGGGCAGTATTCTCTTTGGTGGGCTAAGTCTCAACCCATTTGCTGAATGCACAGACAACCACCAGCACATATTTCAAGTTGTTGACTCGTTCCATTTCTATGTAGTCCATCTGGAGAACCTCGAAAGGGAAGTAAGGCGGTGCAAAACTGCCAACAGGAGTGGGGGTACCCTTTCCAGGATTGTGCACCAAACAAACCATGCAATATTTCACTAAGTGCGCTGCAATGTTGGAAATGTCGTTCTGCCACACGGGATCCAGTAACTTACAGATCCCCTTCACACTAATGTGTCCGGGTCCCTGTGCCATAGTAACCACAGGGAGAACATACAAATCGGGCAGCATCCATCTCCTTTTTCCAGACAACTCCGTCCAACATCCATCCTCATCCAACTCAGCTGTACTCTCCTGCCATATGGCCAACTCCTCCATTGTGGCCTCACTCTGGATCTCTTTCACACCGTCCAGTGTGTCCTCAAACATTCCATTGTCAGGCACCCATCTCGCTGGCCCTGCCACAAACATCCTCTTCATCTTAGACCGAGCTGTCTCCTTGGCTGTCTGATCTACAAATGCATCCCCCCTCCCAACATCATCAGTTATCGCCTTGTGTGCACTGCACTTTATCATTGCCAATTTCCCAGGGAGTGCCAGAGACGACAGGAGTCTATGGATCAAGGGGCCATTCTGTATCTTTGAAACGTGTGATGTTAGATACACCCTCTCTGCCCAGAGCAGCCCGAAATTATGAGCCACTCCAAAGGCATACTGGCTGTCAGTGTAGATATTCACAGCCAGTCCCTCACTCAGCTCCCAGGCCCGGATAAGGGCCACTAACTCCTCTGCTTGCGCTGACGTGTAGGGAACCCATGATGTCTCAACTACAGTGTATAGGGTGGTGATGGCATAAGCAGCAGTTGTCGTACCATCTGGCAATTTAAAACAAGAGCCATCGACATATAGTTCCCATTGGGGGTTCAGATAAGGGAACATCAGTCAGGTCTACCCGTCCCTTTGTCTCTTCCTCCATACGGAAAATGCAATCGGGCACATCCGCCTCATCACTCTCTGAAGGAAGGGGTAGTAACGTGGCTAGGTTCAGAGTGGTACATCTTTTGATGGTGACGTGTGGTGCAAACAGGGTCAATTCATAGCCAGTCAGACGTGCAAAGTAAGGTGCTGTGTTTTGGTTCTATTCAGAAGTGTATCCACAGCATGCAGAACCATAACTGCGAGATCACTATCAAGGACGAGCCCTGCTGATTGCCTGACAGAGACAGCCACAGCCGCGGCAGCTCTGCGGCAACTCTCAGGCAGCTTGGGAGGGCTCTGGCAACGTTATCAAGCAAAGCAGAGAAATACGCACATGGTCTTTGCTTACCACCAAAAGCCTGTGTTAAGACAGAACGGCTTCTGGTAATCAGGAGTACCAAGCACAGTTGCAGAGCAAAGATCTGCCTTTAGCTGTTCAAAAGCAAGCTGGAAATCATGTGTCCAAGGGAGGGGTTCATGCACATCTTTAGTAGTTAGTAACAGCAGAGGCTTTGTTAGTAAAGCAAAATTGGGTATCCAGTGGCGACAGTATGAGGTAATGCCTATGAAAGTCCACACATCTCTCTGCATCTTGGGGATGGGCATCTTAGTAATAGCTACAATGCGCTCAGGTGTTAGTCTCCTTCCCTCCTTTGACAGTAGGTGACCTAAATAGGTGACCTCCTGTCGACAATATTGAAATTTCGAAAGGGACACCTTATGTCCTTTGTTTGTCAAATGCAGCAATAATTTAACCGTTGCATCTTTGCAGCCCTCTTTCGTATCAGAAGCAATTAGCAGTTCGTCCACATATTGCAGTAGGACGTTCCCTGAGGGAAGGACCAGGGAGTCCAATTGTGCCTTTAGAGCTTGACTGTAGATACTGGGACTTTCAGTATAGCCCTGAGGAGCCCGACAGAATCTAAAGCTTCTGCCGGCAAGAGAGAAGCTGAAAAGGTACCTGCTTAGTGGGTGTGTTGGAATGCTGAAAAATGCGTTCTTTAAATGAATGACAGAAAAATATGTGGCAGAGGGTGGGATCATTGTCAAAAGGGCAGTGATATCTTGAACAACCGGAATCTGAGGGAGCACAATATTATTCACCTCACGCACGTCAATGACAAAACGGTAGACATCGGGGTGATCATCGGGGGAGCCTGAGGGTGCCCTCTTCAATATGGGAAGAATAGGGCTATTACACATATTTGCATTCATCTCTTCCACCACTCCAGACTCAATCAAATCCTGTATAATCTGCAACAGGGCCTGTTCTCCAGCTTTAGGTATTTTATACAGGAGAAGACGGGGCAGAACTGCATTACTTTTCACTCTAATAGACAGGGGGAATCTGCAACAGACCCACATCTGTGTCACCTGTGGCCCATAATGTTGAAGGCACCTCCTTAAACTCTACAGGTAGGGGCTCATCCTTCGAAAAACACTGCTTGGAATTCACTACTCTGGATCCAATTGTCATGTAGAGACCATCCGGGGAGCACAAAATAGTGGCGTGTAACCTCTTCAACAAGTCTAAACCCATTAAATTCTCCCCACAATTAGAGGTCAATAAGAAGGACGAATACACTGTGAAAGGACTTATAGTCAGAGCCAGCGACCTGGAGAGGGGGCTCACAACTGGTATGCCTGAGAAGCCTACCAAGACATTATTATGGCCAGACAGAGCTGCCCCAGGGAGCAGTGAACAAGAAACAGAGCTATTCATTGCGCCTGTGTCCACCAAAAATGTCTTCATCGAGCCAGGTGAGAATCCCATCACTTCGTCCAAATGGTAATCGTCATGGTAATACTGTCTCCCCCTCGGGACATCAAAATATTTCTGGCTAGACTGACCCGATCGCTCATCTTCTCCTCACCTGTCTCTGCCCCTCCCTGCTTGCGCTTGCCCTCGTCCTCTGTATCCCCTTCCACGGGGCACCTCCACTTTTTTTTAGTAGTATCGGACACTCACTACGCCAATGCCCCTCATCTGTACAATACACACATTGGTTAGGCCCCACGGGCCCAGTGTTCCCACTAGTACGGGGTAACTGCCGGGCCGGACCTATTCCCCTGCCCCGTTCCTTTCCGTTCCCCCTTGACGCCTGCTGCAGCAACACTTTCGTCTTCAGGTCCTTTTTTTCTTCTCTTCTTTCTCTTTGTCCTCATTCTCCCTGTGCTCGTAGTACTGGGCCATACTTAGTATGACCGACGGGGAGGAAGTTGTCCATGTGCTCTCCAAAGCCTGCAACCGAGTTGCGATCTCGGGAAGCAGGTTTGTGACAAATCTGTTAACAAATAGGCAAATTCCTCCCTCCACCAATAAGTCCTGTCCACTAAAATCCCAAAACACCCCTTCGAATCTTGTGAAAATATCAGACACACTTTCATCTTTCTTCTGGTGGCATGCCGTCAACTTGTCTCAATCCACCCTCTTTGGTGGGATCAAAGAATGCATATACGTTATTATTCTGCCCGGTAAGGTTAGTATCTCAGCCTTAGGCTTCTCACCAGGTTTCCGCTCTTTGTTCCATGCCCTAATCTGATCTCATGTACCCCCTAACTCCCCTGCATCATCCTGCATATGCACCTGCCGCCAGATATCAACCGAGACTAGCAATCTAAAAAACATTTCAATGTCGGCCAGGGTCATCACAGTCGAAGACGCTGCCTCAGTCAACACCTTATGCCATTGGATGCTTCCTAGGGTCAGGTAACTGAGTCTTAGGGGTCAAAACCTCACTTCTTTTCCCGGGAGTATAAACCCATTGCTCCTGGAAATGGGCCTCCACTCTCTGTCTAATAACATCATTCCCGTCTCGGAGCGCTGGTATTTCAGGGTGATAAATGGGATGCGCCGCCATCATGGGGAACTGGGAAATAGCAATCGGGCTTCGTTGGACCAATCTACCTCAGAAACCAATCAGGGTAGCAACATTACTAAAAACCTCATTTGGTGCCATTCCAGCTGCATACACTCTGTCTCAAATGTCGTAAATAATTTGCGGGGCCACACCATTGAAACACTGTTCCCATAGTCCAATCAAAGTGGCCGACATGTGTTTAAGTATCTAAGAGAAAAAGGTATCAAGGAAATAATACATCAATCATTCATGAAGCGAGCACATTTAATTACCCCTTCAAGAGTATCAAATATTCATTTTGAGTATATCTGACATCGTTTTCAAAATATCACAAAAACAGGCGCTTATTCAAAGAAAGACACAATGACATATATCATACAACATCAATTATATACATAGCACACAACATCTACTACACATGACGATTAACCCAATATACATTATTCCCAACAGTGTCCCCTTCTGAATAGCAGGAGGACCACTGGGAGGTAGTCAAATAAGGAGGGGAAAACACAAGCAAAGGGGGCAAAAAAGGCCCAAGATTTTACAAGTGTTCCAGCCACAGTCTGTAAATCACTCAAGCTCTGGTGACACCTCCATCCATGTCATGACAGACATTGGATGGTGGAGTCACCAGAGCTTGAGTGATTGTAAGTTGTATTGATGTTGTATGATATATGTCCTTGTGTCTTTCTTTGAATAAGCGCCTGTTTTTGTGATATTTTGAAAATGATGTCAGATATACTCAAAATGAATATTTGATACTCTTGAAGGGGTAATTAAATGTGCTCGCTTCATGAATGATTGATGTATTATTTCCTTGATACCTTTTTCTCTTAGATATATATAGTGTCCTTATACCCAGGTATCATAGGGTGATTTGGGTATACCCCTGTTGTTCTTCGACATGTGTTTAAGGGCATGCTGCTGCACAAATGGCTCATAATCCTTCAGTACACTCCACACATCTTCCACACTATAAATTGTGTTACCGGACCACTGAGAGGCCTGGTCAGCCACCATCTTCTTCTCCACATCATTCACATCAGATCACATCAACACTCTCCCCATTCTATCCTTAGCCGCCTCCTGATCTCCCCCGGACCCCTCGCTGGTGTCCCGTCATATGGTAGATGTGAGGGAGGATGTTGAGAGGGGGTGAGCTCAGAGATGTTTAGGGGCTGGGAAATGAGGAAAATTACGGCTGGGATGTAGGTGTTTTTCCGGAAACCGCTGCCGGTGGGGGCGGAGAGGAAAACGAAACTGCTCCATCCGGAGTGACTGAATCAGGGTTGGGGAAAACAGAGGAGGCAGGAAGGGGGGCAGGTGGTGCCGCAGCATATACACCTAGAGGGCGTAAGGAGGTGGAGGTCGTACATCTAACAAATCCTCCACAAACGGGTCACCATCTTCATGAGTGACATAAGATTTATCACATTGCAACCTGAACCTTCGATCAGCACATTCAATGCCCTTCGCTACCTTCTCTCTCTCGTACGCTATAGCCTTTTGCGTGACTGTCTGCGTCTTCCCTCTCCTTGCCGCTTTCTCCGCTCTGATCCACCTTTGCTTACTTTCTTTCTTCCATATTTGGAGATTATCAAACATCGACTCTCGACTTCTTTTCGCAAACAATTTGTCCTGCAGGAAGTTCAATTTTTGTTAATCAAAAGTGCCCTTTCAAGGACCACTGCAGCTCTGCATTGTCCCTCGTATACTTGTGCCATAATGTACTAAACATAATGGGGCCAATGCTGTGCTTAACATACATGTCAAAATTAGGAGTGCCTTCTCGAGGTGCAGGCTCTCTCTCCTCTAGACAAGCATCAGCAGAACAACACTGACACCTAAAACAGCAGAATTTACTAAGGCACGGCATTTTCCATTTGTAAGCAGACCCAACAAGACAAATTCTCTTTCCTTATTCAACAAGTCACCTACTCTTCCCCCAAAGGGAAAAGGAACAAAGAACAACCGGTCGGCAGACCGCCCCAATTCTTCAAATCAGACTCGGTGCCACAAGTCCCAAACACCAAACAAACTCCAGGATTTTTCAAAGAGCATCAAATCGAATTACCAAGTTGCCTGGCAGGGCGACGACAGACACCCTGTATTCCCCAAAACTGTCCGCAGACCCTCCAAATTCACAAACAGACTAAGAAATGGCCTCTTGACCATATTCAAATTATTCCAGATGCACCATATTTTCCAAGGACCAAGACAAAATAACCTGGTGCACACAGGTCGAACAAAGATATTCTCCACTGCTGACTCTACGGACCAAACGGTCAGCTCCCAGGGTTTCGCCTTTCAGGACTCCAGTCAGGGTGACCACTGGATAAGGAACCACCTGTTCAGACATGCGGGGCAGCCACGAAGAACTAAGCCTGATCAGGTGGGGATCTCCGATCCGCCTATCCGACCTGACGCACCCCAGATGGGACACCCGGATGATGCAGTCCCTGTTCGGGCGTTCAATGAAGGAAATGACCCGAAAATCGGGTCATTCGGGTAACTCGGGACCACCTCAATTCCTTCTCTAAAATGAAGAGTCGGTCAGACAGAGGAGAATACAAACCACTCATTTATTAGTAATAACATTGCAACGGAACCCAGTCTGACCTGTCTCTTGGGAGGACAGCCGAGAGACTGACCCCCCCCAACTCGGGGTAACAATTATACAATACTTGCACCTTCAAGGGTCTGCCCAGACTGGAAAATTCCAGTTCAGGCCAGGATGAATAAAGGAGGCACACAAGGATGAGTCACGTTACAGAGCCTGGTACAGGCTACCTCGACCCCAAGGCCGCTCAGCTGGGGCCTTCCATTCCAAGATGTGGGAACAAACATATCCAACAGCAAAGTTATGAAAAACAGATAATAAATTCACTAGGGCAGCAAGATTTCAGCCTTTAGAAACAGGAGATGGAGTGGGGGGGGGGGGTCAGGAGCAGCAGCTCCGCTGACGCAAGCACCATGAGACAGAAAGCTTGATCTTCAGTCATAGTACAGTATGGCACGAATAAAAATGGCGCCATCAATGCTACCATAAGGAAGTACACAGCTTACAAGTGCGAGGGAGGAGCATTTCAGGCCTAAACAACACAGTAATGGACGGATGACTTGCTCGGGGGAGGTGTTGGCCAACGGCCATTTTGTTCTCGGAGGGATGGTGGTTTTCGGCACACATAACTTGCTCACTGCTGACACTCCAAAAAAAAATCTGCACCAGGCCGGGTAGTTAGGTAGTTAGGTTCACATTTTACCCACACAAAAATATTAAAATTCGGCACTTAAAGTTATGCTTATGTTAAGTAACTAAAACTGTTGTCCGAAAGTTACTTAATGGCATGAGCCACAGTTTCTTCCGATGAGTATGACTATAAGTATAACTATAACTGCTGAATTTCTTTGGTTTTGTGTGGGTAAAATGTGAATCTAACTATAACGCCCCTGTAACCATTGTTTTTATCAGTGAATTTGTATGTTTTCTAAGTAAAGTAGTATATAATTGGATCCACGGGTACCCCTCTTATCTGCAGAGTATCTGCGTCTCTAGACATACAAAGTTTTATTTCTTTAATACCTCCAAAACTGCTGAACAGATGTATACCAAATTACAACAAGCATTTGCAATGTAATCGGTCCCGCATTTGGGACCTTATATGTATCTGCAGCACAATAGCCTGGGTGCTGAAACATCTACTGTTCTTTAACATGGAGGGAAAGAAAGCACCCAACTGCGTGACATGCTAGGTATGGGAACACATGGAGAGAATATTGCCTTTCAGCAGGAAATGGTATAGTCCAATGCTCTAGTGTTAATATAGAATCAGGGCCTTCAGTGGTCATATCACTGAAAATACAAGATCTGAAAAAAATATTTTTGTCTACGGCTGCTCATGGAAGACAATTTCTGTGGACTGGAATCTAGAGAATGCTAAAGTGATTCTGGTATTTTATTGGCCTTTGCTGGTCGTTTTCTATCAAAAAATTTAAATGGAGGCAGTTGCCAGAAAAATTAAAAAACAGAAAGTCCCTCAGCAGAAAGCAATTCTGGTATTTTACTGACCTTTACTGTTCATTTTTTTATCAAGACAGTTAAATAGAGGCAGTTGAACAAGCAGAAAGCAATTCTGGTATTTTACTGATCTCTACTGGTCGTTTTCTATCAAGACAGTTAAATAGAGGCAGGTGAACTGAAAAAAAAGTCCCTAAGCGGAAGCAGACAAGTCCTAGGGCTGATCTCCAGAGCCCACAAAGTACATACACATATAAGTATATATACTAAAGTATATACAAGAGGTCTCGAATGCTCGACCTAAAAAGGGCTCTTTCTGGACCAAGAACTAGCTTTCTGCCAAATTTGGTGTAAATCCGTTCAGCAGTTCGACCTGCAGCTGTGTCTAAAAACTGAAAAATCCCCAAAGAGTTTGCATGGGAAAAAATGATTCTGGGACTTCCCCTTTTTCTTGGCCCCCACTTGACAAATCACCCTGAAACGTTCCATGCAGAACTAGGCAAAGTGGGCCACTTTCTTTTAGTAAAATTACAAGAAGATTAATCAAACTGTGCCAAAGGTATTAGCAGAATATATACATATATATAGATATCAATATATATATATGTGTGTGTGTGTGTGTATATATATAAATATGTGTGTGTGTGTGTGTGTCTGGCCACCGGATAAGACGATAGCTCTAAGATGTTGCAAGATACGCACATGAACTTGTAACTTTGTGCTGCCTACGTATTGCATACCGCATGTGCAGCTCAACACGTAGACCGCATATTCAGTGCGACAATTGTGTCTATCCTGCAATTTGCTGGAACTGGGGCCAAAGACAGTGGTATATTGAGATGTGTTGACCCCAAATTTGCACGCTCTGCATGTATTGCATTTGATAAATCCATTGCGAGGTACAAACCACATAGTACTGGATTTGTCTATATTCGTAATCAACTCAGAACTAGACCTAACTAGGGCGTTGTGCATAGATTTAGGTTTTGTAAAGGTTAAAGTTGGGGGGGGGGCAAGAAACAGTTGGTTTAAGACCATATCCATTTGTATAATTGGCCAATGTTTATTGATTATGGCCCTGATCTTTTTATGTTGGCTGTTAAAGTTGGTTATAAATCTCATTTCAGTGTCGGCCTCCTCTACATTCAAGTTGGGACCAACATTACTATTTAATGGAGTCTCTTTAATTCGGAGTAATTCGTCACAAGATTTGGTTCTGACTTTTGTTAGTGCTTGGTTGATGATCTACTCATTATAGCCCCTGGCTTTGAATCTAAGACTGCTCTCTTTGATACAGCGCTCAAAAGCTGCTTCAGTACTACAAAGGTTACGTAACCTCAGGAACTCCCCATAGGGGATGCTCCTAATCAGATGTACCGGATGAAAACTCGACGCATGAAGCGTGGAGTTCCCAGCCGTACTTTTCCTGTGCAGAGTAGTCTCTGTTTGATTGTTGTCAATATATACACGTACATCTAAAAAGTCAATTGATATGTTGTCAACCGAGGCCGTAAACTGGAGGTTGAGATCATTTACATTTAAGGTTTCAATAAATGCATTGGCCATTTCTTTAGTGCCTTTCCAAACAAAAAATATATCGTCGATGAAACGCATCCAACAAATGATGCGTTCATTCAATATGTCCCTGAACTTTACTTTGAGAACTTGCTCCTCCCACCAACCAACGTGTAGACACGCATAGCTGGGGGAGAAGAAGGCTCCCATAGCAACTCCTCTGATTTGATAGTAAATATCTTTATTGATCATGAAATAGTTATTGTGAAGACAAAACGATATCATATCCAAAATCGTTTTTCCATGTTGATATTGTCCAATGGGTCAATTTTCCAGAAAAAACAGTACTGCATTTATGCCGTCTGCATGGTTTATACTAGTGTACAGTGCACAAATGTCCAAGGTAACCAACATGTAGTCCTCTGACCAAGATAAACCTCTGATCTTCTCTAAAAAATGATTAGTGTCCCTTATATAGGAAGGGAGGGTGGTGACTAAATCTTGAAGATAAAAGTCCACATATTCAGATATTTTTTCCAACAGTCCCCCTCTTGCGCTGATGATAGGCCTTTCGGGGACTGGGGTAATCATTTTATGTATTTTTGGTATACAATACATTATGGGAATAACCGGGAATTCTGTCCGTAAATAAGTCAATTCATCATTGGTGAGTAGGCTTTCTCGTCTCCATTTATTCAAACGTTTAAGGCACAAGGCATTCAATTCAATTGCTGGAAGTTAGATTTTTTGTAACATTTGTCATCGTTTAGATGTTTAGCAGCTTCAATTAGATAGTCACTCCTAGGCCATAAGACTATATTGTACCCCTTGTTTGATTGCTTTATTCTAACTTCGTTGTGTTCTTGTAGTTTTTTTAATCAAGTCTTGGTATTTTTTATATTTAAATTTAGTGCCTCCTTTGACCTTTTATTGATAGGCTAAGTTTCTTGACCTTATCAATGAGAACATCTTGATATATGTCAATAGCATCTCGTGGCATGACAGGGACAAAAGTCGATTTTGGTTTAAAGGGGGATTTAACACTCATAAACGTAGTCACACCCATCTCTCTGATCAAATCTTGCGTGGATGTAATGGTTTCCCCCGATTGTTATCTGATAAATCTCCCAGAGTTCGTAGTGTATAGAACTGTGTAAATGGATCTGATTGCAATGTGCTGCACTGCCGAGGGGGATTCTGGTGCCCCCAGCAACTTGGATTGACAGTTAATCAAACTGTTGGAATTACGGCCATTTGACCGACTCCTGCGGGCAGACGCATTTCCTGAATACAGCTGTGCGAGGGGCATTTTCAACAACAAGACCATCTTTGAAAGAAATGCGGCATAACAATGGAGTGGCAGCTAATGGAGAGCGTTGGTTTCAAGGGGAGAGAACTGCCCGCAATCTGTGGGATTGATTGAATCAGCAGTACCCTGTCACTGTGTACCTCTGGACAGGTGAAAATATTTTGTATTTGTCATAGAAACTGTAATAAGATGTTTGAACTTTTTCCACATAGGGTTGCACTGTATTGCCTGTGTCTTAGTACTGTTATTTTGTTGCTATTGTTGTCACTTTTGCTTACAATAATTAGTCTGCATTATTTGTGTGATCACATCAAGAATGGATTTCATTAATTGTCACTTTACATCTTATGTTTAAAACTTTTACTGTCCCAAAGTATCAGTATCATCTTGGTTTCACTTAAGCTTTGACTTGTCTTCTCTGTATGTGACTCCATTCTAATAAGGCCAACTTGTTACTATTCCTCATGTAACCATCATTTGTTTCTACCATGCATTGTTAAGGCACTTGATCTGTATGCACATTACACGTGATCAAGACTGCTGGGCAGTTGAAACGCGTTACGTAATATATACACACTTATAGCTCATATCTGTGTGTAGCGAGCTACAGGAAACAGGAGACTGGGTCCTTTACTTGGTTTTTATGCTTTTTTTGCCAGGTATAAAAAAGAAAAGTAAAGGGTCTCACTCTGGTTCTTTGGGGAATAGCAATTCTTCCTGGTACACTCTTCCGTCCAGGCATCCAGGCGTCCAGGGCGCGCAAACCAAAGAAAAAGAAAGAAACAAGATATCAGCGCCAAGCGCTATTATGTAAGTCTATTTAGAGAAGGGAGTGGGGGAAATTGCAACCGACATGTGGGCAATTAGGATGTAGGTGTGTATGAGTCCTTCACCTGAGTGACAGGAAAGCAAACAGTTGAGCCTCAACGTTGCCCAGATGAGTACGTCAGTGTGCACCCCCTTGGAAAGACCGGGTCTTTTCCTCTACCCGCCTCCCACTCCCTAGGAATCGGGCACACACCTGTGCAAGCCATGTTCCTCCTGGAACGCGGCTGGGCGGCTCGTGGGGTCGTTGGCCTCTTGGCATCTGTCTCGGTATCCCGGGGTTGGACTCCGACTTCCCCGCAGAGTGTTCAGTGTTAACCTCTGCTCAAAACTGCTCCACACTGTTTTCTGTACTTGGGTCACCACCAGTTACACTTCGCTCAGACGCAAGGCTTCGTCTCTCTCCAGTATGACGCCGGTCTTCCTCTTCCTGCTACAGTCTTACACACCTCCAGAGGGTGTGCCTTATCCATTCGTCACCGCCAGGCAGCTGAGCCTTAAAGGACCCATAGCAGGAAAAAACCTCTGCCGTATACCATATATCCTTGGCCGGTCCTGGGGGCTGGAAATAAAGCAGAGGTTCGGGCATATGAGGTGTTATCCACTCTTCTTCCTTCTCGTCAGGGCCAGCGGGGCACAGAGCCTGACACAGTGTTACAGCTTTTACTAAGTAACCTATTTCTTTGACTATACAAAAGAGATGATAGATGAGTGGGTATGCTTTCCAGCTGCAGATATTTCTGTGCAAACTGCAAGTCATTCATTTGAATCATAGCAGATCTACTCATTCTTCAAGTTCAACAAAATGAAAAACCACTGAGTTGGAACAACACTAATGCTTGTTATTTGTGGTGTGTAGGAGCTGCATGCCTGTGGTGGTTAACAGTGTACTACAACAGTCTTGATATGGTGTACTAAGGCTATAGTAACACATGTATAGGGCCACATAATCTACAAATGTGATCTTCTTCTAACTGCCAGAAACCAGGCAGTTCTGCTCTATAGGTATGAGGAAGGGTTAAGGCAAAACCTCTTGTATCAAAAACGGATATATCATTGCCAGAAAATATATAATAATACAAATAATAGAACATTAGAAAACAACATAATTTCACTCACACCTGATTTCATCACAACAGTGGGGAAGTGTGGCATTGGTGGTGAATGGTGCAGACAGGTTGTTTGATGTGTGACATGATACCGCATGATTTAGGGCCCGATTCTGAGATTAACTTAGAAATTTACTGATGTAAGTTTCCTCCTGACTTTGAAATAAAAACTCATTCTATTGGAATTTATTAAGGTTTTCAGAAGTCCTCATAGGAAGCTATGACCATTGCAGGTTAACAAGAGCAATCATGGAAAGTATTTGCAAAATCCTAATAATAACACAGTGCACATCTATATACTGGACAATGTCTTGCTGAGCGCAAATTCCCTTGCTCAATTTATTTCCTCCACTGGAAAAATATATTTACCAGTAGAGAAATACCTTCCTTTAAAAACTCACAAATGTTTGGGTTCTTCCTTGGCCATTCTCACACATGAAATATATGCACTCCTGGTATTGTCAGGAGCAAAATTCCAATGTTTCCATGGTGGAAATTGACCACGGATCATTTTTAGGTCTCGCCTATGCAGCGTACATGCGCTGCATAGGAGGAGACCTTTAGGAATCGATTCGCTTTTTCTGCCAAAAACGTGCACGCTTTGCGTTGCTTTCAATGGCAACACGTGCACCTTTGCTGATTCCCTTGCGGGAGTGAGCTTTGAAACCATCTGTTTGTAATTAACTTGCAAACAGATGGTGCCCCTGCTCGCTCCCGCAAGTCAAATGCTTTGTGTGCTCTCGGCCGCACTCCCCCCCCACCGCCTCAGTTGCATTCCTCGCATCCCACGGCATTTTGCCTGTCGGAGCGAGCAGTGCCTCCTTGTTTGTTTCTGTCTCTGTTTACTTTCTTTCCTATCTCTTTTTCTTATTTCAATATCTCCCCCACTCTCTTATACGGACTTCTCACCACTTTCTACCTGTATCTATCTCTTCTCCCTTCATTTGTATCCCTGAAAGTCTCCTCTGTCTGTCCCACTTCCTATATTCAGTTACATCTTTCTGTTGCTCACACAGCATTTCCAGCTTCCTTTCCCAATGCTGCTCTCTGTGTGTATGAGTCGCGCTTTCTCTCTCCCCCTTTCTCTCTTGCTCCCTTGATTCCATTGCCCCTATCCTTCAGCCTCTTTCTTCCTCTGTTTCCTTGTTTGTCTCTTCTCAAGGCCACACTTCATATCTGCGGCCCCTCTTTATATTGCTCATTTTGATTTATTTTCATGCTTCCCTTCTCTATGCGTCTGTTTCAGTCTGTTTTTAAACCTCACTGTCAAACTCACGTCATTCGTAAGTGCAGAGAGGAGAGCTCGGGCAGTGTAGTTTGACCGGAAACAAGTGGCATTTATTAGCTTTAAATCCTGCAGCGGTATAAAAATGGATTTTATTGACCAAGATATGGATCAAATGACCTCTAGCATCGACCAAATCAAATAAAGTGGGGAGATTATATTTTTTAACCCCTTCCATGCGGCGCGAATTCCGCCGCGGTGCTGACCGTTTCTTGCGCGGGCGGGCTCATGACGGAACGGTTCCGTCATGAGCACAGCTCAACCGACGCTCATGACGGAACCGTTCCGTCATGAGCACCGAAGGGGTTAATAATACAGGGGCGGGGTGAAAGGATGTTTGGCAGGGCACTGTTTGTATTTGCTAACCACTGAACAGCAGATCAATCCTGACAAATACTCTTTAAAAACTCAGTATAATTGGGGGCGTGGCTTGGACGGCAGTCGAGATGGCCGCCTGACTCCGACGCTCCGTTGGTCCGGGGGAAGATGCTGCCCTTCCCGTGTCCTGTGGGGATTGTTTGCGGCTCAGGTTGAGTTTATCCCGCCGCGCAAGATGCCGGGCACAAGAGGAGCCCTTTGACGCCAGCTGCGGTCCCTGCATAGGCGAGCTGCGAATCATCCTGCCTTGCGGTGAGAAGCGAAGGGAAGGAAACAAGATGGCACCTCCCCACTAACCCGAGCGGAATCTCCTCGAACATAGACTCGTGGTCTGCCCGCAAGTACCCTGCTTGTTTCTTATATCGGATGGCTGTGTGCTCTCACTGTTGGTGCCTTGCTGGCACGGTTTAATCGGCGCCTTTGTTGTCTCTACGAGCGGATCGTCTCTACGTCGACATGCCTGACCTTAAAATGGCGGCGGAGGTGACGGCGAGACGGAGCGATCCTAATCACCATAAGCATTTCTAGCATGGATTTCACCACCTTAGCCAGCGCTATTCTGACAAAACCTGCCATAGAGGGGGTTGCCCACAGATTTGCCAGCGCGACCCCGGTGCCAGTCTGCCCCAGACCACGATCAGTGTCTGTCTGTCCAGTCTCGCTCCCAGACAGCAGTGCACAACAGCGGAACTAGACTCCCACTGCTCCCACTGCTCCCACTCCTGGTCTCATGAGCTTTGAAGCGCTCTAGGGTTAGAGACTGGGGGAGGGAAGGATCTGTGAGTCGGCCTTCGCCGCGCTGGGTCCCGTGTCCAGTGCGCGCTGGGGGAGATTCAACCGGCGATACAGCGGACGGTAGGATTGGGTCACCGGCCTGGGTGCGACTTTGGCCCTGTAGCTAAGGGTATTTGACCATCTCATTAAGGCTCCTGCTGCCTCAGAGGCTTCGTCATACGGCCTTTTGGTGGCTTACCCTCCCACGCCCCTGTGATTGGTCGACCGACTGCAGAGTTGTGGTCATTTGGTCTGCAGGTTCCACGGATAATATGCGATTTCCTTAAAAGTCAGCCTTTCTCTTCTCCAGTGCTCGGCGCTGTTGGAAGTCGACAGTCAATTTTGTCAATATAGTCAATACAGTCAATATTGCAATATTGCAGACCGGGGTCACAAGCCAGCTACACAAGACAGCTTCTCCTCCAATTGTTGCCACGACCTCCAGAATGGCTGATCGCGAATCTAAACTGGTACATAAGAGAAACAAAGGTGAACCTGCACAGTCAGACTCTCCTGTCAAAATGAAACCAGATATCAATAGCACCTTGGAACTAATTCTGAAAAAGCTGCCCGACGTCCATGACTTAGCCAAGTCGACCAAACAAACTACTGACACCATACAACTGGAGATAACAGCCATCAGAGCAGACATGAACGCAGTAAATAACAGACTTTCCGCTGCTGAACAGAGGATCAGTGATGTTGAGGACATTGTTTCCAAATCAAGTAAGGAGATGAAAGCCTTTTCGAACACATCCTCCATGCTCCTAAGACAGACGGCCGAGTTGGAGGACCGCAACCGTAGGGGCAATATCCGAATTCTTGGGATTCCGGAGGGTTCAGAGGATCCTCTGGGCTCCTGTTTAGCCTTTCTGGAGGATTGGATTCCTAAGTTTACTGGCATATCGTTCGACCAGCCCTTTGAATTGGACAGAGCACACAGAATCCCTGCATTCAAATCCTCCTCTCGGCAGGGTGTCCGCCCAATCATTTGTAAACCTCTCCGTTTTCGCCACGTAGAAGCATTACTTGCCCATGCCAGGAAAAATCACAACCTCAGCTGGAAGGGTAACAAAATCATCTTCACCCAAGACTTTTCGAAACCTACTGTGGACACTCGTAGGGGGTTCCTAAGCTTGAGAGACAAACTAAAGTCCAGAGGCATTCTGTTCTCCTTTGTAGGGCCGGCTAGGTTCAAGATCACCGAGGGGGGGAGACACCTCTTTTTTACTGACCCCGGTGCTCTTGCCTCCTACTTGGAAGGCCCTCCTACTCAGGACATGGATTCGTCGCAGCTTCTGGCCAGCAAGAGAAAATCCTCACCGGGCCCGGCGTGACGCATGTACTGATTCCTCTGTTCCTTTTGCTATTGCCCAGTCCAGGTGTTCCGATGGGATATATTGGCTCTTTTGGTATTTGTGTCCTATGGGTGGTATGGATCTTTCTTTGTGGGATTTGCCATGCTGATATGTCAACAGTTATTTGTACTTGAATTGCATTCTTACCAACGGCTCTTTGAAAGTTGGATACTGGGAAGGTACGTTTATGTATATATTTCGACATGTTGTTTCCCCTGGGGGGCGGGTGGACGCTTCTGTCGTCGCACCTCCCACATGCTAGGTTTTGAGGGTGGGGTGGGGTGGGTGGGTGTGGGGGGGAATGGGGTTGAGAGCGCCCACGTTTATACGACCATTTTGATGGTTTTCACAGTTGCTTCCTCAATTGCTCTCCTTCTACTTTCCTGTCATCTTCTTTTCTCTTCCCTTTCCTCCTTCTGTCTGTCTCCTCTCTCTATCTGGCGCCTCCTACTCTCTAGATATGACAAGTGGCCTATGTACCGTATGCTTTGTTCGGGTTGGGGTTGTCCGGTCTCCAGATGTGGAATACAGTTATGGTTGTATGTTTATATTGGCGCCCACATTGGGCCTGCGCCGGTGTCATTAGAACTTTCACATTTGTTCTTATGTTATGACCCATACTTGTTGAATCCACCATATAGACACATTACTCATGACCACTGACAAGCAGGGGATTCTTCTGAGTGATCTGAAGATAGCTTCCCTGAATGCCAAGGGCCTTAACCATCCTGTGAAGAGACGTAAGGTCTTGGAGTATTTAGCCAAAACCAAAAGTGATATAGTTCTCCTACAGGAGACTAAGCTTTCCGAAGTAGACAATAATCTGGTAAAGGGCAGCTGGATTTCGCAATTGGCATGCTCATCGGCAGTTAAGAAGAAGCGAGGGGTCTTAACCTTGATCTCGAGATCTGCTAACATCACGCTAGAATCCTCCCAACACGATGATGAGGGCCGTTTCTTGCTCACTCACTTGAGGAAGGGCGAAGACGTATTCCATGTGATCAATATTTATGGGCCCAACACAGATGATCCCACCTTTTGGTCAGGCGTCTCCGACAAGCTTGATGGTATCCCTCGGGAAGATTTGATAATAATGGCAGGAGACTTCAATCTTCCCCTGGACCCGATAATTGACAGACAGTCCACTTGCCAATATCACCCCACAAGCGCGCATGCTGAGCTCACCTCTATTTGCTCAAAATTTAACCTTAAAGATTCCTGGAGACTCCAACACCCAGACTCAAGGGATTATACTTTCTACTCGCCCCCCCACAATTCATACTCTAGGATCGACTATATCCTTGTTTCCGGTGCATACACCAGCCTCATTGAGTCCTCTAATATTGCTCCACGATTGATTTCCGACCACTCATGCATCTCTCTCACCCTGACCGGTAGCCACAGAGAACAAACTCCCAAACGGTGGCGGTTTAACAATGATGTCCTATCGGATCCTGAAGATAAAAAAAAGATTACGGAGGCCATCTCAGAATACCTTGAACACAATAAGGTGTCTGACACTAATATAAACACACACTGGGACGCTTTGAAGGCCACTATACGGGGGACAATCATTGCGATAAAAACTAAAATAAATAAACGATTGAACCAGGGACTCCTTCAATTAGAACGGGAAATTAGAGACTTAGAGACCGCCCATATTGCCTCCTTGAATGACTCCAATCTACTCTTGACTCTGACACAGAAGAAGTATGAGTACAATAAGATACTGAGTGAACGAGCGGGGGTGTGGATTAATAAATTTAAGGCACTGAATCTCTGCGAGGCCAACAAGGCGGGGAAACTCTTGGCTTCATACCTTAAGCATAGACAAAATCAACACGTAATCTCTTCCATCAAGGACGCTAATAACCTAACCCACACATCTCACAAGGCCATTCTTAATACTTTCAAACAATTCTATCAGGACCTATACTCAAATAACCAGATTTTCGACACTGAGAAGTGCTCTGCCTTTCTCCGTGATCTTAATCTGCCATGCCTTTCAGACGATGACTCTGCCATGCTAGCAATGAAAATCAGTAGCTCGGAACTAGATAAGACGGTCAGGTCTTTGAAGGAAAATAAAGCCCCAGGGCCGGATGGCTTCACGGCATCCTTTTATAAGTCTTTCTTAACCCAGTTAGGTCCTGTGATGTTGCAGGTTTTTAATCATATGGCCGATACTGGACACACACCCGATTCCATGACTGAAGCAAACATTGTAGTTATCCCCAAGGAGGGGAAGGACCCTGTTCTTCCAAAAAACTATAGGCCAATCTCGCTTATAAAGGTTGACTGCAAAATCTATGCCAAAATTCTCCCGGTCAGACTCAATTCGGTCCTCCATAAATTGATAAGCAACTCCCAGGTGGGGTTCCTCCGTAACCGTTTATCTAATGACAACACACGACTGTTATGCCACGTATTAGAAAACGCTGCAACCAAAACTGTGCCCTCGATTGCCATCACATTAGATGCCGAGAAGGCCTTCGACAGAGTCTCTTGGCCGTTCCTGGAGCGTTGTCTGCATTCTTTTAGTCTGGGTAAGGACTTTATTAAAATGATTATGTCACTCTACCTAAAACCGACTGGGCGTATAGCTGTCAATGGGGCTCTTTCGGAACCCTTTCCCCTATATCAGGGTACCAGGCAGGGATGCCCTCTGTCTCCATCACTTTTCCTTCTGGCGCTAGAACCCCTTCTTCAGGCTATCAAACTTAACAGGGATATTGCGGGTGTGGATATCAATGGCATCCGGGTCAAACTGGCCGCGTACGCGGATGACATTTTGATAGTTACAGAGCGTCCAGACTCCTCCATTACTGCTCTAATGGAGACGATTGCAGAGTATTCTCTGCACTCTGGATACAAACTTAACAGAGATAAATCGGAGGTTAAACCACTGAACGTTTTTTGTACTAGCAACATACTGGGGGACTCTGGGTTAGCTTGGCAACCGAGTTTCATCAAATACCTGGGGATTGAATTTGGTAATAACATCATGGAAACCCTGTATCAAAATGAGAAGGTACTCCTGCAGAAAATGAAAACACTCCTGGAAACCTGGTCCCCTAAATTCATCACATGGTGGGGGAGAATTGAAACTATTAAGATGATGGTTACTCCTTTAGTCAATTATCTCATCAGTATGTTGCCATTGCTACTTACCGACTCCTTTCACCATAAACTAGATACTCTTCTAACTTCCTTTCTATGGCGTGGTAAAAAAGCCAGAATCAGCATACGTAAATTGAGGCTTGACAAGTCTATGGGCGGCGTTAACCTTGCAGACTTTCGTTTATACCAATATGCCTTCCTAGCGAGACAGGGTTTGCTCTGGGTCTCTCCTCCTGATCACTATACGCCGGTGTGGCTAGAGGTGGAAGGGGCTCTCTTACAGAACATACGTCCTCTGTCAGTTCTCACGGCCAACCGCCTTGCTGCCATCCACTCCAGATCCATCTTTAGGAACACTAAACTGGCTCTCTTAAAAGTGGACAGGTCCTTGGAGGTTGGTATGAGGGGATCCGATATGGAGTCACTTTGGCTTAATTCCAAGTTCCTTTATAATGGCGAACCTTTACTCCTTGACTCTTGGTGTAGAAGAGGTATCTTTTTTCCACACCAATTGATGGAGGGCACATATCCTTTGACATTCAGGGAGCTCCAAACCCGCTTCCACTTGGCTGATATCGAATTCTATAATTTCCTGAAAGTGAGGGCTGCCATTACGAAATCCAGAATGTCTCCCAGCTCCCCTTCGCTTCCCAACTTTGTGGCAAAAATTAATAGGCTTGGTCACCATGTCTCCCAAATCTACCGACTTCTGCGCCCCAAATCCTCCAAGCTCAATTCTAAGGTGGTAAGCTACTGGAACGATCTGTCTAATACTCAGCTATCCGATGCTTCTTGGCCCCAGTTATGGAGATCAGTCACACGTAATAAGATTTCCCCAGTCCTCTCCCAAACGAAATTTTGGCTATTACACAAAGCCTTTTGGACACCGGCCAGGCTGTTTTCCGTGGGGATCCGGGATGACGATGTGTGCTGGAATTGTAAGCAAGACAAAGGGGATTTGGCTCACCTTATTCTGCACTGTCCTATTGTGAAACCCTTCTGGGATAAGGTCTATCTGTTTTTGTATAAATTATTTAACTGTCTTCTTCCTAGGTCCTTGTCATCCGTGGTAACTGCTTTTTTACAGGAGGACTTGCATTCGGAGGGGGATCGTGATCTCCTTGATCTACTGTTGATTTCTGCAGTTAAAATGATACTCACCAATTGGAAGGACACTAGCAAGGTCTCTTACAAGTGCTGGATGAACTGGGTCATCCATCTCAGGGGAGCAGATAATATTGTCCTACAACAGTCACCCTGGAAATCCTCCACGAGGAACATTTGGTCTACCCTGGATGACTACTTTGCTTCTCCTAAGCCGCCATGACTTTATTTTCTAGAAGAAAATTCGCAAGTTGTCATCATACCATGGTTACTGTTAGAACGGATACTTGTTGCTGCATCACGGTATATTATTGTGAAGCTAGAGGCGCCGGATAACTCTCCCTTTCTTTTCTTCCCCTCTTTTCTGTCTCTCCATTCACACTCTCTCCTTTCTCTCTCTTTCTTTCTTTTTTCCTCCTCCCCCTCTTCGGGAGTTGGAGTTTCGGGGGGACATCACGGGTATGGTCTTCGTCTAATGTTGACAGCTATCCGCTGACCCGGTGAAACACAGTCATGGGTATTCGGGGGCCCTCGCCCTGATCCCAACTCCTGTACTGTTTCTCTTTTTTGTTTCATAAAACTTTTCAATAAAGATATTTTGAAATCGAAAAACTCAGTATAATTATTTCTTTTTCATCAGTGACAATGAAACTACATACAAAGACACCGTTATACTGTATGTACCCTCCCAGTTGTGTTTTTAACACTGTTCATCTTGCTGTTTTATTTTGAAAGGGCTGCAAGACTAGGGTTCATCAATTTAGGTGAAATTGAAGTAAATATACTAACGCACAAAGCATAAAAAGCAATGTAAATAAAGTTCCTACATAGAACACATTTGTTGTGAGTATTAAAGAAGGCACAATTCTTAATTGCAAGTCCCACTGTGCACTTCTGCACATTTGGAGCTCGATTCACAAAGGTCAAACAACATCAAAAGGACATTGATAAATTCTGCACGCAAGGCCCTGCCATATTCCCCTAGTGCTGCACACTGAATTGGAGCCAGTGTGACTCTGAGCGAGCAAGATGCATCAAATCCCCCTCAAGAGGAAGGGGAACATCAGTGAGTAGGAGACATACATCATGGACAACATTGTAGGTGACCACTATAGTGAACTACACCCTTAGAGGAGAAGACATAAGCCAGGTGGCAGAATGTCACCTATGTTGTGAATGATTTGTAAGGTGAAGGTATGCAGCGTGGGAGACATAAAGAAATTAAAATGGCAGACCTGGGCATGTGAAGGAGAAGTTTGCAAATATTCAGACATAAAGTGGTGAGCCAAAACAAGTCACTTTCTCAATAGCAAGGGATTGTGAATAGGGTTTTTTCTCCACGAATATAAATATTTCCAAAACTGGTGATCGAAAATCGGTAAAATGGCACAGTGACCAATCTTTCATTCAAGGTTTGTTTTTTGGGGGTTTGGTGAATTTTCGCCTAGATATTTTAGAAGCATAAGAGAACATGTGACCATTTAGTTGGCAAGTACTTATCAGGTTTTGCACTAATCTTGTGCACAAGATCCAATTGAAGTGATGTTCTTATCCTTCTCTCACTGTCCCCACCAGTGGTTGCATATACTAAAACCTGATAGTCAATAGTATAAGAAGGGAAAGAGGAATAGCATAAGAGAAACAAGCATTGGCATAGCCAATACGTCTCGCCTTTGGGACCTTATAAGTGTTTAGTTATCCAGCACAATATCCTTGGTGCAACAACATCAAGTGTTGCATGGCTAAACACTTATAAGGTCCCAAAGGCGAGACCAATTGGCTATGCAAATGCTTGTTGTAAATACCAACAAGCATGTGTGAGGGTAGTACTAAGCGTTCCAGGCAGCACCGCCCTCGAAAACTTACTCCATGCCACTGTGAGATTTACTGAAATCACAAAGTATGTTTGAGTAAATCTTTTATAAACATAGTATACACACTTTCTAAATTACAACATGGCTTTACACTCATTACAAAGGTCAATTGCGTGTGCATGTGAAACATGCAAAAAGCTCAATGGATTACGATGTCAATGCTGCGACAATAAATGATGGACAGAATGCTGAATGAATCAAACATTCACCCTGAGTCAAGAGATGTGGGTTAAATTCATCGTTCTTTTGCTCACTACACCACCAGAGTTTGGACCCAGCCATATACAGATCAGTCTTGACCCTGCTCCTCAAAGGAACTGCCAAGCCGGGTCCTCCCGGGACTGGAAACAATCATCCTTGGACCAGTTTCAGGGTAACACCCCTCATCAGCCAGGCTACCTTGATTCCAGTGGCACAGCGAGCAAGGGACCCACATCTGGGCACAGCCATCACACATAGGGCGAAAAGTGCTGTGGCAATAAATGATGGACGGAATGCTGAATGAATCAAACATTCACCCCCAGTCAAGAGATCTGGGTTAAATCCATCGTTCTTTTGCTCACTACACCACCCTAGTTTGGACCCAGTCATAAGCAAATCAGTCTTCACCCTGTTCCTCATGGGAACGGTCTAGCCCGAACTGCCAAGCTGGGTCCTCCCTGGACAGTAAACAAGCACCATGTCACTGGTTTCGGGGTAACACCCCTCATGAGCCAGGCTAGCTTGATTCCAGAGGCACAATGAGAAAGGGACCCACGTCTGGGCATACCCATCCCACTTAGAGCAAAACGTGCTGCAGCAATAAATGATGGATGGAATGCTGAATGAATCAAATACTCACCCCCAGTCAAGAGATCTGGGTTAAATCCGTCATTCTTTTTCTCACTATTCCACCCCAGTTTAGACCCAGCCATATGCAAATCAGTCTTGACCCTGCTTCTCAAGGTAACAGTCCAACCCGAGCTGCCAAACCAGGTCCGCCCTGGACCGGAAACAAACATCCTTCGACCGGTTTCGGGGAACAACCCTCATCAGCCAGGCTAGCTTGATTCCAGTGGCACAGTGAGCAAGGGACCCACGTCTGGGCATACCCATCCCACTTAGGGTGAAAAATGCAGCAGCATAAATGATGGACGGAATCCTGAATGAATCAAACATTCACCCCCAGCCAAGAGATATGGGTTAAATCTAGTGTTGTTTTGCTCACTCTTATGCCCAGCCATATGCAAATCAGTCTTGACCCTGCTCCTCATGGGAACAGTCCAGCCTGAACTGCCAAGCCGGGTCCTCCCTGGACCGGAGACAAGTATCCAGGGACTAGTTTCAGTGTAACACCGCATTTGGTCATAAAGTGCTGCGGCAATGTATGATGGATGGAATGTTGAATGAATCAAACATTCACCTCCAGACAGTAACGTGTTCATTTCCACAAAAAACTGTCTAATTAGCAAGTGGCAAGATCTTTCCTTCAATGATGTGCAAAACAACCATGAGAAGATATCATTCATGAAGAATATTTGGAGTCCCTTCCCTTTTGACACCTTCTCTCAGCTTGGATCTCAATAGCAAAATATGTAAGTGCTGACCTATTACATAGCAGCTTGGTGCTGCTCATTTTTTTCAGCACAAGGCTTCTTTTGGCCCGAGCCTGGTGCCCCCCTGGGATCACTTGAGGCCCCCCTAGGGGGGCATCCCTCCCAGTTTGAAGAACCAAGATCTAGAGGCAGCCAGGGATAGGCTTGGGATCCACAATTGAAAAATACATGACCTCCCTAATGGTGACATCTGATAAACAACAGTCCATGGAGAAGGCAGCACTCCAAACGAAGGTAACACAAAAGGGATGTTTCTACTGTTAAATCACATTTACTGTGTCCAACAAAGATACTGAAGACATTTTGTGCCTGCTGCTCACAAAGAAATCCTTGCTCAGTCATTGTGAAATCAGTTACGCCTGGCATGTTTTGGTTAAAAGGATTGTTGAACTTTTCAAGGACTGAGAAAGAAGAGGGGTAGATGCTGCAATACTTTGGCAGTCTGTATTAGAAGTGGAAAAGCTGAAGGCAAGTGTTGATAAAAGTGATGGGCACTCCGATCAAAGGAACACTATCTCGTACATCAACAGGCATATGCATGCAGATCCATCAGGAGAGCTAATGGCCTGCCTGTATTTCTTCAAAAACAAGTAGAAGTTACTTTTGTAAGTTGAGGGCTGCTCTGCACAAGGGAAGGTACAGTACAGTTCATCCTAGGAATAATTACCCATTTTACTATGAGAATTTACCCCTTCACCAGCTGGATGCTCAAGGCAGTAAGGAAGATAGCAGGCTAGACTCACAGAGGGATCCGATATCCAGAAGGAGGAGGTTGCTCACCTCGGACGGAGGCAGTAAAAATGAGAGACTGTCAGTTTAACATCACGTGGTGTTGCAGCGGGCAAAGGAAATGGGCATTGAGACTACGCCCCACCAACATGTTAAGGGGCTGCGTCAGGAACAGCTTCAGCAGATAATTCAGCGACATACAAAGGCGTCAAAGCAGCTGCAGGAGTGCTTTTGTCTTTGTGAGGACTGACTCGTTTACAGGGAGAAGATTGCCCATAAGTCGCCAGGCCTCAGCATTTGACAGCTGTGTTCATAAGGACCAGGATTTTAATATGGTCCACGCCAGCAAGGCTTTAGGGCAGCCTTCCTCTGGTATACACTGATATATCCCCAGACGCCTCGCTGGAGGGGATGGCAGGCCTCAGTTTGACACTCAGTAAGGGAGCTTGCACTAAAAAATAGTAACAGTAGAGACATTGTATAAACTTTCTGCAATATTGTAAAACAGCATCATCATTTGACAGAAAACTAAACTTAGCAGAAGAGAAAGGTTGATTTAAGGGGATCAACATCGTCTGCCCATGACTATTTCATACAGGCTTAATTTTGTCTTCTGGGAAAAGAACACCCACAAAGACCACAAGGCTATTGGGAGAGCATTGGGCCCTTTTAACTGTGTCTCTGAGCCTATCTTAGTTATTTTAATCTTCAAGGTACAATTATTCTTTTCAAGTATACCTGCTGACGGTGGGTGATTGGCGCAATAGACATACTAATCAACTCCTAGAACCTTATATACTGCCTGCACTACTACAGACACAAAGTGTGTTCCTCAGTTACCACTGATTCGGCTTGGCACCCCGAACCTGGGGATAGAGTCTCTGAGTAATCTCTTGGCTACAGTAACAGCATCAACACAGGCACAAGATTATGCTTCAAATCCCTATAGGAGAAGTTTGCACATGTAGGTAGTTGAATAAAGGCAATCTGGATGCGTACAAAGGGGCCTCAAGGGGGAGGGTGCGCAGCAGGGTAGGGCTTAACCCCTTTTCCAGAAATGAATGACAGACATGTGATACAGGATCAGTTATAACTTTTAGCTATAGAAAAAAAGAAGGGCACACATCAATGGGTTGCAGAGGCACATATCATTTAATCCCTATCCGTATCAGATGCTTCACGATACAACCTGGTGATGTTGAGAAGTAGAAATTTCAGTGCAACCACAATCCCAGTGCCGTCTCCCCACCCCCGCCCCCCTCCCAGCATCTCTTTTGCTTTTCATCTTCGGAGGCTTCATTCTGCAATTAAGACAAATCTTTCAACATTGGTACAAGAAATAAATCAGGTTTCCCAATAGACACAGCAACATTGTTAGTCTTAGAAGAAGCAGCATTCTTACCACCTGAATTGGCTGGCGTGATGCCTCATGAAACAACATCATGAGGATGCTGGTGAGCAGCACACTTTACCACTGCCATCTTTTCCTGCAATGGCAAGTCATTTAAAAGGTCAGGAAACCTCGTGGCATCCATAGGAGCTCAACTTCACGCATTACTTACTCCAAATGTGTACTTTAAGTCCATGTACACAGTAACAGTCTTTTTTTGTGGAGAAGTGTGGCTCACTGGTTAGAGTAGGCAGACCTGGAAGCAGAGGTCAGCCCGGGACCAGGGTTCAATTCCCGGCTCGGCTGGGTCTTGAGTCCATAAATTGTCCATGGACTCGATAATTCTCGCTCCAGTGCATACTCGATTCATGGGTTCACACTCTGCGACTCTGGGCAATAGCTTGCTTAATCTCCACAATGGCCCCTCGCGGCGGGATGCCTGGCTTTCACCTTGTGGATGCCCTGCTGGGTTATCTCACAGGGGAATACCAGGACGGGTTCCCTAAGCAAGCGCTTAGAGACCGGTTGGTGATTTGCGCTATATAAATATCTGTACATTTACATTTACATTTACATTTACATTTTGGCCAAGATGCAAAATTTGGTAAAAGTATTGAGGTCTAACTTGAGCTGATTTCACTGTGGGTAAATTGCAGTCCACCACAATTTGATGTACACTCGAAACTGTGTCACCAACAAATAAAGTTCCTTCATCATTTCTAAAACAAGATCAATCTACAATATATATAAGATCACATTCATTAAGGGGCACATCAGTTAATTCAATATACAACTTAGTAAACTAAGCAGTGGTTAAAACACAATTATGCGGATCCCCTTGCCATGTTTTGAAAACAAGGTATGAAACGTTATCCCCCAGAGATCAATACAAATCCTCCTTTGAGACATAATAAAAAGATTACAAACGCTTCGAGTTATACCACCATTTTTCTTATGGTATATCTATACACTGAGTATCTGTGAAGACTCAAGAGCTGTTATCTAATTTTGTGCTTGTCTCTAATTGTAAATAGCTTTGTGGCATTGATGATTAATCGAGTTCTTAGAAATGGGTTTTTAATATTCAGTTCCACTATGAATTTATAGATGATAGTGTTGTCCACCAAATTTTACACTCCATTTATTATAAGAAGAGTCCACCTGTACGTCTGTGTTCTGCTAAGTGCAACATTGTATATGTTCATCAAAAAATACTTTAATTTTGGAGGTAGAGGGAGACGTAATTACATTTTTAGCCAAATTATTTTATTAAATATTTAAGATATAATAAATGAATATCACCACGATTGACATTGAAACACGTTTGTATTAAATTACCTGCCACATACAGTTAAGATTATCATCTATTAACAAAATAGGTGAATGATTACAACACTGTGTAGTATAGCAAAAATACAAGATGCCAAAAAAATGTGTTGTAATATACCCAACAGTAGGCAAGCACCAGAATGAATCCATTTCAATCTTGTTTAAGATGCATAAAATATGTTTTCCTTCCTTCTTGTAAGATTAATCCATTCCCACAATATGAACCAATTTGAGATTACTAATTAGATGTAAAATGTTGAATACACAAGGCCATCAAAACGTCAAGTAGTCTACATTCTTCCTTATTCAATTAACACTGTAATAAGACAAACAAAGAATAACTCCTCGTTCATTGGAATAACTTTACCAGCTATAGACTAAACTTTTTTGAAAATGGGTTGGGATTTTTACAGTGATAAAACATTTGTGAAAGGGAACTATAAGAATAATCACACTTCCCATATTTAACAATTTTAGGAACTTAACTTTGAACAATTTATTAGGAGTCATGGCACTTCATTTAATAAAATATTATTGGTTTGTGCAACAAATTTAAGAACTGTGATGAATATATAAATGTAAGAACCGAGACCCTCACATTAGATCGCCATATTAATTGCTATTCCTAATTAGGAATAAAAACATTTGTAATACCTGAGGAAAAACTGTTAGTAGAACTGTGATGATTTTCAAATAACTTCTAAACTTTAGAAACTGTACAGTGAATATTTAGACACATTTCATTTACTTAAATAAAAGGTGAATTTTATTTTTTAAATCACTAGATATGAATTAAGAACTTGAAATGTATTTACAATTTATATAATTCATTGTCTTTTTAGGAAAGCATCATAATAAAACTGAAAATGAAAAATAATGTCATGACCTGTGGTGTCCGAGGCTTGATGCTTAATGTAAGGCTAGACAGGGTTTTGTATTTGTTGTTTTTCCTATTAAAGTGAGATCTATTGTACTCTATTGGAAATATGGCTTGCTTATAAAATATTCAAAGAGCAATTACAACTTTTAAAGCCCGCACACGTTTCCACATTAAAATATAAAAGTGAACTTCACAACATCATCTTCTACTGATTTTCAAAAATAGTCAAAACATAAAGAGATACTATCCTGAATTTTGTTTTGTATTCTCAGATACTGAATGGAGGAAATGAACCATTTAATACGAGCGTTGGCTTTCTTGTAAGAGAAATATAAATTTGTAAAAGAAAATCCCAAATTTCAAAGGATGTAGAAAATAACACTTTAGAATAAAAAATAAATATTAGTCCAGACACATGGGGGCCGATTCCGATCCTGGAAAAATATTCCCCGTACGAATCGTATCTGGATTTTTTACCGTACGAATCGTACAAGTCCCGTACAAACTGGCAAGTACGATTCGTATGTAAAAAAGTCCATACGAATCGCATTGGGTAAATTCCCCGACACGTCCTCGGGTCGGAAAAGGTGTCCGACACGTCCCCGGACATTTTTACGTACGAATCTGAAAACTGAAGTCCGAGCGCGCAAGTACGATTCGTACCGTCCGTCCGATTGTACAACCGTATGGTAAAAAGACCGTCCGGAGCAAACTCCTATAGCAACCATGGAGACGTCCAAACAGGTGCCCGGTACGCGCCGAACACCCCCCCAGCCCCCTGTATATACGCGCCGTCTCTCCCCCCCAGCCCCGCGGATGGACGCGCCGTACCCCCAGCCCCCCCGCGGATGGACGTGCCGTACCCCCAGCCCCCCGCGGATGGACGCGCTGTACCCCCAGCCCCCCCGCGGATGGACGTGCCGTACCCCCAGCCCCCCCGCAGATGGACGCGCCGTCCCCCCCAGCCCCCCGTGTGTATGGCACGTACCCCCACCCGTGTATGTATGGCGCATACCCCCACCCGTGTATGTACGGCGCGTACCCCCACCCGTGTACGTACGGCGCATACCCCCACCCCCGTAGGTACGGTGAGGACCCCCAGCGCTGGGGGTCCGCACCGTACCTACGGGGGTGGGTGTATGCGCCGTACATACACGGGTGGGGGTACGCGCCGTACATACGCGGGTGGGGGTACGCGCCATACATACATGGGTTGGGGTCCGCACCGTACCTACGGGGTGGGGGTACGCGCCGTACATACACGGGTGGGGGTACGCGCCATACATACACGGGTGGGGGTATGCGCCGTACATACACGGGTGGGGGTACGCGCCGTACATACACGGGTGGGCGTCCGCACCATACCTACGGGGGTGGGGGTACGTGCTGTACATACACGGGTGGGGGTACGTGCCGTACATACACAGGTGGGGGTACGCGCCGTACATACACGGGTGGGGGTACGCGCCGTACATACACGGGTGGGGGTACGCGCCGTACCTACGGGGGTGGGGGTCCGCACCGTACATACACAGGTGGGGGTACGCGCCGTACATACACGGGTGGGGGTACGCGCTGTACATACACGGGTGGGGGTACGCGCCGTACATACACGGGTGGGTGTGCGCGCCGTACATACACGGGTGGGGGTCCGCACCGTACCTACGGGGGTGGGGGTACGCGCCGTACATACACAGGTGGGGGTACGTGCCGTACATACACGGGTGGGGGTCTGCACCGTACCTACGGGGGTGGGGGTACGCGCCGTACATACACGGGTGGGGGGTACGCGCTGTACATACACGGGTGGGGGTACGCGCCGTACATACACGGGTGGGGGTCTGCACCGTACCTACGGGGGTGGGGGTACGCGCCATACATACACGGGTGGGGGTTCGTGCCATACATACACGGGTGGGGGTACGCACCGTACATACACGGGTGGGAGTACGCGCCGTACATACACGGATGGGGGTACGCGCCGTACACACGGGGGCTGGTGGGGACGGCGCGTCCATCCGCGGGGCTGGGGTGGGCGGCGCATACATACGGGGGGCTGGGGGGACGGCGCATACATACGGGGGGCTGGGGGGACGGCACGTACATACGGGGGGCTGGGGGGACGGCACGTACATATGGGGGGCTGGGGGGGGCGGCACGTACCGGGCCCCCTATTCCACTCGCATCGCGGCGTACTTCGCTTTTCCGGCACTTTTTGGGTGCCGTAAAAATATTGACGTCCGGACTGCTGTCGGTACGAATCGTACTTGCTGGGACGTAAAAACATGCCTAACTCCAAGGTCAGGAATCTGGGAGTCATTTTTGATGACCATCTTAACTTTATGGCACATGCCAATAAAGTAGCAGCCACAGCCCACTACAAACTGAAAATCATAAGGAAGATTATTCCATTCCTCCCAGATGTTGCGGCCAAAACACTGGTTAGCTCCTTGGTTCTTTCATCTCTAGATTATTGTAATGCACTTTTCTTAAATGCCCAAACCAGAGTCACAAATAAACTACAAACAATACAGAATACGGCAGCCCAACTCCTCTCCGGAATACCCAAATTTGTTCCCATTTCCGATACCATCAGGACATACCATTGGTTAACAATCAAAAACAGGATCAAGTTCAAATCCCTCTGTATAGTTTATAAGGTTCTCCATGATCAAGGCCCACGCCCTCTTAAAGACCAGCTCATACAATATCGACCGACTAGACAACTTAGATCTATGACTCTCAACCAACTAGTGGTCCCACGCTCTAAAACAGTTTCCTGGGGTGATCGCCGCTTTTCAGTTGCGGCTCCCAAGATCTGGAACACGTTGCCACAACAAATCAGAACCAGTCCTTCACTCTTTCAGTTTCGTAAGAATCTGAAAACCTGGCTGTTTAACCAGTAATTTTGCCCTGGTCCCTCCACTGCTGGGGAGAGTCAGCTGCTTAGTCTAGCGCCGAGACGCCCATGGGTATTCGTTCGCGCTTAATAAATGTCAGAAATAAATAAATAAACTCCGTCTGGATGTCACGTCCGCGGTGTACCGGATCACATTCGTATGTATTTTGCTGTCGGTCGGTGTTTTTTCCGACTCGTACAGAAATGGTGTTTCCGTACGAATCGTACTTGCAAGTTTGTATGGTGTTTTTACCGGGTACGAGTCGGACGGAGAAAACGCTCCGACCGACGGTTCGTACCCGGTTTTTCCAGGATCTGAATCGGCCCCTGCAAAATTGAGAGATACATTATGGAATATCATGCAAGCTGATAGTTTGTTTTATACATTGTTCACTTGAAAAATGTAATCAAAATTATATTTGAAATGTAAAAAAGTTTAGAGGAACATCTGAAAAACTGTGCTTGCTTATGACTTCAACGGACGAAAACAATTAACAAATTCCACCTAAACAAGATGCACTTCCCTCATTGCAATCATCAATGGCAATTTGATAACATAATATTCACTATGAATAGCATAATTGATTCAAAAAGATGCATGTATTTGCTGGACCTGACATCTTTTGCATGGTTTTCCCTCAACTTTTTGCCTTCCTTCCACCTGTTTTAGTTGACTTTACCACTGCTTTCAGTGCTAAAGTGCTTGTGCTTTATTCGTTAAACATGATCAAATTGGCCTACACCTGATTGGCATATTTAATGTACTTGTAAATTCCTATTATATGGTACTCCATGTAGCCATGACCTGTAAATAAAAAGCTACTAGTGGGCAGCAGCACTCAATGTGCCACCTACTAAAGTAGCACCTTAATAAACCATGCTTTCAGGCCTGTCATTGCAGCAACTGTTTGATGTTTTAAACTGCTATTTACCTGGCAAAATAAACAACTTGCCAGGCCTACACGTTCCTATTTTTTGATGAACAAATGTTTATTGTTTTAAGAGAAGGCAACCACCAAAGCATCAACATTGCAGAATACAGACATTGACACAGTTCATCGTGAAGAACACATACATGACACTCAGACCCGCCCTCCCGCCATGAACAGCATAAGGTGCAAATGGGACAGGCTAGTCCACGGCACCCAGCCATTTGCCCCACAACCTCCGGTACTTCCTATGACACCCCCGTGCCTTGTACAAGGGTTTCTCTTGTGCCGCGCACCAATCCACCCCCTTTCTCCATCCGGCCGAGCTGGGAGGTGTAGGACATTTCCATGAGGCGGCTATGCCCCGCTTTGCCACGACCATGGCTGTATTATAAAATACCTTCTCGTTCCTGGACCCATCAAGGCCGTCCGTAATCCCTAAGATGGAGTGTCGTGGGTCGTGCGGAACCTCCCACCCCAGGACCTCGGACAGCTCCGTTTCAATCTCGCCCCAGAACTGCGCCAATCGGGGGCAAGCCCATACCATGTGGAAAAAATCGGCAGGATCTTGGCCACAGCGTCCGCATGAAGCGGATGGGGAAAGGCCGGCTTGATACAGGCGCTGTGGGGTTAGGTAGGCCGCGTGTATATAGTATAGTTGGATCAGGCGGAGCTTGGCGGATGCAGTGACTGTCCTGGGTGAACGTCCCGCCAGTCCGCTTCATCCAGGGGGCCCACACATTCCTCCCATTGGTCCCGAAGTCGGTCGAGCGGGGTCGGGGTGTTGTTGACCAATGTCTTGTAGATACGTGAAATACGCCCCCTCCCCAGATCGCCCAACACTGTCTGCGCTTCAGGGGGACTGTACTCAGGGAACCGAGTGTCTACTGGCAAGTGGACATGGAGGGCGTGCCGCAACTGTAAGTACTTGTAAAATTGTGATGGGGTGGAGGGAATAAGTGGATTGGAGGTCTTTAAAGGATTTCACTTGGCCGTTTGCCCACACGTCACCAAGCTGGGAGATCCCAATAAGATCCAACTGACGGAACCCCTGCAGACCACTGACCTCCCGGAGCCAAGTGCCGTGCCATAGAGGCGTGTGCCGGGTGAGTTTGCGCGTCCACTTGGTATGCCTTAAAGCAGCCCGCTAGGCCAGGAGCACGGAACGTGTGACATCGGGCAGGGAGGACGGGAGGGATTCTCCGTACATAAGGGATTGAATTCGTGGCATGCCGAGTTCACTCAGCTCACGCCTATACGCGGGGTCTGACCACCCCCCATTGAACCAGTAATGAAGACACAATAGTCAAGTAGCCAGGTAGTAGAGGTATAAGTGCGTCATCCCCATGACCCCATCAAAGGTTGGAATCTGACAGGTACGCAACGCCATCCGGGCCCTCCCACAGGAATTTAGCGGCCAAAGTGTTAATCTCTCGAAACCACACCCTCGGAAAGCAAAAGGGGGTGTTCTGCAGCACATAAAGAAATCTGGGGAGAATCAGCATTTTAAACAAGGCGACCCTCCCCAGAGGGTTCAGCGGCAATGTCTGCCATTTGTGTAGATCTGCCTTAGCCTTCTTCACAAGCGGGGTGACGTTGAGAGACCATCCCAGTTCCGGGAGGAGCGTGACCCATATCCCGAGATATTTGAAGGACTGACGCCGAAGCGGTATCATAGACTGCCAGTCGAAGCATTCTCTAGAAAGATGGAGCGGGACAAGAAGCGACTTATTGGCGTTCATGCGGAGGCCAGAGGTTTGCCCAAAGGCCTGCAGAATCTGGAGACAGCGGGGACCCGACTGTGCAGGGTCGGTTAAGAAAAGCAAGACGCCGTCTGCATAAAGGGCAATCTTATCCACTGTAGAGTCGGGCCACTCCCACCCCCAAACAATTCTTTCAGACCGAATCAGGGCTGCTAGGGGCTCCATCGCCATAGCGAGAGAAGGGGCTAGAGTGGGCAGCCCTGCCTCGTCCCCCGTTGGATGGGGAAGGCGTCGGAGAGACCAAGACTCGTGCCCGAGGCTGGATATGCAATAACCCTACCAGTTGACGGAAGCGCGGGCCGAAGCCCATCGCTTCCAACACGTCATCGAGGTACGTCCAATCCACCGAATCAAACGCCTTCTCGAAGTCAATGAGAAGGAGTGCCAAATACGGAGAAAGGACGTGTCGGTGGGCCAGGGCCATGTGCAGGCGTCGGAGGCAATGTCTGGTGCCGCGTTGGGGCATAAAACCGCATTGGTCCGAATGCACCAACGCGGCGAGGTAGGGCTTCAGCCGTTGAGCGAGGATCGCAGCAAACACTTTGACGTCCGTGTTGATAAGGGAGATAGGACGGTTGTCAGAGCAGTGTGGAGATGGTGGTTGGGACTTTGGAAGGACCACAATAGTGGCCATATCGGTTTCGGTGGAATGGAACCTTTCTCCAGGGTCTCGTCATATAGGTCTGCGAGGTGGGGCACAAGGACCTCGCGATAGGCTGCATAGTATTCCTGGGGAAGGCCGTCTTGCCCGGTGATGTGGACGTGATGGCTTTGCTAATCTCTTCATGGGAGATAGAGCGGTCAAGATCAGCTTGGGCGTTAGAGTCTAGTTGAGGGAGAGTGGCAACTGTCTGGCCCATCAGCTCACGGAGCTTCAGACTTGGGATCCGTTTAGCGTAGAGCTGGCGGTAGAAGGCGGTGAACGCACTGGCCATAGCTACCGGGGACTGCTGCATCGACCCCCCTTGTGCCATTTTTATCACCCCATCCGTATACCCTGGCCACAGACGACCTCCACATGAGCTTGGCCGCTTCCAATGAGAGGTGTTTGATTGTGCTTCGAACACTTGCGAGGCGCCGCTCCAGAGTCGCGTCACCCACCGTGGAGGGCGGGCACGCAAGTCGCAAGGCCTGTGCCTCCAATGAAGTAATCTGTGACAATTTCGCCCGACGCTGCCGCTGGACATGACCCTTGGCAAAGCCCCGAATAGTGGCCTTACCCGCCTCCCACGATGTACCCGGAGATGAAATAGAACCCTCATTAGTAACGAAATAGCCCTGCAGCTCCCATCGCCTTTTGGAAGTCCTTATCTTGAAGAAACCAAGCATTCAGCCGCCACATGGGGCGGGAGTGGGGGGGGAGGGTGGGGGGAGTCCCTGTAAGGAGGAGCAATGGGGAGTGGTCAGAGATACCTCTCGGAAGTATACGGATGTCTTGGATCTTGGAGCAATCCGTGGACGAGATAAAGATGGAGTCTATGCGCGCTTGCGTGTGATGTGCCGCGGAAGTGTGCGTGAACTGCTTAGCGTGCGGGTGCCAGGTCCGCCATGCATCGCAGAGTCTGTGGGCTTCAGCCCAGCTCGTGAGTTGTCGCGCCTGGGCCATCCTGGAAATGGACGGGGTCCCCGTCGTGTCAACAAGTGGGGCAGAAACCGCGTTAAAATCCCCCCCAATGACTGTGGGCCCCAGGGGAAGGGTGGGTAGCAGGGTGGAGGATTGTCGTAGAGTCGCGGCAAGCATCGATGGGGTTGAGTACAGAGAAACAAGGTGAAGGGGAGCGCCTCCATAAGTACCGCATACTATCACATACGTGCCTTGTGGGTCGTGAATGACTTGCGTCAGCACGAAGGAAAAGGTACGCTTCAGTATTATAGCCACGCCTCTCGAGCCGCGAGCAAAGCCCGAATGCCACACCCTGTCATAACCATAACGCGCCAGAAAGGGGCAATGATTCCCCATAAGGTGAGTTTCTTGAAGCAGAAGCGCATCTATGCTGAGGCGCTGTGCGTAACGTAATACGGCCGATCGCTTATGACGGTCTAGTAGGCCATTAACATTCCAGGATAAAATATGAAGGGCTGCTTTCAGGGAAGACATATCACACATGGGGGCCGAAGACCTTTTCAATGAAAATAAATATGTGTTTATTATTGGCAAAATAATCACACTTGCAAACTGTATACTGATATCCCAATGTAAAAAGTGTGCATATTTGTATTAATTGCATGTAGATTTTTACCAATGTCTCGTACATTCAATAACGCTTTCCCCCAGTATGAGCAATACATCTAAGGTAACTAATATGTCAAATAGGGACAAATTTTCCCAGATGTTACTACATGCTATCTTAAGAATATTTGCTTGTATCCCTCTATTATTGCGTTCTTATTTAAAGTGATATGAAATGGAATTGGGAGGGGAGTCATACATTGAAGAAAACACCCTCTCTATTTTCTTTGAGTAGTCACCTGATATATTTCAAATGGACAAATTTGGCACTCTATGGATATATGAACTGCTTTTTCCATTATACCTTTTTTCTTATAGATGAGAGATGATCTTGGTTTTCAATCAATGCATTCTTTGTCTTAAACAGGGAAGAATCAGCACCGACAAGCAGATGGACCTGTACCGGGAGAGCAATGGAAGAGCTGGGGGTCTATTAATCGAAAAAAGAGAAAGAGAAAGAGAGAAAAAATTAACAGAACAGAGAGGGGTGGGAGAAGCAATGGAAAAGCTCAGAGAGAGAGAGAGAGAGAGAGAGAGAGAGAGAGGAGCAACATGGAGAGCATGGTTAGGGCAGAGATTTGAGTGGAGAAGCAGCCCACAAGAGAAAGACCAAGAAAACAAATGCACCCCCATGAATTGCTGAAAGAAAATAAAACAATAGTTTCCTGAGTGTAAGCAGAGGAAGAATACAAGTGGTCCAATCAAAAGGATGGTAAAGAAGCAATGCTCTAGGGGAGAGGCATACAAAAGAAGAGGAAGGAAAGCCATTGACTAACAAGCAAGCAAATGTGATTGACAAGTATGCCAGTCAATAGAAAGAAATAGACTGACCTTAAACTCAGGGTAGGATTGCTTTTGGACACAATGGAACTTCGACAATAGGTCTTCGCCAACAGAGAACTAATGGCTGTCTGAAGACGAGGCTTAAAAATTGTGGCAGGAATATTATATAGCTTGTCTAGAGATTTCACACACCACCCAGTACATTTTAATATTAACGATTCATAAAATAATTAGAAGATGAAGATACTACAAAATATATCAAATTCCATGCAGAAACTCTACTACTTCAAAGATATGGGCTGTACTCACAATGAGAATACCTTCGCATAGCTACTTTGCATACATCCTGAAACACGTGTAAGGACAGCAGTCCCTTCTGAATAAAAAATATCATCATGTGCCTTAAAAGAGGTGGTAAAAGCATATTTAACTGAGGCAGGAAGCACTCCCATATAATTAAGTGAGAAAATACATTTACCATTTTTAAAATAGTTACAATTAAGGAGAGGGCGGCGCTCACTTTACCTGATGCCATCTTGCTGAACTCGCCATCAGAAGCAAGGGCAAGATTAATAAAATGTTCTTTTGTGTGTTCACTGGCAGATAAAACATTTATCAGCTGGTTAAGAGCATTTAATAGCCTCGGCTGAAAATGTACCGAATTATTGCTTCAGAAGTCTATGTTTTACATCAATAGGAGATATTCTGTTCAACGAACTGAATGTGTTAAAATGTCTTAATAGCTAAATATTAGTACCAAAGCTTTTGCCTTTAATCATACACTATGCTTTATAATTTGAAGACTCAAACCAGAAGGACGCATTTGTGCGGCACTGCCCCATACATCCAAAGTCCCTTTGCAGTACCACAAAAATAGCTTAGTTGGAGTATTAGCTGGGCAGTCCAGAGATTGAGTTCTAAACTCAACTTCATAATTTGATCATATTGTGTTTTCTTAGCAAACCATTCAAATTTCCTTAGATGTGCTCTAAAACTATATCAGATGTTATTCTGTAGTACTGGCAATGGCACGTTCCCAGCTAACATTGACAAACGAAGAGTTGCAAAGAAAAGGCCTGTGCAAAAAAAACAACCTCTGGAAGGGAAGATGGAAGGGGCAAACATTTCATTCCATCGTTGAGTGGAAATGTATCATGTACTGCAGTGGAAGATGGGAACCTGGTGAAGGAGTTGAGAGCCAGAACAATGAGGCTATCAGGTGATATGGAACAAACTTCCTTGACGGAAAGTAGGACTGATACTGTAAAAAGAGCAATGATCAATGAAGACCTCTTTGAATCCAATGGAAACGTTAAATAGAATCTACATGAGAATTACGAGCCAATAGAGAGAGCTAAGAGCTTCAGAGGTGTGGTGGAACACCCAGAGCCCGTGGACCAGACAGAAAGAACAATACACCAGTAATAAGTACCATAACAAATCCAGTATGGCAAAGCCAATACTTATGGTGTTGGCCCACAGCCTTTTGGCTTTGTCAGTGCTTGCATTGTTTTGCCATGTTTTTTGTACAACTTTATTGCTGGGGGAACTGCTGGGCCCTCACCAATGTCCTTTTTAAAAAAAATGAAAGTACAATAATTTTTTGTCTTATAAAGCACACAATCATAATGGTCCCTGCCACTGAAGGGAACTTCTTTGTATGAAGATGTGCTTCTTGTAAAAGATCCGACTGCTGTCACTCACAGTGAAGTTATGTAATGACTGGAGTTAGCTGTCCTACTACCCATGCTCTGTTATGAAGTGGGTTGAAGAAAATTGTGAATGGCACAACAACAGACCAATAGATGAAGAGGGCTGGCTGAAATCCCCTATATATTGTACATATAATTTTAGTAAATTCAAAAGGTCATGGCTAGCTCCAGACCCCCCAAAAATGGTCAGTGTAGAAACTTTTCTCCCAATTGTAATATAGCAGTATTATAATTATTTTGGAAATGATGTATTATCAGTTTTATTATTCAGCTACCTGAGCTTCAAAAAGCTCACTTGTGGTCCACCTCACAGGTCCTAACAGTAGACTTCCACTGGCCCCACCTCCCCTGAACCGTACCCGGATTCGAATCTCGGCAGGGACACTCAACATACTGTGATTCTGGGCAAATCACATAATCTCCCCATGCCTAACAAAATGAATGTGTCCGTGTGGAATGTAGTTGGTACTCATGTAAAGCGCTCTGATACCTTCGGGTCGAATCACGCTATATAAAACTCCCAAAAAACAGAGCTGGGTCTCTGCACTTCCTCAAATAAATTAAATAAGCACGTCTGCCTCTTACCCCTCACTGCTGTATTGCTGCGACCATCGCCAGTTCGGCCTTTGCTCTTCTTACACTACTACTACGATCACACAACTGTGTCTGTTGTGGGTGAAGTGCACCCTACAACGAAAAACTGCCGCATGTTTTCCTGCTCCTTAAAGAGAGAAGAGGCTAATCCTCAGCTGTGAAGATTGTTGATTGCAGCGGATGTTAATGAAGTGCCTGTTAATGATGTCGGCGCAGCTTGTCGGCTCCTCTCGTTGCTTGCTCATATGGCGGCTGCTGCCTGGCGGGGTCTCGCGCTGCCCTGAAGCAGAGGCTTGAATGGGGCGCGTGGGAATTCGCGCATTCTACGCCAGGCGACGCCTCGGAACGGAAGGCGGGAAGGGCCAGAAACATGGCGGCGCCTTTCATTTCCCGAAATTACTTGGCCTCGGACATGAGGTTGTTTTTCTGTAAGTGCCATTGTGAACGGGGAAGTGTAAAGTTAGTAGGAACCCTACGGGGGCTCGTCAGTGACCGATGCCTATTCAATAATCCCGATAACTTCCTCCTGGGGTACGTTAGTGTTCACTAATATAATGTTCCCAATAGTTCTTTTTTTTCGTGATTGAAAGGATGGTCCTTAATGACGTTAATGAGATGGCCGCTGCTCCTCGCATAGTTCTCAGTTGTTTGAAGATGTGTTATGGACCTTGGTTAAGGTGAGCAGGATGGGTGGGGTGGCGGGGGGCACAGAAATGTAGGCACATTCATTCTGGCACTGAACATGCTTCTTTCACATTAGTGTCAAGTAACAGGATCAGATGCTGTAATTCACTAAGGTGGTAGGTTTCATGGGACACCCTTTTCTAAACAAGTTCCCCCAATAAGCGGTATCCCTAATTGGAGCAATGTTTACTGAGAAGGACAGAGCTCCTTTCATTGTGGGCATTGACTCAAATCACTAATACTTTATTCATATAACACTACACTGAAACGTTTTGTCTGTGCATTGATTTAATAGGAGACCATACATGCATGCCAATCATTGTCCCCGCATGACTGCTGTCCAGTGGTGCAACAATAGCCCGCACAGCCACCGCAGAGCGGGGCCCTCCAGCACTGTGCATGGCAGCAGGTTTGCTGGCCTGAGAGCTCCTGACTGGGTCCGGAGCGTGGGCGGGCTCCTCTATGTACAATGCAGGGGGGCCCCCTCAAGTTTTGTTATGCCACTGCTGCTGTCTGATGAATCTGTTGCTTAGTCGATGACAAATCATAGGTTGTTGACTTGTGTTTATAAATGTCAAAGTTGTACATCACTCAACTGAAACTTCTTCATTTACTTTTCATGTGCACTCTTGCATTGTTGCATTGAAATATCAATTCTTCTTGTACACGATTCTAGGAAGTATAATGTTATACTCTGTGCTTTAAATGGGCCGGTACTGTCCGGTACCGGCACTTTTTTATTTTGAGGAGGCGAGTACCGGCACTTCTCAAGAGAAATGCAATACCTTTAATTGGAGAGTACCGGCACTTCTCAAAAACATGCAGGTACTCTGCTACAGAGTACCTGCACCTTTATTTTTCCATTTCAAGCACTGGTTTTACTCTGCCGGCATAAACCTGGCAGTCTGCTGACTCAAAATTGGCAAAACGGACTAAGAGTTTGTCAAAGAGGGTACTTCTTCGCAATTGCAATATATTAGGCTGTCTGCCAAACTCTAATTCGGGCCCCAAGACTAGGGCGGGGTTGGAGATTTTGGAAGACAGGATAGTGGCATGATAGAACAGCTATACCGCTAAACTCCATGGTGCTGGTACTTCCTGTTGTGAGGGTCAAATCCAGGGTTGCAATGGCACAGCATATTTAATCCTACTGCAGACATAGCTCTGTACCAGACAACATCTTGTCGTTGCAGTAAGGTGTCCATTATCATTAGTTTGTTCACCCTGTTAAGCATCCTCACACATTTGTATTATTTTCTCCTATTAATTCCCTTCGGCTCCTCCAGTGTCCTTGTGTTGTTGCCTTGCCTCTATGGCGTCTCCATATTGTTGGCCTGTCTTTGTGTTGCTGCATCTGTGCAGATTCCCTGCTGTTTGGCGTCCCGGAGGGGATCAGCACTAGCACCCTGGTCAATGTCTTGTCTCATAATTGCAGCCTCCATCCTAAAGTGGGGTAAGCAGGTAAAATGTCATGCACTCTCTGCCTGTTTCCAATACTCTAATTCGTGATATTCTTACTAAGAACACACACCACTGGCCATCTTCTGAGGCAGACATCTTACCTCCTTGGAATCTGAAACCTTCAGGGTCAGGGCTTTTCTATCTCCATCCTGCTTCTGCCAGACCTCCTGTGTTTACCCCTCCTTTCCCCGTTTCTCCTGCGTTCTCTATTGAGGTATTGGCATCTCTACCCCGGATTCACGGTGAGTCCACCTCTCCACTCCATGAGAAGCATCCCCCAGCCTAGGAGTAATTTGCCGGCGTTGTCCAGCTAGGGAACATGCCCGTCTTACGAAGTTAAAAAAAATAGGGTTGAGGTAGGGTTGGTTGGTTTTCTGTATTTGTCCATTCACTGTTTCAAAGACATTTTTAAAATACTTTATTTGTGGCACTTGGGGAGCCAATTCGAGGTGAAATGTCCTTGTGTTTTTTAAACCCTAATCTGGCACGTACAGGGACTGACTACTAGACTCGGGGGAAAGTCCAGGAGCAGATTGATTGTTCGCCAACTTTAGAAGTCATTTTGTGATAAATTGTTCCCCCTTCCAACTCATTTGTCACGTACAGTTTCCACAACAAAAATTTCAACAGCACGATTCATAAAATTAATTTACTGTAATAATATAAACATGCACATATATCACCATTGAAAGAAGCGCCTAATATTCTACGGTGGGAGCTATATCTATAAATTTCTCCAACTCTACACTTAGTGGATTTAAAAATCTAGATAGTAGGCGCAGGTGGTTGATAATGCACACGAAATTGTGTGTTTTAGACGTCTTTGTTATACATATTATGGCACAGAAACCCTTTAATTGCTGATGTTATTACTCATGTGTACATATACAACAGCTGAATAATTCATATGTGAAACATTTATTAAAATGTTGCCATTATTCCCTTTTGCATGTGTCTCTAAAATAATACAGAGAGCTAAACATTCTCTGAAAAGATGTTTGTTGTCTGCAGGTCACACGTTGAGATCCTGGTGGAGCCTGCAAAAACAGACAAAACAATCCAGCACTTCCACAGAATTGTTGAATAAAACCGTAAACGTTTAAAGAACTTGGTAAAATATTAACAAATTCTCAACACCACACCTTTTATTGACAGCCTTATCTTGAATGCACATTCCCTTTGCTACCTTGAGGCCTTCAGTGATGGGGTCGTGGTCCTGTCTGTCTGGGGCACTCTAACAACGTGTGTCATTATTTCATCTTACCCAGTGCTTGGCTCTGTGCTGTATACTGGGTATATTGGACTTATTTTATGAGGACCCTTGCGCCGCTGATGCATCACTTTTTGTGATGTTCCTGTGGCGCAGAAGCCTTCTTCATATGTACGCGTTAGCACTAAACCACTTTTTTTGGCTTAATGCTTCCTCATAAATAAATATTGTTCTCTTTAACGCAGTTTTCTGCGTTAAAGGGGCATGGAATGGGTGTTACTGGGGGCGTTCCCTGCAACATGCATGGCTTTTTGACACTGCCCCAGATTTACGAGAAATCATAACTCTGAGGCAGCGCCAAAAACGTACAACTCCCCTGTGGAGGCGTCAGGGAGGCACAATGAGGAGAAATATCTTTATTGCTCCTCGTTTTTCCTTTTTCTGCAGCACACATAGAAAGGGGAAAAAGCCTCTTGTGATTGTTTTTGTGCAGTAAGGCTTCCTTTCCTGCACAAAAATAACCATCCCTGCAACGCAGGCACCCTTGCACCATGGTGCAAAGGTGCCTGAGTTCGCTCACAGCAGCCCATTGTGCGCTGGGGAAAATGACAGGAATGCGCGTATCTGATAGATACGGCGCATTCCTGCCCTTTTGTTTTGCTGTAGGGCAGCGCAGCAGGAAAGCCTGTGGCGCTGCTCTAAGGCAAAACCTCATAAATGAGGCTCATTCAATTTGTGTTTCATGAGATGGTTACACTGAGGACTAATTGCATCTTTGAAGTATTAAACCTCAGAAGTGAAGGAGGGCGGTAGCTACACATTAGGCCAGTGGGCGAATGCATCCTGGGCAATGGTCTGAGTTTGACACATTGCTCCCCCCCCCCGGACAATTAAGCCTTTTCTCCTTCAGTGTTCAGTAAAATGAGAACCACTGAGTTGAGTTATAACGAATATTCCCCAATAAACATACTTTATCTCTCAGTAGTCCCAATAGAACCTCTTAACTGAAGGTGCACTTGAATGAATACTTGTTATGATATGCATTGGTTTAACCTACCCCTTTCAAATTGTTTTTAGCCTAAACATATTCCTGGCACAAGTGTATATGTTTCCCATTCATTGCTTGGATTATAACCACAAATGGTAAGTGTCTAGGACTGTTCCTACAGTACCATATTCATTTTCCGATGCTTGGGTTGATAATATGGTGGATTTTTGTGTTCCTTTTACATATTTGCATGGTTCACACTGTTACAGCCTTTAGATTCTTGTAACTTATTTATATAGTAATGTTAGATTGCTGCCTTTTTTAGGGAATGGCAGAGGGAGGGGAAGAAGCAGAAACAAAAACACAGCAGCCAGAAGTACCGTGGGAACAGCTCCCCTTGGAGTAAAAGCATTTGAGGGATAGGACAGTAAGTATCACAAAACCAACCTAAGACTTAGTAGTTAACTGGATTCTATTTACCCTGATGGACAAGCAAGTCAGTTCTGGAGCTGGACAGGCTTTTTATTCCTCCAGGCATTTCCCCAGTGGGCTGGAGCCATTCGGGGCCAGTTTTGAAAGCCTAGGGCCCCTCTTGGTGCCTCTGTCATTTTCCGCAGTTCTCCACTGTCATTTGTAATAGGCGCGGGTAGGCTTCAAGAGAGAGAGAAAGAGAAAGAAGGAGGGAGGGGGGAGGTAGAGTGGAAGCAATCAGAGGGGGAGAAGAGAGAGAGAGAATGGATGAATGGAAAGAGATACATTGCGTGAGGAGATGAATGAGGAGGGCTGGTTTGAGTTTTATTGAATGGGCTGCTTTTGGTTCCTCAGTCCGGCCATGATCAGAAGTCTCAAGAAACGGTTGCCTTTGTGCATGTGCAAACCCACAATAAATTTAAAACAAGAATTGAACTACAAAGGTCCTTTCACAAAATCAGATTGAGGATTTTCAATGACAAGCGAGAATTCTGAGACATGAGATACAAAATGCTTACCTACGGAATATTTTGCGCTTCATTCTCCCCCCCCCCTCACCTCAGACTATTCCAAGACCATTGAACATGCAGTATTAAGAGACCTTGGTGTTCTAGAACAAAACAATCAGCTCCATTTCAACAATTGCTTAAGGGTTGATAGTGAGGACATTGAGAGCCTATTTGAAAATAATTGGATTCTCATACAGGCGGCCGAGAAGGGAGGTGTCATTTTGGTTGAAGCCAAAGAAACACATAGGCAAGAATGCTTATGCATATGGGCAGATAAAAAAAACTATAAACTGAAACTGACGAGGGAGCCCACAACCAGGATCAGCCACCGAGTGACAAAACCAAATGTTTGGATCAGAACACAAGAAGCAGACTTCCTCATAGCAGAACCACCATCATGCCTTATTTCTCCACACTTCCCAAAATACGTGAGAAAAGAAGACCATCTCACATTGGATAGTCTCAGAAAATTTCTCTCTATTAGAATCTCTCTCTGACGTTTGAAACAACTTCATGAGTCCCAAAGTGTTTAAAATATCTTTTCTTAAAAACACAAAAAACACATTGAATTTGCTCAAGTAAATGCTGTTTAACCCAGTCACAGAAATTCTTGTAACTTTGTGTGTGGAGTCCTTCCGCAGGAGACCACACCCAAAGTGATAGACGAGATAGTGAAAGCCAGAGAGTGGACCCACGAGACACTTATCATCTTTATATGGACCCTAATAGAGTTGGTCCCTAAAGAAATGTATTTAGATTTGAAAACCTCAAGTTGGCAGCGCACCAGCAATGACTGCGCCGCTGCTCCAAGTATAACTAACCCCTGTGTGCACTGGCTCAAAAACCCAATGTATATGGAGTTCAGAGAATCCTTCCAATTAGAACATCAGGCCCTGGCGATGTTCCATCGGTTTTAAGCGAAAAAGGAGAGATTAGGTCTCTCTTTTCGTCTTCCCAAATCAGCCAGTTGTACCACAACAGAAAAAGAATAGGTTCAGCACGCCAGAAATGTGTGCTAATGGCTACCAAAAAATGCACGTTGGACATCAGGTCAAGATATTTCATTTTAGACACTTGGCCCTCACCCACAGTAGGTGTCATGCTTCATCCTTACCCCACTGAGGGTTAGCTTGTAAAGTTGGGGTGGATTCCCACACAATGTGCCGCTCTTGTGGGGGGAGCGTGTTGGACCTAGCATGATCCCAATCATTATATCACCGTGCTTGTGAATTAGTATCAAAGCTTCCTAGTTTTCCTGTGGAAGACCCTGAGATTAAAATTGTCTATAATTGACCTAGCTACAGTATTCTTCAACCTAGGATAATGTTATGAACCAGAAGGGCGAGTCCTGTATGTTCACATCTACATGCTTCACGCTTATTAAGTCTTTGTGGTGAATGCCATTTCTTCAGATGAGCAGGGCCGGACTGGCCGTAGCGGGCACCGGGCAATCCCCCGGTGGGCGGCACGGGTGGAGGCCGTTTTTGTTACAGGGCCATTTTTGCAGCATAGCTGCAAAATTGGCCCTGTAACAAATTCGGCTGAAAACCGGCCCTGGCAAAGAGCTCGGCGGCAACCCCAACCCCCCGGGGGGGGAGGTTGGGAGGGGGGCGGCTGAGCACTTTACCAGGGCCGGTTTTGGTTCCCAGTCCGGCCCTGCAGATGAGTGCGTAGATTTACCACATTTTCACGCAGCACAGTGCAGCAGCTGCAAATGCTGTGCTGCATGAAAAGGAGAGAGGAGGAGAGCGCCAAATTTACTGAAATAAGGCACTCTTCTCCCCTCTCCCTTGTGCCGACGCTGAAATCAGCTGCAGTGCGCCATGGAGATATCTCTGCGCAATGGTGCATGGATGTCTCTGTGAGTCTAGCATAGGTTTTGTACTGGAAGGGTAACCTTCCAGTACAAAATACTATGCATAGACTGACTTAAACAATTTTAACTCTTAGTATGTGTGCTGTACAGTGCAGCACACATAGAAAGTCGGAAAAGGAAGGCGAAATGAAAGCATTTCTCCTTCCTTGGAACTACTTCAAAAGGAGGCAGTTTTCAGACGCTAAACCCGGTCTACTTTATTTAGTAAATTGGGTTTAGAATCAGAAATCTTGGGTGGTTGTATGGGAACGTCCATGCTCCACCCATGGTATAACCCCTTGGCACTAAGTAATGTGTTACTTTCACGTTATTTCAAACGCTGGAAAGTAAATCAGAAAGAAAGATTTTGTGCTGATTCTTAGTAAATCTCTCCCGAGATATCTTAGGATACACCTACCATAACTATCTCCCTTGAATGCTGTCCGGTTGTGTGTTAAAAAAATGTACTATGAGAAACATTCTTGCAATGCTGTACTATCATTTCCACTACACTTATCTCGATACTTGGGACAACCCATAAGAAGTTTCAATGAAATCAACAAATCTCTCATTAAGCAATCAAACGCTAATCCAGATGTTCAACCATACAATCACCACATTTTTGCTACATGGGTGAATACACTTGCACCCCCCCCCCCCCACTATGTGGGCCTAGTACAACACACCGATCCTGTCTCATCGTGCCTTTAACTTTATAGTTACCACAATGTTGTGAAGTCAACCAAAGCATGTGAAGTGGCATGCTCCATCTATGAGAGTTCTCAATGTATTCTTTTTCACCCTACCTGCTCTATGTTGGGTGGCCTGAGGGGCAAACAACTTCCTGCCAGCAGGAAAAGGAATAATGGCGATGGAAGGGACAGTCAAAGATCTTAGTCTCACAATGCCAACAGAGTGTAACGGAGTGCCTGTTACATCTTACGCTTCCGTCTTACCTTCCCCAGTTGTGGCAGGAGTGGTCTGAAATTACCAACATCTCTCATCTCAGCTGCTTTGCTGGGCAGCAACGATGAGAACCTTATCTACATTACCTGGGAAGTGCTGCCGTGTTTGGTGAAGTCATGTGCTAGGGCTGGGTCCTACACGATCGCCATGTTGAAAAGGAGTGTGCTGAAATTAGTTGTGTAAAAACGTATTTTGCATGTTCACTAACTGGCTCTTAATGACAGTCCCTGGGTGCATCAGAAAAGCTCACAATAATTTTTGTGGGCAGTACTGTGAATCATTATGGATATATGTGTTGTGAAACACAATAGCCGTATTAGTTGCTATTGTCACAGGTAATGGTCATAAAAATTCCCCAATTGTTTTGACATAGTCACTAGTCTTAAGGAAGAACATATCTTGCCCTTCCCTAGTTATTGGTCATGTATTGTTTTTTCTTCAAGAAAGGTGCTATCAATCACTTTTGGCTATGTGGTTGTCGCACGGTCGCCATATTGTAGAGGGATAACTACGACGAGGATTAGGATGACACCGTTAATTACATTGGTTCTGTCACCTATGTTATTAACCTCGAGAAGGAATCATAATACTCCGATCACTAGTATCCTGTTTGTTACAACTCGCATGTACTTGTGTTTACTATTCTGACTATTCTGGAAGAGCATGTTTAGGGAGGCCCTCTGGATGTCATGAGATGGCCATAACTCCACTGATGCAGCCCACAGGTAACGGATTGAGGGCATATTTACAAGCCCCTATCGCCACCACAATGTCACTTTTAGTGACGTTGTGATGGCGATAGGAAATTTGCCATATTTAAGAGGCAGCACTAAGCCACTTAACGTGGCTTAACGCTCCCTAGTAAATAAGCCCCCCTTTCACGCTGTATTTAGTGTGAAATGGGTGTTGTGGTGGGAGTTCCACCGCAACACCCATTGATTTTGATGCTGCCTCCTATTTACAAGGGCAGCATAAATAGGAGGCAGCGCCAAAATTAAGACCAGGGAAAACCTGATCTTAAACAGGTGAAACGAGGTGAAATGCTTTATTTTTCCTCGTTTTTGCTGTTTCCATGTGTGCTGCCTTGTGCAGCACACATAAAAACAGCAAATTGCCTATGATTGTTTATGTGCAGGAAGGTCCCCCTTCCAGCAATTAAACAATCATTTAAAAAAATGCAGTTTTGCATCTTCTATGTGTGCTGCATTAAGGGGAGAGGGTGTAGCCTTACGGCTAGAACGGTCGACGTCGAAGCTGAGTACCCGGGTTCGAGTTTCAGCAACGACGCTCAACGTCCTGTTAATCTGGGCAAATCACTTAATCTACCCGCGCCTAACAAAAATGAATGTGTCCTCATGTAATGAAACTGGTGCTATGTAAAGCTCTTCCGTCTTCAGTGCCACTGAACAAGAGCAGCCAAATTGCTCGAAACGCGTATGGCTGATTTGAAGAGCTAAGGGCATGCTGTCACCAGTGCCACCTATGGCGGTTTGTGCTGTAACCCTCCATGTGCAGCAACTCCGAGAGGGCAAGCTTGTGTGTGTATATATATGTGTGTATATATATATATATATATATATATATATATATTATCTACTGGCGGTCGCCAGTAGATAGTTATAGTTAGGACCGTGTTTCCATAGGAAATCTGAAAATTCTATTTTGAATAACTTTGGCGCCGGTTGACGAATCCTCGCGACTTTTTCAAAACAGGTGGGGCGCTCCGCTCCGCTCCTACCCTGAAAGTCTCGGGGTGATTAGTCAAGCGGGGGCCGAGAAAAAAGGGGGGTCCCAAAACGCGTTTTCCCGATGCATTTTTCCATAGGGACCTTTAGTCCAAGGTACAGCTCGAACGGCTGAACAGAATTACTTGAAATTTGGCAGAGAGGTAGTCCTCAGGTCAGGGATGTGCCTTTTGAATATCTGGAGTCAATCTGTTCAGTAGTTCCTGAGAAAATTTCAGTTAAAAGTACATATATATCTATAAGCGCGCACCGTGCGCGCACCGTGCGCGCACGGTGACGTGCGCGAGCGCAATTCTGATTGGTTGTTAGATGTCAGTAAACATTCGAATCGGTCAAAATCAGGAAGTGTCGTCCGCCATTTGTCTCTCGCAGTCTGAGGCAGTGAAAAACAAAGGTGGAGAACGTGAAAACGGGGCAGGGTGGACAGTTCCTGACCCCCTAGCCTTTGTCAGGGGGTCACTGAAGGACCCCCAAGGGTGAAAAAAACACCGCGCACGGCACGCACAACGCATCGTGGGCGCTCGGTGCGCAAAGCGCACTGAGTGCCCACAGCGCGCGCGCGCTGCGCGAAGCGCACCATGCGCGCACGGTGAAAAACCTGAAAAAAAAAATATTAATAAATACATAACTTAGCATTTAAAAAAACGTAAAAATTCACTTAAAAAACCATATGTTTCACACACGTTATAGTTAGGAATTAGCATTTAAAAAACCTTGCAAATTCACTTAAAAAACCATAGGTTTCACACATGTTATAGTTAGCTGGACATTTCCCTCGTAAAAAAACAATGAAATTCCCCCGTTATAGTTAGTGCAGGCAACTATAACTCACGCGACCGCAATCCTCTGCTGATGACGTCAGATATTACATCACTGATTACATATGTGTCTTTCTGAAAAATAAATATTTGTAATATATGTATAGCTAAAGATTAATGGAAGAAGACATGGGTAAATAGGTGTCTAAATACAGTGATGTAATATCTGACGTCATCAGCAGAGGATTGCGGTCGCGTGAGTTATAGTTGCCTGCACTAACTATAACGGGGGAATTTCATTGGTTTTTTACGAGGGAAATGTCCAGCTAACTATAACATGTGTGAAACCTATGGTTTTTTAAGTGAATATATACATATATATATATATATATATATATATATATATATATATATATATATATATATATATATATATATATATATATATATATATATATATTATATATATATATGCCACCCCTAAGGTAGGAAGTTTCACAAAATCTGGAATACCAGAATAAAAACCTAACCATGGGGAAGAACAGGGTTTTCACTGAATATGTATGAAAATCCTCTTTCCAGAAAGAAAAATTATTTTCTAGAGTCCCCTCACCCACCAGGGTTTCCCCTAGGTGGCATGCTTCATCCTTGGGGTCCTCTCAATCCGCTGCGGCTTGAGGCGTGCTGCAACTTGCGGAACTACGTAGGAGCACTAAGTTGTGGAAAATGTGTAGTGCAGTGAAAGTGGAGTGGAAAAACGGTAAGTTAAAAATACCTAATTAGTGGGCTAATATTTTATTCCTGCCCCTAGTAGGTATGACTAAAATCAGGGGTTAATAATAGGTAAAGTCTAACTCTAATGAGTATAGAGTCCTCAGTACTGGGTCGACATGTTTCGAGCTGTTCTCTCAAAGCTCTTCTTCAGAACTACATGAGGACCAGCCCTGTGCATGCCACTCATAAGCAAACCTATAATTAGGAATTAATGAAGTGCACACCTACTGTGTATACACCTAGCACCTAATACATACGGTTAATCACTGAAATGTAGTATTTTAGTTTAGGCAGAATTTTGCCTCATGATCTGCAGGGGTAGAAGATGCGGTCTCCGGGGGTGCCATTAGATGATTTGCCAGAGGTGCGTGTTGACGAAGGTGTGACTACAAGCCCCTCTACCCCTGCAGATCATGATGCAAAATTCTGCCTAAACTAAAATACTATGTGTCAGTGATTAACCGTATGTATTATGTGTTAGGTGTATAAACAGTAGGTGTGCACTTAATTCCTAATTATCGGTTTGCTTAGGAGTGGCACGCACAGGGTTGGTCCTCGTGTAGTCCTGAAGAAGCGCTTTTAGGGGACAGCTCGAAACATGTCGACTCAATACTGGATATTAAAATTCCGCCTACTTTGAACCAAACTTCTAAGGACACCGACTGAGTGACACAAGTAAGTCTGGCCCCTCCTAGAATAGTTTGGTTCACCCTTATAACCATCTATCTATCAATTCATCCTACCACCCTTCCCTCCACCCATCCATCCTTCCATATTTCCATTCTTTAATTCTTCAGTCCATCCTTTCACTGTCCATCCATCCATCTATTCACACATTCATCTTTTCACGCTCCCAGCCACCATTTAGTTTCCATTCTTCCACACTTCATTATTCTATCCATCCATTATTTGTTCCACCATCCCATCCATCAAATGACCATTCTGTTCACACATCAATCAATTCATCCACTCATATCCATCCTTTCACTCAACCACCCATCATCCTTTCTTCTTCCAAGAACTCTTCCTTCATTTTCTCTTTTCAACCATCCTTTCTTCCACCCTTCCCTTTTCCATGTTTCGTTTACCCTTTCCTTCCTTTCCACATGGCTTCCTACTATGTTTCTCCACTTTCTCCTTTTCAGTTGCTACCATCTTTCTTTTCTTTCTCTCTTGCACTCACTATATTTTCTGGTCTCCACCCTTTTTCGATATTTTCATAATTTCTTTCTCTGTCTTCCAGTTCACATAGCAGCCCTAACCTCCCACACCACAACACTTCCCTAGAGTGTTTCATGAGGATCTGTCTGCATACCTACAGAAAGAAGGCTCTAATACAATGCGTAAACATTTTGATGAGACCAGTGTGTTGCGGGGATTCTGCTCATGCACAGAACTATGCGCAGGAAACCAGGACCTCAGTGAATTGTGGTGTACCAAAAAACTCACCTCAGTACCTAGAACCCCTGTCCGACTAGCATCAGTGTCTCATTTATTCTCCGTACTATATCAAAGCTACCAATGATTAGACAACCCAGAACAAGCGATTTAGAGTACTCTCAGGAATGGTGGGAATCAAGAACACCTTTTTGTTGTTATTCTCATATCAGTCCACAACGTGAGTAATCAGAGACACAGAAAAGTTTAAAATGTTTATTTTTAACTATGTGCTCTAAGATGCAGTATTTTGGCTAACATAAGCAAACAATTGATTAGAAATAATACCATCAGCATTGTTACAATTCCATAGAAAACAAAGGGAGAAATCATATTATAATGATAGTGGAAACAGGTCCTATAATACCTTGTGAACCACCCTACCCTGGCTAATAAGCTAGTTTTATAATAATAATAGAATGTCTCTAGGTTTGAATGGGGAACCCCATACCTCAAAGATCAGCTTAGGTGAATCACATCACAGGATCAGCACTGCTCTCTGTGTCTGTAAAGGTTTTCTCCAAGAGTGCCAGCATCATGCATGCAATGCATTATTAAAGGCACCCGAATTTCAGATATTTGCAGCTGTGTGCTTGTTGTGTTTAGAGCGTGGGCCGATCAACCTGAATTCAACAGCATACATTGTTATTTGACCTTGACGGTTTCTGCACACAGTGTTCAGACTAAGGTCGCGGTACACGTCTAGGGATGTGAAAAACAGACCGTTCTCATGTGAAGAAAAAGCAAGCAAGCAGTTTTACTTATAATAACAGATATCTGTAGTGTCATGTGCAAAAGCAGCAAAGTGGCAAGATGGCGTTAACATCTAAAACGCTTATGCTAACATAGCAATGTGTGCAGGCAAAACCCTGTCTCCACTACAAGTGCTTAATTTGAGCCAATGGTTTCCCTCGATCGGCACCGGCATTTCATTGTTAACCTCGGTACTGACAGTCTGCAACATGGTGGCGCTGTTTATCTAATTTAGAAATGAGCACAACAATAGTAGTGTATTAATTCAGCATACTCTAACAATGACTAATATCTGCCGCCCAAGCCATACTTACGGCTTTGGGGGCCTGAATAGTCTGAACTTTCAAACTTGTAGGAGTTTGATGGTTAGGAGCTGTGTTGGTACTGTGACTGGCAGCTCTGGCAGGGACAATGCATGGTGCAAGATGCAGGGGGCCCCTGATGAGGGTCCTGGCACTTATTCTTTTTTACAAATTAAGCACTGACTAAGTAAACATGCAAGATGCTTCACTGGACATTTGAAGCTAATCGTAGGCACGGAAAGGCCTCATTGAACATAGATCTGTCCAAGGAGAGACTGCACTTTGCTTTTGAAGATCGACCTAGTTTCATACAGTACATGAACATCGTGAGGCCATAACCAGGACTACTAGTATTATACAGCAGGGAAAAAAACTAATTATGCAGCAGGGTTGACTAAATTATGCATCAAGAAAAGACACATTTTGTGGTGTAATGCCCAACATTTTCTGATAGATTTACTTCATTATTTTGTTATTCTTATTCTTACACCTGTTAACGCTGTCTGGGCAAATGTTTTACTTCATTAGTACCAGTTTAACACACAAATACAGGAATAAATAACTAAAAGTTGACCTGTCAGCCTTTAGGAGAGGCCTTCTGCTGTCGTGTTGCAGCATTGTTAGTAATAGCCAGAAGCAAACTTGTTTTGTTAAATTCTGCAAATTATGTAGCAGATGTTTTAAGTGGCAAAAGTAGCAAATCTATAATTATGCGGAAAATGCTGAGTCACATAATTCCAGTTGCCCTGCCTACTATTTATAAGGGATTGTAAATGGGCCTGTGTCTGATTCAGCATTTGAGACTCTGCTTGGGCAGTTTGCGTCCATACCTGCAAAGGCAATGGCTCTGTTTCGGACACAGCCTGACAGGACCCTATTAAGCATATGGGTGGAAATTAAACTAGACTCGCCTGCTTAATTAGCTTATTTTATTTTAGTTACTTTATCAATCTTACACTTATTGTAGCTTTTTCAGTGATGTCACGGCCGAGGATAATATTATATAGAAAGGTCAATAAAGATAAATGAATTATAGTATGCAAAATGAAATATTTAGATAGTACAAACAAATTCGAAAAAGAACAGAACTCCAAAAACATGTGCTTAAAAATAATGGTAAGTTTAGCACTGACCTATCAAAGACAATTTCTTTACCAGACGTCTTCAGTTTTGTAATATGTATTTATATTTATAGTAATTTTTGGAGCACGTGATTACCAGAAAAGTGTCCTGGCGGTGATAGCAGGCTCCTAAAACCTATTTTGCTAGCAATCAGTGCCTAAAGGCTTTAGGTGTTTCCTTCCTTATCTTAGATACCTACCTTTAGGAGGAAAGCCAAAGAAGAAGGTACAGCCTGCATGGGCAAACACCAGGTAAACAATTGTCAAATGAAACAAGCATTAACAAAAACCAATAGGTCTCTTCCATGCAAGAGCTTTGAGCTTTGCTTATGTGTTTTAACAATGCTTTATACCAGCGCGGCTGCTGTTCAGCATGGCTAAAAGTTAGTGGCGTAGAGGAGAGTGGTTTGGAGTGGTGTGGAGTATCATAGAGCAGAATGGCGAAAAGTGTTGTAGAGTGGAGTAGCAGAGAGTATTGTGTATTGCAGTGGCATGGTGTGGAGTCACGTAGAGTGGTATTGTTGGAAACCGGGCAACCGGGTTAGCAGTCACCAGGTTCCCAGCACAATGGTAGCTTGGCTCGAGCGGTTGGGGTCAGGCACCGTGTTAAGCGTACGTCACACCCTCACAATAACCATGCATTCATCCGTTCCAAAAACGACACTACACCGTAAAAATAATGCAAGTCAAGTTGAAAATATATATGTCTTTATCTTATTTTCTCTTAGTTGCAGGTTTCATAACATAAATACAATACACTAGGATTTTCCTTCAAAAGAGCAGGTCAAATAAATAATACCACATTGGAATTTCAATAAATAGGTTCAGGTCCTCATTAAGCAAAGAATAAATAGATGTGCAATAAATACAGATGGCAAATAAATACAGTCAGACAATAAATATAGTGCAGGAATAAATTAGTGGATGTCAATAAATAAAGCACCTCAATAAATAAGGTAACACAATCAATGACAGTTACAGTTCAAATCATTTTCTTGAGGTCACTTGGTCTTACTTTGCCCATACACAACTTAAGGACACTTGGATGGCATGGGGGTGTCCCACCTAGATTGATCAAGGCTGGGGCCTAAGCTGAGGCAGAACAAGAGTAACCTAAAGATCTGGCCCTCCAAACCACACAACCCTTTATGGAGGTCACTGTACCAGTCTCAGTTCACCCCTGGCACTCCCAGGCTGGTTCTAACACCCTTTTAGCCTCTAGGATGGTCTTTTAGGGCTCCACAGGGCCTCAGATGCCCCCTCTACCACTTACTGTCCTTTTCACGATGATCGACTCCGCTCGGCGCCGTGTCGACGCCGTGAGGCGGCTCCGGATCGATGTCGCTGGGTGGTCTCGACTCGATGTCGCTGGGCGGTCTCAACTCGATGTCGCTGGGCGGTCTCGACTCGATGTCGCTGGGCGGTCTCGACTCGATGTCTCCTTCCGGCGTCACAGGGACTCGGACTCCCCACTTCCTGGTGTCTCCGGAGTGCGATCTCCACTCCCGACCTCCGGCGCGCTTCACCTCCGTGTCTGGCGACTCCGGTGGGCGGACTTCACTCCCCCGTCGACGCCTCACCTCGACCTCAGGTGACTCCCGACTCGACCTCCGGCGCCTCTCCACGATCTCCGTCGGCGCCCTCACCTCGACCTCGGGTGACTCTCCACTCGACCTCCGGCGCCTCTCCACGACCTCCGTCGGCGCCCTCACTCGACCTCTAGCGGCTCCGGGTACGACCTCTGCTTCCTGTCAGCGCCGCTTCTCGACCTCAGGCCCCAGGTTTTAGGCTTCTCAACGTCAGGACTCCAGGAGGACACTGCTGAACAGGTAAGGAACTTGCTGTTCTTCTTCTTTGAGGCCGGTTCCAAATATCCAGTCCTTTAAGATGGTTCTTCTGGTCTTGATCCCACACAGGGCTTTAGGTTGGGCTTGGTCAGTAGAGACTAGCATCAAGGGTGGGTTTCTGGACCCCACTCCAAGCACTGGTTTCCACCTCTGCTGCCTTACTCCGACCTCCTTCTATCTCTGTCCTCTCTCTTCTCCAGTCAATTGCCAACTGCCACTCTGAGATGGCCTCCCAACATTCTAAACTGCCTCCCACTGTCACAGGGTTCTAGAATGTTACAGAAGGTTCTAGAAACCTCCAGTGGGTTCTGGTGATGTCACAGGTGACAATGGATGGCCACCATTTTGTGTCTCAGGCCCTCAGACAGAAGTTCCAGGGGTAGGGAAAATGGTTCCCTGACCCTGCATCAACACTAAAAAGTCTGGTGGTTCCCAAAAAGGAAAAATTATAACAGGGTTTGAGGCAAAAGTGGGACAAAATAAATAATGATGAGGAGGGACCACCCAAAGGGCTGACAGGTCTAACAGGTATACACTGGAGTGGCATAGAGTAAAGTTGACTGGTGTAGAGTGCACTGGTGTAGAGTGTTGCAGAGTATAGTGGCATAGAGTGCAGTCGTATTGAGTGCAGTGGCATTAAATTCAGCGGCATACAATGCAGCATCGTAGAATGCAGTGGTGTAGATTAGTGCGGTACATAGTAGAGTGCAGTGGCACAGCGTGAAGTCGTGCAGAGTAGAGTGGCAGAGAGTAGAGTGGCTCAAACTGCAGTGATGTAGAGTAGAGTGGCGTAGAGTGGTGTAGAGTGGAGTGGCATAGTGTTGAATGATGCAGAGGGCAGTGGCACAGAGTAGAGTTGAGTGGCATGGAGTGCAGAGTAGAGCTGAGTGGCATAGAGTGCAGTGGCATATATGGTGCAGAGTAGAGTAGCATAGAGTGATGCAGAGTAGAGTATAGTGCTGTAAAGTGCAGTGGAGTAGTGTAGAGTTGAGTAGTGCAGAGTAGAGCGGCATAGAGTTCAGTGGCAGAGAATGCAGTGTTGCAGAGTAGAGTGTCAGAGTGCAGTGGTATAGAGTGTAGTAGAGTGGCGTAGAGTACAGTGATGCAGAGTAGAGTGCAGTGACATAGAGTGCAGTTGTGTAGAGTGCATTAACAGAGTGCAGCGGTTAATAGTAGAGTGGCACAGAGTACAATGGCATAGAGTCGAGTGGCGCAGAGTGGAATAAAGTGGCATAGAATGCAGTGGCATAGAGTAGATTGTTTCAGAGTAAAGTGAAGTTGCGTAGAGTGGAGTGGTGCATGGTAGAGTGCAGTTGCGTACAGCGACATACAGTGTAATGGCATAGAGTAAATTGGTGTAGAGTGCAGAGGCATAGAGTACAGTGGTGCAGAGTAGATTAGAGTGGCATACAGTGGATTGGCGTAGAGTGCAGGAACATAGAGTTGAGTGTTACAGAGTAAAGTGCATTGGCATAGAGTGTGTTGGCATAGACTGCAGTGTTGCAGAGTGGCGTAGAGTGAAGTTGTGCAGAGTAGATAGGTGTGTCCTAGATTGGAGTGGTGAAGAGTGCAGTGGCAAAGATAGCAGTGGTGTAGACTAGATTGGTGAAGAGTGCATTAGCGTAGGGAGTCGTAGCATGAAGTGGCATAGAGTGCAGAGGCATAGAGTGGAGTGGTGCAGAGTGCAGTGGCGTGGAGTGATGTAAAGTGGAGTGATGCAGAGTAGAGTGCAGTGGTGTGGTACGGAGTAGAGTGGGGTGGCGTAGAGCGGAGTATGCATGGTATGGTAGCGCACTGCCATTACAGACAACACATTTTTCAATTGAAATGACCATTCCATTTGCACAGACATACCGTTTTACTAATAAAACTACAGTGCACAAACGGAAATGTGTGGAAATTGCATTTCCTAGTGTAATGATTTTTTTGGGTTATATTAAAGTAATTGTTTCCAACACACCTCAGAAAAAACAAAAAATGTGCTTCCTTTGTGGTCCTCATTTTGATATATGATGAAAGCAAGGAGGTGCACCAAGAAAGTAGATTCAGTCCATAATAATTTTTTCAAGAAAGTTTCTTATTCAAAAGTTCAGTCAAAAGGTTGTTGCTCAGGAGGGGGTGCACCCAGAAAAAGGGAGGAGGAGAACATGGCGACTGCGATCTGAGCAGCCGCTGCGCCCGAAAAACGCTCTTTTCCGGGCGCAGCGTCCCATAGTGTCATGCTGTCTTACCTGATTTCTCTTTTTGTTTTAACTGCCGGAGTGTTTTTTGAGGATCTCCCATGTCTTTCTCTGTGGGGGGACGCCAACTGGGGATGTGCGTGAGGGCCCCTGGCGCTCGCCGTTCCTCCCGCTTGCCGTGCTGGAACGAGACCGCCCTGGTGCTTAGGAGGGGCCACAGAGTGGCGGCTTGCAGGCTCCTCCGGGTCAGCGGAGGCAGCGGCAGCATCAGTCGGTTCCTTGTCTCAGCGAAGCAGGCTGAGAGAGAGTTGGGGCCGGCTTCTGAAGATATTGTGTTTTTTTCTGCCATAACTGCCACTTCTGCCACTTGTGCCTCTTCTGTCTCTCCTGTATTGGGGTGGCCACTCCCAGAGACAGTATTGGAGTCACCGCAGGAACCTAGGAGTTGCAGGTTTGCTCCTTGTGGCAGGTGAGAGTTGCTTCAGATGCTTCTGGGAGTAATAGGAAGAGCAAGAAACGCAGGGGGCCACCCTGGGACTTGTGAGGGGCAAGGGAAATCCCAATAAACAGCTTGCTGAAGAGCAGACCAAAAATCAAGCCTTGGAAGGCTCCCCAAATGCAGTAACTTCCATAAACTGTTCAGCTTTTCAAACTTATCCGGTCAAAGGTAGAAGTATAAAGCCAGGGAGGTCTAAAAACAACCCTCTTGACAGTAAAGTCAGGGTTACCCCTTCTTTACGGTTGTATTTTAGGGTGCAACCCGAGGTTTTTGATATCACGAAGAGGTTCTACTGGACATTGTAGTAACTGAGTCCAGACGTTTGAAGGATCTTAGGATGTTTATTGGCAGATAGTTCAAGGTAATCCAGATAAATCCATAGCCAGAAGTCAAGACCAGTACAGAGACCAATAGTAGGCCCATGGTAAACCCCACCAGGAGCAGCTTGTCTCTTGCTCAGCCCTTCCCAACTGACTCGCTGGCTCCCAACATTCTGTGATACCTCATAAACTGAACATTCCACTGGCTGAGTGGGAGATCACATGCATAAATACAAAGCCAGGATATAACATATCCCCTTTTCTTCCATATAAAACAAATATATTGCTTGGAGTGAAAAGATAAAGTAAAGAAGAAAGACAAAGAGTAAGTCGGAAACACTGTACACCAATGAAAAAACAGAAAAACCACAAGAAGAAGCAAAACATAAGATGCAAAACATAACTGAAAATGACAAAAGTGAGAAGACCATCCTCCCTTCTAGGACAATCACAAAAACAAAAAGAGAAAACATCAGATAAAAGTAACAGATAGAAGGAGAAGAAAACCTCCAGTGAACGAAAGAATAACACCATTAAAGAAAAACAGAGAAAAACACAGAACGAAAGAATCCAGAATCCACAAATGACATCAGAAAAAGATTATCACAAGGAAAACTGGGGTATAACAGGAAAAAGTGAGAAGATAAACAAATGAATCACTCACACTTCCCATTAAATAACAATTTCAAAAACAAGAATATAGATGTTGAATACCAATTGAAATTTTGTAAACAAAGCACATTAAATTTGAGAAAAACAACAGATGGTATTCAGACCAGATACCCTGTGAAGGTAACATAACAAAATAAACAGGTGGTGAACAGGTGCAGACTGTGCACTAAACAGATGAGCATAAAACCCAATAAACACACCACCTAAAAATATATTGTGCACTGTTGTGAACCAACGGGTAAAACTAAAAATGTTGTGCACTGTTGAGAAAAACGACATATCTCATCTAGAGGTTAAATGTCATACACTGCAATGACAGGACTATAACCCACATTGCTCACCTCGAGTGGAGGTCAATTGTTGTGCACTAAACAGGAATATAACCTATTTAAAACACCTCATGTAGAGGCAAACACGTTGTGCACCGTACAGATGGGACTGAGACCCATATAAAACAAACCATGAAGTGGTCCGCATTGTCCACAAGTAAAAAACAAAATACTTGCGAAACACCTATTGCAAAGGTAGCGACAGTGTGCACTAAACCAAACAAACTAAACCTTAATGTTAAGGTAAAGAGATTGTGCACTGTGCTGGAAAATGAAATTTAGTGCAGTATGTGACCGTATAAAAACACTTGTTAACAAAGCTCACTAGAAATATACATTTGTTTTTATAAAAAAAACAACCCTAAAGGTCACATTAAAAACTTGACTTGTCACGCATTTGATAGGTCACTAAGCAGTGACATGCACAAAAAAAAAGAGTACATTTTAAACATTATAAGTAAAATTACACCATGAGAAATATACATACCGTGAGCAGATGGGACTTAAACCCATTGCTGGCAAATGGGACTAAAACCCGTTGCGAACCTCCTGTTGAGGCAAATATGTTGTGCACTATAGAAGATGGGAAACAAACATGTTGACGGAACTCAGAACCTTTGAATGTCACCTCGTGTGGAGGTAACCATGTATGTATAATAATGACGCTACTAAAAAAAAACCCTGTGGACTAAAAAAAACGTGTGCACAATTGTAACGGGACTAAAAACCCTAGTAAAATACCTCGTGATGAGGAACCTCCTTGTGCACTGCGTCAATCAAAAAAACAAACTTTATCCAAATACCTTGTTTGGTTTTACATACAATGTAACCAGGTGGTAGCGTAACTCTGGCTACAAGAAGAAAAATGTGAACAACAACATCTTAGCCCACAGCTAAAATCCAGTCATCTGAAGGTGGAGAACACTTTTCACTCACTAGACTCACTAGATAATCATAATAATCATTTGACACTCTGTAAAAACAATCTCACCAAAACCATAGACTAACATAAAATATCCATTAGAACGACGTAGGTAGGTGACCCACTCTCTACTAACTCATGGGACCTGTACCCATAACCAAAAAAAAACAGGAAAATATAGTACCCATAAAAATGAAATAGGTGGGACTAACATACCCTACAAACACATGGGACTGAGTAGATGGGTCTGACATCCACTACAAACACATGGGACTAGTACCCATAAAAACCATGCAGATGGGACTAACACCCACCACAAACCATGAAACTAATTTCCATTAGTACTTGAAAACACAAACCACTAAAATGAGACTGATGCCCATTTGAGCATAAATGAGAGCACTGCATAAAAACAAAGTGAGGAATGCTTGATATGAGCCAACCACAAAATAAATGTCCATGCCTCTGCATAAAATGAAATCTAGTCGTTAAAAGAAGAACAGGCAGCAGCAGGCAGCAGTCAAGACACATACATGAGCATACACAATTCTTCCCCCGACAATATAAAAAAAAATAACAACAGCAGGCTTTCAGCACAAGACGCAGGCATTGGCCGACGCTGGCATAAGCATTTTAACGTTAATTAGATTATATGGGTGAGTATTCATCACTAAAACCTAGAAATAGAAATGGTTAACAAATGCAAACAGATTGATTCATACATAAATAAGCAGATAACGAAGGCCAATAACGTACACGACTAATACTTGAAAAAAAAGACGTGCTGTGCACCAAACTGGGAGTGCTCCCCAAACACATATAAGTGTACGAACAAACACCGTGCACCGTAGTGATGTAACTGTGTTAAAACAGCATATATGAGTAGGTACTCATGATATATTCCGAAGGAATATTTGGGTAGAAACCCCTGGTAATGCTTAAGGACTGTAACCTTAGCATAAAATCCCTGTAAAAAGGAAAGACTGACAATGTTTGGGTCGGAACCCACACTTATGCAATAGGAATGTAACTGTACCCTTTGCATGGGTAGCTTGAGCTCTGCGTGAGAAAGAAAAACTTGAACACCCTGTGTAGGGTAAAATGTGCACCGTCAAAAGGCTACACCCTTGCATAGCTCCACAGGAGGAAGATTGAATTGAATTGCGCACAATAGAGATGGGACTGACACCCAAACTGTACAGCTTAGAAACAGGACACAACCTAAAACTGTATATCCTGTATATGTGTGTGCGAACAAACTAGAAAATTGAAATAATGGGACAGGAACCGTTCTCGTACTCCCCTTAAAGGGTAAAGTGTACTAGATATAAATGCCGCTTGAACAAGATAACAGCATACATGAATATGATTCAAAACATCAAACCTAATATGGGCAGCAATATGAAGTTGACTAATATATTTGCAAAGCTAGGACGTAAAAACATGTGTGCCTGAACATAATGATAGTACTTGAATCTAGTAAACCCATATCATTGATGTTAAACATGCCTTGCACAAAACCAACGTGGTAAAACATTTTGAAAAGAAAATGCAGAACCTTTCAAAACTAAAAACGTTACTAATGCCATACGTGGTCAAAGTCATCTTGTTAAAAAAAAAATTAGACGTCTCCAAATTAACTTAGCCACTAGATGACAGTGTAACCCAATACCACTTTGCACTAGCGAAAAAAAACAAGTTTTGTGCCAAAACTTAGAAAAAACAGTCACATCACATGGTGTTAACAGAGACAAACCCTCCAGCAAACTTCACAACCATAGTTCTGTCAGACATCAGCTGGAGATTGCAGAATGAAAAGCTGCATAGCGTCTATAATGACATACATAAACCTGTAAATTGCTGGAGGCAAAGAATTCTTTCTACTCCACTCCAAATCTTGAGATTGACACCCAAAAGAATGAAAAAAAAATAAGAAGTGACAAACCATGTGCACTCAATACCGCTGGTGCGGATTCATGACAAACGCGTAACTTCATTGCACGCACAACACGTGGTTGGCAAATGTTATTCAGCAAAATGCTTGTAAACCAAAACAACGAAGAACCACAAGATGGCGCCACGTTTTGAGCGCCGTACCGAGTGGCTTCCGGCACGCTGAAACAGTTGAACGTCTATGGGCAGTAGGTCACAGTCTTTCAAAGTTGACACGAAGCACGAGATGATTGTCTGTGAGCCAACGTACAACACTAGTGCAATGTACAATAAAGTACAAGAATAAAAAAAAACGTGGTTGGCAAAACACGCGTTGGATCCAATGCCACAATGTAATGTAAACCATTTTAGCCACCAACCACAAGATGGCGGCACGCACAGTGACGCTCTGCTGGGAGGCTCAAGGCACGTCGGAGCATTCGTGAGTTGACAGCAGACAAGACACGGAATGACGGGCGTCACAAAGAACTGAAGAAATGAAGACACACTGCTTGCACGCGACGCTAGTAGGTAAGGAACACGCGCATATATTTTAAATTTGAAGGATGCGCTTACGTTAAACTGTAAAGTAGCGAAGATGACCTCAGGGCTTAAAATAAAATATAAAATACAGGCTCACAAAAAACGAATAGTGCGCATAAGCTCAATCAAAGTACCAGTACTCACATTGAAAATTGCATGGCCAGATCTTAAATGTTAAACTGTCCCCTTGAAATCCAAACCACAGAGAGACAAATAGCCGGGTGATTAGACCTGGGTGGGTGGTTGCTGTAAACGAGGCTCTTAGAAAGGATCTTGATGCACACTTGAATAACTTGTAAATTGTTTTGAAACGCTGTAGATAAAGCTTGCAGGCTTGCTTGAAAAACGCATACGGTTCACTGTTAAGCAGGCAGATAAATTATTTTGTTAGTAGACAAATTAGAGTTACATTGAAAACCGGAGCTTGTTTGTAGGAAGTGTTGGGCAGTAGTTGAAAAGAATAACTTCTGTGCTGGAAGCTTTAGAAGAACAGAGCTTTTCACACGCTTGCTGTTACTTGTAGAGACGTTGTAGACAAAATAGGAACACGCTTGGGCTGCAGTTGAAACAGAAAGACCATTTGAGATGCAGCTTGCAGCAGCAGGAGCTTGAGATGCTTCAAGAAAAGGCAGTAGGTGTTAACCAACTTGAACCGGCACAATGCGTTGAGGGCGACCTATGGGGGTCACTGGTGGGGTTACGAATGTGAGTTGAGATAGGTGCCAGTTAGATGCTGTTGAATTTTGTTGAAGTGGTTACTTGAAGCTTGACAAGGTTGAAATTGTAGGTTCATTAAGAAAATCGTCGCCAAAAATTGTAGTAACTGAGTCCAGACGTTTGAAGGATCTTAGGATGTTTATTGGCAGATAGTTCAAGGTAATCCAGATAAATCCATAGCCAGAAGTCAAGACCAGTACAGAGACCAATAGTAGGCCCATGGTAAACCCCACCAGGAGCAGCTTGTCTCTTGCTCAGCCCTTCCCAACTGACTCGCTGGCTCCCAACATTCTGTGATACCTCATAAACTGAACATTCCACTGGCTGAGTGGGAGATCACATGCATAAATACAAAGCCAGGATATAACAGACATCTTATGATTTTTTTTTTTAAATATTTTTATTGGCATTTTTGGTATATAACCACACACAAAATAAAACATCCTAACAGACAGGTCAATATCGAGCACCACCCCCACCTCGTCCGCCCTCCACCCCCCCCCCCTCACTCAGCACACCAGAAGTCCGTTTCGGGCCTATGCCGCGTCTGACATCAGCGTCTTCAATACATGCAATTGTCTGTGTCCTAGGGCTGTGGATGTCCTCCATGTACCATGTCGGCCCCTTCCAGTGCCCCACTCCACTAAAGTCCCCCCTCCAGGCCGTGATATCTCCGCCATTTGGACCACACCCTGGTGAATTTCTTGGGGCAGCCTCTCGCCTTATACGTGACCCTTTCCGCCACCATGTAGATGTCAAGACCCCTCCTCCACTCCTCCAGGCGGGGAGGCGAGGGCGCCCCCCAGTATTTTGCTACGTCTCTCTTTGCCACCACCAGAGCCAACACAAGGAAAATCAGCAGCGGGCGGGGGAGGTCCACATCATTTGTCATACCCAGTAACACTAATTTGGGGTCCTCCCGTAGTTGCACCCCAAGCACCTTACTCAGCTCCCCTAGGATCCCCCGCCAGTACCCCTGAATCTGCGGGCGGAGCCAAAGTATATGAAAGAAAGTCCCTCCCTCTCGCCCGCATCTCAGACACGACGTGTCCCCCACTCGTCCCATCTTGAACAGTCGTCGTCTATCAAAGTACGTTCTATGCAGAATATTGAATTGGTTCACCCGTAGCCGGGACTTAATCGCCACCTCTCGCGGGTGCATGAGAACTGTATCCCAGTCCACTTCGTCCATCTCACCCACGTCCGCCTCCCAGGTTGCCCTAAGCGCCCCCATACTATCAGGCATATTGTTCATGAGGGTCCGATATGTGAGGGACACCGCCCTTTCCACCATGTGTTCCTGCAGCAGTCTTCCCTCCAGAGGTGCATATTCGGGAAGAGAAGCCGTCTGTATCCCTCCTGCCTGCCAAGCATGCTTCAGTTGCGCGTACTTATTGTACTGCGTGGGGAGCAGTCCATATTCCCTACGGAGCACCGAGAAGGATTTCAATTCCCCCCTCACTAGCACGTCTCCCAGTGTCGACACCCCGATATTATCCCAGTGCTTGAACCCCCTCAATTTGTTTAGCTCTGGTAGCCATGCGCAGTGCCATAAGGGCGTCTGTCTACTCAGCTTCCTATCCCAGCCAATCTCCCGGGTCGCCCTTTTCCACATCCCCAGGGTGATTTTAGTGGCCTGCAGTAGCCTTCCCGTACCCTTGCCACCATATAGGTAATAATGACACGAGTGGGCGCCCATGACATGTCGTTCCAAGGCAAACATCGGGTGCATTGCCGGGGTGGACATCTTATGATTAATCCTCTCATTGACAATATAGAGTCTGTCAGCTCTACACCCCCTCAGGTAGAACCATCAACTACAGCTACAGCTACTCAAAATACGCCTGAGATAGCGGTGGATGAAGTGATAGATTTGGTTGATCAGAGTTATGTTGGAGCTGTTGGAGTTGTCAGTCAAGAGAGTGGAGGAGCAGATAAAGGCCTCAAGGATCAAAAATTAGGCGGGCTCTCAGTGGCCGCATTGAAAGCTCTTTTTGCTACGCAATCAGACGACATTAAGAAAGGTTTTGCTGTTTCGGCTTTTAATCAGGGTGAGCTAAGGAGTTCCTGCGCGTCCCTAGAGAGGAAGGTGGATCTCTTAAACACCAGGACCGAGACCCTAGAGAAAAATGTTGGAGAACTAAAAGTTGATCTCGGAGTTGTAGAGGCTGAGATCCAGACACTCAAACGGGAGGATGCTCCACTTTATGACAGAATGGAGATTTTAGAGAATAATTCCCGTAGGAACAACCTTTGTCTCATGAAAATTTCTTAAGGGAATGAAGGGGCCGACCCCAAATTATATATCATTACATTGCTTAAAGAAGCTTTGCACATAGATGAATCAGAGGAAACCCTTCGGAAATGAGATACAGAGAATTCACAGAGACCCGTTTCGTAGGAACGCAAATAGATCGAAGCCAAGAAAAATCCTCATCAATTTTCTCACCTACTCCTTAAAGGAGAAAATTCTTAACTTGGCATTAAAGGCAAGAACATTAAGGGTCAGAGATTTCTCTTTTGAAATTCGTTCAGATCGTGCCAGAGTTACCTTCGAAAGGCAGTGGGAACTAGGTAGGAAGATGGACGACTTCAAGAAGATTGGTGCAGTTGTACAGCTAAAATTTCCAGCCTTCCTGAAAGGTATGTACAACAATAAAATGCACAACATAAGATCAGTTCAGGAAGCGGAGGAGCTGCTTGACACCATTAGCAAGGGGGTCCCCTAGGAGTAGGTTTTTTATACTATGGGCTCAGATTAGTTTGAGGTTTAGGTCCGCTTTTGTTGTTGTCTCATTCTTTTTCCCTCTGATTTTGTATAAACAATCTGAGAAATATGATTGGCGCATAACTTACAACTTGGTCAGGTTAACTTTTGCATTAGTTTTGCCTAGTATTCATTTAGTACTCACTTATTTTCCTATTTATATCTGGCACGGATTTAATTCTGGTTGTTTTTGAATTTTCACATAAGTTTAGGACGGGATGGGAATGGGCGGTTCCGGGTGTAACACCTGGACAACATCTGTCCAGAAAAATGGGGGAAGGGTTCTCCAAGGGGGTGAGTGGAGTGGGGGGAGGATGGGGCGCACAGGGGCATAAAACATAAAAATACCTCATTCACTTCATGCGCTTTAGACCAAGTCCAGATAGCTGTGGTTAGATTTCGAGAGACTGGACGTCGTTTCTTTTATTTTTTAGTGCAGGTTTTGGGCCTCAGATTTAAGCCACCATGAAAACACTCCAGATATCATCCTGGAATGTCAATGGACTGCGTGTGCGGTCTAGAAGAGCTAGAATTTTGCAATATCTAAAGGACTCGCCAGCGCAGGTCATTGTCATCCAGGAGACACATCTTCTTAAGGAAGAGACAAAGGAAATCTTGAAAAATCAAACATGGGTGGACTCATTTATCTGCACTAACCAGACGGCCAATATCAGAGGGGTTCTGATTTTGTTTAAAAGGCAAGCCAAGCCCAGATTCTACAGCACATGGAAGACCCATGTAGCAGATGGGTGATATTGAAGGTGACCTTAATGGACATCCTTCTCACTTTAATTGGCTACTATGGTCCAAACCAAGATGACCCTTCATTTCTTAAAACAATTTTTTCACACCTTTTAGACTTCCCAGATCCGGTTAATATGGCCGGAGACTATAATATTGTTCTTAACCCCAAACTCGACAAATCTGCTAGTAGCAGAGCGGCTGCCCCCTCAAGATCGAGGGCGTATCTCCAGACCATGATGGTGCAAACGGGCTTATGCAATATATGGAGCAAAATATCAGGTCAGCAGTTGGGGGTATCATATCGAAATTCCAAGTATCAACATAAATCAAGAATTGACTACATTCTGGTCAGCTATAGCCTAAGGGGCAAGGTTAAAGATAAAATCTCCTTGTCGTCCCATCTGTCAGATCACTCGGACATTTTATTAGATCTGGACTGGGTACAGGCCCAGCAGTCCAGAGTTTGGTCTTTTGACCGAACGTTGCTCTTTGAGGAGGAAGAAATGTCCTTCCTATTCCGGGAAACTGAATTCTTTTTGAAGATTAACTTAGGTTCGACAATTACCACCGTGGTCTGGGACTCTCTTAAAGCTTTTTTAAGGGGTATCATTACGAGTAGGTCGAGTTTTAGGAACAAAAAATATAGGGGAGAGATTATATATTTGGAAGCAGAAATGAAGGTTGTGGAGGCAGAACTGAATAGTCAGGCTGTTCTGGGAAGACAGCAAGAAGTTCTGGGTAAACTCAGCAAACTAAGGGAGCAGTTGGAGGGTACCCTCCAAACAAAGCTTATGCGTAGATGGGAGGCAAGTAAGATCGCCCATTTTGAGTATGGGGAAGGGGCAGGAAAACTTCTGGCATGGAAGGCAAAAACTGAGAGGCTGCGCAATCAGATCAAGGAAATCACTGCTGGTGACGGGGCAGCTGCTCTTTCCTCGGATGAAGAAATTGGTGAGGCCTTTTTAAAATATTTTCAGGATATATATCAAGAAGATTCGGCAGAAGATAGGCCTAAAGTCAAGGACTGGCTGGATAGGACGATATTGACACCTATGAGCCCTAAAAAGCAGGAAAATTTAGATCAGGATGTAACCGAAGAGGAAGTAAGGAAGGCTATAGCTGCCTGTAAGAGAGGGAAAGCTGTGGGGCCCAATGGGCTACCAGCTGAGCTATACAGATCTTTGGGTGAGGTGATAATTCCAGTTCTGACACAACTATTTAACAAGATATTAGCAGAGGGCTTAAAGCCCCCCGAGTCTTTGAATGATGCCACAGTCATCCTGATTCTGAAACCTGATAAAAATCCAGCGAGCTGTGGATCATAGAGGCCCATTTCGCTCTTAAACGCGGATTATAAAATCTTTACTCGATTTTGGCGGCCTGGCTGGGGTCGGGGCCAGCGATATCCTTCACTTAGATCAGAAGGGGTTTGTCAAACCCAGACATCTATCAGACCTCACATACGACCTTATCGGAGCAATAGATATTGCCTCTACCTAATCACTCTCTCTTACAGCCTTGACTCTCGATGCTACCAAGGCCTTTGATAGGATCAATTGGGTCTACCTGTCATGAGGAAATTCAACTTGGGTAAAAAGTTTTATCATACCATCCAGCTGATATATCAAGCCCCGGCAGCTAGGCTGCTGGTCAACGGTAAGCTGACTAAACCATTTAAGATCACTAGGGGTACCAGGCAAAGCTGTCCCCTTTCCCCTCTCCTTTTTGATATGTATATTGAGCCTTTTGCGCAGAGGCTTAGGGAAGATTGTAGCATTGTGCCTTTCAGATATGATGAGTGGGAGAGGAAGGTGGCCCTGTATGCAGACGACATCTCGGTTCTTTCGGCAGACTTAGAAACAACCTTCCCTGCAGTGATCAGATTGGCAAAGTAATTTGGGCAGGTCTTAGGATATGAGGTGAACGCTGGGAAGACTGAGATCATGATGTGGAACCTTGAGAGTAGCCAACCTCAGGTTAGCCCCAGCATGCGATACCGGGGGGTTAGAATTGTCCGAGACATAGCCAAGACTGTAGAAGTAAATTTAGCACGGGTGTCAAAGGAGTGTCAAAACAGATGAAATCTTGGGCCCATCTCCCTTTAACTATTCTTGGGAGGGTGAACTTAGTTAAGATGGTAGGACTACCTAAAATAACTTTTCTCTTTAACTCAATTCCCCTACACTTTGACAAATCAGATCTTGATAAACTTCAGCAGGCCGTAAACTCTTTTATCTGGGCATATAGAACCACCAGAATAGCTTGTAAGAAGTTAAGGTGCAGGAGAGAGAAAGGAGGTCTTGCGTTACCTGACTTACAGTACTATGCCTGGGCCTTTCAGTTTTCACATTCCCGGATGTTGTTAAAAATGCCCATAAACTCAGGGGCAGGAGGCATGTTCATGGCTATGTTAAGGGGGGCTAATCTACCTGAGGAGGGCTTTTTGTTTAAATTTGGGGAACCAAAATTCTTCAAAATAGTTAAACTTAAAGTCCTCCAGGCTATGGTTAGAGCATGGGCTAGATTAAAGCGCCTTGTCGGCCTTAATTACTTTTCAAAACTAGCGCCACTCTGGGATTCAACGGGCGCCCCGGAATTTCTCCAGGATAGGCTTGCTTTACCACTTAGAGAAGCGGGCTTGAAAGTATGGGGAGATTTGGCCTATGAGGGTACAATTATTTCATGGGAACAATTAAGAGAAAGAGTGGCAGAGGACCTCTCAAAGTTTAAGTATATCCAGCTGCAGAGCTGGGTCCAAACACAGCAAAGACAGAAAAAAACTATAGGCTGGGGCAACTCTCAGCCAGGCCAGTTGGGAGGAGGGAGGTCTCATACTGGTATTGGGCAATCGAGGAGGCCATGGATGGCGAATTTAAACTCGCAGATGAAGTATGGAGTGATCAGCTCCCAAATGAACAGGGCAAGCAATTATGGCGGGATTCATTTAAGACTCTATTCAGCATAGTAAGGCCTGCCTGGCTGTAGAGAAACCACGTATTCACTGTTCATAGGGCCTATCTTTCCCCTTTAAAGCTGTCTAAATTTTCGAACGGGACCCAAGTTAGCTGCAGGAAGTGTGGTTTGGTTGAAGTATCAGACATACATATGGTCAAAGACTGTCCTGCCATTACACTCTTTTGGGTCGAAGTTCAGACGAGATTGGAGGGTATTTTGGGTGTCTCAATTCAATTAAACTTGGCTCTGATAATTTTTGGCCTCACCAATCAAGTCATTGGACCAGCCAGATCCCTTTTATTCTATGCTATTCTGCTGGCTAGGAGGTAAATATGTAAGCGTTGGATTGAACCCTCTCCCCTTTTGTACTCTGACTGGTTGGCGTCGATGTTTGAGACTTCTAAGATGGACCTGTCCAGAGCTTGCAACACTAAAAAGACTGCATTTTGGGACTCATGGTTAAAGTGGGTCCGGACATGAACAAGCCCAAACTATGTATTAAACATGAGGTCCTATGATTATGCCTCCTTGGTACTCTTTGGACAGCGTTGGGCACCCCTGCATGTTTGTCAGCGAAGGTGTCCATCTGGTTCTTGTGGGCCTAGTCGAAGAGTAACCTCTCCCCTTTCTGGGGGCAGTAACAGCCATGTCTGCCAATGTACCTATAGGCTGAAAGCACTGTGAGACTTCAATTTAACTCCTAATCTTCTCAGTCAGTTGAGTATTGGTACGGACAGCTTGTTTGTTCAATGGGGTTTAAGGCGAATGAGAAGGCGAATGAGGAAACAAAAAAAAACAAAAAAAAAGGTCAGTCAAAGAACAACGCGTTTCGTTCCCAAAATATAAACTTGGAACTTCCTCTGGGCTCTATAATGTATGTTCTAGTGCACCATGTGAAAGCATCTTAAATTTTACAGTCGCCTTATGATAGGATAGAGGTAAGTTTCAGGTATTAAAGCTTGACACTTTGCTAAGCGTCTGATTTCTCCTTCTGTGGTTCCGTGTGATTTCCACAGTAGGAGAAAACAGACAATTAGCAAGGTGTCAAGCTTTATTACCGGAAAATTACCTCTATCATAAGGTGACTGTGAAATTGAAGATGCATTCACACCACTCACTAGAACTATACATCATCTGAAAGCAATTGTACTTCACTGTACTCTGCTCCTAACCAGGCTGAGCGAATTCGGGCATAGCCCTATCTTGCCCCAGTACAGCAACAATGGCATGCAGATGGCCAGGAAAGAGGTACATCGGCAGAGCTATAATTTGGAGCCCAGGCTGGAATATCCGTGGCAAGGGACCAGGAAGTCATGCATAAAGTGCATAAGCAGAGCACTATATGTGGAATCCAGCTATGGAATAACCAGAGGAGCTCTGCCTAGACACTGGAATGATGGGGCAGATTAGATGAGAAGTGGGACTGTAGTTATGGTGATGGCGTATGAATTTCTGTTTTGTTACTGTGAAAAAAATGGCTTAAAAACAAGTCCAATCCCCCTTAAAAGGAAGCCCAAAACCAAACTAATAACTTACCAAAAGAAGTCCAATTGCCCATTGGTGTCCAAAATTGCGAAACGCTAAAACAAATATAAGCAACGAGCAGGAGGCAGCACTAACACAGCGGTGGAATTAAGAAGAGGTGAGAGGGAGGAATGCTATATTAAAATGTAAGCAGTTGTGGCACCCAAGCTGAACACAGGCAAACAGTGACAGAGCTGGAAACCAAGGAAAAATAGGCCCCCAAAGAACAGATAAAGATCCATAGCGTTATGAAACAGTACTTAGTCCCTACTGCGTGGGAAGAATGGAAGAGAAAAGGGAGGGACAAAGAGTCAGGACTGACCACTAGCAAGCAAGGGTTTTCAAAGGACACTGACATAGACAAATAAAAAGCAATGGCAAGCAATGAGTGGAACTAAACTCCACAAAGCATATACAACAGTTCACTATGCGACAGCGCAAGCACTGTCTAGGCTCGACCTAAAAAGGAAGAAAGGAGGACAGGATGAGAAGGTATAAACAGACATGGGAAGAAAAACTGGCCAAAGAAAACAAATAGCGCTTGGAAGTGATAAATAGAGGATTAGAAGAAATGTATGTATTACAGTCGGTGAACTGTGTGTGGCAGGATGTGGACTATGACGAGGTACAAAAATTACACAAGGTTACTATGTATGTGCAGGGGTAAAGTGAATTTGGGTAGGAATCACTGTCATCAGCAAAAACAATTTCAGTAATATTTTGCGAGGAAGATCATTTACATTGTCATGAAAATGTTTTGGGCAAAATGACAGGGGAATCATCTAGGTGGAATTTGTTACCATCATTTAGATGAATTATAATAACTTCAGTTAGGACCCTCTTGCATTGATTTAGAAATACATTCTCTCCTTTTTAGGTCGAAGTCTGCCTGACAGTGCATTTGTTCAGTTGCAAAGAACTTATTGGGGTCATTTCATAGCGGACCAGGAAAGTAACTCCGTCTATTGCTTTCCAATGGTTTTTTGCTTTCGTCACTCTTATTTTCTTGCCTTTTACTCAATGGTTTTATTTGCTTTAGCCCATCTATCTAGTCGTTGTCCCTCTTGTGGAGCATACCCTGTTTACTGCCTCTCTGATTGGCTTGATGTATACTTTCACAAGTGTCTGCTTTTCTCAAACTTTTTCAATTCTTTTTCTGAAAGCCTAAAAGCACCCATAAGAGTACATGCATTTCCCCCCTTTTTCTGTGTTTCCCACTTCTCTCAGCATATTTATTTTCATAATACCAATAACCAGCAACTATGCATTAATTCCCAGCCCACTGTCCATGCCGCTTCTGGACCATCACCTACCTACACTCTCCGCCCTTATAGACAAAGAGCTAAGCTTGATCCACACCAGCTATGCACAACAATCAGCCATCAATCCATGCCCCTTTACGACAACCAGCTCCCTTTGATCTATACCCCTTAGAGAAAATACCTCTTCCCATCTTGACAATACCGTTTCGGGGTGTCAATAGTAAACCACCCCACTCAAACATTTCAGAATAGTCTGACCCCTTTGTCAATATCCTCCCTTAAAACTATCAAATCCACCAAGTCTCTAGATTTCTTTACCCAGATCACACCCCATCTCACATTTACAGTTGGTCACTCAAAGTGACCTTCTTATGTCTCAAAAAAACATTGAGCCTTGTTGTAAGAAGGAGCCCCAAGAAGCCAATCTCTACTTCACCTGAACCCCCATATTTCAAGAAGAGATCGAACCTCAAAAGTCCCTTCTCTACTAATGCCCCTAGGATCTGGAGCACATTACCAGGGGAAACAGCATTTGCACCGCGGGCAGAACCACGTGTTCCGTTACCCTGCAAGCGTTACCACGCTTGTCTTAACCACACATATGCCTTTACCACGCACATAGGCAGTCAGCGCTCTAGACTCAGAGTGGATGGGCGGGGAGAATGGAAGGAGGGACAGGAAGAATCGGACAGGAAGGATCGGGGCGCGGCTTGGTAAGTAGGGCTGGGTTTTAGAGCTCAGGGAGGGAGGGTTTGGGTAGTTTTTTGGGTTGGGAGCGGGTTTTAGGGCTCAGGGCGGGGGGGTGTTGCAGTTTTTTTAGGGCTGGGGGCCAGTTTTAGGGCTGAGGACCGAGGGCTGTGGTGTAATCTTTACCACACATATGCCTTTACCAATCGTGCTTTTACAATGAAATTCGTTGTAAAGGCATGCATGGTTAAGGCATGCGTGGTAAAGAGGTGGTTGTAGTATTGACCGTGTTGTTAAGGCATACGATACAATCACATGAGAGGTTCATACAACCCATTACCAGTACCTGTCAGACTCTCTTCCTTCCTCTCTCCCACATTCCCTCCGTTCACATTTAGGGCCTAATTTAGAGTTTGGCAGACAGGTTAATGTGTCACAAATGTGATGGATATCCTGTACGCCGTATTAGAAAGTGCATTATATGCAATGGCACTTGTAATATGTTAGACAGAATATCTGTCACATTTGTGACTGAGAAACCTGTCCGCTGAACTCTAATTCAGGCCCTGAGCCCCAGCTAGTATCTATTAACTAAGTGTAATATGGTGAAACCTGGCCCCTTACTGAATTCTTTAAAGTTGCCCAGGCCACTACCCACCAACCTAGCACTACCCTCCGTACGTGCAGCCCTCTATGGATGGTAGGCGTCTCACACTACTTTGGCAGGAGTTCACCACAGCGGAAGAGCCCTGCCACCACAATGGGCTGCCAGAAAGTTTGAGTGCTGGTATCAGCAATTCCCCTGTCTGTCACTTGCAAAGCCCTCATCTGGTTCTTCACATGCAGCCCTCAGCAGCAGGGGCCCTACTTTGATGATAGTGGTGAGAGGAAAAATGGCCGCAAAGCTAGCGTCCTATTGGAGATCCAAACAACCAAAAAAGACATAGACAAGGAAACAAGCCTTCTAGAGTCAAGTGCGAAAAAACTGGAACCAACTCACAGAGAACTTAAGACGGATCCCCAATCTGTTGCCATTTTCAAAGGGCCGAAAACGCCTTTTCTGTTACTATTGTTACTGTCCTGCTCCCTAGCAAATTCCAATATGTCTGTGTTATCTCTTGTGTCCATTGCCCTTGCAGCTAGCTTCATGCTATAATGTATCAATCGCTACCATCCTAATCATATTTCCTTGCTGCCATCTCATGAGAGCCACTCTCTTTCAACACCATACTTCTCTTCAGCTTGTTTTTAGTGTCATAGTATTTTTTGGGTCTAGATATTCCACAAAATACTTTCCTACAGTTTCTTTTCCTCAATCACTATTTAACCATTATCCTGAGTTTCCTAGCACTCTACCCTTCATAACACAAAGGGCGCTACTGACAGTAGTATTTATTACGGTCCAGTATATCAGCCAGACAGCTTTCTTCTCTACTAGGCCACTATTCAACGGAAGATTGAGCCTCTCTTTGATGCATATGTTGGCTTATTCCAGGGTTCTCCAAAGTCGGTCCTGGAGGGCCGGATCCATGCCGGCGGCAGATCAGCCCAGCACCATGTGACTCTGGGCAATTGCTCGCATAATCTTCCCGACAGCCCCCAGCGCCTTGACACCTTCGGGTAATTGTTCGCACTTTACAAATACTGGACATTTACATTTACATCAAAACTTTGGCTCCGTCATTAGGAAATATGCCCGTAGGCGTCCCTTCCCTTCACATCTTTGTCTAAAAATAAATTACCACATTATTGCTCATGTTTTACACATACACTCCACCTTATTCCACCAGCAACCATAGTCCACATCAACCAATACAAAATATGCACTAGATCCAAATCCCCCTTATGGTCTAAGGATCTTTGCTGCAAGGCAGTGCCGGGGACCACTACTTGTTGCAAAGGTGTTACCCCAAACCTTGTCACACTTGTCGCCTTATCCTCATGCCATCCAATATCAAACCATTTAATAAATAACAAGGTGCCTTCAAAGACAATTTGCTTAATCAAGATTGCTTCTGTTTGATTCCAGTCACACAAGATCTGTTACTGAGAAGCATCATTTTCAAAAGGAAGCGCCCCCCCCCCCAGTGCCTTGAGATCCTTACAGGTGAGTAGCTGCGCTCTACAAACCCCTGATTTATTGATTGATTGATGTCACAAACCATGCTGGCTGAACAATGCTGGTTTAATGTGTGCCATGTATTTTTAAAGGTATTTGTATATGAAAAGCAGTGACATTCAATAAGTTAAAGATTTCTAGTTTTCCATGTTCTAGCATTGCAGCGGGTGGATTAGGTTGCTTAAGTTCTGAGCCCTCAATTCAGGTCAGGTCTGTCCTATAATTTCTTACATTTACAATTTACATGTAAAGAAGGAATACTTAGAATCATGTTGTTTATTTGTGTTTAAACATGGAAGCTGCTTACCCACACTTTTGTTAAATCTGCAAGTTACATGTAAGTAGGCATGGGCGTTAGATCATTTGGCACACGGTGTGTTTACTTGTATTTAGCATTTAAGTCTGTAACCTGAAACGGGGTCTCCAGGCAATGTGCTTAAAGAACAAAATTCACCTAAACTATATGCTCGGAAGAAATCCACGCCGCTTTTACTCGGTGAGGACGGGCTGTTTATTAGATGGCGAAGTTCCTTGACGGATCCTTGCTGAATCTGCCCGCATGCCCAGCATGCAGTAGAGCTGAGAATGCATGGTCCGCTAATTGACACGCTTGAGCGCCACCCAAACTACCAGTTGGAAGCAAGGTGCGGACGCCCAAAAATGCAAAGGCAGGACAGGTATGAACCCTTGCAAAGTGTTATGGTAGAATAGGGATACTGAATCCCCCTAAGATACTGGCCATGGGACGGATTGGGGTTCTACATTATGGTGACGCCAGGAAAGGGTGCTCACATTCCACAATTGGATGTCACAAAAGGAGGTGGAGATATGATACAAAGAAGTGATGACTGAGGGGTGTGCCATGATCTTGGGGGGCATAGACTGTGCACGGCCAGGCACAGTCCACAAGGGGCTTTGCCAAAAAAAGGGAGCCATTTATTAGATGGCCTTAAAAACGTGTATGGCCACCTATCAATATTCTCTAATTGATGTCAGTCATTCTCTGTACTCACCTGTTCTGCCTTCAGATGTATATACCTCAAATTGTAAACTGTGTCACAATGATGTATTCAATCAATTTATTTATTTGGATACAATTTAATTCATGAAGCAGTAAAACTAAATGCATTCATACATATCATATTACACATATAACCTATAGAAACCTGGAAAACCTAAGAACAAACCTAAATTTCATTTTTATTGAAATGTTGCAAATTTGTCTGACGAGTTATGATTGTTACACTCTAGAGTGGTAAAACAGCAGAAAGTGGCTTATTGCTTCCAATGCTCACCTCGACACGCATATAAGCCTGCCAGATCTTCAATTTCTCTCCAATTCATGACATTTACCCGTAATGCGTGAACATATAACCTAAACAGGGGCGGCTCCTTCATTTGAGCAGAGGAGCGTCGCCCCACAAACAGAAGCCCCAGGCAGGAGCTGATAAATAAAATTGTAATAAAGTTTATTTATTACCATTTTATTTTTCAGCACGCAACCCATCCCGAACTGAGTGCCAGGATTGGGCGGGGGCCATTGCTGCTGAGTAGCAGCAGCAGGGAGCTGTGCGCTTAAGTTTAAAATGCGCGTGTCTTTTTGGCCGGCCGTCTTGCGATGGCCAGCCTGACAACCGCATTTTAAACCTCTCCAAACCCAGCTGTCTAGGACAGCTGGGTTAGAGAAAGCATAGGCCACCAGTGCTCTTAAGAGCGCTAAGAGAGGCTGCTCCCTCCAATCCTAGCACTTCTCTCATGCTGGTTAACAGCAGGAGAGCAGCACCATGATTGGCTTGGGAGTTGGGAGCCTGCCTAGAGGAGAGAAGACCGATCAAGGAGGACGTCTAGCTCACGCAGGAAAGTAAGTGTATTTTATTTATTTATTTATTATTATTTTTCTGTGCCACCTGCCCTACCATCCTCGGTACATGCCAGCCACCACAGACAATTAACAGAGTGAACTTAATTGCGTTGGCTGCATTCTCATTAAATACAATTCACATTCAGGGACCCGACCTCATTTGTCCAGTGAGCAGACTAAAAATCAGTTTTCTCCATTACGCACCCTAGTAGCATGACATTGCCTTCCACTAATTTATCCTGTGTGTGCCCAACTGGGGGCCTCTCAAGAGTTTAGCACACATGCTTAACCCAGGTTAAATTGTCTGTCCCAGTACTGGACATTAGCTTTCTGGCAAAATCCCCATATATACTCCTCAGGATTAGTCCATAGACTCACTCACTCCCTTATTAAATATCTGTATGCCCGCAGTGGATGCCACTGTGTCATCATGGGACTCGAGAATCTGCTCAGACCCATTCCCAGAGGCAGCAAAACGTATGCCAACGTAACCCGAAGGCTACAATCTGTTACCGTAGCTTACTCGCTGGGGGGGGGGATCCACCTTTGCAGCTTTTACTTTTTTTTATAAGGTCTTCTACCTTTTTATTTAGGACCATTCATTTTTAAAAGCCTGCAAGTAATTTTACAAGCCTTTTTCAGTGTAAGCACAGAAAACTGTGTCATCTAAGTATAGGAAAAAACTAGGTAGCTCATCCCCCAGTGGAGCGACATCTACCTCAATCAACAGAGGGACATCTACTTTAACCTATGGAGGGACATCTACTTTAATATACGTTAAAGGCCTTTGAGTTGCATCTAGGTTGTCAACATAGATGTTGACTAATACTGGTGCCCTGGAGCACTTCTGGGAGATCACCTAAGAGTCAAATCGGGCCCTTGCAGATATTCGAACATGCAGTAACTATACCAGTTTAACCAAACTGGGAGAAATGCATACTTCATTAACAAGTATTTACCGCGAAGGCTTGATCTGCAGTACTAACTTCTTGTTGAAAACTCAGAAGCTGCCCTGGACAAGGATCCCTTGGCCTTTAGCTCTAGAAGTATTCTTCCCAGAAGAATTAGCCAAAGATTTTTTCCAATTACGTCTACTAAAGATACGGGCTGAAACTTTCCAGGGTCTAAACGATGACCCTGCTTGTGAATGACCAAAACATGGGAGCGATCCCGGTATACAACTCATAGATGGATACACAAAACATAAATGCACAACTGGCTAGTGACTTATTTTATTGCGGCCCTGAGGGAACCAATACGGCCCGGGTGCCTTGCCCAGTCGACCCTATCCAAGGCAGGAAGGATGTCCTGAAAAGTCAATGGTAATTTATTCGCATTAAATCTATTTTTGGCTTAATGCTGGAATTCAGGCCCTCAACTGAGGAGAAAAGATGAGAATAATGGCTATCCACTGATCCTTGGATATCATGACAAAAGGTTCTGAACCTTGACCTGTTATCGTAGGCCACCATAATTTAGAGCGACTTGCTATTTTTTTCCTGGAGGGCTATAGGGAGAGTTTACCAATTTCTCTGATGGCAACCAGATGTCTTCTTGGCAATAAATTGCTTATATTGTGATGTGAAACTAGGGTCCAAGGAAGGATCACCAACCTTAAAATAAGCAATCAGAAATGTCTGGTGACATCAATATTTTTATATCGTACCAGTGATTGAGGGACTTCAAAGAGATCATGTATTTAACACCTTTCTAACTTGGCTTATCCTTGAAAAAACCAATGTCACCTGTTTCATAAGAAAATCAAAGTTATATAGGACTATCTTGAGTCCTGGGTAATTTGGCTATATAGCCTCTAATAGATTATCTGATACCAAGTCAAACATTTCTGATACAACTTTTGGTTGCAAGATCCTTTCAATGAATTGCCTCCCATTCAATAAAATTGTGCAAGTGAGCACAATGTCATTTTGTGAATAAGATGTATCACTAGGAGGTGTAAGCCAGACAAAATGGGACAATGACCTTTTTTCACCATTAAAAGGACATCAAAGTCTCCCAGTGTTCTCTGCTCTTAATCAAATAATTTAACAGTGAGCACCTAGTCTGGTTTCTAAATGTATTTCTTAATGTTGCGTCCAAGAGGAAACAACCAATGGCGTTCCTCAGCCAATGTGTCATAAAACACAACTCCAGTTTGTCTCGCCCTTTTGTCACTAAAATCACTAAATTAATTCTGCTTAACCCTCCAGTAGCTTGGCACAGAAGCAGTCAGGCTTAGCTTAGAGGCAATGTGTAAAGTTTTTATGCAGCATACAGACACTATTAAAGTGAAAACACAGCACATTAAAAATCCCAACCAATTTAGAAAAATATAGACAATTTTATTAAATAAAGGGACACCAAAACAAATTCCATCCAATAAATAGAACTAGAGTTATGATTTTTTAACATTGTTGGTGATATCTAACGCCTAAAAGATGAAAGCGCAAATTGTGGATATCTGGTTGCACAAGATCGGGTCAAAATCAAAAGTTAAGGCTGGGTGCTGGCCGGATATACGACGCAGATTGTACCTTGGCCCAGCTTGCCTATGGACTTAGAAAAAAATTCAGCAGAAAAGTTCTTGAGAAGGTATGGTTCCGCGGGGCAAGGTAACAGGCTGTGTCCAAGGAAGAGTAGTCGTCGCCGAGGACCCACCGGGCAAGACCTCAGTGAAGATGTTGACGATAGCTGGAAAAAGCTACGGATGGGAATTTCCAGACCAAGGAGGTTGTTGTCATCAATGGGGAGTCAGTCGTCATCGAGCTCAGTGAAGATTTTTACCTTTGCACTAAGGCACCTAATTAGAAGTCGAAAAATACCCAGCGGGATGAAACTGTAGGTTGTAACGAAAGAGGGCTCCTCAAAGCTGGATATTGTCACTGAGAGGTCCCACTGAAAGGGATTTGCTGCTGTGGAGAAGAACGTCAGGGGAGCTACTGTGAAGTCAGGCTGACCAGCGATGCACCTGGGGCAGGTCCGCTGGCAGGTAGGTCCCTGTCTTCTGTCAGAGCCAAGGGCAACACAATCGAATGATAAATCTGGCCCTAAGAGTTTATCAATTCATACGTTGTGTTATGTTATGCTATGTATTTGAAAAACACATATAATCAACTAGAATGTGGTCCTGGGTATAAGCAAGGATGTCCAAACATTATTATGAAAATGTACCCTCTTTCTTTAGCCTATCCTGGTCTTAGGCCCCATGACTCAAATTAGATAAAATATAAACTAGACCAATCACCCAGATCCTCCTGAATGATGAAGGATTTGCAAAGCACTGGCTCTACTCTGGCTCATGGCACACCCAACCGGTGAGCCCATGATCTACCGCTCAGACTGCGCTGCAATCCATGTAAGAGGTAGGGGACATTCTGTTCTAAGCTTGGATGTAGTCCGCTTCCAGCTCTAGCCCAGTGGGCCCAATTGTGTCTAGCACAGTACTCTGCAATTTAAAGACCCTGGGGGGGAGGAGGGAGGCATCTCTTTTACACACTCCAATGAAACATATCCTACCACATTAGGCCATGGGTTTCCGTGTTGCATTGGCCTTCAGGCCAGTCTGGCAGTCAGGCATTGCCAGAGGTGCTTGCTTGAAATTGCCAGTATGTGGGCCTTTGTTTGGTCGCGTAGACCGAGACACTGGCTCTTACAAGCTGGCCAGCCTGGCAGTGCCAGACTGCCCAAAAGTCCAGTCCAACACTGATTAGGGGTTTGTGGCCGGTCAGAGTAGGCGCCCAAAAAATAAAGTGCCCACTTACCCTAGCCCAGCCTGAACACCCCATTGTAAGGTAAAAACACTGACCCCTCCATGCAAGGGGTAGGGTTCCATGGTTCACGCTAGTTACCTCCATACATTTTGCCCTTCAAAGAAAGCCGACGGGGAGGATTAGCTAAAACTAGATGCCATTTGAGGTAGCCCTCCTTCATACCCAAACCAAGCCGCAGCCTGAGACTGTAGGGCCTTGTCTGCCTTTCTCACAGCAGAACAGCAGTCCTCACTTCAAGACGGAAGCCGGAGTTGGACCTTGAAAGGAAGTGTCAAGGGATGGCAAATGACGTCAGTAACATGCAGACGGATAGGCTAAACCCTCCCTTGCACTTGTCTACGTCTTGACTGGAGGAAACACAGGGGTCTGCACCTCCGTTGGAATCCTTTCCCTGTTCCAATTCCCAAGTGCACATTAAATCAAGATTTAATACTGTACTTAAAGCAAGGTGGCACAACCCAAGCTTTAACCAGGAGAAGCAAGAGAGCCTAAAATATCCACTAATTTATGGCCTGTCTGCCACCGCCGTGGAAGAGCCGGGGGCATCCATGCCTGCTCAAGTACAGTGAATAGTCCCTAACGTTTTGTAAAACTGTGTATATTACAGCCAAAAATAATACAGATCCTCGGGAGGATGCTAAGGGTCTGATGGATCCGGATGAGCTCCGAGGCATGCATTAAAGGATTTTAACGCAGCTCCAGGGCTGCAGCCCATTGCCTCGAGCCTCGCTTCGACGCGCTAGGAACGTGCATGAAAATCATTTAAACACGATGTTTTATGTATTGCTGCTCACGTGTGCGACACTCGGGAAGGAAATGGAAGTGTTTTAATTTCAACATGTTTTATTACATTTTTATACAAGAACATATTGGTTGTTCTGGTACAGGGTTAGCATAGGTTGTGTCAAGTGCGGCTTGTATATCAGTATATTGAGAGGTTATGTCCCGTTTGTTTAGCTAACCACACCTGACGATAGATAGAGAAAAAGAGAAAGACACAGGGAGAGAAAAGGCATAAAAACACGGGGGGAAGAAGAGGTAAGAGACCGGCAAGGAGAGCTACAATTCTTAACAATTACATATGACATTCTGTGGGGATGTTTGCGCCCATGTAGGCTGGTGAAGGTGGGGCTCCCCACTTTTGGCCGGCGCAGTAAGGCGGCATTAGTTGAGACCAGTTAGCAACGATTGTCTGGTTGGTGCGTTCATAGGGGTTACCAGGTTGCGTACCACCGGTATCTTATTTTTACGGAGGTTCTTGTCAAGCTATTTCCACATCTTTCTGGATGTCGGTTTCCATGGTGAGTTCTGCAGTGCAATCTTGTCCACACCTCTGAGATGGGTGACACAGTTGAACCAGCCTTTGTAAGAAGTTTTACTTGTGTCTTTCCAATTGGCGAGGACCATTTTCACTGCTGCGGTCAGTAGCAGGTCTAGTAGGTCTTTATCGGGTTCCGATCTCATGTCTGTGCACATAAATGCCATGGTAAGGGTGGAAAATTCTTTTGTTAGCTTACATTCAAACAAACCATTTAAAAACACAAAGATTTTCTCCCAGAGTGTTGGGCAGTGAAAGATAAGATGTGCTGAATCCCCGGTTTCCTTGTTACAGTTCCAACATAGCGCGTCTTCCCTGAGGCCTAATGAGAATAAACGGGCTGGGGTCCAGAAAGCCTTGTGTACCAGCTAAAAATGTTGTGAGGCAGTGCTCCATAGTGTTGCCCATTCTTGCTCGTTAGCTGACTTTGAATTCTATAATTTTTTAAAAATAAGAACGGCCCTGTAAAAACCAAATTATCCGCATCACAACCATCAATCTCCAGGAAATGGAAGTGTTGTGAAGGAAAAGAGAAGGAATAAATAAAAGAAGGTTAGAGGGAGGAGCCTGGCAGATTGCGCGGGTGCCTTTTATTTTAAGACAGGTAACTCAAGGGATTAATGCACCTGCTTCAGACTCCTCCAACAAGCCTAAAGGTGTCGGGTTCTAATCCATGGGGGCCTGACCCAGTCTTTCACCTTTCCGAAGGTAATATATTGAGTATCGTTGGGGGGAAAACAGTTAACCTCCATGTATTGCACTAAGCGATAGTTCATTTCCAATTATGTCTCTGATTCCACCCTCTTCTGATTTCCCAGCTCAATGTCATACCCTGATTATTCTCACTATCACCCTCAATGGGCAACTCTCTGTCAAGCTCTGATTGTTCTCAGTGCCAGCCTCTCATTTCTCTTTCGCACCCATTTCCAGGGGCGTAGCTTCAGGGGGTGGGGGGGGGGGGTGTTTGGCGCATTACACTCCCGTCCCCAATAAATGTATTCTGTGATTAATAGTTGGATACAGGTGCTTTTATTTCAGCAGGACTTTAAAAAAACAGGATCAAAGCACACACACTCTTTCTGTTTGGTGCATTACCTTGGATTCTCTGTTCCCCATGACATCATAGAATGTGATGGGCTGGAGATTCTGTGCTAGTGTGACCAAAGGACCAGGGCTAGGCTGTGTGTAACACCTTCTCCTGGTGGGGTCTCTGTCTTCTTTCCTTGTACTATTACTTGAACCAGCTTGACAAATAAAGACTCCACATAACCTACAAGCGTCTGTATGTTTCTGCATATTCCTGACCAGCCTCCACACATCATTACAGCCACACTGCATCTGGAAGGATGGATATTCATAGATGTTTGGGACTTGAGGGCCTTCCAGTGCTTTAACAAAGGTGACATGGTTGAGTAATTATTTCTATCAGACAATAGCGATTCTCCTAATTAAATACCAAGAGAATCTGGATTTCATTAAAGACACGAAGGCTAACATTATACATTATTCCTTCAATGTAAACTCCACACTGCCACTATGAAGTATTATATCACAAACAAAATTGTTCTAGAACAGAATACAGCTAGACCCTAGACTTCAACTCTTCGCCACATGCGAGACGGAGCGCTAATGCACAGGTTTATCATGACCGTTTCAAACTGATTGCTGGAGCGGAAATTGCACGCATAGTGTATTTCAGGACTAGAGACTTTGCGTGGGACGTTTACTCCTCAGCTGGTCTTCCTATTATTGATTACGGAGTGATTATTCGACCTATCGACACATACTAGCCTTGAGAAAGTCCTTTGGACGAAACACGTGTCGGCTGCCTGTACATATATTATATTTTTCTAAAAGAACAATAAAGAACAAAGTAAAGAATGCCTTGAATAAACCTGTGATCTCTGACTGTTTCATGACAAATGATGAAAGCCAGCTTCACTGTCTTGGATTACCATTGAGTGTGCCTCGGCAAGTGTGCGATACATTTGTGGACTCCAGAGGGGATTTTGTCTCCTGTGGCGGTTGTTTTGTCTTCCAAAGGCAGAGGAGGACGTTTTGCCTGAAGAGCACCTAAATACATGGAGTTATTGTAAATTATTTTTTCAGACACACAAAATAGTGGATGTGCATGTTAAATCTGGCAGCTTCTGCCTGGGTTTCTTTGTGCAATAGTTACAGCTAGACCCTAATAGGCATGCCCACAGTACAATCTAACCCTTTGAAATGTGGTCCAAAATTCTCCATCATGTATTACGAAAAGTCCAGAAATTATATGGCACAACATGAAAGGAAGAAACTTCTCAAACAACAAAGAACTTGCGTTGTAGAACCAAGGGAAGAAGGCACTCAGTTCATAGAGGTTTCCAGGTGATGGAGGCACCTAGACACGAACTACTGGGAATTATCTGAAATTGAAAAAAAATATTAGAACATCCTCTGTAAGACATTCTAAATAAATAGCAAATAAACAAATACAATGTATATAACAATCTTACATTTTTACAATTTTACATTTTATTTACCTCCTTTAGTTTTGCATTATTTGTTTTTCTTTTTTTATTATTACTTATGTCGTTATTCAAACCCTTCTACCAACTCCAGAGATGGGAGGGTGGGATAATGTTAGCCTCCCTGTCTTTAATGAAACCCAGATTCTCAAGCCATTTAATTAGGAAAATCGCTATTTCATTACAAGACGGGAGGCTACTTTTATGCATGTTGGTAGTCCTGTAAAACCACATCCGACGTGCTCGGTCGGTTTACAGTAATGTTTTGTGAAGGTATTAGGTATTAGAGTTTGACCATTCAGCAGCCCTAAGGATATTCTCTAGTCTTCCACCTTTCCAGAAGGATTGGCTAGCCATAGCTCCTCTCATAGAGTGTGCTTGAAACTTCTTAAGGTCAACACTTGCCAAATTCATAGTCATCATCATCATCAAAATATATCTTTATTCGGATATAAAAACATCCAAGAAAAGAACAAAATAATTACACATGTTACAGAATAATATTACAAACAACATCACATATTAAAACTCATTAACACAGTGGGAGTAAAACAAAATAGGTCGGTTCTGAATGTCCTGTCCGTAGCCTCGGTGACTAATTTATACAAAACGACTGGCAGGCTATAAGTTCATCAATTATTACTTATTAAAGTGCAGGGTGCAAGCAACTATATAGTGCAAAAAACCATCGTCCAGAATAAAATATACGATCATAGATGCTTAAAACACATGTTATAAAAGAATTTTATCATTAAAAATACCATATAACATCCCCAATGCGCTAAATCATCCAATACGTCATTTACATACTTCTTTGGGTATTACTACTATTTTATGCATCGTGCGGGTCAAATAACATGAAGCGAGACCCCACCTCCTATACACTGACAACGGAATAACTTATGTCTCACGTCTCGATTTCCTCAATTTTGCAGCAAGTCTTAAAAAGTTCACAGTGCAAAACAGTGTAAGAGGTTCCGCAGAAAGTTTTAAATATAAAAGAGCTACCCTGACGTGGGTGAATTTATTCGCTTTTAGGATGGGTTTTAAAAAGACATCCCGCGGGAATTCATATAGGGGACAAAAGAATACAAAGTGAAGGGTATCCTGTGGAGATCCCAGATCGCAGCCACAGGGACCCTTTGAACCAATATCTTTTGTGAATCCCTCGGGAACAGCTAAAATGTGGTGTAAAAGGTCCAGTCTAAATCTGGTCATTAAAAATCTGTCATTTTTGTTATAAATTTGCGCCAAGTAAGGTTCTATGCCAGCAACAGATTTCGTAAGTATATATGCACGCACTGACCCTTTCAATAATTCACAATCTTCTCTATAGCAGGCTACCCGCCTCAAGTATTCTTCTTTTATGAGTGTTTTCGATTGGGACGTCATGGAAGTGGGTTCATCAAAACATCTTACATAGCCCAGCCACTTCAACTTATCCTTCACAAATTTGAGCCATGGTATTTTGTGACTTTTTTCCCTTCTAATACAATCTGTAATTATATCTCTGCTAAAGCTAGCATCTGGATTAGTCCAAATTTTAATCCAACACATTATTGGTTTAAGGCTTATTCTATCAGAGATGTAAGGGAGCCCCAACTCTTCATGTATAATATAGGCCGGGATGCTTTGTGGTTCTTGCAAGATCCTTCTAAGAAACTTATTTTCCTCCAGTTGTATCATGGAGGTGTTTCTAGTACCCCAGACCTCACTCCCATACATGATCTTGGAGCAACAGATTGAGTTGTATAAATTCAATACTTCGTTCGGGGACCAGTGGCCTAACCTCGTGGCGCGGGACATAATTGAACCCATTATATTTGTGTGCTGTTTACACTTTTCTGTGACTAATGGCGTGAATTTGAGGTGTTTATCAAAAATGATTCCTAGATAATTAAAAGCCTCAACCTTCTCGAGCTTATGACCCCCAATTTTGAAACTGAAATTCCTCATTGGTCTTTTTCCAGCTTCCATGATATAGGATTTTGTTAGGTTGGGAGATAAGTCTAGGTGTGCCATAAACCCACAAAAGCCGTCAATGAGGGCCTGCAGACCCCTCCCTGTTCGTGCGAGGAGTACTGCATCGTCCGCATATAGCAGAACAGGTATACATCTGTTGGCCACTCTAGGGCAGTCCACCCCCAATTTTCCTAGGGCTTTATCCAAACCATTTATATATATCGTGAATAAAAAGGGCGCCAAAATACAACCCTGTCTCACCCCCCCAGTGCAAGCAAAATGATCAGTTAAATTCCCCTCATTGCTGTATCTAATCTGAGCAGTTGTGTCTCTATGTAGAGTTTTTAAAATGAAAATCAAACTAGGGTCCACCCCAAGCAACTCTAAAATCTCCCATAGTTTTTCCCGGTTGACCCGATCAAAAGCTGCCGTTAGATCCATGAAAGCAAGATAAACTGTCCCATCATCGGCAAGAGTATACTTGGCCACCAGATTATATAGATTGAGACATTGATCTGATGTAGAGCGACCCGTTCTAAAACCGTACTGAGTATCTGTAATAATCTTGTTTTCCTCAGCCCAGTCCATCAGACGGTTTAGAATTACCTTCCCTAAAATCTTTGCTGAGACATCAATTAGTGAAATCGGGCGGTAACATTGGGGATCGCTTTTATTGCCCTTTTTGAAGAGGGGAACGATGGTGGCAGTTGACCAAGACCTGGGCATTCCCCTTTCCACTGCTGTATTAAAAACTCTAGTGAGTATGGGAGCCCACAGGTCAACCTGGGATAAAAATAGGTCGGGGGGAATCCCATCTGGGCCAGGGGCCTTGTTCTTTGTCAGGGCTTGAATTCCGACTTTAATTTCGTCCACTGTAAACTGGGCCCATGAACTTGGCAACACGCCTACATCAGAGATGTATTGAGTCATGGTACTTCCCTGGTTATACAATTTTTTGAAATGGGAGACCCACGCTTCTGGCAAGATATTGCAGGAGACCTTCACGCTATTTGGGGGCTGGAAACTAGGATCATTAATCACCCTCCAAAACCGTGACATATCTCTCATTTCGGCTGCCTCCCTTAAATTTGCCCAAGCTTCATAGTGGATAGATTTGTTCCTCTTTTTTATGGCCATTTTATAGTGGGCCCTACATTCCACTATCATGCTCCTGTCCTTCGGTACCTTTTTGAGTGCCCGTTTTAATTCTTTTTGGGCTCTGGAGCATGCTTTGTCAAACCATTTGGGTGTGAGATTGGGCGGTGCTTGTGATTTAATCCTCAATAGTCTGTCAATATCCCTTGCCATGCTTTCAAATGCATTTATCAGGTCTTGGCCTCTAATTTCTTGGTTTAGGCACAACCATATCCCACTTTCTGGGTTTGCGAGAAGTTTTTTATAGAATACTTCCCCATCAGTGTTAGACCAACGTAGTCGCCTGCCCTGATCAATTGCTTCCAAATTTCCCCTTATCGTCCGGGGCCTTAACTGCACGGAATCGTCCGCGTCCAGCAATGACAACACCAGTGGGTTGTGATCACTAAAAATACTAATTTCTATATTAAAATCTATGATCCTACTTTTAAACCCATAAGAAATAAAAATAAAATCAATAATAGTTTCTTTTCCCCTGCCTTTAAAAGTGGGATTTATGATGTTCGAGATCCTGGGCTTAATCAGGTCCATTGTAGGGACGAGATTGTATATCCCCAGAATCTTGCTTAATTCGCTGCCTTCCTGTGTGTGTTCAAGGTGCCAATCACTAGTGGAAGGACAAGAATTCCATGTTCCCCCAGCCCATTTCAGATATGGGCATGGGTGACAATTAAAATCGCCCACCAAAATTACATTTGGGGGATGCTTTCCCCTAGAATACAAGTCAGCCAGTCTATCCTTCAGATCAACCAGCCTCTGCATTGATTGGCCCGCATTATAAAAATTTATCAATACAAATTTAGTCCCCTTTTTACTATAACTAAGACCCTGAATGTATTCCGAGTTCCAGCCCATGCCTTCCCATGTCCCTTGTAGCGTCAGAGATACATACGTTATTAATCCCCCTTTCGCTCTTCCCATCATAGATTTTTGGGCGGGCACAAAGAACATTTTGTACCCATCTAGATGAGGGGCACTACTATCCGACTCCCAAGTTTCTTGTAAACAAATAATGTGAAACTTTTTGCTGTACTCCAACCATTCCTTGTTTCTTAATTTGGACGAGATTCCAGCAATGTTCCACGATACCACCCTAAGTTCCCCGTTCCCTGGGGTGGTCGCATTCCTTACTAGGGTATACTGAATTTGGGATCCCACTTCTGCTGAGCTACTCTGGTCTACTGCTGAACTAGTTGCTAAGTGGATAGTTACAACCTCATTTTGGGGGATTTCGGGTAAAAGGCTATTTCCTGTAAAGCCAACATTCTCCCCAGGCATAATGATGTCTGAAGGTGATGAATTTTCCGGAATTTCGACTTGAGTCTGTCAATCTAGTTCATCCATCACTGCCGCGTCAGACAATGGATTGAACCTATTAGAGACTGACCCCAGTCTATATGATCTTAATAACGGAACTTCCCCTCTACTTCGGGGCCCTTGGCGCGATGCTTTTGCCTGGTCCCTATAGAAAAAGTTCAAAGGGAGCATTTTTATAGTCGTCCCACTGTCAAAAGCCACATAACTATAACCCAACAGTTCTTTTACCAGCTCTCGGTGTCTAAAATTGACAATAACGCAATCTCCAGCAAACTTCTTTTTTGAGGGACCAATCCAAGCTACCCTCCTTGCCATGAGAATGTGCGTTCTCCAATGCTTGGATTCCTTCGCGTTATTATGCAGCCAGTGACTGACCTTGTTTATCAAGGAACCTGTAGATTCTTCTCTTTCCCCATTTTGGGCAGGGACCCCTGCTAAAACTATTGTATAGGGACAACATGCCGGGGGCAAATCTAACTTCTGGAGGCCCGGGGAACTCAGCACCTGGGCATTCTGGGAACCGGTGGCTACTATCTGGGCTTTTGTACTAGCCTCTTGTTGTAGACTCGCAGGCGCCCGAACAGGAGGTATGTCACTATCATTGCTCACATTGCGATCAACCCTCTGCTTCGACCCTGCTCGTCCCGGACAAGATACAATCTCTAGCCCATCAGAATTCGTAATTTGTTGGGGGGCTGGGAGAACGCATTTATCCATCTCCAACAATCTATTGACCTTTTCCTCGATTTTCTTTATGTCTTCCGCCAAGGGGGCCAAGTGTTTAAGAAAAAGGGCTTCCAACTTGGATTCAAGTGTTTTCAATATCTCCTGCGACCAATCCGTTCTGTTTACGGAGGAGCTGGAATGACATTGTGAACAAGCTGGCCTATTACTTTCATCCTCAACTATTATAGGGTCTATTCTGGAACCACCTTTTTTTGCTTTTGTATCATTTTTAGTTTTACTTGTCCCCTTACTATGTGGCCTGGTTGAGGACTTTAAACTCTCAGTGGTAGCACTTTCTGGAGAGGGGTCTGGCGCTAGTAAGACTTTTTTTGATCGGGTGACTACTACCCTTTCCTTCTCCACTGAAGCATTAAGATCCCTCTCACCCCCGGGAGTAATCGCATCCTGTTCTTGGGCACCCGCCTGAACACCCCCAGGTCCGCTAACCTCCTTAACTACCGCGGGGCCCACCAGTGGCGGTAGCTCGTCATCCCCGTCACTTTGCCTATTTGTGTGAACTTGTACTAATGTAGAGCCCTGAGTTTTACTCTGCAAGAAAGGACCCTGACCTGCCGATTTACTCACTCCAGGCGTGACACATTCCGCTATTGTCCCCAACGAAGAGCGTTTATGTGCCAATAGGGAATCAAGGGACAATCTACGCTCCGTCAACTGTCTCATGTGTCAACAGAGATTCGGCACGTGTAATGAATGCATCTAATGTGCCCCTAACTCCCGTCCCTGGTCTAATTCGTGTTTTTCTGGTTTTCCCCATGTTCTCTAGATGACGATTGAAACTGACCCAGAAGAACAAGTCCACAATGTATTAACTTGCCCACTACAGTGAGAGATTACCCTGCGCTGGTAACACACAGGCGATAGCTACAGTGAGGTATAACAAAACAAGACAAATTGTTGTGCCCCCAGATGTGGTATTTAACACAACTGGCAGTATTAAATCTACACACCCCTCCCTGACTTATCTTAACGTTCTCGGAAGTCTTTCTATGGCTGAGGAACGATGACCAGCTTGACAAGCGAGCCAAAAGGGACGGCCCAGCCCAGCCTCGGACGGCCGCAGACGGTCCCGCCCTTGTCCCGGGCTTCTCCCGGCGCTGCCCACGCGCTGCCCGCGTCGCGGGAGTCGAGGTCCGCTAAATAGCGCCTCCGGGCGTGCTGGCGGCGATTTCCGGCCCCCAGGGAATGCTGGGAAGTGTAGTCTTTCCCTGCGCTCCCCCTACACAGCGGCCACCTCTGCAGGTGACGGCGGGAGGGAGACGGCGCGGGCACAGCGATCCTCAAGGCCCCCAAGAAACGACACCTCTCGCTGGTAAGGCTCAAGCCCAGCCTTTCTGCCACCTGTTTGGTGCGTCATAGTCCATTTAACCCACCTTGCTATTGAAGCAGATGTTATAGCCTTGAAAGGTTTCAGAATTGAGATGAGTAGTTGCTCCACACCATCAGAACTAGGCTCACTCATCTTGGAATCATATTCTCTCATGCAATCTACTAAGCACAACGTTTTGCATGAGGATTGGGTAAAAAATTGTGCCCGACATAATCTCAGTTCTCCTAATAATTTCAAATCTCACTCCAAAGGCATTGTAAACCATGTTACTTACCTCTAAAGCTTTAAAATCCGATACACGGTGGCAGGACATTAAACAGAGAAGAGAAACTAGCTTCATAGACAGTCTCTTCCGATCTAAATATCTCTCACTAGGCCATGCTGTGAAAAGATCCAGGACTAATTTAACATCCCAAGGGGTCTCACATGTAGGTCTGGGGGGGTCTCCTTAACTTAATGCTCTTAGGAATTCTACATACTATGACATTTTTCCCAATGCTTCTACCGTTTGCTAATGCGTGTGCTGCTGAGATTGCAGATCTATAATATTTAAGTGACCTTTAACTAAGGCCCCTATCAAACTGTTCTACTAAGAAATTAACCACTTCAACTATAGGAGCTTCCACAGGATCCAAGTCCCTCTCCACATACCAGTGTACCCATGTGTTCCATATTCCATTGCATCTATAGTGAGTACCTGGAGCCCAGGATTGCTCAAGGAGCTTCTCATCCCTTACCAAAAGACTTGACATCTCACTAGATCTCCTGACACTTTCCAGGCAAGAAGGTTCAAAATTCCAGTCCAAACCAGAGGGTGTTCTCTTCCATCTACATCCCTTAAAAGGCCTTCCTTTGCTGGTAGAGGAAAGGGAATATCGCAGGCCAATTCCAAGGTCAGTGGGAACCAAGCCTGGGATGGCCAGAAGGGAGTTACTAGTACCAGGTAACATTGCTACTGTCTTGCCTTCTGGAGAACCCTCTGGATCATTGCAAACGGGGGAAAGGCGTAAGCTCGGGCTCCCTTCCAGGGTTGCCGGAAAGCATTGACTGCTTGATTATATGGGTCTGGTATCCTGCTGAAGTACCCCATAAGTGAGAGAGACTTCTGAAGCTGCTCTCATTCAGCTTCCAGTCGCTGCATTCTTTTAAGAACATTTAGCTCCAATCTGCTGTGGTATTGTTTTTCCCCGGTAAGTACTCTGCTCTCAAGCTGATCTTGTGTTCTAGGCAGAACATCCAAATTCGTTTGGCCAAATCGGACAAGACTGTGGATTTTGTACCCCCTAACCGATTTTATGTATGCCACTGTAGAAACATTGTCCATTTTTAACATGACAGTTCTGCCCTGCAGAGCGTGTTTGAAGCTCATTAGAGCATAGAGACCTGCTGTCAACTCCAGATAATTTATGTGGTGGGACTGCTCCATATAAGACCATAAACTTTGTGTGTTCTGCTTCACCAGGTGTGCACCCCAGCCATGAAGACTTGCATCCGATTCTAGTATATATTCCGGGGAACTCCAAAAGAAATATTGCTCTGCCATTCCAGACATCCATGTTCTCCAACCACCAGTCCAATTCTAATCTGGCATCTTGATCGAGGATCACCCTGTCCCCATACCATGATCCTTCTCTTAGAGCTCTCGCTTTCATCCTCTGTAGAGCTCAATTATGTAACGGCCCTGGAAATATGGCTTGAATAGAAGAAGAAAGGAGACTTAGGAGCCTGGCTAGCTCCCTAAACGTGATATAGTACTGTCTCAATACAAATATTATCTCCTCTCAAATTTTGGTAATTTTCTTCTCTCGCAATAGAAGAAGGGTCTTTATTGTGTCTATCGTAAAACCCCAAAGTTCTAGGGACCTGGAAGGAACCAAAATGGACTTATACTTGTTTATTATGAAACCCAAACTCTCTAGAAGATTTACCACCAATTCCAGATCCTTTAAAATCTGAGAATGATATTGGGACATTATGAGGATATTGTCTAGATAAACAATAAACCGTATCCCCCTCTCTCTCAGAGAGGATGCAGCCACTCTCATTACTTTGGTGAAACACCAAGGAGCTGAGATAGGTCAAAGGCAAGGGCCTGAATCTGCAAAAGATGGTGATTCCATATGAGCTGGAGGTAACCTTGAGACTCAATGGTCATGGCAATGGTGAAGTAGGCATCCTTCAGGTCCAACTTCACGAGCCAGTCTTTTTCTAGTAGACTGTCTCTCAAGAGATGGATTCCCTCCATCTTGAAATGTCTGTAGACTAGAAATCTGTTCACATCCCTGAGATTTAGAATTGGTCTCCATCCTTTGTCTTTTTTCTTCACAAGGAAGAGTGTATTTACAAACATTTGGCATTCCCAAGGAACCTCTATGATTGCACCTTTTTGTATCATAGAGACCACCTCTTCTTCTACCATCTTCTGTTGCTCTAAGGTAAGTTTCAATACTCTTGAGAGAGAGGACTAGACCAAGATCTCTGCAAAAACTATTTTGAAACCCCAAATGGTTTCCAGGACCCAAGGGTCTAGTGTAATTGATTTCCAAGCATGAGAAAAGAATGTTAGTCAACCCTCACTTTTACTGGGGAAAAACAAATATGTGAAGTGTTCGTACTCACTCTGCAATTGGATCCTTGTCCACGGCATCTGAAGCCTTTGGTACGAGTGGTTCATCCTCGTTGGGGGTAGAAGGACTGTGAGGAACCTGGCTGGTAACCTCTACTGAAACCTCTTTGTCTGAAGTTGGGCATATGACTACCTCAGCCAGTAGAAAGACCCCTTCTTACGGCCCGACCAAAAACACTAGGGTTAAAAACCCTCCTCATATTTGTTTGTGCATTGTCCAAGGCCATGAACATAGCCACATATCTTCCGATTGTTTTAATCATATCCTCTCTGAACAGGAAGCCTTTGGAATTTTCGGAGGGTTCTTTATCTGCCTTGTCTCCTCATTTTGGTTTGATCTTGCTTAGGACAACCCTACGCCGTTCGGCCTTCAGCCCTGCATCGGCATTTCCTAGGAGGTTCAAAGCTCTCTGGCTCCAGCCCCTAAGTAGATTAATCTCTACTGGGGTCCCATTAATATGGGCCTTCCTTGCCATGCCGATTATTCTGGCTAGGGGGCCTAGGATAAATAGAAGGCAATCTTGGCAGGCCTTAAGGGATCTTTCCATGCCTTTTTTGGTGTCTCTCCCCAGCTTGAATAAAAAGGTGATACGTTCAGGATTCAGGTTGGGTGTTAAACAAACTTTATCTAGGATCACTGGTCTAGAGCACTCGGCTCTCAAGATGTTACGTGCCTCTTTTTCTAGGGGATTTCATATCCATCTTCTCATAAATTACCCCATATGATCTTGACGCCACCATTAGGCACTTCTTGGATGCCTGTTGTTATGTGTGGGAAACATCTGACCAAGAGGATCCATTATTATCCCCTTAGAGGATGACAGACATTCCTCCTCTGTGAAGAGGCTTTCAATGTCCATATCATCCTAATCCAGGTCAAGGAAGTATTCATCGAGTAATTATTCACTCTGATGCCCTTAATCTATCATGGCACTATATTCTGCTGTACTCTGGGCACTCAAGATATGTGTGCCGCTTCCGACACCTTTATGAGTTGTGCCGCATAGCACACCAAAGACTTTTGAGGTGCTTTGACCTCCTGATCTGTTTGAGGTGCTTAGACCTCCATTATGCGATGAGGTGCTTAGACCTCCATTATGCGTTGAGGTGCTTAGACCTCCAGTATGAATTGAGGTGCTTGGACCTCCCAGTATGTTCATGGAAGCTGCCCCTTCAATGTTATTATCTTTTTTTTTGTCTTTTGTCCCCTTTCTTACCGCAGACTCGCCCTTGAGGCAGTTTCCAAGTCACAATACTCATCAGAGATTAGGGATCGCTAATTAGACATAACTTGTTGCAAGGTTTCGCGCACACAAGTGCACATCTCCTGTTGTATAATTCTTCATTAATATTAGGGGCATCGGGCCATGAAGGTTTAAATAGCCCTTTGTAAGCTTTGACCAATATTAAAATAACCTAGCACTAAGCTTTTACAATTAATAATAGGAAATCAAAGACACTACGGCCATGAATAAGGGAGAAGGTTTCCATGAATTGAAAACCTGTATACAATAACTAAAAGAAAGACAACAATATACAGATGCAAAATTGGAGATACTTATCGGCAGATTGTACAGTAGGCATGCCTATTAGGCTCTAGCTGTTTTCTGATCTAGAACAATTGTGTTTGTGATGTAATACTTCAAAGTGGCTGTGTGGAGTTTGCATTAAAAGAATAATGCATAATTGCAGCCTCCGGTCATGTAATGAAATCTAGTCCAGGGAACCACACTTTTTATGTGAGTGTCTTTTTAATTGCTACTATCCCAAGGCAACTCTCATGTGCGAGGCTGATGGTTCACCAATGAAATGTCTGTTGTATGACTATCTGGGTGCCACAAAGGAGTATTCCCTGCACTGTTTTAGACAGTTCCTCCCTCATGTTCTTAAATGCAATTACATCATCCTTTTTGATGCCTCCATTTTGCTGAGTTTTATTGTTGGGTGTCACCACCATTTTTCTCATTACATTTCTCTCTTTCATTCAGTATGATGTTTGCGTGATTGCTGTATTAGATTCTCTTGCATGATCTGAGCTGATGTGTTCTGTCGTAGTACAAAGTTGACGTTCTCTTCTGCTAGCAAGGGTGTGGTGCAAATGTTCGCGGGAACAGTCTAGAGACATAATCTGTGGGGTTGTGTCCTTGTCTCGGTTTGTGTATGATCTTGAAATCATAATTCATTAGGCATATTCTCCTCCTTTCTACGCATAGCAGAATCTTTGCCTTCGGGTTACCAGTGCTCGATGATCTTAAATTACTTTTTATATAGGAGCATATGATGAAGTTCACTTGCCCTTACAATGACTAAATTCTCTTTCTCTGGCTGCGAGAAGTGTTTTTTATACCTCATTTAAATGTTGTATACTTGTAAAGCGCACAGCTGCCCCAACAAAGGGGCGTCCCGGCGCTGTATACCGCTGGGGAACCCATCCTGGCTTTCCCTGTGAGATGGTCCCTACTGGGCATCTCCAAGGTGAAGACAAGCATCCCTGGCGCTGATGGAGCTGTTAGTGAAGATTAAGCAAGCTATTGCCCAGAGTTGCTGAGTGTGATCCATGATTAGAGTAGGCACCAAGGCGAGAATTATCGAGTCCGCTGACCTTGGCCCAAGACCCTGCCGCGTCGGGAATCGAACCCTGGTCCCTGACCGACCTCTGCTTCCGGGTCTGCCGCCTCTAACCAGTGAGCCACACCACTCCACCACTCCATTTAGACTCCTACTTGTGAATGCGATAATTCACCCAGGAGTGGCTTGTGCGTGCTAGCATAGCCAGTAATTATACTGGGGTGGCATTTACTGTCAGTTCTGTGCTTGGGGAAGCATCAAAGTAGACCAAATGACCTGCTCATGCATTTTTGATGTTGATGAATGCTTCTTCACATACTGTAGTTCATATGAATTGATTCCTTTGTTTGGTGAGCTATCTAAGTGGTTTGCTTACTGGGCAAAGTCCTTGATGTAGAGGGAACAGTAGCTCACTAGGCCCAGGAATTATATTACATCCACTAGATCAGCTGGCTCTTGCATTTTATTGAGTGTTTTAACCTTGGTTGGATCTGGTTGCATTTCTAAGTGGAAGAATATGTGCCCAAAGAAAATGAGGTCCTATTTTTTCAGCTCACATTCTTTCTTTGTTCAGTGTCAGTCCAGCTTCTTCCAGACAGCTGCACACTTCTTTTAGGGTTTCGTCATGTTCCTTTTTCATGAGGACAAACACTAGAATGTTATCACTATAGCTTAGAAAGGTTTTAACTAGACTTATGACTCTCGTCACCATTTCTTGAAATATCTCGTCAGCAGAACATGCCAAAGCTAAGATGTTTGTATATGAATAATCCCAGATGTATGGACAATGTTATGATGTATCATCACTAAGATCGAATTCTAATTAGCAGTATCCTTTGAAGAGGGCTACATTTGAGATTTTGCAGGTTCCATTTAGGCAGCTAATTATGTTATTTAGGTTTGGGCCTCGATGTCTTTCCATTTCTATCGCTGGATTAAGCTGATGCTTGTCTACACAGATGCATATTTTCTGTGTATTTCTTTTGTTGGTATGGCTACAATAGTGGACACTCACAGAATTGGTCTGTTGACTGGTTCAATAATGTCCTGTTCCAGTTGACTTTAGATTTCTTCCTCTATCTGGGGTTGTAGATGTACTGGTATGGATTGGTGGTTTTGACGTACTGGCTTGATCGTTTCTGTAATGTGGGATATGATTAATGTTGCTATCAATCTTCTGATTCCTCAGAACAGTGCTGGGAACTCTTTCCGTATGCTTTGGTGAGTCGACAACATTGTATGTCATGGCGAAGAGGCCCATAAATAGTGCACTCACATTGTTAAGAACGTATGCCGCTGGCACTTCACCTCTCAAGACATGTACCTAGTCTTGCAGTGAAGTTTTGTCATATGTTAAAGTTTCAGTGAATTTGCTAAGGTTTCTCATTGGGCACTTCACTCCCAACTAGAAGACATCAACTTCGGATGGTGACAGCCTGGGTTTGTTTTCCATCTTGTCATATTTAGATGCACACATTATGTTGTATGTGTCTCCACTGTCAAACACAAATGCGGCTTCATGCTTTCACATTAGTAACTGCACACTCATAGTTTTCTTGATTTCCTTTTTCACCAGCATCTGGATGTGTTCTGGTTGTCTTTGTGGTGCTGCAGCTTCAATTGTGAGGTGCAGATGCTTACCGATATCTTATACGGAGGGTAAACCTGTTGAGGAACTTTGATAGTGCTTCCGGTCATCTTACATGGTGGCGTGACATCATTCTTGGCTTTTCGTGTCTTCCCCCTTCTGATTTCAACTGCTCTGCCTTGCAGACGTTTGTGGAGTGATTGTCTTTGCTGCAGTTCTGACACTTCTGTCCTATGGCTCAACAAACACCATCATGTGGGTATGCTAGTCCACACCGAATGGGATTCACAGCAAAGTCCTTTACTTGTTCTCCTCCTACCTTTCCAGCGAAAGCCAATTTGTTCACATGCACATGAAAGATCCCTCTCAACTGCAGAGTCTCCCAGGGCTCCATATTGTCTCCTGTCATCTTCAACATAGACATGGAGCCGCTTGGTGGTCTGCTCACAGATACCAGCATCAAGAATCTCCATCTCGCCGATGTTACACAACTATACTTGAGAGTCTCCTCTGTTTCATTTATCCAATGCCTCAAATAGTGCTTGCAATCCATGACCTCCCAGACCCCACACTGGGATCTCTCAGGGGCATTCTACATGCTGCAGCACATCTTATCCAGGGCCTCAAGAAATGTGATCACATCACCATATCCTGATGGAACGTCATTGGCTCCCCTTGCTGGCCAGCACCATCTTCAAAACCAGCTGCATTTACAAAGCTAAATTGAGCACGAGCTCCTGCATATGTTGCAGACCAGCTCACCATCTCAGGTGGATCTTGGCATACCTGCGGCAGGACACTATCAGACTGAAGACTAAGAAGCATAAAAAAATACAAGACAGCAGGCCTTTTCCATCTATGCACTCAGGTTCTGGAACAACATTCCGAGTCCATTAGGATTGCCCCAATGCTGCTCCAGATGAGGAATGAGGTGAAGACTCATCTTTTTAAAGAACACTGCATCACAATGCATTAACCATCTTCAACCCAGCTCCATCTCCTCTTACTCGTTGACTTAATACTTGTCTTTGACCATGTAAAGAGCTTGCTGTCTTTTGGCTAGGTTCACAATATAGAAAAAACATATACATACATACATATATCAATAGCATGCTTTTTCACTCGTGGTTGGTTTCGGAGTATGTCTTTTGTGCAGCTGTTTGCTTCCTCCCATCATCCAGTATGCTCATTCTAGTGTTCTTGGCTGACCATTTTCCATGTTCATGGCGTTTGTCATGGCTCTGTCACTGGTCTTTCCCATTGCTTGTATGTCCAGCGTGTATAATTCTTTTACGATCTTGATGCGAAAGGTCATCAAATAGCACCCTTCGAATATTTTCTGTTGTATTGCTTCTTCATTGTTGAATTTCTCACATTTACAGTATGTTTCTAGCTTCCTCAGTCTAGTTGTGAAACCATCAAGTGACTTTTCAGCCTCTTATCTTGCTCTGTTAAATGTGTAGTGTTCATAGTCAACATTGTTTTGCGAGTCACAATTTTCTTTCAGGTATTTGATCAGACCTTTGTATGTGGTTATGGCCTCAGGTGTAAATGTTACGAGTAAATCTCCCACATCATCTCTGACCAGGTTAAGGAACAGATCATTGGCTTGTTCATGAGTAGGGTTCTTGCACATCGCTCGTAGGTAGTGCTCAAATGTTCTGATCCATTTTTCCAACCTGGCTGTTTTGGTCTGGGAGTCCGTACGGTGAAATAGTAACAGTAACAGTAGATAGAGCTGGGCATGCCCTCTGCAGCCATTTCAGTGGTTTGGGGGAAGTGTTTTAACTGCAATTGCTCCTTTGGAACAGATGAGGGTGTTTATTTATGTTTTGGCATGGAGGTCAGATCTTTTAATGCTCAAAAAGTTTTGTTTGTTGTCTTACTAGAATGGTTGCTACCATCGATTTTTATAGGGTTTGTCACTTGTCTGACTTTGAAATTGACATCACCGTATGGAGCATCCATATTGCATGACTTTAAGATAGCTGCTCCAGTTGATTTCTATGAAGCCTGCCTGGCTTAAAAATGGCACCATATTCGCAAAAGATCTCACGCCTAGCCTTAATTTGTTTTGATGCTCAGCTTGTTGAGGTGCTTTTTTAATGATTTTTAGCAGTCATGCTCAATGGCGTAGTACCCACAATTATTTCTGAGGCACTGCTTGTTTGGCTGGCAGTCCAGCAGTGGTGCTCAATGGCAGATAGCCTCGGGCACTCTGGGCTGCTTCTGTAGTGGGTGATTTGCAGGGCTGCAGCAGTACTAGTGATGAAGAATGCGGTTGCAGGGGCACTCGTGACATTGCATACTGATGCAGGGGCTGTTAAGGTGCTTAACAGCCTAAAAAAGCATTAGTCAGTTTTTCTCATAAAATTGTACTTAAGAATGATGCTCGTCCTGTTCGCCATAAAGCAAGGAACATACCTGTAAGTGTGTGAGAAGCGGTTATGGCTGAATTAGATATTTTGGAGAAGAAAGGTGTGATTGAGCCTATAGAGAGCGCTGAGTGGTTGGCCCCATTGGTCGTCGCGAGGAAATCGAATGGCCATCTGCGTTTATGTGTAGACTTGAGGGTCTTAAACAAGAACATTTTAATAGATAAATTCCCTCTACCAAGGATAGATGAACTCTTAGCTCAAACGAAAGGCATAATATGGTTTTGTACTATAGACTTAACGTCTGCCTACCACCAGATACCCTTGCACGAATCCAGTAAAAACTTGACTGCCTTCATTACACCTTTTGAATGTTATCGCTTCTTCAGAATGCCTTTCGGATTAGCTTCTGCGGCAGCAGTTTTTCAAAGTCTAATGCACAAACTGTTCAAGAACGTAAATGGAGTCACTTATTTTCAAGATGACATTTTAATTATGGGTCAGAACAAAGAAGAGCATGATGACAGACTCTTTAAAGTGTTAAGCATTCTTGCTGAGAAAGGTCTCACAGCTGAACTTAAGAAATGTAGATTTGGCATGAGTTCTGTAACATATTTGGGACACAAAGTGAGCGGGGTGGAATTTCTCCTAAGAAGAAGTTAATTAGTGCCATTGAAAATGCCCCCATTCCTAAATCTAAAGATGACGTAAATTCTTTCCTGAGCATGGCGGAGTTTTATTCAAAATTTGTACAAAACTTTGCAGACAAAACCTATAACCTCAGACAGCTCTTCAAGATTACACAGGAGTTTCATTGGAATGATGATCTTCAAAGTGGTTTTGATAAAATAAGACATGAACTTGTGTCTGCCCTTCCCTTACAAGCATTTGACAGTACGGCTCACAGCATCATCACCACAGATGCTAGTGGGAAGGGTTTGGGCGCAGTCCTATCCCAAGTTGGTGATGACGGCTCTGAAATAACAATCGGTTTTGCATCTCGTTCCTTAACCTCTTCTGAAGAGAAGTTCTCTGTAATAGAGAAAGAGATGTTAGCCACAGTATGGGCCATGGAAAAATTCAGGCAGTTTATTTGGGGTACCAGATTTACCTTGCGCACTGATCACAAACCCCTACTTAAAATACTAACACCTGATGGCATACTCAAAACCACCCCCAGGTTGGCTAGGTTAAGCCTTAAATTATTGGAATGTACGTATGAAGTTGAGTATCTACCGGGGAAGAGGAACCAGATTGCAGATTATCTGAGTAGATCTCCCTTACCCATTCAAGACAATTTATATGATGTGTGTGAAGATTATAATGTTGCCATTGTTCATGAGGTTGGTGAAAACACTGTAAATGCCATTTCAAAAGAAGAATGGAATGGAGAATGTGGGAAAGACACATCTTTTAATGCTCAAAAAGTCCACTTTTGTTTGTTGTCTTACTAGAATGGTTGCTACCATCGATTTTTATAGGGTTTGTGACTTGTCTGACTTTGAAATTGACATCACAATAGGCTTCAATGGAGCATCCATATTGCATGACTTTAAGATAGCTGCTCCAGTTGATTTCTGTGAAGCCTGCCTGGCTTCAAAATGGCACCATATGCTCAAAAGATCTCATGTCTAGCCTTCGTTTCTTTTGATGCTCAGCTTGTTGAGGTGCTTTTTTAATGATTTTTAGCAGTCATGCTCAATGGCGTAGTACCCACAATGATTTCTGAGGCACTGCTTGTTTGGCTGGCAGTCCAGCAGTGGTGCTCAATGGCAGATAGCCTCGGGCACTCTGGGCTGCTTCCTTCTGTAGTGGTTGATTTGCAGGGCTGCAGCAGTACTAGTGATGAAGAATGCAGTTGCAGGGGCACTCGTGACGTTGCATACTGATGCAGGGGCTATTATGGTGCTTAACAGCATAAAAACGCATTAGAAAAGAATAATATTCAACCGCCTTCTTCTGCCAGATGTTGTGTCATGTTGTGTGGGCAAGGAGCATGCAAGAGCCCGGAAGGTGCTTTGGTGTTCTTTAGTTAAAGATACCGCTATTCAGGAATAGCATGGGCAATGTGTGCAGGACATGCCCCCTTCCGTATTCTTGGCCCCTAGCTTGTATATTAGGAGAACCCTGGAACCTGCCTCTTCCTAACCTCATCACTTCTTACTCCTCCCACAAGCTGCCCACAAGTGGTATAAATCCTCATTGTCCAGTGCCTGCATAGTCCTAGTGCCCTGTCCCCTCCATGACAACCTGTTTCCTCTTCCCTCTCTCATAGTACCTCATTCTCTTACACATTGCCTGTCCCCTTTTCCCTTCTCCCCTCTTTCCTATTACCCTTTTCTTTTTTATAAGTCTGTCTTGCCTCTCTTAAATCTTCATGTCCTTTCTCCTATTACCTCATGCTCTACATCTTTTCCCACCTAATTCTATCCTGTAACTCATTACACCTTTATTTCCCTATTATACCTCCTCTCTTCTTCCATCCTTCCCTCTCTCTTTCCCTCGTCATCCCTTATTTGTCCCTGTTTCACTATGCTTTGCCCACAATCCAGCTCTTGTTCTGCCACTTTCCTTCTCCTGTTCCCTCTTCCTCTCTTTCATGTCTTGTTGTACATGGCCTTCTTAGGGGAAATTACCCCAAAACATTTTGCGTTTTCCTCCTACTCTTTGCCAACTCTATTTGCATAACCTTAGAAAACTGGGAACCTTCCTGTACGATAAAGGGAAGGTGCACGTGCCTGCCTCTCCCGCATTATGCTAAGGGTGTGAATACGACAGGGTTTTGGTGCCTTACCTCTGTGTGCCCTGTAAACAAGTAAACCACATACCCGGGACGGGTTCGGCACGTGTTAAGTAGTGAGACGTAGCACTGAGTGTGCCACCCACTGGTCTTCCATGGCAGTCTTGCGTGGCACCATTGCATCCCTGCCTAAGTTGACATCACTTACGCCTCAGACAACCCGGAGTGGGTCATCCCCTCTCATGAGGGCACCACCCCCAGGGAAGTCCTGACGGGCACCATGGTGGGGTGGTAGACTGAAGGCTGGGCGGGCACATATGGATGTACCCTGTCTGGGTAGTTAGGAACACCACAATGAGGCTCCCCCTGCTTTAGAGTTCGGCTCTCCTCATGGATACTCCTGGAGAGGTTACCAAGTTTCTGGAGTGGTCTCAGAGCCCTCTGCACAACCTCACTGTCAAAGACTTGGGCAAGTGCATGTGCCTTCCTACACCAGTTAGGAAGAGGCACTGACACGCTGTTCTGGAACAAGGGCTGAAGGTGTGCACACCGGCAGTGATGCTGTTTCGGATACGTGTCTCGTCTGCTGTGGCAGGCTGAAGGATGCGCCCCGGCACCAATGGCATGATGGATAGATGCCCGGCCTGCAATTGTGGGCTGAGGAGCCCATACCTGCAACTCGGTGTTCTGACCTCTGGGTCAGGCCGGCCGGTGCAGGCCTGCGTTTGCATGCTTGCATCCCTAGTGCTGGCTGCAGCGGGCCTTGTCACCTGTTGAGGGCCAGTACTGCGCAACCAAACCGTCAGGGGGTCCACCTATGTCCAGCTGGGTTGAGCAGGATGGTGTGTGCGTACTGGCACCAAAAGTACTCAGGTTTGGGTAAGCCATGTGCCCCGTCTGTCCTTGCCATGTGAAAGTGCATGTGCCCTTGTTATCCTAGTTAGGGAATGATGCTGATTTCATGTTCTGAATCACGGGCTGATCTGTCATTTCAGACCGGTGGGTGCGCACTGTTATCTATTGTGGGTAAACTTATGATTAGATTGCCAGTGTAGCCCGATGTGAGTGCACACTCACACCTATGGTTCCCGTGATTGCATGTGCCGCCTGCCAATGCAGATTAGTGTATGCGCACAGGCATAAGTATTGGTTAAACCTGTGTCCAGTCGGCTGTGCAGACTTGGGCGGGAGCACTGTCACCACTGGTGCTGGGAACTATGTGTCCCTCCTGCAATCACAGGTCAGGGTGTGCAATAGCACACGTGCACCCAGGTAGTGAAGAATACCTATGTGTGTTTTAATTAACTATGAGGCCTGCTCTGCCCATAAGTTAATATGGGGAAATGGTTGACAATACTTCACTCTGCAATGGTGGATTGCAGTGGAGCAGCCTCATGATGTTTCATGCTGTAAGAAAAAGTGGGGGACCCAATAAACCCTTGAAGGCTTGGGCAGAATATATAACAATGGGTAATGGTGCCAAACACAATATGAATGACCCTTTTTGAAAATTCCATGAGTAATTGCAATTGTTGATGAAATCCTAATTATATTGAAGCCTTCATCATTTCTGACATCAAGGGGGGAACTATTGAAAAGTTTATTTGTTCTGTAGGTCCATACAATTCGGTAATCCTTAACGGAGTAATCCCGACGGATTTACTTCGATGCTGACAACAATCTAGCAATCAGTTTGGGTGCTGCTCCTCCGACGTGCTGCTGTCCCTGCAGTGACAGACGCCAACTGCAGGGACAGCGGCACGTCGGAGGAGCAGCACCATCAACAATTGCAATCACTTATGGAATTTTCAAAAAGGGTAATTCAGCACTTAATCCCATTGTCTTGAAGATGGTCTGACGGATGTTCCCACCAACAAAACCGAAACGTCGACAACCACATCTACTTCCGCTGTTTTTCATTTGCCATAAGGAATTGTTTTCTGTGTTGACCAGTTTCATTTTCCTTTTACATATTGTGGTTGAAATAGATGTTCACATTGGTGATTATGAGGTGTTAGGAAAAATGAATCATTTGTAAACCTCATTAGCCTTGTGCTGTTGTAGTCTTTTGTACCCTTCTAATACATTTTGCTTTGTCATTAAGTTTGCATTCCTGAAAAATTTACAACCGTTTGAACAGCATTTTCAGTAGATTGACTCTGATGCAAATGAGCAAACTTAGTTCTTGATTGATCAGCTACACGCTACTAGACGGAGCTTGTGATTAACATATTGTATATGGAGTGTCTAACTAAGTGTACTTAAACAAGGGGGCGTGGCCAAGCCACAGACCAAGATGGCCGCGCGGCATTGAAGCTCCGTCTGGTAGCCCAGCATATATCCGACTGTTTCCACAACCACGGCTCGCCCAACGCCGCAACGCCAGGCACTTGATCCCCACTCGACAGTGCAGCGACGTTGCCATTTCTAAACACACAAACCGTCTACAACCAGCGAAAAAAGGCTCGGGTGGCTGGGAGAGGAGGAGCCAACTGCGGCGCGGCCGGCTGGCTCACTTGCGCTGCCTACTTCAAGAACTCGCCTGAGGCCCATGGCGCCGACCGCTGAAGAGCTCTGAGCTTTCCACTGAACTGCGGTGATTGCACCGCCGTCCCCCCCACCTCCAGACCACTATGGCCATCGCGGTGCCCCCCACCCTTCCAATACCTGCAGGGGCTGTGCACTTAGACGATGCTCCCGTAGGCCTCCGGGGAGACAGGGTTCCCGGGTGTGCCAGGGAGGCAGCCGTCCGGCTGCGCAAGGAGGCCGAGTGGGGCAGAGTCATCGGGGACCCCCGGGCCACCTCCTGATCACATAGTGAACCGCCGGGGTCGGGGTGCAACGGCGGCCGCAGGCAGCCCTCGACCTCGGGACTGAACTGTGGCTGAGTTGGGGCACTGGTTCCTCTGCGCCGCGCTGCTGAGGAGCGGACCGGCAGGATCCCCCTGACCCAAGAGCTCACCGGAACATCAAAATCCCCCATCAGGCTGCCCACAAAAGCCTCCTCTGGCCTACTACATCTGGGGCCTGCCAAGCCGAAACTACGCATCAGCCCTGGTCCCCTCCAGTGCAGGAGAACTCCCCCCCCCCCCCGCCTCTGTGCCTGGCCGCTCGGCGCCCATGTCCTCTCCAGCAACCTTCCTAGGCAACATCTCCATTTTGTGGACAACTCGGTGCTCGAGGTCCGGCACCCCTCGCCTCGCCTGAAGCCACCAGTGGTGAGACTATGCGCTTACACCAGGGGAACGGAGCGTGCCCACGCCCTTCTCTGAACCTTCTGCTGCAGCCTGTGGCGACCGATTCAACTGGCAAGGGGCACCCAGATATGTGCAGGAAAGACCCTAAACAGAGAGTGCTCTCGTTCCCAGTAGCCATAGAAGGGGTACAAAACCGAAGCACCACCATGGCTGAGGGTGGCCATGTTTCGACAGCTGCACCGGAGACGGCCTCCTCAACTCCTGATTTACTCGTGGAGCTCAGGGCTGGGTTCAAATCGCTCGCCAACAGGTTTGATGCGATGGAAAAACGCCTGGACGCATTTGGGGTCAAATTAGATGTTCATGACAGAGGCTTGGACACTGCGGAAGGATGGATTTCAGACCTGGAAGATGGGGCCGCTCAATCAACGAAAAAGGTGGAATGCATGGAAAAAATTCGAAAAGACATTGCAATCAAAAACGAAGATTTAGAGGCACGCGGCCACCGCAACAATCTCCGCATAACGGGGGTCCTGTAATCGACCAACACGGGCAGAATGGACACCTTTGTGGACTCAATGTTGATAGACATTTTTGGAAAGGAGGAGTTCACCCCTGGGTTTGTAGTGGAAAGAGCACATCGATCCTTGGGCCCTCGCCCCTACCCCGGTTGCCCTCCACGGCCTATCATAGCGCGAATCATTAACTTCTGGGACAGGGACACTGCGCTAAGGCTGACCAGAGAATGTGGTGGGCTTACATGGCAGGGATCCAGCGTGTCGCTATACCCAAACTCCACCTTAATGGTCCAGGAGGCCCGCCGCAAGTTTACTGGTGTTAAGGCAATGCTGCGCAATTTGGGCCTCCGGTACGGAATATTGTACCATGCACGACTACGGGTCGACGTCAACAGGTGATCCTACATCTTTGACACTCCAAGTGACGCTCAATCTTTTTGCAAATCATATAAGAGCTCCCACACCCAGTGAGGCGAGGATCGTGCTACCGCTTCTCCGCCCCACAGCGGCTCTGTTGCCAGTGTTGAGCTCTTTTCCAATGATTGACAATTGTGTCTGTTCTGCAATGGTCATGGTCTTTTTACTTTTGGTAAACAGGGGTATTTGGCTTCAATTATGCTATGATAATAATTGAGACAGTATGAGAATTGTTGCATTACATCTTTCTGTATATGCTGGGCACCGCTGGAGCGTTGCCACCACCCTAGGTGCGTAGCACATTGTTGTACTTTGGGATTAAAATGCATCAGATTACTGCTTTGCATTTCCAAATAGGGTGTTTACAGGATGCATTAGACTCTTGGTTATTTGGTTGTTCGTCTTGCGAAATGGGTCGCGAGTTTGGGAGGGGTGTGGGGGGAAGGGAAGGACTTTGATTTGTTAGATGTTCTTTCAATACCAGGTCCGCGCATGACACTCGACCAACACTCGCTAAATTCCACAGTTACATTACGCTACCACATGGCACAAATGACCACGGGTCCTGATCTAATTGACCATACGAATCTCGTGTTAATTTCCTGGAACAAAAGGGGTCTTAATAACCCCAAAAAGCACAAACACATGTTGCATTACATCCAGCGACATAACATCGACATAGCCTTTTTGCAGGAGACTCATTTGCCCAGGTCCGACACCACACGCTTTGCGGTAGGCTAGGGTGCACACCGCTACTTCTCCAATTACAGCACCTATGCTCGGGGAACTGCGATTCTAATCCACAAACGACTCCCATTCTCCTTGACAAGCTCCTACATTGATCAAGAGGGGCAGTATACCATAGTAGTGGGCAGACTGATGGGCCACATCGTCACCCTGATGTGTGTTTACGCCCCGAACGTTGACAGCCCTGACTTTTTTCATGAGCTAGACACCAAACTCACACGCATGGGATCTGGCAGTTTGCTGTTGGGTGGAGATTTCAATCTGCTTCTGGACTAAGGCATTGACGGCTCCTCTGGTGCGGCAGATTCCAAGCCCCGGGCTCGAGAGGTATTGTTAGACACATGTGACACATTCCAGCTCTCTGATGCTTGGAGAATCCGCAACCCGACGAACCCGGGATACACGCATTACTCAGCCCAACACAACACCTGGACCAGACTTGATTTCTGGCTGCTCTCCCCTAATCTCATCACATGGCACACTACAACTGTGATTCTCCCTAGGCCCTTCTCCGATCACGCCCCTGTTTTGCTAAAGCTCCGCATTCCCAGGTCTGAGGGGCAGGAACATCGGTGGAGATTCCCAAGCAGGGCACTCAATGATAATCTATTTGACACAGCAATTAGAGAAGCCATTGAGGACTAACTTGAACTCAACACGTGGTCAGTAGACACATGGGCACCGCTCTGGGAAGCCTTCAAGACATATATCAGGGGCATAGCCATCGCCAAACACGCTGGGGTCCTGAAAGACCTGAGGAAAATCCTAGCCAACATTGAGCAGTAGATGTCTCTATGCAGGGCTCCTCTGACACCACAGAAGAAGAGTGGCGCCGTCTCGCGCTACTGTTAAAATTTCGGGAAGCTGCCGAAAGAGAAACGCACTTCCTCAGCAAGTATGCGGTGGCACGCAGATACTGCGAGAGTGAGAGGCCGGGGCGCACTTTAGCACAACTGCTTAGACCCCCGCATTCCACATCGCACATCACTGAGCTCCGATCTGAATTTGTGGCTACTTCCACAGACACATTAGATATCCGGGACTCATTCCTGGCGTAGTATGAACGATTGTACACCTCTACACTAGAGCGCACCTCGGCGGAGCGAGATGAGTATTTTGCTGAGATCACGTTGGTATACATGGATAAATACATGCAGACTTCCTTGCAGAGCCATTTTCAAAAGACCAAATAATTGACGCAATAGATGCGATGGATTTACAGGAGACTTTTATAAACGCTATAAAGACATCTTGGCTCCAAAGCTCATAGAAGTCTACCACAAATCTTTAGAACGGAACCAGTTACCTCCTATAAGCAGTGATTGTCCTATTACCAAAACCCGGCAAAGACCCCTAGCAATGCGGGTCTTACAGATCAATATCACTATTAAATTTGGATTACAAAATCTTAGCAAAAACTATCGCGGTGCATCTCGCCTTCTGTTGGACAAAATAATTACCCCCGCCCAGTCAGGGTTTGTGCCCCACAGGTCTACTTCCCTAAACCTGCACACTCTTTTCACAGTCCTGCACAGAATCAGCCCTGATATACCAGCCGTGGCAGTCATGCTGGACACGGAGAAAGCATTTGATTCCCTAGAGTGGCCGTTTATATGGACAGTAATGCGTAGACTGGGCATGTCCTTTGGGTTCATCATGCTCACAGCGCTGCAGTACTCGGCCTCTACCGCCAGACTATGTTTAAATGGCATGCTTTCTTGCTCCTTCACGTTATCCCGAGGTACCTGACAGGGCTGCCCCCTGTCCCCTTTGCTTTTCATCCTTGCAATGGACCCACTCGTTCATCACTTTCAAGAGCGTCATCTACATAGAGTGATCCAATTTAATACAGGGCCACTATTGGTGTCCTTATATGCGGATGATATTATTTTATATGTTCGGGCCCCCAAAACAATTTAGACCTTCTCATACGTGAAATCATTAGATTTGGTGGCTTCTCAGGCCTTGGGTTAAATTGGCACAAATCTGTGATATTCCCCCTCACAACTGGCACGATTAGATGGGAATGTGAATCCCCACTGACCTGGTGTTCGGACTCAGTCAAATACTTGGGGATCAATATACACTTAGACACATCCAAAATCCTATTATTGAACTATGGTACGGCAATCCACTCACTAGAAAAACAGGCGGACAGGTGGCTCAGACTTCCACTCTCGATTGCTGGGCATATCGCGCTGATTACAATTATTGTCTTTCCTAAATTCCTATACTTATTTAATAATATACCTATTCCACTTCCGAACCGATACTTCAAATCCATAAACACCCACCTTATTTGGCTGACTTAGGGGCGGCAAGGGCCCCAGGGTCCGCTGGGAGGTCATGACACTCCCCTATCACAGGGGTGGCTTGGGAGTTCCTAATTTTCAGCTATATTACTTGGTCGCTCAGTGCAGCTATGCTCACTCCTGGTTCCACCCCGACGCCAGGACCCCCATTTATGACCAGAGGCCGATTTAGTCCTGTCGGACACACTGAACACAATTTTACCCCTGGGCTACCCTCAAGACCCTCTAGATATTCAGACGGTCTCAACCACCTGCTGGGCCTGGCTAAAATTGATTAGGATGCTGGGATTGTGCTCCTGTACTCCCCGAGTCTGCCACTACCTAATCACCGCTGGATTCCCATTATCGGGGAGAAGATAGTTCAGCGCACCCTCTCTCAGTTTGCAATAAACACTATAGGGGACCTTTACATCGATGGCCACGTTTTTTCAGTCTCTGATGGAGATAAGTTCAATGAGGCATCATTTATGAATACATTTGTACTGACCCGACTTCGCACCACTTTACGAGCTAAGATTCCTGGCTTCCCCGTCGAACTAGGCCAGTTCACTTCCTTATCCACAGTCATAGATCGCACCACTGGGACCCATCTGATCTCAAAGTTATACAGGTCATGCAAAGTGATAGTCCCAGTCAACGACGCTACTGTGCGGGCTGCCTGGGAGACAGACTTAGGTCACCCAATCTCTGATGACCAATAGGAAGCGTGCTGCCAACAGACTAAGGAGGTCTCCCTGAATAGCCGCCACAAACTCATCCACTTTGAGTTCCTCGTAGAATTTATATCACACCTGAGAAGACACATAAAATAGACCCAGACAGACCCCACTGTTGCCTAAAATGTAAATCCCCCCATGCAGACTTTGCGCACCTTACTTGGACCTGCAGCAAAATCAGCATGTATTGGACCGACATACATCACACACAAGGGGAAATGTTATGCCTAGATCTGGCACCCACTCCGGAAGTGGCCTTATTAGGGTACGTGAAAAACATTCCAAAGGCAGTCAGGAAATTTCCAGCCCTGAGTTTACTACTGGCCAAAAGGGAAATAACGCTCAAGTGGGGACGCAAGGCTGCGCCGACGCGCAGTGACTCCACTTTGCCCAGTGTATCTCGCCCACAAGACATTTGGGGCCCTCTCAAACAATACACTACGATGGCCCACTTACAACCTGCCATTCGGCTGGATGACAGGCTGGTTCCTGCGGGCATAGGTTGATCTGCTGACACCTGCACGAAACATACGAAATAGGGATATGTCAAGTATGTATAAGAAAGGTTCCTGTATTGCGAACTGACTACATCACAGGTGAAGGCACTGCACTCTGTGGTTTACGAGAATGTATAATATGTAATTGCTGATCTGTGAAAACTGTCTATCTTTCAATTAGTGGAGATAAATGTCATGCTTTGAACGAACTGCATAACAAATTTGCACTGCCATATCTGACATTGAATTGGAGCTGGTATACTGTATTATTGTTGCATCGTGAAAACGGTAAATAAAGTTTTTTGTTTTTTTAAAGTGTACTTAAACAAAATCCCTTGCAGTCACCATTACCCATTGTCATGATGTTTCATATCAATGGATTCGAAGTGCCAAACCATTGGTAAAGAGTTTTTTGGCATAACTCACATAGAATGCCACTTATAGAATATGGACATTTGTATGCTCTAAGAGTCTCAGTGACCGTGGTATCTGACTCCAGTGGACACCAGGGGCAACAGATCTGTGCATTCCACAATCAACAGCCATAAAATATGGGCATCCCACGGGAACAGCAGACCTCTGCCATTTGGGGGCTGAACTGGATAGATTGAAGATAGAGATTGTGACACTTTGGTGCCGATTACGATCCGGTAAAAAAATTCCCCGTACGACTGGTATCCGGTCTTTTTACCGTACGAATCGTACAAGTGCCGTACAAACTGGCAATTACGATTCGCATGGGAAAAAGTCCATACGAATCGCATTGGGAATTATTCCCCACACGTCCTCGGGTCGGAAAATGTGTCCGACACGTCCACGGACGATTTACCGTACAAATGTGAAAAGTGAAGTCCGACCGCGGAATTACGATCCATCCCGTGCGTCCGATGTTACAACCGTATGGAAAATACACCGTCTGCACCGAACTCCCATAGCAACCATGGAGACATGTGCCCGCATACGCGCCCAACACTCCCCCCAGCCCTCATATGTACGAGTCGAATCCCCCCCTCCGGGCCCCCGTATGTACGCGCTGACCCCCCCCAGCCCCCGTACGTTCGAGTCGTACCCCCCGTGTATGTACACCCGTGTACGTGTCGTACCCCCATGTATGTACACCCGTGTACGTGTCGAACCCCCGTGTATGTACACCCGTGTACGTGTCGTACCCCCCCTGTATGTACACCCGTGTACATGTCGAACCCCCCCGTGTATGTACACCCGTGTACGTTTGAGTCGTACCCCCACCCGTGTATGTACGGTGCGTACCCCCAGCGCACAGAGTTTAGAACCTCCCCGTGCAGTTTGGGGGCCCTGAGCAGGACACGACGCTCCCCGCTTGGACAGGAGGCTGACTATGGCGCAGTGGCACCCTGCAGCCAAGAGAGTTCGTGGAGCGCGGTGTGCTACCAGGGTGCGCCACTTGAGAGGTGTAGCGGAGGGTAAACAGACATAATATCGAATTCAAAATATCGACAGAACAGAATATCGAGTTGTTCCTATAGAATGGACAGAATATCGAATTGCCAAAATATAGTGGTGAAGAATATCGAAAATCAGGTAAGAAATAAAATATCGATTTAAATAATATAGAAGTAAGTAATATCGACAGTCATAATATAGTTGTTAAAAATATCGATTTTTTTAAAGTGTTTTAAGTGTTAGTATATGTGTTAAAAGTATGTATAAATTTTGGAATGTATGTTTGAATATTTTAAAGTAATGAATTTTATGTTATTTAATTTTTGTGAAATTTAATTCCGTAGCGGGTTGTGGGTTTATAGGGGATTAGGGTGGGAAGTAATTTAATTATAGTACATTAAATATTAATTTTTAGGAATTATTAATTATTTTTAATTTAATTTTGCATTTTACTTCTGTAGCGGGTTGTGGGTTTATAGGGGAATAGGGTGGGAAGTAATTTAATTGTTATTAGGTAATTATTAATTGGTATTGAAAATTAATTGGTGGTTGATTAATTATTAATTGGTAAATAATTTGTATTAATTGGTAATTAATTAGTATTAATTGTTAAATTGATAATTATGTTAATTGTATTAATTTATTATTTGTAGCGGGTTGTGGGTTTATAGGGGAATATGGTGGGAATTAATGTAATTGTAAATAATTAATTATTGAAATAAATTATGTATATTGCTAATTAATTTATTCTTAATTAATTATTAATTGGTATTAATTTTATTTATTTATTTTTGGAATTGAAAATGAATTGGTTGTTAATTAATTATTAATAGGTTATTAATAAAAAAACATTGGTTTTTATAATAAATTAATTATTAAATATTGTGTGATTGGTAATTAATTTTAATATTTTTATTTGGTATTAATAATTTATTTATTTTTAATAAAATATTAAATTATTATTTTCCCTACTATTGCACTCACTGGAGTGGGAATAGTAATTTTTACCCCTACGCTATCCAACGCTTTCCCTACTATTGCACTCACTGGAGTGGGAATAATAATTTTTACCCCTACGGTATCCAACGCTTACCCTAGAGTTGCACTCACTGGAGTGGGAATAGTAAATTTTACCCACCCGCTATCCAACGCTTTCCCTACTGTTGCACTCTCTGGAGTGGGAATAGTAATTTTTACCCACCCGCTATCCAACGCTTTCCCTACTGTTGCACTCTTTGGAGTGGGAATAGTAATTTTTACCCCTACGCTATCCAACGCTTTCCCTACTGTTGCACTCTCTGGAGTGGGAATAGTAATTTTCACCCCTACTCTATCCAACGCTTACCCTACAGTTGCACTCACTGGAGTGGGAGTAGTAATTTTTACCCCTACGCTATCCAACGCTTTCCCTACTGTTGCACTCTTTGGAGTGGGAATAGTAATTTTTACCCCTACGCTATCCAACGCTTTCCCTACTGTTGCACTCTTTGGAGTGGGAATAGTAATTTTTACCCCTACGCCATCTGACGTTTTCCCTACTGTTGCACTCTTTGGAGTGGGAATAGTAATTTTTACCCCTACGCTATCCAATGCTTTCCCTACTGTTGAACTCACTGGAGTGGGAATAGTAAATTTTACCCTCCCGCTATCCAACGCTTTCCCTACTGTTGCACTCTCTGGAGTGTGAATATTAATTTTTACCCCTACGCTATCCAATGCTTTCCCTATTATTACACTGTCTGGAGTGGGAATACTAATTTTTACCCTCCCGCTATCCAACGCTTTCCCTACTGTTGCACTCTCTGGAGTGGGAATAGTAATTTTTACCCTCCCGCTATCCTACGCAAAAAATATTGCATTTTTTTAATAAATATTACGTTAATATATATGTATCCCTTTTGTTTTTACTTACATTAATTATTTATTAATTTTAAAGTAATTTAAGTATTTTTAAGTATGTTTTAGTTAATTATATGTTTTATTTCATTAATTTTACATTAATTTTAAGACATTTAAAATAATTCAATATTGTGACTAACTATATTTTTTACAACGATATTTTGGATTCTATATTTTTGTACTTACCTGTTTGGAGATAGGGCTTCGATATTTTGGCATTCTATATTTTTCCTTCGATATTTTGGCAATTCGATATTCTTCTTCTCGATATTTCGTCAGTGATCCGTAGCGGAGACTGTGAACTGTTGGTCTGGATGACCTGGCCCTCACTCATAACTAATGCAAGGTGAAAAGGCGTTTGGGTAAAGCTCTGTTGGAGGGCAGCGGTCAAGTGGTGGCGCTGGACTATAGACCAGTTGATGGAATTCCCTGGTTGGCGCTGGGATTACGTTACAGACCTGACTGGCGTTGCGGTCCTGCTGTGTGGCTATTGAGAGCCCCTGCGAGGCTTGATGCAACTGTTTACAGGCCCTGCACACCAAAGGAGTTCCTCTGGTTAGTGCGAGAGGGGTTCCGTCGCCGAACTCTGTGCTGTGGTGGGTCTACACCCGCTGCTTGGCATCAACAGGTGCTGAAGAGCTCAGGTTATCGAATCCATCGTGAGACGCCTAACCCGGCTAGTGGGTTTTGGACCTACATGGACCCGGTGACATTCCTTTACTCCTAGCAGCAGACCGCACGATGGGGAGAGTGTCCAAACAAAAGGGGTTTGAGGTCCTGCGGGTGGACGAACTGGAATAACACACGGACGATGATGAGGGTACATCTGGGAGGAGGGCAGAGAGGACGCCCGGAGACCCTACCCTGGCCGACATCATGCACGCCATTACCTCCTCGAGAGAAGCGCTGGGGACGAAGATTGATGCCATAGGGACGGATCTCACCCTGCTAAAGGACGACCACCACAAACTTAAGGAACGAGTGACTACCAATGAGAACACCATGAAGGACATTCCGGAAACGGTCTCTAACCTACAGCATGCCCTGAAAATGGTGGAAACCAGGATCAAAATGTTAGAAGTGAGGGCAGAGGACAGTGTGCGGCGCCAACGAAGAAATAATCTGCGCATAGTGGGAGTTATGAAACGCGAAGAAGGGGCTGATGCTGTCCTGTTCTTAGAGTCTTGGTTGACGGCGGAGGTAGCCCCGAAGGGTCTCTTCCCCTTTTATGCCCTAGACCGTACTCACAGAGTCCTGGCTCAGCCACCTAAACCTGGTGCCCCACCCCGCCCGCTGGTGGTGAGGTTGCTTCATTACCGTGACTGAGACTTCCTCCTACAGCGAGCCAGAGAGAAACAGGCCCTACAGATCGGAAACAGTAAGGTGATGATTTTTCCGGATTACACTAGGGAAGTGCAGCGTCAGAGAACTTCCTTTCTGGCTGTTAAGTGAAAACTGCGCCAGTTACAGCTCCCCTATGCCATGTTGTTCCCGGCCCACCTCCTGGTGACTGCGGATGTGGGGACGCATTTCTTTCTTACCCCTCATGAAGCTTGGGACTGGATAAAGACTCGACGCAACACTGGACCCTGCACTCCGCCTCTGGGCTCGCCCCGGCAGAAGTTGACCACTCCTTCACCTCCTCGGAGGGTTCCTTCACCTGCCGGGCGGCGACAAGAACGTGATAGGGCGGTACGAGCAATGCCGGAGATTAGTCATGGTGGTGTGAGCCCGTCCAGTAATACCACAGAACTTGACCTGGACAGATCCGATGGTTCGAGGTCAAGCAGTGTTCACGAGGCCTCCGATACTGAACTCCCAGATCTTACACCACAAACAGCAGACGGCGTAATTTGATGATCACACGACAGGTCGTATGCGAAGGGGATTGTCTGTTGATGGGTGATGGCCCTTGCTACCGGATGCACAGTTTGAGAATTCTCAGGGGACACATCCGAACCAATGGGGCCCACTGTTTGTTCTATGAATGTGGGGGGGGGGCTGGGGGATCTGGGTCCAATGGGGTCGGGTCACGTTTTGCCACTTCCATGATTCACTGTTTGAGTGCCTTCGTTTGGGTGGGGATTTGTTTGTGTATACCTGTCCTGGGGAAAGGGAGTTGGGGTGTTTTTCTTGTTGAGGGGAATTGGTTTGGGGCCAGGCATGTCGCTAAGGGGGAATTACACCGTGAAAGTCTGTGGATTGTGCTTTGGGTCCCACCGTAGGTATCAAATGTATATCTTGGAATGTTAGGGGGATGCACACCATGGTCCGACATCATAACATTCATGCTTATCTGGTCAGAAGAGGGGTGCAAATCGCGTTATTACAGGAAACCCACTTAACGCAAAAGGAAGGGGCGGCACTACAGCGCCGATGGAGAGGACAGGTGTTCCATACTACGTATTCAGCCTTTGCCAGAGGGACCATGATCTGGGTACGGGCGGGAGTCCCCTTTCAATGTGTCAGACAAATTATAGACCCAGAGGGCAGGTTTGTGGTGCTATTTGGGAGGCTGGATGGACGAGATATACCATAGGAAGTATATACGCCCCTAAAGTGAATCAACCTGCATTCTTGGCCCAGCTTTCACAGATGCTAGCGCAGATACAGACTGGATCGGTACTCTTGGGGGGGGGACTTCAATACTTCAATAGTATTGTTGATGTCAATCTGGACCGTTCCCACCCGACGCTCCCTGACGCTCCCATACACAGGGTTGCAGAGGCTCAACGTGACTGGCAGCGCCACTGGGGGTTGACGGACACATGGAGAGCCCACCACCCAGGGAGAGGGACTACTCTTATTTTTCGGCTCTACACGAGCTGCATGTTTGCTTAGACTCAATCCTCTGCTCTCCGGATGTACATGTAGGGATCACTCTGAGTGAATACTTAGCTAGGACAGTATCTGATCACAATCCCCTGCTGGTGACCTTGGACTAGGTGTGGACTAGGCCTACGATTCCTAGCTGGCGACTACGACAGGAGTTGTTAGAGGATCAGGTGTTTCAAACCACGATAGGCACTGCTATAGAGGATTATTTCCTGACTAATACTAACACAGCTACCAGCCCCCTCATTAAATGGGATGCTTTCAAAGTTGTCATTAGAGGTCGATGTATTGGTGAGGCAGTGGGAGTACGGAGGGTCCTCCTGGGTGACGTGAAGAAAGCAGAACAACAGCTCCGAGATGCAGAAAGGGATAGGCCGGAGAGAGTGGACAGACAGGCAGATCTCCTTGAGGCCAGAGAAACTCTGGCGGAACAAGTGGAAAGGTTGAGATGCTTTGACTACAGGGCTTTCACAGCTCGGGCCCATGCTGAGAGAGACAAGTCTGGAGCGTTGCTGGCTTGGCTGGCCAATCTGGCACGTAGAGGGATGACGATCCTGGAATTAAGGGGGAGGGATGGCGTGAGCCATTATGGGCAACAGGATATCAATGCTCAGTTTTTGGAAACCTATACTGCCCTGTATCAGAGTCAGCTAAACCCAACGGTTTTAGAAGGGGAGGGATTTTTAGACGATATAGAACTTCCTCGAATTGATGTAGATGTGGCGGAGGCCCTAGGACGAGATGTTGAACGTGGCAAGGTCAGGGGGGCCATAAAACACATGGCCAGAAACAAAACTCCTGGTACGGACGGACTCCCGGTTGAGTTCTACTCCACATATGTAGACATTTTGGCTCCCCGACTGCTGGCCCTCTATAATAGATCGAAGTGCGATGGGTGTTTGCCCGTATCAACGAGAGAAGCAGTAATTATCCCGCTCCTAAAACCTGGTAAATCAGCTTGGAATAGCACTGCATATCGGCCCCTCGCCATGCTCAACCTAGATTATAAGATATTAAGGCGCGTGTTGATAAGCCGCCTGATGATCCATATGACGACACTTGTGCACGTGGACCAGGTGGGTTTCATTCCGTCCCAGAACACAGCCATGAATATACGACGACTGCTTCGGCTGCTGGACGCGTCCACCTACGACAAAGATGAGGCGTGCATTTTATCGACTGACATGGAGAAAGCTTTTGACAGCCTCAAGTGACCATATCTTTTTGGAGTCCTGAGGGCATTTGGGTTAGGGACGGAGTTTGTAGCCTGGACAGCAATACTGTATAAGAACTCCACTGCCAGGGTTCGCACGGGAGGATTGATCTCGGAGGCCTGTGCACTGGGTAGGGGAATGAGACAGTGATGCCCGCTGTCTCCCCTCTTGTTCGCACTAGCAGTGGAACCCCTGGCTGTACATCCATGATCGGGCGGTATTATCAGGGGTTAGACATGCTGGGCCAACCCCAATTTATAGCACTATATGCAGATGATCTCCTGATGTTCCTCACCAATTCTGCGGACGCCCTGCGGGGAGCCAAAGATCTACTAAATAGACTGGGAAGAGTTGCAGGTCTCAAGGTCAATTGGAACAAGACGTGCCTTTTCCTTGCTTTGAGTAGAAGGGGTGGCCCACCGGACACACTAGATGTGGTATGGGAAAACAGAGGCCTGACTTATCTGGGTGTTCGAATATATCACAACGCCGCCGATTTGTTAGAAGGTAATGTCAGACGAGCGATACGAGCCACCGAGAGTAACTTTAAATTTTGGGGCACCCTCCCGCTATCAGTGGCAAGGTGGGTGGCACTATTAAAGATGGTCCCACTGCCTCGATTTCTCTATTATTTTGGCTCATTACCACTCTGGATCCAGCGCAAAATTTTTACCCAACTTAACACCATGATCACGGAATTTTTATGGGGCTCTGGGTGATGTAGGGTAGCGCTCACCACCATGATGAGACCCAGGAGGGAAGGGGGCCTATGCAGTGCTGGATTTTGGGGCCTATTATCATGCGGCCCAAATACAGTGGTTCACGAAGTGGTTGGCAGGGCAGCTTCGCAATGTGGAGGTCCATAGGAGCACAGATCCGGGTTTGAGACTTGTGTCCCGCATGCCGGTGCGGCTCCCTTTGAGTGAAAGAGAAGCCCCAGGGGACTTATCGACGATGCGCCACTGCTGGAACCGGGCTGGAAGATGAGCGCGGCAGGGACCCCCATATGCGCCTGAGATTCTGCTGTTGGTCTGTGAGGTCCTGCCTCATGGCGGGGATTGGCAAGGACTGCGGGCTTGGGAGGAGGTTGGGATCTCCAATATTGGAGACCTTTATGAGAACAATATCCTGCTCCCTTTTATGGATTTATTGGAGCGATACGAGCTTCCCAGGGGTGACTTCCTTTTACATGCTGCCCTGACAGCGGCCATCCGTAAACATTGGAGGGAGGGAATGGTAGAACCGACAACTTCTTTACCTTGTCAGTATGTAATAATGGCGGCCGGGACGATCAAGGCAGTCACTTGCCTCTATAGACGGCTTACTCAAGAGACACTGCGACCCTTAGAGGGCCTGCGTTTTAAATGGGAGACATACCTAGGTGTGCTCATTAGAAGCCATGGGAAGAACTGGTAGAAAGAGCCTGGAAAAGTTCTAGAAATGTGCGTTTCCACCTAATAAATTGTTTGGTCCTCCACAGAGCATACCTTACCGCGTTCAAGATTAATTAATATTTTGGGGCCCCATCAGCTTGTCTGAGGTGCAATTTAGAAAATGCTGAATTTCTACATATGTTCTAGGACTGCCCATTACTGGAGGGGTTCTGGAGGAATGTATCGACTAGATTAGGTGACATAACGGAATGCGACATAACACTGACGACGGGGTATTGTCTGCTACACTGGTTTCTTCACACCGCCCGGAATAAAATCACCAGCAAATTCATAGACTTGGGGTTGGTTTGGGCCAAAAGGGAAATCACTAGTCATTGGAAGGCGAAAAGCACCCCTAGCTTATTAAGGTGGCTGAGGGAGTTTATAAAATGGGCAGATTGTGAAGGGATCTTTCGACTGCAAATGGCCCAAAGGACTGGTAGCGAAAAAACACTGGACACGGCGAGAGCGTAGGTGGCATTAGTAGAGTTGCTCAAGCAACCAAGTGACAATAATGAAACACCCCCTGAGTGAGTAGAACCGGATGTGGAGATTGGAACGCTGCCCTACCAGTGCACGTAGTCTGGCAGTCCGAGAGCATATACTGGATAGGGGTAAACCCTTTTTAGGTCACTTTCCTAACGAAATTAATGTGTCTGATACCTTGTACTACTCAATATTACTTCCAACAGGGAATTGGATGACTGAGCGAGTGGGGTGGGAGTGGGTAGGAGTTGGGCGGGTGGGAGGGGAGGAGTGGGAGGTTTCTTTTATTTCTTTTTTATGATTCTTGCGAGTTCGCAATGGAACAGACTGTTAAGATGTCGCCTATCCACTAAAGGGATGTAGAGCCTGACTCGCTTGAGGACCCTGACCTGAACTCAAGGAACTGTTCACATTTTGCACAAAGATCGCATCTGGCGATTATTTGGGAACGGTGAATTTAAACTATTATATATAGATGTTAATAATTATTGTTGAAAGTATAATGTAAGCTCTTGACCCTCGTTATACTGCTCTTGATTGCTTTGATGCTACTGAATAAAATCTGTTGAAAAAAAAAAAAAGCATCTAGTGGTGGTGAGCGGATTCACCGGTTGTGGGATCATACATGGCCTGTTTCATCAGCCGTGCTGCATTTCTCCTGTGTAAAAAGAACTATTGATGGACAGAATGCAGAACAATGTCATACATTCACCCCAGTACAGAGATCTGGGCCTAAATCCATCGTTTTTTTGCTCACCATGCCATTCCAGTTTGGACCCAGCCGTATGCAAATCAGTCTTGACCCTGTGCCCAATGGGAACAGTCCAGCCCGAACTGCCAGGCCAGGTCCTCCCTCGACTGGAAACAAGCATCCTAGGACCGGTTTCGGGGTTTCACCCCTCTTCAGCCAGGATAGCTTGATTCCAGTGGCATGGAGAGCACAGGACTCAAGTCTGAGCATACCCGTCCCACTCGGGGTGACAAATGCAAAAAGATCTATTGATGGACAGAATGCAGAACAATGTCATACATTCACCAAGTACAGAGATCTGGGCCTAAATCCATCGGTTTTTTTTCTCACCATGCCATTCCAGTTTGGACCCAGCCATATGCAAATCAGTCTTGACCCTGTGCCCAATGGGAATAGTCCAGCCCGAACTGCCAGGCCAGGTCCTCCCTGGACTGGAAACAAGCATCCTAGGACCGGTTTCGGGGTTTCACCTCTCTTCAGCCAGGTTAACTTGATGCCAGTGGCATGGAGAGCACGGGACTCACGTCTGAGCATACCCGTCCCACTCGGGGTGACAAATGCAAAAAGGACTATTGATGGACAGAATGCAGAACAATGTCATACATTCACCCCAGTACAGAGATCTGGGCCTAAATCCATCGTTTTTTTGCTCACCATGCCATTCTAGTTTGGAACCAGCCATATGCAAATCAGTCTTGACTCTGTGCCCAATGGGTACAGTCCAGCCCGAACTGCCAGGCCAGGTCCTCCCTGGACTGGAAACAAGCATCCTAGGACCGGTTTTGGGGTTTCACCCCTCTTCAGCCAGGTAGCTTGATTCCAGTGGCATGGTGAGCAAAGAAACGATGGATTTAGGCCCAGATCTCTGTACTTGGATGAATGTATGACATTGTTCTGCATTCTGTCCATCAATAGCTCTTTTTGCATTTCTCCTGTGTGACACACCGACTGCATGCTCATTGCATGTGGTGTCTGATTCACAGGATGCAACCCTCAGAGGTGGGGGAATGCCTGGTGTAGTGCCTCATTCTACCTCGTGTGGCTCTGCTGAATTTACACCTATTTCTGTGTGACCGGACTGGTCTAGTGCAACCTGTATCATCCTGCCCCGGACATTGTGCCTCTTTTCCAGAGAGGTACGGAATTGCAACTCTTCACTGTGTGTGACTGGAATTACCTGGTGCAACCCAATTCAATGTGAACCAGTCATTGTGCTGCTTGACCAGGGAGGTGCGGAATTTGCAACTCATCGTGTTTGAAATCTGAAGTGCCTGGTGCGACTCATCCATATGGGCACCAGCTGTGGTGCCCGGATTGCCGGGGCACAACCCGGATCATCGTGTACAAATCGGAGTGTCTCATCATATCGAGAGGCTCCCCTGTGTTACCCCCCATTCATCAGTTGTTCCCTTGTTGACCCTCATCGGGTCGGACCAACGGTCCTCTCCACACCTGGCCCCTTCCGAAGACATCGTGGTACCAGGTAGGAGCAAAAGAGTTTGACTGGGTTGATTAAGTACTTCCGAGACAGTTTGGAAGTGGGGAAAGAGACTGTGTGACAGCTTTATGTTTTAAGACCTGCAGAGGAACTTCCGGAGTGGCTGCTAATCTCTCCCTTGTTTAAGTCTACCTCCTAAGTAAAACTGTTATAAATTCCCACCTGCTTCCTGACGATCCAGACTGTGTGTGACTTAGACCGCATGCGGACCAGTTTCTAGGAGGCAGGGCTGGTTATCTTCCATCCAGGGATATTCAGTAGGGGTGAAGTTGAGGGTGGAAGGAGGCTTGGGCCACAGAGTCTGCAGAGGGTGCACCATATACCTGCTGGGTTCCAGTGGCACTGCATTAGGGTGCTGAGTGCGTATGTGTATGTAAGTGCGTACCGTCCAGGCTGACTGATACCTGTCGCATCGCATAGTAATGCGGAGGGAGTGTGTGTGAGTGGGAGTGATCCTGTGCAGACCACCTGTGATTCACAACACTGGCCGGCGGTGCTGCCTTATACATTGATTGGTGCCAAACTACAATACCTTGTGACATTGAGTTTGTCCTTCGTGGCTTTGGCACATGGTGCTGCTAAAAAGTGTTCTATGTTTAGTGTATGTACATAATTTTGATATTGTGCACCGCATAAGGGTGCTCTATCTCAATTGGGAGGGGGTGTTCGATTAGAAATTGTCCATAGTGAATGCATAACCATACGAGTAGGCCTAGTACTGCTAGTACCATTTCCGATTGTGTTTTATGACTAAATGTGTATGATGGTCATGTTAGAATGATTGCATATGTGTGTTGAATATGAATTTTTTTTCATTCATCGTGTGTGAAGTCTATTCTGTGAAGCTCAGTGATTTTATCGTGAGTGGCTGCTGTGCCTTTTGCTTTACACATTGCCTCTGTTGTGAGCCTGACTGTTCAGTTTCAAGCTACCCAAGGGTGAGCAGGGTTATACAGCGAGTGTAATCATCTGCCCTTGACCAAAGTGGTAGTTCTGCCTGGCTGAGGGCATCCCTTCAGCCAACCACCCACATGTCTTCTCTTCTCTTTTGCCTTGTCCATCTTTCCCTCTCTTCTCTCATGCTCTGTCTCATGTTTCCTGCCCCCCCACTCTCCTGCGCCCATTTAGCTGCTACCGTCCCCCTTTCTCTATCCTTTTCACTGCTTCCCCTCCTGCTTCTCAATTGTTCCTTTCTGTCCCATCCTTCTCATTCCCTTGTTCTCTCAGGCTCTTGCGCTCAATCTCCCCCACCCTCAAGTCATTCTCTTCTGTCTCTCTTTCCTCATGCTCTGCCAATACTATTGGGTTTTTAAATCTGTACTCATACTTGTGGATTGCTCACCGATTAACACATGCAGTGATTTGCTGTTGTTCAAGAAATATTTGTAAAATAGACCCCTTGCAAAAAAAAATAAAAGCCTCTTTGACGATTCCATGCCTTAGACCTATCGAGTAGCTCCAGGTTTTCCGGCCTCTAGGAGACCTACACTAGTGTTTATGCATTTATTTTTATGGTCTGGCTTGACAGCGAATCTGTCACTAGACAAGTATGTGAGCATCACCAGGAGAGGGGCTTTGGCTCCGCCCACATGTTGGGACCCAGGAGTGCATGTTTTGAATGGGCAAAACTAGTGTGGTTCCACAACAAAAGTATTTGCCCTCCACACAGCTGCAATCATTTTGTTTTATTTATCCAGCTGCCTGAGCTTGAACTTTCAGGGGCATACACATACCATTGCAATGCTATTAAAGTGTCTTAGATAACCAGATACTTTAAACCATTTTTCTCTGGCAGAAGGACAGACGGGAGGAGAGCAGCCATTAATTTACATGGATTTTTAGGACTGGTTTGACAATGCATTTATTTGCCAGCACTGTTGGCATTGCCAATACTTGTTTAAAGTGCCTAAAGTGCCACCATGCTGACTTACAACCCTTCAAAGCACATGAGGAACCTGCAGAGCACTATGCTATTCTCTGCCACGACATTGCGGCTGGGTGCTGGATAGCACTCCTTAAGTTACTCAAAGATCTTCTTTAACCCCTTCGCTGCGGTGCGAATTCCGCCGCAGCGCTGGGGGGGTTGGGGTGTTTGGGGCGCCGCTATGCTCATGACGGAACCACGCCGTCATGAGTCACGGGCGAGCTGTGCTCATGACGGAGTGGTTCCGTCATGACTCCACCCACTTGCGCTAATCGCCCGCACAGGCGGGGAATTAGCGCCACGTGGGAGGAGCGGCCGCCAACGGCCGCAGCATGACGGAACCACTCCGTCATGAGCACACGGCGCCCGTGGCTCATGACGGAGTGGTTCCGTCATGAGCGGGGAACGGGTTAAAAGCAATCACAAACAATAACTTTAGTCACAAAATTATATTTTGTAGGGCCGAAAGTTCCTGACACAGTATTGATGTGCTGACCTGCTCCTCATTTCAACATTCTGAAGGACCTGATATGAGTCCCATAGTAGGTGCTCTTTTTTTCTTTATTTTTTTGCTGCTGTTCCCCCAGAGCACTACACCATCCCAATATCCAGCCGAGGACAATGGTGGCAGCTGATAATCATGGGAAGGAGAATGTTTCACCTGCACTCTAAATTGAGCAGATTGCCTCCTAACTCTGCTTGGTGATTCCGGATAGTCCTTCAGGGCTGAGCCCATCATTCTTCCTGCGTTTGTGGATAGTATTCAGTGTCTTCATTGCCCGACGGGCTGGAGTGACAGGTCAGCATATGGGCCGTTCTTTTGGCTGTTTGTGGGCCTGTTTTATTGTCTGGTGGGCAGGTTTTACCGCTGATTTTGCTGCTACTGAAATTAACATTGCATTCGGCCCACGAAAATGCAGTCTCTCAAAATGTGCAATTTCCCTCCATGTTACTGACTCTAAAAGGGCGGCAGAGCTGGGGAAGAAGCTGATATCTGGCAAAATCCTCCCCGGAATCAACCACTGACTCTACCAGGGGTGCAGGTCTCCTGCAATTTATACTGTGCCCATGTGGTATAGCCCCAAACAGCGCGTGATGGAAATGCCACAACAAATGGAATCAACTTCCGGTCAGAGAGGGGCATTTTACACGGACGTCCTTCAGAGTAAGGTCGCTTTGTCCCCAATAGTGGCAGATAATGTTTTCAGGAGCGACTTTAAAGGCATCCTGCGTTTTAAGAGATCGCTTACCACTTCCAGCTCTCGCTCTGGCCCGGCGGCTCGCGCTCCACATCAATAGAAGGGTCTGGCACGGCGCAGACATACATCAAAACGACGTTAAAAACCTCTTAATTTACGGTCGGTCCATTAAAAAACACAATTTTGTTCCGTATGATAGATATTTTATCCCAATAATAAATCATTTTAAGAGCCGTTTCAATAATGTATAAGCCCTGGGCTACAGGGACCGTGCGTTAATAGTGCGTTTTGTCATCTATAAGTGCGAGCCGCAGTCCAAGAGTGTCTTGTAAACAGCGGATCCGGCTCCCAGCCTATAACTATGGGCCCCGCTCCGCTTTACTGTCACACGGAGAGGGCTATTCTTCCCCTATACAGTGGAGATGGAACCATTTTCGGAGTGGGGGTGTTGCCATCAATGTTACATCACAAAAGTCATAGGGATTTTGAGAATTCCATGCGTCACACAAAGAACACGGATAGCAAATGAGCCCTGCCAATGCAGCAGGAAAGTGAGAAGTATCTGGGATGTAGCCAGTGGTGCATTTTGACAGGCATGGCAGGCACAGGTAAGAGCTGTGAGGTGGGGTGGGGAGGAGGGGGTGTCAACAGACGACAAGATAGGTCAAATTAAATAAAAAAATAAAATAAAACCTTCGGCAATGCGGCGAGCGCAAGGTAAGTGTTTTTTTTGTTTTTTGTCTTTCATTTTACCTATCCCGTCGATTGTCGACTTCCCCTACCACCCCTACCACCCCATCCCTCTGCTTCACCTCTCTTACCTGTGCCGGCTGCGCCTGCATTTTGAAGCACACTCTTGCAATGCAGGTGTGGTAGCTCTAGCTCAGTGTCATTTACGGACAGCACATTTTCCTTTGGAATGGCAACACAATTTGCATTGGCAGACAGTTTTACTGATAATACTATATAGCGCAGAAACAATCCTATGTGGAAATTGGGTTGTAGCAAATATTTATTATTTGCACATCACCAAGTATCTTAATTTGTTTTCTTCCCATTAAAATCTTTGTTTCCATCACACTTCAGAATTGCATAACAATTTGCTTCATTTGTGATTTTATAACTTCTATGTTTTGAGATTTTGTACAGTTAATTTACTGGTATTTAAATGTTGTGTATTTGAAAAAGGTATCCTTTCTTTTTACACTCCTGTACTACTGTAAGATTGTCAGATAGTTTACTTTACAAAAGACTCTTACTTTGCAGTCGGAGAAAGAAAACATAAATCTACATGTCAAAAGCATAATGCAGCAATTTTTCAGAAGACATACCGTGACATTTGACCTTGTTCTTTAAACCCACACCAAATGGGACCAGATAAAACCAAAATGTAAACGCTTTATTGCACTGTCACCCTCTGAACGCCAGCTTGTTCATTTTCACACACCTCTACTTCCAGTGGCTAAGCCCTATGTCTATGTGCACCCCTCGCTCGGTTTAGGTGACTGGAGATGCTTAATATACATGTCTAAAAGTGGGAATCAGAGGCCATAAAAGGCATTTAGGAGAACAACAAAAGCGATAGGTAAAATGCTTGTATTAACCAAAGCCACTGACTCAGGGGCAAACTGCATGACACTTCAGACAGGTGTAAACCATATGCAAATCAGCTTTAGTCTGACTCCAGCAGGAGAAGTGCAGCTCGAACACTAGGAACCCTGCCCGGGTTCAGCATAGTTAGACATGTCAGTGAGGTACAGCTTGAGTCCTGTGGCACAGTGAGCAATGGACCTACATCTGGGATATCCATTACTTACTGCGTTGCACTGAAGGGAAAAAGGCGATGGAGGGAATGCCTGAATTTATCTCAACTACTACTCAGGGCTATATCCCCATTCACTATTTTTTGGCCAAGCATGTCACTTCAGACAGGAACAAGCCATTATCAAATTAGCTTTAGTCCTGCGCCAATAGGAAGGGGCCCAGTCCGATATGATAGGGGAGGCCTCCTAGAAAAGTGATACCTGACCTACATCTGTAACAGTGCCACTTAGTGGCTGTAGACAGGGCCGGCTTTAGCGCTAGTGGTGCCCAGTGCGACAATGCTTGTTGGTGCCCACAGTGACCACCTCCACTAGGGATTCCTTCATATCTATCCTTTGACAGTGCCCCTCAAGCCTCCATAGCCACTCTCTCTCATATGCATTTAATTCGTTCTATAGTGCCACTCCTATCAGTGTAAGGTGTCAGAACACTTTACATTACACAGAGACAATCAATCATAAGTGTGTACAATGTACATCAGTGCATAGGAAATGTTGCATAAGACATAGGACAAGAAGGTATAGAAGTCACAGGTCATCCATACTGGTAGGCAGGATAGTTTTATGCTTGGTCAGGAGAGTCAGAAACTTACAATTTAAAACCTAACACTATGGTTAGAGGGGTTCTCTTAATTAATAAGAATTGATTTCTACCCATATGAACCCATTTTACAAGATTAGGATAATGAAAAACTGGGGGGAAATCATAACGCTCCAGCCTATACCTTGCCGTTTGCATGCAGCTCTTTGATAACAGTTACTTGCTCACTGTTCTACATTAGGATTTTAACTCATAAAGAGCTACCAACAATATGGTCTCTCCTACAAAATAGTAACCACTGACCTATTTACATTCCATTTTGTGCACTTTGTGATATGCACATTCTTTGCAGCAGGCATATTACCCCTCTGGCTCCCTTAGGATGAGTAGAAACTTCCATTACACAAACCTCCGATCTCTCTCTCTCTCTACATGAAGTTCATTAATCACTGCAGTCATTTTGACATTTTTATTGTTGGCTGACAATTGCTGGAGGTCAGGCAAGCAGCAGCAGGTGCTTTTAAAACCATAAATATTGGCGCCCCCACCCAAAGTCAGCACCCGGCGCGGTGGCACCGGTCGCACCGCCCTAGAGCCGGCCCTGGCTGTAGACTGGACTTATCCACCACACACTTTGTAACATTCCCATTTCTGTTTCTTTTGTGTTAATCAACATGTCTGCTTCTGTACTTAGTGCCTTTTGAAAGTAAATTACCTACCTGTGTCTGTAACCTACCACCCCTGCAGAAGAAAGAGCAGGATTTCAGAGCCCATTTCTGAAAGACTTCTTTTGCCACACTATGAACTTCCTGTGGTGAGATTACTCATCCCATCTCTAAAATTCACGCCCCTATCCACCTAAGGGTCCAGGCCTGCTATATCCCATCTCAGACTGCACCTCTTAAATGTCCTGAGAGTGGGAAGTCGAATTGCTGTCCCATCTCTAAATGTACTGTTTCAGTCTCCTGTGAATGAAACTGGGAATAACTGTTCCGTCTCTAAATGAACAGGGGTTGAGCGGCGGCTCCTCTGCAAAGGCGGCGGAGCATCGCCCCACTGGCTCAGAGCCATGAGCTCAAAAATAAAACAATATTCTATTATCGTTTTATTTTTCAGCTGCTGACTGAGCCAGCGTGTGTAGGGCGGAGCAGGGCTGAGGTCACAGGGAGGAAAGGTTGGTGCACTTCTAAGTGCTCAGGCATGAACAGGTAGGTTTCTCCAACCCAGCCGTACTGCACAGCCGGACTGGAGAAACAGCACAGACTCCCTGTGCCTGAGCGGGTGTTAAACAAGCCCGCTCGGGCCACTCCCCGCGCTGCTCTCATGCTACATGAGAGCAGCACGGGGATTGCACTGGGAGTCTCTGATGCTGTTGCAGGGGCTGCCTGCCGAGATAAGGAAGCAGAGGAGCACCGAGGCGCGAGGCGGCAGAAGCAGCATCAGGTACGTTTCATTTCTTTATTATTAATAAATCCAAAAGCGCCCACCCTGGTGCACCCCCCCAGTGCTCCCCAACACTCCCCCCACCTCACCACTTGTCATATGTGTTGGCCGCCACTGCAGGCATTGCAATTACAAGTTGGGTGATTTTTACTGCATACAGTCAATACCAGGTGCATTAAGAACCTCACCGTTAGCAAAACTGCGGCAGGTCAAGGAAACTCGTAGGCCCAAGGTATCATAATGTAACTGGTGTAATAAAAGCATCTGAATTCTGAAAAACTTTAAATGAATGTATGAATGAATGAATGATGACATTTATAAAGCGCAAGCTTTCACTCCAATGGAGCATCTTGGCGCTGAGGGCAAGTGTCAGAAGAAAGTATTCTCTAATGTCACTGTGTTAGATGGATTAAATAAAAGAAAGGGCCATACTATCTGGAACTGTAATCAGGGCCTTAGACTTTCTATCCTGTGTAAGACAGGGAGAAATACTGCCATGTCCCTACTAAGTGCCCTTATTCAGTGGGGGAAGAGGGGGGAGACAGAGAGAGAAAGAGAAAGAGAGAGTAAGAAAGAAAGAGAGAGAGACAGAGTGTGTGTGTCTGTGTGTATGCATGTGTGTGTCGGCACGTGCATCCGTGCATGTGTTTGAGAGAGAAGGGGGGATAACCAGCCCCATCACTAAATGCACTCCTTTTAATTCCAGTCTTTGAGAAGGAAAGCTACCTTCCCCCATCACTCAGTTCACCTCTTCAGATTTCCAAGTGAGAAAATGGGTTATGATTAGCACATTTATAAAAGTCGTTCTTCACTTTCCTGTGTGGAAGAAAGGGATTGATGGGATTGAATGACACATCTCTGAGTGGTACTGTTCACTTTCCTCTATAAAACTTGCAATACCAGTCTCTTTCGTGTTTGTACGAAAAGGTGAGATGCCACCCATATCTCCCAGAGTCTTTTTTCTCTTTCCTGCATTTGAAATGGGAACATGCACACCCCATCTCTAAGTTTACCTTTTCGGTTTACTGAGGGCAAGGGGTGGAGGGGTGTACATGCACCCTCTTTAAGTGCTCCTCTTAATTTTTCTAAGTATGAGAAAGGGTGTTCCTGCCCCATTTCCAAGTGCCCCCTCACTTACATGTGTGTGAGAAGGGAATACGCCTCCCTCACTTAGTACAGTGTGCTGGGCCTTGCCTGCTCCCTATTTATAAATGCACCATCTTCTTCTCCAGCTAGGAAGCTGACTGGTTCAATTTTCTATGTTCCCACTCTAGGTTTCCTGTGTAAAGGAACGACTTGTCCTTTTTCAAGTTAAACTGAGCTCATGCAGAAAGGAACACTTTATTCTTCTGCAAGATTTGATTCGTGGCCCTGTCACAGCTCACCACACCGTCTGGGAAGGAAGGAAGCCTTTCTTTTGCAAAAAAAAGCACCCTTTCTTTATGTTACAACTACACTTGATACTCTTGGAAGCTGCTTCCCTAACCTGTGCTTCTGATGACCATCCAAACGCTTACACCCCCAGCTAGCTGCCTTATTGCAAATGAAACAAATGAAGGTGAAACTAAACCCTCCCATAGGACTGCATCTCTTCTCATCTTCCTCAACCATAATCAGAAGCTCCCTTCCCAATGGATCGGCAAGTAAAAGCCATGGGACTCTCGCCAATATGTTGTCATTACTGCAGAGTCACTCAGATTCATCCTAAACAAACATATCCCTGACTCCCAAGTCAAGACAATGTCTACCAACACTTAAAACCACTTAAAACTACTACAGACCATCAGGGGCTTCCCACCAAAATCGAACCTTAGACGCTGTGTACAAGCTCTGGGTATCGTGCGTGACATTTCGAAATGCCCTACTCGCTGTTGTGCACTCTTTCTCAGCCCATCGTGTCTCTCGCATCAGAAAGTTAGATCACTTCACGCCTGCCCTCCTGTCTCTTAATGTTTACCCCTTGAATCTTTTCTCATGTACTAAAAAGCCCATGATCGCATTTGATGCACACGAAGACCCCAAACGACTTGTCGCAGCAACTACAGATCGCGGGTGGTAGCAGGATGTTTAAAAGACAATCACTCCGTCATATCATATACATAAGCAACATTTCCCTATTCCATAAGGCCAACTACATTCAAATGACTACTATCAGAGAATGGTGATATCAATTACTTGTTTGAGATATGCTATATGGTTTGCAAGCTCCTACTTTCTTAGCCTCAATTAGCATTCCTACTCCCTTGGATTGAGTGGCTTTCTATGTCTCAAACAGCATTTGGAGTTCAAGACGGAATCTGGAAAATTCATACAAAAATGCTCAGGTTAATGTATAGACTTCAGTATGGTTAATGGATGGATCAGGCAAATCATTAAGTGATTTTGCCTGATTATTCAGTAAATTTTCTGGACTCAATAGAAAGCGCATCAGACACTGGGGTCCAGAGGTAACAATTTATGTGGGTCTCCGTGGAACCTTTCTTCAGAGGGAGTGCATAGGCCGCATTCCTTGCAGAGCGGCATTGTGAGGGGCAGCTCCCGCAGTGATTGAGATGAGAAATTGGTTATGACCTATAGGGTGAGTGGGGTTCTGGAGGATTATCTAATCGGAACTGTATGTTATAGAGTTTACCGGCAGAAAGGCTTCCTTGAAGGTGAGCTTGTAATTCGTGTTTCAACTGTGCCAGCCATTTCCCCCCCTACCTCATGGTTCTTCTCTTTGTTTGCAGGGGCGCATCTGGCATCACGACACCAACAATGTGTTGGAAGATGAGTTTTTTGTTGTTGCAGTTTTGCATAGGGTGAACTTGGCCCTGAGAGCATTAGAGCACTTTACAAGAAGACCGGATTACTTTACACATTTCTACACACTGGGAGATTAATTGATTTGCCCAGAATCCCATGAGGTTGAGGTTAGGGAAGGATACAAGCCTGGTTCTCCAGTTCTGAGTTCGGCAGCTCTATCCGCTAGACCACAACTCCTCCCCGTGAATGCGCATACCGGGCACGACACCTGAGCTACGCTCTAAACACTAATGCATCGGGAAATCCTACCCATGGTAAAGTCTTGGACAAGGAATCTGAGCTGTAAAGGAGGATGGAAAACAATTGACTACAGTGCTTATGGTGTCAGAGATCACTTTCCACAACCCACATTGAATAATGCCCATATTTAAAACATGCTCTGGAGCTGCCTTCTCACAAACTAATACTGCACCCGAAATGAAGCACTTCAAGATGGCGACCGTAGAAACACAGAAGAGAGAGAAGGAAAAGAGGTCATCAAGGTACAAGAGTGAGCCGTGAAATAACAAGATGCTGAGATGGCGGGTATCTGAAAACGAGGGTTCTTTAAACTGAGCATCCCTCGAGAAGCCATGAATTGTGCATACAATTGTAAGCAGAATTATTGATGTACAGATTCAGAAAGAGGAATACATTAATGGGGTCATCGAGTAAAGATTAAAAAAACAGTTGTCTTTGCCCAGTCCTGCATCTCTAACAATCAGCAACAATAGGCACTCTAGAACGTTCGTTTGATGATGTCAGATGGTGTTTTGAGGTTTATTGTGTCTTCATCCATCAGATAGCTCCTTTAAATATACAAGCATGTGGGGCAGTGATTGTATGGGCACAGTCAAGCACATAACGACAAGCAGCAGGCATTTTCTATTGAAGCCACATGTGCACGTTGAAGCCTCAGCAAAGTGACTCATCAGTGTCATCCAGCATGTAACCACTAATTCAAGAAATATTTATGAATTCTTCTACATAATTAGCATTTACGCTCGACAGAGTAGTATTTGGTCAAAAAAGATACAGATCTTATAGTCCTAGTAAGTTCTTGTACTACCACAAGATAAACGTGGGTCTGTCATTAACCACTGAAAACACAGCAAGAATATCTAACTTGGTGGTAAAAAACTAACACTAAATAATGAGAAACATTAGAAAAGCACAGTGGGCCTGATTTGGAGGAAAGCGTTAAAGTGACTTGTTAGAAATGGGGTTCGCTAGTTGGCAATGGTTTCCAACTTTGCTTCTAGTTAGGGTAAGGGAGTTATGCCCTTAGACAACCCCTGCTCACCCCCTTGGTAGCTTGGCACGAGTAGACAGGCTTATCTCAGAGGCAGTGTGTAAAACATTTGTGCTCACATATATTAAAACAGTGAAAACACTACAAATGGACACCACACTAGTTAGGTAAAATAGTAAATCTTTATCTAAACCAAACAAAACAAAAATCCACCATACATATATCAAGATATCACCAAAAATAGGTTATGCACAAAAATAAAGAGTGTAGCAACAAATAGCTCCAGCTAGGGCTATTATGATGATGTGACAGAGGAAAATCCCAAAGTACGGCGCCAACCTCAAGGTGCCCAGCGTCGGCTCTGGAGTCACACAAACCCCAAAGAACACTACCTTGGTAAACGATGAAAACAAAGACGTGCACGGCGTAAGGGAGGTGATGCTTTGTTGGCACCTGGCGGCAGCGGTTCCTTACGACCACAGGGGAGGTGAGGCATCGGTTCCTTACTGCGATGCAGGGGAGGTCACGTCGCGGTGACGTCGAGGCGTCGGTTCCTTACGTTGATGCTGGGTCGATGGATTCGGAAGGTCACCCACGTCAGGTATCGGCTCTGCGCTGATGAAGCACCGGCATCGGTGAGTTCGGCACTGCGGTGCAAGTCGGGGCAGTGGGTCATGCACTCTACGAGCGGTGTCCGCGGCTTCGTTACAGGTTGCAGCATTGCTTGTCGTCTCGGTGTTGCTATTTCCCTCTGTGGCAGCTGAAAAAGCAGTTCCAGGTGCAGGAGGACAGAGGAAAGGAAGTCTTTGTGTCCCTAAGACTTCAGAACAGGAGGCAAGCTCTATAGCAAGCCCTTGGAGATCTTCTTCAAGCAGGTTACACAGCACAGTTCAGTCTTTGTCATCTCCTTGGCAGAAACAGCCACTGAAGGCCAACGCCACACAGCACACAGCACAGGGGCAGTACTTCTCCATCTGCTTTCCAAGCTTTTCTTCTTGGTAGAGGTTCCTCTTGAGTCCAGAAGGAATCTAAAGTTCAGGGAGCTGGGCCCCAATATATATACTCAATTTCTCTTTCTTCTCTTGTGGCAGCAAGGCTCTGTGGTCAGTCCAAACCAGTTCTATCCTCTCTGGCCCAGCTTCCTGGTAGGAGGTGGTGACAGCATTGTGTAAGACAGACCAGGCCTATTCAGCAACAGGGAAATCTCCTTCCACTAATCTATATGCAGTCCAGATCTATCAGCCCAGCACTGACTAATTCAGGAAAAGCAGGACACACCTCAACGCCCCTGTGGCTGTCTGAGAGAATGCACATACCAATGCCCTGTCACTCCAAAGTCAGACGGTCAATCTACAAACCAACACCCAGGATGACTAAGCAAGAAAATACCCACTTTCTAAAAGTGGTATTTTCATACACACAAGATAAAAATCATCTTTACTAAAAGATGCATTTTTATATTCGGAGTTCAGCCATACTAAACTCCTTCTTCCTACCTGGTCCCAATCGGAAGTTATACTTATAAGACAGATAGCCTTTCTATAGGGAAAAAAAAATTACACAATATTTTACTATCACAACTTGTCACACACACCAGTACATGTCCTACCTTTCACATACACTGCACCCTGCCCACAGGGGTATCTTGGGCCTGCATTAGGGGTGTCTTACATGTAAGAAAAGGAAAGGTTAGGGTCTGGCAAGTGGGTACACTTGCCAGGTTGACATGGTAGTAAAAACTGTGCACAGATACTGCAGTGGCAGGTCTGGGACCCTTTTAAAAGTCTGCTTGCATGGGCGGCACAATCAGTGCTGCAGGCCCACTAGCAGCGTTTGACTTACAGGCCCTGGGCACACACAGTGCACTATACTAGGGGCTTAGTAGTAAGTCAAATAAGCCAATCATGAAAACACTAAACCATAAACACAATTTACATGGAGAACATATGTACTTTAGCACTAATCAGCAGTGATAAAGTGCCCAGTCATAAAACCAACAAAAACAGATCAGAAACTGGAAGCCAAAAAGCAAAATGTCGAGGGATAAACACGCTGAAAAAGCCAGGTCTAACATGACTAATGTCAAATACAAAAGTCCTGCCTGCTCTCCTCTGCATTCTCTCACTCTACTTCATGGGACTGGAAGACAACCTTCCCTGTGGCAGAGCTGTTGTCTGTGCCGCAATCACGCTTTCAAGTGATCACTGATGGTACACCAATGGTATTTGCAAGCACCAGCTACAAAGCCAGAGCAGGGGCGTAACACAGGCCCCCGCATCCCCCGTGGTGCGGGGGGCCCCCAAGCTCCAGGGGTCCCCCTCCACACAGTACTCTGTCCTGAGAGCTCCTGATTGAGCTCGGAGGGGGCCCCTTCACTTACCTTGCAGGGGGCCCCCCTCAAGTTTCGTTACGCCACTGAGCCAGAGTAAAGGCACCAGTGCGGCAAGAAACATCTATTAAGAGGAAGTAATGAAGCAAGCCAGAATTATCTGGAGTCAGCCAGCACACATTATAACTGGACCCAATTTTAGCACCTAACTTTGATTCTAAGTATAACTTATTAATTAGGATGAATTAAAGCATTCCATCTTTGAGCCTACTTCAGATACTAGTGCACTAACATTAAGGTCTGTAATTTTATACTTATCATAAATAGGATTTGTGGGCCACTCACCAAAGTCATTTTCTCAGTATCAGTCAAGTCATTCCATTGTATTCATTCTATATGAAAGCGAAGTCTACTGTACGTCTCCTCTCTACACTGGTCCTCTCCAGTTTGACCACTGCCAAGTTACACTTTAGCAGCCCCCTCAGATGAGAACAATGACTCTTCAATGTCCTCCTAAGGTTCTTTGGTTATTTCTCTACCACAGTCTGGGTAACCCCCATACCCAGAAATGCCTTTACAGAGACCAGATTAGCTGGTGTTTTCAGGAAATACTTCTGGATATTGTTTGAGATCCTCGGCCTGTAATTCATGCTCTACCTTTGCCAACTGACCAGTTCATTAGCAGAACTACTTCCTTGTGCTTCCTGGTTATCCTTTGGGACCTCTCTATGACTAGTGTCATAGGGTCACAGTATTGCCCTCCCTTGGGGCCATATGAACTAATCTCCTTTGAGCAAAAAAGGACGCAATTGCACATAGACTTTTACATCCAGTATTTTACTTTGCGAACTGATGTATATAGTAATAGAATGGTTCTCCAAATATGAAATCATTCTGGGTTGCAGAACTCCTAGTCTAATTAATTTTAATAAGCAGTCACCAGTTTGCAACCCCCTGAGATTGGCTACAATGCAAGGGACAGCAGACCATCCCTTTGACTGCATTCCAGAACAGAAATCTTTTTTTTATGATGCAAAAATTCCTAAGGCAACTGGAGTTGTTTTTAAAAAATTGTTTTCGTTTTGGCAAACTTTAGGGACAGCAGACAGAGATCTGCTAGACCAGTACCCACGCATCTTGAAGCTGGCACCCAGATTCCTAAAGGGGAAAGGGACAATAGTGGATCCCTTGCCCTTTGTGAATCCGTTTCCACAGTAACTTTGGAGACCATAACTTATCAGTTGTTTGCAACTAGAATTGCATTCAGAAACCATTGATACATTCCATACCGACTTGCAATTTGGATGGAAGGGCCCGTACATGCCCCCTGCAAATTGTGCTTCAGTGTGGGTCGGAAACTTTTCCGAATCGCAAAATGGGTATAGTACATATGATTTTGCAAATCACAGGGCTTGCAACTGCAAAAACCCTTTAAACCCTTAGGGCTAGATCTCTCAAACACAAGCTGCAATGCCTATTCATAGTTGAGAGAAGTCTTCTAGGTCGTTGGCCTCCTTTTCTGCATTTTGTAGATTTTGTGGAAATCTTTCATTTGGTTCTCATTCTAGGCAGGCTGCTGGGAACCTCATAGATTCTTCCACACAGAGCTAAAAGTTATGGGTCCATTGGGGAATTTCTATTGATGGTAAGAGTGTGTAGAGCGGGCTAACAGGAGTAATGGACCAGTAGTAACACATAGATAGACCGTGTAGTGCAGTTTAATGATCTCTGGATCCATAGGCATAGGGGGTGGTCATTTAATGAACCTCAACAGAGCTCACGAGCACTCACCACTCAGTTCAAAGTGTTATGGTAACTGTCCTGTAATCAGTGCCACATTTAACAGATTCAAAGGTTTGGTGGGGGTAATACAAAGGGTGGCCCTGTTCTGGCCAACAGGATTTAATGGAAATGCAAAGGAGTATGCTTAGTAAGCAAGGAAATCGCGCCTACTGAAAACCACAAACCTGCATATCTATCTCTTACACATTATCATCCAATGCACTGCATCCCATAACACGATAACTGCACCTTGATGGTCATCATGTACGACGTGGAAACGCTTCCTCCATAGGATCAAAACAAAAACAACCTCCTTCCAACTTCACATCCTACATGGTGTAGCATGCTACTCATGTAGGCAAGAGCTTCAGCGTCCCAGAAAGGGGTAGTAAACACTATATAAATGCTGTAACACAATGCAATTCTATTTTCTCACTTCTTCATTGTGTACCTGCTCTCCATTATCTCTACTGATATGGTTGCCAGAGGGCTGCTGGGATATCTGGATGTCTACTTTAGCTCCCTGGTGACTGAAAGGGAGGACTCTTGCAGACGTTCCCTCAGGCTGGCATTACTAGAGAGCCACAGCAGACAAATCACAGGGTCCATCCCAGCCTATGGGAGACTGGCAACCCACAGCTGCAGGTTCTACTGAGGTCTGGTAGTGTGGAGTCAGACTCCAGCTTACATACACAATTTAGAACAGGACTCGACATCCCATAAGACAGGCAGGCTTAGATCATTTTTGCCACCAGCCAACAATCCCCAAAGGAAATCCTCACTGGATTTTTCCCATTTTGAAGTTTCAGGTGTTGTTTCACAATGGAACAAATATATATTCTAGATCCAAAGAGGCAGGGAAAAATAAATTCATGAACCGAGCTTCTATCCTGCTAAAATAGTTCAGAGGACTTCTTGGGTAGGAGATTATTTGCATTCCGTACATGACAGCGAAGGCGGAATGAAACAGAGAGGGGGGCTGCTGTGTCGCTACTGTATGGCATGCATCAACCATTCCACTCACTCATACAGTTTGTTCCAACCGGCACATGTGCACAATGTACCCAAGCTATCTACATGCACCGGGTGGAGATAGTGTCACAGTTATGGGGGCTCACTGGAATTTCCATAGGGGGTCAGTAGACCTTACACTAAAGGAGTAGCAACTACTATGTGCCCTTAAAGTCATTAACCCATTACCATTTACTAATTGCTTCCTTGTAGTCAGGTTGAGGGGCACTTAAAACGAAGGTCTTTGTTACCCCGTGCTCCCATCCCAGCAGCAGGCAAGGGCTCTGCTGGGAATCATTAGAGCTGGTTTCTAGTTTATAGGTGGTCCCGTGAAACAGTGGTCATCAGATACACAAAGTAGGGAAACTTTACAAAGAATGCACTAAATGAAGGCTGAGGAGAAGGCTGAGCATGCGCCACGGGGTTTCTTTGGCCTTGCTCGGCTTTTTTTTCTCTAAAAAACAAAAACAAATGGCCCTGTTGCCCAAGGAGTTCTCTTTCACATCAGGATAATTGTTTATTTTTCCTGCCCAGGTCCTGTGTACTTCACATGGTGGTCCCTAAAGTGGAATGCAGCGACAATCGTCCTACTGTAGATAGGGCGCAGCAACAATAGCTGTCCATTGGAGGAAGGACCGCGGGGTTAGGCGTTTCCATGAGTGAAACCCAGCTGTTCTCCTACCTCTAAATAGTGCAAGAGAATTGCAAGGTTGGCAGGAGGGGCATCTGCCGGTTTCGCTCCATGCCCTGCATCTGCCAACCTCCAGATGACCCTCAAGTCTTTGTTTTAAACATTGTTCTATTTAGTGCTGAAGTTTTATTAGAAATCGAATTTCTGTGCAAATACAAAGCACTGACTAAAAAATTTAAGAAGTTCTTCTGGCAGACTGTGCTTGGAGAGTCGGAAAATAAAGCATTGTAGCTAACTTTCCAGGAGAGACTTTAGAGGGGCAAACCAAAGACTCCATCAGTGTATACTTGCCACACACGTTAGTAGTGAGTTCTGTGCTCAAGACTTACTTTGATTGAAGTGATGGGATTTCAAAGATCAACAACTAAAGTAAGTAGTACGTTTAAAATAATAAAGAATGTAAACTTCAGAACAAGAACATAAAAATTATGAGTGTACCACTTAACAACCACGAAAAATATGAAGCAAAACAAGAATGAGAAAGTGGAGAAAAATTGGTTTAACCACTCCTTTGCAGATCATCTGGAACAACCATTAGTATAAGCTGCCATGAAACTCAATGTAAACCAATGACAAAAAGTAATTAAAAGTGTTTTAAAAATACTCAGTACAGAGGGTCTTTGACCAAAAGGGGACTCATTCATAAGTGTACATGGTTGGCTGGGAATAGTAGTTTAGGACCTGTGCACAAAGTTAGCTTAACATTAAGGCCGTTATTAATGCTTGGAAAGAGTGCCAATCCTGCCGTTCGCACACCTCATTTCAAGATGAGTGAATCAGAATGTTTTCAAGAGCCAATCCTCATCTGGTTCTGATGTGGAAAACCAATGACCGAGCAGTCTATCTGCTAATAGTCAAGCAGGCTGTATGCAACAATACTTGCAGGACATTGCTGACCCAGGTAGGTAAATGTGCAGTGGCCTCTGTGTATTGTGACTGAATAAGCTCGTGCTTTGAGATTTTGTTTACACAAAAGAATAAAAATGCTGGTTAGCTGGCAGAAAAAGGTGGCCAGCGGGCAGTAGGTTTTGACCAAAGTGCATCGGTGAGCTCACTTTTCCCAAAACAATCAGGCCAACCTAGGAGGGTCATCTAAGGATGGTGGTGCTCCACAAGAATGGCAGAGATGGACCTCAGCCACACCTTTGGTTGATGAAGCACCCCCCTTAACCCTACATGACCCATTTAGTCAGATTGCTGTAAGAACACCCCTCGCCAGTGAGGATGGTCCTTAATATTTATCCAACAAGGCTCCCACTATTTTTTTCTGGATTTTATATAGATTAAAAAAGACTATTCTGGCAAAGCTGCAGGTGGCTTTAAAGGTTCCTTCAGATGGGTGGTGGGTGATCCCAGGGCTGGTTATGATTCTGCACGAGATACTTGGATTTTCCCTCACCAGCAAACAGGGCAGGAAGTCTAAGGCAGATAAGGGTTTTATTGCCTGAGAAGGGCTGGTGTTGTGGCCAGACTGTGGTGCTGATGGCGAAGAAGTTGCATCTTCTTCAGATAGCTGTAAACACTTTGTCTTGTTGCACCAATAAGTTTAAGAAATATTCAGATGTATGAACAGTCATGATCTGCAGGTAAAAGTCCCTTTTCCTTTATACATCCAGGCGGACAGTTACATTCGAAGAGACTCGCAGGAGAACGGTGGTGGCAATTGCATTTGCTAGATTCTTTGCTGTCTGGAGCATGTGGGCTATCAGGCTGCCAGGCATTAGGGGTTCAATAGCAGTAGAAAAGTAAGTAAAACAGAATGGATGCTACACAGAGGTACCAAGGACTTTAAGGGTTTGGGGATCGTTGCTTGTTTTGACCATGTTTTTCAATGGGAACAAAACCTGCTGAGAGAGACTGCTGTGTTAGAACAGTTTGTTCTATTTGTGCTCTATGTTCTGTTTGTAGGCATGTTTCTGTTTGTACTTTTCAATATGAGTTGGAAAGTATGTTAGCATTTTTGAGGGAGGATCTCTGTTTGTGAGTGGGTGTTTTCGCTATGGATGGACATTTAATCATAACCTGCATCGTTATACTAGTTATGGTTAAATGTTTTAAATATGTGGTTAAGGTTTTCTGAGTGATTGATTTTTCTGTAAGTTGGTTTGTACTTTTTTCATTGGGGTGCACTCTTTCAGGATATATTGTTTTGTTTGTAGATATGTGTTTTTCTATGTGAGTTGCTGTTTTAGTATCTGACTGGGAGTTCTTTTTCCAGTGAGGTGTTTCCAAATGTGGGAGGCTGTATTTCTATTTATGGTAGCTCTTTCTACCTGAGGTAAGTTACTGGTGTTGGTATGTTTGGTTATGTGCGTCTGTGGGAGTAGAGATATTTTTGTTTATGAGAGTTTCTAGTTCTTGTTCTCCATTTTGTGAGTGTTCTTGTTTCTGGTGTTGGTTCTGTATGCAAATGGGATTTTTCAAGTGCATATTTCTGTTTGTGAATGTGTGTGTTTATCTTTGCCAGAGTGCTTCTACTTGATTTTTTCCATTTGTGTTGGGCTCTCTGTGCATGCTTGTGGGTGGGTGTTTTGTGTGTGTGTGATTAGCCTGTCTGTATTCTTTATGGGGGAGAGTTTTTCTCCTTGTGAGCATCCATATGCTTGTGTTTTTTTGTGGATGAGTGGTTCTATTTGTGTCTGTTTTTTTATTTATGTTTGTTTTTGTGTGCATTTTCTATTTTTGGTAAGTATTTTGTTTATGAATAGGTATTTCTGTATGTGGAGGACATGCTCTAGCTTTGTGAGTCAGCCTAGTAGTGTGTCAATGTTTCTGTTTGTTGGGTTATGTATAATGGTGTTTTAAGGTGTGTGTTTACTATTGTGTGTTCTTCTATGAATGGATCTTTCTGTCTGTCAGGGAGTGTTTCTTTTTGTTTGGATTTCGCCAGACCGTTGGTGTTTCTGTTTGATGACTGGGAATATGTTGGACATGGCCTTCTTAGGGGAAAAATACTCCAAATCTTTGCTCTTTTTCCTCCGAGTCTTTGCGAACTCTCTCTGCATAAGCTTAGGAAACTGGGCACCTTCCCTCTGTATGGCAGAGGGAAGGTCTGCATGCCCATCTCATTTGCATTGGGCTGGGGGTACAGGTACAATGGGGATTAGGTGCCATATCTCAGTGCGTCCTGTAAACAGGTACACTACATACCCGGGCCGGGTACAGCACGGACTAAGTAGTGGGACGTAGCACTGAGTGGGCCACCCACCAGATAGCCGGCAACCCTATATCAGGTCTGTCATGGCAGGCCTTTGGGGTGTCATTGCACCCCTGCCTAAGTTGGCATCACTTACGCCTCAGACAACCCGATGTGGATCATCACCTATGGTAAGGGCACCCCTCCCAGCCCCCCAGGGAGGGCCTGACGGGCACCAAGGGGGGTGGTGGACTGAAGGCTGGGTGGGCACATATGGATGTTCCCTATGGGGCTTCCCCTGCCTTAGAGTTCGGCACCCCATGGATACTCCTGGGGTGTTACAGAATCTCTGGAGTAGCCTCAGGGCCCTTGGCACATCCTCACTGTCAAAGCCGTGGGGAACTGTGCATGCCTTCCTACACAGGTTAGGAAGAGGCACCAATGTGCTGTTCCAGAACATGTGCTGGACTGCCAATGCAGACCGAGGTGTGCACATCGGCCCTGATGCTCTTTTGGAAAAGTGTCCCACCTGCTGTCACAGGCTGGAAGATGTGCCCTGGCACCTATGGCACAGTCTGATGAGCGTTTACCTGCCACCCCGGTGTTCTAACCTCTAGGTCAGGTCTGCCGGTGCATGCATTAGTCTGCACGCTTGCATTTATGGTGCTAGTGGCCAGGTGCCTGGTCCGCCATTGTGGGCCAGGAGTGAGCAACCGTACCTGTGAGGGGATTTACTCATATCAGGCTGGGCCGAGCAGGGTGGTGTGTGTGCACTGGCACCATGGGTGCTCGTGCCGGGGTAAGTCATGTGTCCGACCTGTCCTTGCCACATGAAAGTGCCCACGTCCTTCCTATCTGTGCTGGTGAATGGCGCTGATTTCATGTTCTGAAACACAGGTCGGTCTGTCATTGCAGACTGGTGGGTGCGCACTGGTAACTATTGTGGGTAAACAGATTAGCAACTTGCCAATGTAGGCCGCTTTGAGTGCACTCCCGCACCTATCATGCCCAGGATTTCGTGGGCCGCCTGCCAACACAGGTTAGTGAATGCGAACAGGCACACGTAATGATTAAACCCATGTCCAGTCTGCTGTGCAGACTCCGGTGGGCGCACTGGCACCACTGGTGCTGGAAACTAGGTGTCCCTCCTGCCATTACATGTCAGGGTGCACAATAGCGCATGTGCGCCCAAGTAGTGAGGCATACCTACGTGAGATTTCACTACGTATGAGGCCTGCTCTGCCCATAAGTCAATATGGGGAAATGGTTGACACTACTTCGCACTGCACTGGTGGGTCGCAGTGGAGCAGCCTCATGATGTTTCATATCAATGGATTCACAGTACAAAACCCTTTCCATTGATAGAGGGGGTTTTGTCAGTACTTGCATAGAGATGCCACATATAGAATATGGATATTTCTGCGCTCCAAGAGTCTCTTGGGCAATGGTTTGTGGCTCCAATGAACACTAGGGGTCGCGGGGAACACATCTGTGCTTTCCCCAATCAACAGCCATAAAGCTTGGGCATCTCACAGGAACGGCAGACCTCTGCCATTCGAGGGATGAATGAGATGGATTGAAGATAGAGGCTGTGACACTTAGCCTCCAGGGGCCGGATCATGGCCCCACTAAAGATTAAGATCTGCCTTTCAGAGCCCCATGATAGACAGGTCTACAATTTCGGGGAGACATCCGTGGTTCAAAGGGAAAACCCCATAACCACCCCGACTTCAAAGGCACACAACAGTATAACTACGGCTGCCATCCTCCAGTAAAGAGTAAGATACGCTTGTGGGGATGTGGACCGGAGAACCTAGACTGTGCGGTGCACGTGACAGTTATACTCCACGTGCACAACAGAGTCCTCTAACAATGTGTCAGAGGACTCAGTTGGGCACATGGAGGTTAAATGTCCAAATAGAGACTGGCCTGAGCTGAGTACCTGCTGAAGTGTGGCACCCTGAAGTGTGTTCTCCGAGGGTCCAACGACAGACTTCCTGTTCTTCTGAAGATCTCAGGGACATCAAAGATCTCCCCTGAGGGACCTACACCATCTATCTGTGACATTGGGAGAGCGGTGCCCTCTCAAGTGCCCACCTCGGCTACTAAATCCAAACTGGTAGCGTGATGCAAGTGTGGACTTAAGACTTGTGTCTGGAGACCGGATTGCCTAGTGTGAAGCCCCAGAACTGTTGCCTGCATCTGAGCCATGTGGTCCTTGTACTGCGGGGACCGCAACACACATAAGTGTCTAGTGGTAGTGAGCGGATTCTCCAACTGCGGGACCCCCTATGGCCCGTTTCGTCTGTTGTGCCACATTTCTCTCGTGTGACATGCTGACTGCATGCTCATTGCGTGCCGGGTTCGATTCACAGGGTTGGACCGTCGTAGGTGGGGTTGGACTGGGAGTAGTGTTGCATTCTACCGCATGTGGCTCTGCTGAACTTGCACCTGTTTGTATGTATAACGGACTGGTCTGGTGCAACCTGTATCATCATGCACCACACATTCTGCCTCATTTCCATAGAGGTATGGAATTTCAACTCTTCGATGTGGTGTGATCGGCATTGCTGGTGCAATCCAACTCGATGTGCCTCGGTGATTGTGCCTTCTTATCTGGGAGGAGCAGAATTTGCAACTCATTGTGTCTGAAATATGAAGTGCCTGGTGCGACCCATTCCTACGCGCACCAGTCGCTGTGCCCTGATTGGCCACGACCCGGATCATCGTGTACTCATTGGGGCGCCTCTTCCTACCAAGAGGCTCCTCTGTGTTACTCCCCATTCATCAGTTCTCTTGTTGACCATCATTGCGGCTGATCAACTGCCCTATCAGCACCTCCGGAAGAGGGAGGTAGTAGTGACAGAGATTGACTGGGTTGAAGAAACGCTCTGAGACAGTTCAGAAGCGGGTCAAGAGACTGATTGACTCCTTTGTGTTTTGAGACCACTGGGTGAACTTTCCGGGTGGCTTCTAACCTCTCCCTTGTTCACGTCTACCTCCTAATTAAAGATGTTACATACTCCCACCTGCTTCCTGAGGACCCAGACTAAGTGTGACTTTGGTCACGTGTGGCCCAGTGTCTGAGAGGCGGGCTGGTTATCTTCCATCTGGGGGTATAGGACAATAAGGGTGAACTTGAGGATGGATGGAGACTTGGACCACGGAGTCTGCAGAGGGTGAACCATATACCTGCTGGGTACCAGTGGCACTGCATTGTGTGCTGTATGTGTATGTGTCTTTAAGAGCATGTCGTACGGACTGGCTGATACCTGGCACACCGTATAGTGGTGCGGAATGAGTGTGTGAGTGGAAATGATCGTGAGTGGACCTCCTATGATTGACGACACTGGCCGGTGGTGCCGCCTTATATGTTGATTGGTGCCAAAACCACAATACCTTTTGACATTGGGTTTGTCTTCTGTGGCTTCGGCCCGCGGCGGTACTTCTAAAAAGTGTTCTATACTCTGGGTATTCACAAAATCTTGATACCGTGCACCTCGTAAGGGTGCCCTCTCTTAATTGGTGGAAGTTAGATTAGGAATTGTCCATAGTGGGCTTACTAGTTAAAGCATAACCATACGAGTGGGCCTAGTACTGCTAGTAATATTCCCAATTGTGTTTTATGCTCAAAAGTATATGATGGTCATGTTAGAATGATTGAATATGTGTGTTGAATATAAACTTTTTCACATACATCCTGCGTGAAGTCTCTTTTGTGACGCTCAGTGCATTTATCACGAGTGGCTGCTGTGCCTTTGCTTTACACATTGCCTCTGTAGTCAGCCTGACTGCTCAGTGCCACGCTACCCAAGGGTGAGCACAGGTTATACAGTGAGTCACCTCACTTTGACATGAGCGGTATTTCTGCCTGGCTGGGGGCATTCCTTCAGCCAACCAGACACTGACTGCTCCAACAGTGTACTATGGTTAGGGTGACCAGATCTTGAGAACCAAAAACCGGGACATTTTGCATAAATAGAAGAAGGACTACAATTTTACATCAATGGAATGGCGCACAATGACAGCCGTTATCAACATAGAAACACCGAAGAGGCACTAAGGAAAGAAATAGAATGTAATTTCTAAAACCAGTATCATACCTGTTAATTAAACGGCTTACTTATAACAGCTGCTTAATAGCACTGCTTTAGAACACCCAAAAACTGCCTCTCACTGGTTTCAGTGGACCCCCTCTAAAAACGGAGACATGAGCCAAAGGGGAAGATTTACAAGAAAGTGACGCATCTGTGTGCGAGGATTGACAGATGTGTCAGAAATTCTGACGCATCTGTTGGTGGAAAAGTCACGCATTGCTGGAGTCGTGTTGCAAACACGACGCAACTCCAGCAATGCGTGTTGAGACCTATTCCCACTACACTGCGTCCCTACTTATGCCTGCTTGAAGCAGGCGTAAGGTTTTGACGCAGTGGCGTCCTAAAAGTGGCGTACTGAGTCACTTTTACGAGGCCTTCCTGCGTGGGAACGCCCGCCCTGCTTACATTATACCTGACGCAGGTATAATGTGACGCAGGGCTTTACAAAGTGATGCATCTCCCTAGATGCGTCACGTTGTAAATAGGCCGCATTGTTTGCGCCGGTGTTGCGTCAAAAAAGTGACGCAACTGCAGCGCAAATGTCGCGCAAGGGGCTTGTAAATCTGCCCCAAAGTTCGCAAAAACCTCCTGGGAAAGTTGGTTACAAACTGGAACTGTGGTGTGTTTGTTCGGTGGGTGATTGTGTTTCTGTAATGTGCACTCCAAGCCCCTTTACCCTCGGGGTCTCGAGGGCGCAGTGCTAATCCCACATATACTTACATTTGGTTACACTCGCTCTTAATGTACCACCGAAATTATCTCGGATGTCGGGAACCGAGCCAGGTCGTTATTAATTCTAATTGAGGTGAAACAGCTCCGCATCACATCCAGAGCGGCGTCTATGATTTGCTTGGCGGCACGCATTCCTTCCTTTCATGTGTGCGCTGCTGCACGTGACGCCCAGCACGGACAGCAGTGAATGCTGCCCTTCACGGACACGGCTGCAAATGCCGAGCTCTTCCTCGCGGCGTCTTACTCACACAGACACAAAGAAAGCACGGCGTCCTCAAGACGAGTTCAGAATGCGCCAATGGAAATGTTGTGACTGGCCAATTGGAGCTCATTAATCAGCATAAAGAAAGCATCTCATTACCCGAGGACAGCTTGTGTGGTTTAGTATAATCTCGTTGTGGATTAGTGCTGCGGCTCGGAATTGATGCACACCAACTGATCTGAGTAAATAAATAACTTGTTTACTGTGTGGGGCTCCCTAACGCAGCCTCGCAGCTCCACAGAACTGCGAAGAACAGACCTCGCTGCAGTCATGTCGGCCCCTCGGTATGCGTGGGGACCAGGCCTCAAGCTTGTCGCATCTGTAGGGGACTGGAGCCCCCCTGCAGGCCCTTCGCGTGGCGCACACGGCTGGTTAGTTCAGTGAAGTTGATGGTTATATTGTATCTTCGTTGTCCAGGAGGAAGGAGGGTGTCATTGGTGAAGTCTGTTGGATTTGCATGGGCGTGACTGGGTGTGGCTCAGCTGTGGACTGTCCGACCACGAATGAGGTGAACGTGCTCTGCAGGTTACCAGAGAGGTTGAAGGTCAGCCGGGCTCCAGTCGGGGGGCAGAAGCCAAGTATGAGGGGTCTCCTGGATGTGGAGAGGACTCTCAGGGGCTCCATTGCTAAGCAGTAATAGCAGTAGGCAGGGCTTTAAGTGGGGTGAAAAAACTGGGGGGGGGGTCTCACAAAGGAACTTGGCCAGCGTAATTAAGGGATTGGCTAAAAAACACATAAACTAAAAATCTGTGCTTAGTATAGCGTGCCGCCCGACTTGTATTTTGCTGTTTCTGTCATTGCATCCAGATAAATGATACTAAAAGTAACATCATACCTACAACAAATCAGGACTATTGGCTTTGTCAATATCTGTTAGTTGCATAAGATAAATAAGCAGCAACTATGGCTTGTATACAATATTGAAAAAGCTTCCACTTAAAGCCCTGGTGACACCGTGACAATGTTGCTGCTTCTAAGATTCAAAAAGAGAAGGAAAATCACTCTCTTTAAAGGATTTCCCTTCCCCAAAAACACTCACCTGGCATGACGTCATGCCGTAACTTCTCCACTAGTGAGAAGTGAGCAGTGTGAGCACGCGCAAATCTATGTGCCTGCTGTCACTGCAGTCCGGAAATAAACGGACCGCCTGTGCCAGGGCACAAAACTGAGCCTGACTGAGACCCGTTTCGAGGCCCCCTTTAAAGCACTGCCGGTGCTCAGCACCGGTGAGACCCGGCCCACTTAAAGCCCTAGCACTAGTCTACAGTCAGGCTACCTGTGGGCTGCTTTCCCAGGCACATCTGCTCCCCAGACCATCTATACTAGTTGCTGAGCTACCGAGGATGAAGAGGAGTTGGAGGAGACGCCAGACCCAAGGGTAGTTCAAGTGGCATCAAGTGGGTGATGCACAGCCGGTCTCCACTTACTAGGGCTACTAATCCCAGGTCGTAAGAAAGGGCTATGCTCAACCCTTGACTCTCAGCCCCCTAAAAGCCAAGCGACTTCCCTGTCAGTTATTCCAGATACATCTTCATTTTGGTATACTGAGGAGACACAGGAGGGCTAGAACCTTACACTGGTTCACATATCCCCATTTCTCCTCAGTGCTTATTGTTTTCTACCCCGGCTGAAGGTGAGGATTACTCCTGGGTTCCCACTAGCAAGCAGAGAAGTTGCCCCAGTTCCAAAGAAACAGAGGCATCAGTAACATGACTAGTCTTATGTGTAGCCTCGCTTCCTGATGGTCCACGGTCATGTATATAGATGGACCAGCTGGTTTACAACCACCCGCGATATCTACAAACCGCTTTACCACTTAGCGACGAGAGTATAGGACTCAGCCACCACATTGCCAGTCTTTGTCGAGTTTGATGCATATATGCTGGGCTCCCATATACAGATAACAAGGAGGCAGGACAAGTCAATGACAATTTATAAGGTGTCATAAGCTTGGGGGGTATGGGTTCCTGCAGAGGCCACAAGAAAAAGCAGCCAATCATTAAAAAGGCGATGTTTTCAGCCTGTCTTTAAACATACCAAGGTGGCTACCTTTCCTAAACTCTACTGTCACTTCCACGCAAATATTTCCTCTATAAAGTGGGAACATCGAGCCAACATTTATCGAGGATCTCAACACATATCCTTCTGGCAGGGTGTTCATTTAGTTCATCAGCGATAGGGCATTCTGCAAATAGTCTGCGTGTACCATTACTGAAGCTCGATGTTTCACACAGATGGGGATACAATGTCAGCGAAGCCTACACAGAGCAGAGATGGCCAGCTCACTGTGATTGAGGTCAGCTACTACTAAATATGCGTATTTTTTTTTTTTTGCAATCTCTACAGTATCTTTTAAGTTCTGCCAAACTAGTGCGTCAATGTATCAATCTGCTCCATACAGTGGCCCTCACAATCGTAGATCTCTTATCCTCAGCCAGAAACAACGCAAGCTTTGCCATTAGATGTAAATAGTAGCATCACGTTTTTAAAGATGCCCTCCACATGCCCCTCCAGTTATTGAGATTTGTCTAAAAGTATCCATAAGGACTTCACTGGGCTTGAAAAGTCTACTTTTTTCTGACCTTGCTCCCATGTCCTATGGGTTGCACTCAGCTTCATCACTGCGATTCAAGACTCAACTGGAAACATCTGTCTTCGTAGCACTAAGAGAAAACCAGATACCTTGCATCCTTCCGCTGCTCTCATCCTCCAGTGTTACCAGGGAGGAAGAAAGAGTATTGTAGTCACCTCTCTGCAGGAACATCAGCTGGGTACCATCACTATCATCAGCATATTTATATGAACACCTACTCACTGTGCCTTCAGTAACTCATGCATTGGTTTCATGTACACATAAGAAAAGCCAATACGATAGCGCTGGTGCTAGGGCACCTCAGAGGAAGATGCTAAAGCTGGGGCTGTTACTCCATCTTTAATGATCTGGAGAGTTTTACTAAAGAGGAAAGACAAACCATTTCTACAAACGAGTGACAGACTGTTGTGTTCTTTGCTTGAGTTATGTTCTTTATTTTGCATATGTTCTATAGAGCATGCGTTTCAGTGATGTAACACTGATGATACTTGAAACCTCCAAGTGTCATTAGTGATCAGTTGGGCTGCTCTTTCGTACTGTGAATTTCTGCTGAGCTGTGTTGGCCTTATTACTGGAAATTTGAATAAAGACCTGCATACTTTCCAAGACTCCTGGATTATTAGATCACAACAATTTTCATCTTCTCCCTTTAACAATACTAATAAAAACGGAAAAAAGCAATTATGAACAATAAGCAAATAAGCAATTATGAACAACATCTTCTCTCTTAACAATGTTATACATGACACACAAAAAAACCACAAAAAAACTAATGTTCAATAACATAATCACTAAGGTAATGCAGTGGTTTTATAATTCTACCAAACTTATTGACTACAATGTCTTTACCTGTAGGTGCAGACCAAGATGCAGCATCTGCTTCTTGTGCAACCTGGTCTAAAGAAACAAAATCAGAAACATACTCATGAACAGAATCCGGTAATTTCTCAGAAGCATCCTCCTGAACAGAATCAGATAAATTCTCAGCTCGCTCAGAATCTGAAGAATTCTCATTATCAATTTGCACAGAATTTGGAGAACTCTCAACTTGTTCCAAACCAGAAGAATGAGAATTTCCAGCTTGCTCACATTCAGAATCCAGCCAATGAAATTCCTTACTTTTTCTACCTGCTTGTTCAATTTTCCACTGAATTTAACAATTCTACCAAGGTGCCAAACTTTACCATCAGACAACCTGACAGAATTTTTATAAATTTCAACAACACTAAGCGGATTAGAAAATTCGCTTTGACCTTTTCTCACTTCGAATGGCAATTTAACACACACTAAATCACCAACTTCTATAGCAATTTGTTTGGCATTATACTTCACATCCGAATATTTCTTGTATTTACTTTGATGCAACAAAATATTGTTCTTGACTTGATCAGGTGACCACTCCAATAATTTGGAATGCTTTAACCAACATTGGTTATCTTTAGTAAAAGGAACACGCCCCTTCATAATAGTAAAAGGACTATACCCTGTAACAGTCGGAGTCACTCGATACATCCAAACCATTTTCTTAACTCCTACAACCCAATCCTGACCTCTAAGATTGGCTAATTGAATTGAATCTTTAATTACGCGATTAAATCTTTCCACTTCGCCATTCCCCCTTGGATGATATTTAGAGGTGACTTTATGTTCAATGCCATTCTGTTCCAAAAATTCTTCAATACGATGACACTTAAACTGGACCCCATTGTCCGTTATGATAACCTTAGGAAGTCCTTCTCTCTGAAACAACTCATCTATAAATTCAAGAACACTAGCAGGATCAACACGTTCTATCACTTTAATTTCCGGCCCTTTTGAAAAGTAATCTATGGCTACCAATATGTATAAACTTCATTCATTTCTAATAATGGGCCCAGGGATGTCTAAACCCAAAGTCTCCCAAGGCATTTCTGGACACAGAGGAGGACACAAGGGAGGAGTTACAACCTTTTGGGATTTGTCCGAATTAAGAAATGAAGAGCATTCTCTTACTACTCTCTCTACTTGAGCATCTATTCCAGGCCACCAGTATAACTCCCTGATCATTTTTTTTGTTTTTACAATACCAAGGTGTCCTTCATGACACAATAGAATGACTTTAAATCTCAAATCATTAAGTGGAATTACTTTTTCACCCCGTAAAATATTGCAATCTACTAATGACAATTCATCACGCACTTCCCAGAATTGCTTAATTTCTTCCCACAATAACTTTTTACTAGGCCAACCTTGAATAATACATGTCTTAACTTTAGCCAGAAGTTCATCCTTGATCATAGACTCTTTCCATTCCTGAGGTCCTAAGGTGATATTATCTTTTCTTAAATATATTCAAGCTACTTGAAAATCGTCCCAACTCTCAGTTGAAGATTCTATTGGTAGGGGTAACCTGCTTAAACAATCTGCAACATGGTTCTTTGCCCCCGGAATGTAACATACAGAGTATCTATAGTCCAAAAGACGAACAGACATTCTAGCTATCCTGGGTGTTGCCTTAAGTAACCCATCAGGAGAAAGAACTTTCACTAAGGGTTTATGATCACACCTAATTTCAACATGAAAACCCCAAATAAAATTCCTAAAATGCTCAAGTCCCCACACCACAGCTAAGGTTTCTCTCTCAATTACAGAATACCTTTCTTCAGCTGGAGAAAGAGCTCTGGAGGCATACGCAATAGCGCTTTCTTTTCCATTTTCCTCCTTTTGTGACAACACAGCACCTAACCCTTTTTTGCTCGCATCTGTAGTAATAATACAAGGTAAACTGGGGTCAAAACCAACCAATTCTTTAGCATCACACAGTTCATTTTTTAATTTGGAAAAGACATGTTGAAGCATTTCTGACCAAGCAAAAGCGGATTTATTTTTCAACAGTTGACGCATATTGAAAGTTTTTTCAGCAAAAATTCTTAATGAATTTGCTGTAAAATTCAATGAGTACTAGAAAAGATTTCAAATCATCTTTGTTAGAAGGTGGTGGAGCATTCCTTATGGCATTCACAAGATTAGACTTAGGTTTTATACCCTTAGCTGAAATTTCGTGTCCCATGTAGTCTAATGAATCAACCCCAAATTTACACTTAGAAAGTTCTCCAGTTAGTCCTCTCTCCTTTAATATTCTTAACACAGCGTGGACTCTCTCATCATGTACACCCTTTGTCTCACCCATAATAAGGATGTCATCTTGAAAAAATAAAACTCCAGGTGAATCATGAAATAATATAAACATGAGTTTTTGAAATACTGCAGCCGCAGACGCTAGGCCAAACAGCATACACAAAAAGCGATAACACCCTTGGGGGGTCATAAATGTAGTAAGACTTTTACTGTCTTCATGTAGAATGACTTGATGGGAGGCTGAAGTTAAGACGATCACAGAAAACCATTTCATACCTTTGGTAAGGGAAATTAACTCATTTATTTTGGGCAAAGGGAATTTCTCAACTACGATGTTATTGAGAGACCTCAAATCAATACAGTGACAAACCTTGCCATTGGCCTTTTGAGCTACAACTAAAGGTGAGACCCAATTAGAAGCTTCTACCTCTTCAATAATAACGTCATCCAATAGTCATTTTAATTCTTTAGTAACTTCCTCTCTAGCTACCCACGGAATATGTCTAGACTTATGAACTATGGGCTTGGCATCATCTTTAAGAATGATTTTATGTACAAAGCCATTCAATTGACCAACCTTATTAGAAAAAACTTCAGGAAATTCTCTTTGTAGATTAACATGGTAATCATCCCTTTGGTCTAAAACCATTACTTGTTCTACACCATTGGGGCTTAGAATGATGTCTAACTTCCTCTGGTCTATCCACCCCAGTACAGGAGGACCATTAAGGGAAACATACAATTTCCCAATTGAAGATCTTCCTTTAAATTCAAAAGTAAGTTCCCTGTAACCAATCAAATCAATCTTTTCTCCCGTAAAACTTTCTGGGGAAATATCAGGAGGAGATAATGTAGGACCTAGAGCATGAACAAAATCTCTCTCTCATTGGTCTTTGTCGATAATAGTGTACAGAGAGCCTGAATCCGCCACTATAAGTATTTCAACTCCACCTATACATATAGAACACACAGGTATAGATTTACATTCTATACTTAGCATGTTAACACTGTCAGACACTCCTAAAACACAATCAACATTCTTAGCTGGATTTTCATCACAAGATGATGCTGAAGAAGAATCATTATATTCTTCTTTAATTAACGTTACCTTTTTCTTTTTACTTGAGTTGCATCTACATGCTTTAGTGTAATGACCAATTAAGCTACATTGAATACATTTTTGTTTCCTAGCTGGACAATTTTTGAAATTAGTTAAATGGTTTTTGCTCCCACAACTATAACATTTTAACTCCTTATTGGCATTCTCCTTGGTGGTAGAAGTAGGCAAATTGACAATTTTAGATTTAGACTTAGAATTAATTTTGCTCACAGTAGGTTTGTCCATTTATTTAGATGTTTCAGAAATGCCTTAGCACATTTGTTAGTGATTTCTGATTTTTTAACTAACGCAACTACATCTAACAACGATGCTTCACCATGTACCCACAAACGTTCTTGAACATGTTCATTATTAACATACATTATGATTTGGTCACAAATTAGTTCCTCTTCTAATGCACCAAATCTGCAAGTTAAAGCCAATTTCTTTAAGTCAGAAACAAAGTCTTCAACAGATTCTTGCTTGCCTTGTTTCCTTCCAAAGAACTTGTGACGATCGATAGCTATACACACAGAAGTAAAATAATAAATATCCAAATCTTCTAATGCATGAAGAAAGACATTTGAATCGTCAGCAGGACAAGTTTTTTTGTTCGTGGAATTGTAGACTTTTAACCCTTGAGGACCCAAAGTATTAAGTAACATTTTCTTTTTCCTAACTTGTGATAAATCGTCTTCACCATCTTCCAATGTGTCGATATAGTTTAAAAAATATTCTCTCCATTCAGACCATTTGATTGGTGCGTCTCCTTGAGTAGATAAAAGTGACTGTGGAGGAGTTCATGAAAAAGTTTGTGCAGCACACATGGTGAACAAGTAAAAGCCAACAGTAAACAATCTGTTCAACAATTATTAGGCAGTTAATGAAAGCTGAACAATCACTAAAGGTGTGCCTGTCACCGTGAAAACAGGCTAGAAAACAGATAAACTAGTGTGCCTGTCACTGTAAAGAAGTTACACAAATAATAGCAAAATTAATACACTAATAAGGTGGTGGGCATGTCACCGTAAATGACAAGCGACGGTCACATAATCAAAAATAAATTTGTTGAAGGATGGTGTGCTTGTCACCGTAGTAAAGTTTGCTTTAATAATTATAAATCAATAAACAAATAATGTGGTGTGCTTGTCACCGTAGATAACAAGCCAAGAGAATGTTTCCCAAAAAATTATTAAGTGAGGCAGACTTAGTAAAATCGATGAGAAAAATACCTTTAAATGTGTAATATTTCCGAAGATAATTCCGTTGTCAAAATCACAACACAAATATAAGTAAGTGGTGTGTCATTCACCAAAGGATAAACACATAGGAAACTGATAGTATTTCCACCGCGGTATTCAAAATGGCTGCCGCGTAGTATGCAACGTACGTAATCAGCGTGAAGAAGTCACTCTGACATCGACGTCATGCGTAGAGATGTGATGTTGACGCGACCATGGATCGTGAAGATCTCAAGCTCCGAACGGATAATAGAATAGTTCCAAGTAAAACACATAACTAGGTACGTCACTCCGAATGCCGGCAGATTTGAAAAACAGCAGCCAGATTCAACGGTAACGTTACCTAATTAATTAATATCAAGAGTGTGCTGGCCTTCAGGAAACAATACTTGAAAGTACTCACAGTAATCTGCTTAGGTTTGTAGTCCATACACGCAAATGAAGACTTCCAATAGATCACTTTGTTGAATGCAAGGTCGTAGGAATACGGCAAAGTATTCTTCGAAGTTCGTAATTTAAATACACCAACTCGCACGTAGGGTTCTTCTAGTCGTCGCCAAAATTGTTGTGATCGAATAATCCAGGAGTCTTGGAAAGTATGCAGGTCTTTATTCAAGTCTCCAGTATTAAGGCCAACACAGCTCCGCACAACTTCACAGTACGAAAGAGCAGCCCAATTGATCACCGATGACACTTGGAGGTTCCAAGTGTCATCAGTGTTACATCACTGAAAGGCACGCTCTATAGAACATATGCAAAATAAAGGACATAACTCAAGTAAAGAACACAACACAGACCAAATCAGTAGGATGTTGTGGACAAGGATGTCAAAAGCAGCCAAGAGGTCAAAGAATACTTGTTCTGCCGCCAGCCTCTCATCAGCCACCTTCAACAGCTGTGACATCCATCAGGGCTGATTCAGGAGTTAGATGGAGCCTGAACCCTAACAGCAGATGTAACTATAGGCCTCAACATGTGAAGATAATTGATTTGTGACTAGTTTTTCAATGATTTTAATAAGAAAGAGAGTCTTGGAAATGGGGCTATAACATGCTGTGTCCATCAGACACAGAGAAGGTTTCTTCAGAAGAAGTGTCACCTATGATTCTTTTATACTTTAGGACATGATGTTCCCCACTAGCGAACTCTTCACTATCTCCACGTACATTCCTTGGCTAGAATTGATCGAGGTCCTCTGGGCATGACGTAGCATTAATGTCCTCAAAGATTAATTTAAACTCCCCATGGGTCATTCTGGTAAATAAGGGTCATCCCAGTTTTCTTTGGGATTGAAGACAATAAGGTTGTAAGAAGGTGTGCTCCTCATTGGTCCATTGAATGCTTAAGGCAAGGTTATGATCACTGTGCACTGAGTTGAAGCTTGATACCTTGCTGACTGCTAGGTGTGAGCGGGTGCACACTCCTTGAATCTTGAAGTAATGTCACATATGTTCCATGTTTCACCCACAAATGCATAGGTAGCACTACAGTGGAGACCCGCTTACTGCAGGCAGAGGTCAGTTGGTTCCAGGTCCAAATGGAACATCTCCAACTACACACTCACACTTGGCTGCTGTTGATATGTTTTGAAATTACATGTACCTGATGACTCAGCTCACTGGCGGTGTAAGCACGTCTAGTGCTGCATTGTGCAAACCCTGGGTCGGTGAGGGTGGAGTCCACTTATTCCTAGATAAGGATTCTCCAACAAAGACCTTCTAGGAGAGATTGACTCTGTTGCCCTCCTAGGCAGCCATCTGCCCTTTTTATACTGTGAAGCCGTCTTGATAGGACGTATTTGTGTTGACAATCATTTGAAAATGTGAGACAGAAGGAATTTTTTTATTGACACATGTATAGAGTGGCCAATGCATGGTTTACACTGTATGGTGTCATACAAGCTGGCCAGGAAGGCACATTTCTAAGCTTAATTATGAAAATGACCTCCCCTTGTGTCACTTGGCAAAAGTCGATACCAAGGGGTATATTTAACATACTTTCACGCAGGGCAACGCAGGAAGCCACCTTACTGCTCTGCGTGAATGGGCAGGAATGCGCCATATTTAACATTATACAGAGCATTCCTGATGTTCCCTTGCATTAGCGCACTTCAAGCAGCCTTGTGCCAATGCAGGCACCCCTGCACCACGGTGCAAGGGTGCGTGCGTTACAAGGAGATTTAGTTTTGTGCAAGAAGCAATACCTTCCTGTACAAAAACAATCTCTCAAGGTAGTTTCCTCTTTCTATATGTGCTGCAGATGTCAGCACATATAGAAAGAGGAAATAACAAGCAAAAAAATGTTCTCCTTGTTACGCTGTCCTCAGGGAGGCGTAACGATTTCATGCATTCCCAGGTTTACACACCTCTGTAAATCTAGGATTGCGTGAGATCCATGGGTGGATGCATGGGAACGTCCATATTCCACCCATGGAACGCCTCCCAGAATGAAATGTACCGCATTGCAGTGCAAGCCACTGCATGGCGTTACATTTTTTTGACAAAGCCATGCAAGGCGGTGCAAATCACCCATTGCGTGGCTTTGTAAATATCTACCAGCATTTTGCGCAATGAATGCACCACAAAAGTGGTGCAACCAAGACACAAAATATTAGCAAATCTGGCCCTCAATATTTATTCTTTATAAATTATGTTCACCGTTTCCTGAGTAAAAAGTATAAATATTGAAAACATTGAATTCACAGTACAGCTTTGAGATACCATAAGCTATGGATTTACTTTTCATCCGATATTATGATTTTTTTTCTTTTAATTTTTCAAAACAATAAGTTATTTTTTAGAAGCAAAGGCAACAGCTCCCCCTTGCATTACAAAGCTGCGACCTATCGGATTTGTCAATCCTTGTTACAAAGCACATTATTGCACATTGGAATTATTTTTTAATTTGTTGCTCTATGTGGTGGCCTCCATCTTGGAACAGGTAAATGTCGTCGTATCATGACATATAAATTTGTGCAGACAAGTCATTGCACTCTTCTTTTTTAGGTCTCGCCTGAGCCAGCGCTTTAGTGCTGCTCTGGCGAGAGCTTTAGTAAACGGGGATTTGGAAGTGCAGACTAGTGCTTTTCAGGCCTCCAAATACAGTGCATGTGCGCTGGGCGCGCGCTCCATTTGTCAGCCTGCCTGATCACTTTTGCGGCTACTTTGATGTTCTCAGTGAGCCGCGCGGCCACTGAGATCATCAAAGCGGCTGCGAAAGTGCACACCATTTGCCACCCCCTCCCTTATCCCACTTCCTGCTTGTTATTTTATACTTGCCTCGTTCCTCCGTTGTCCCTTTGTAGCCCTTTTTGTTTGTTTTATTTCTTTCTGCAGTCTGGCTCTCTTATCTTTTAGAAGGCCAGTAACTTCGCCGAAGGGTAACGTAAAGTTCACTTAAAACTTAACTCAAACACGTTCACAAATTTCTTCACTGTAAATGCATTTTGCAAGAAGCATGTTACGGTTTTTAAAGTTCTGCTAGTAATTTCGTCCTCTTCATGCAGGTGGTCAGTCTCAAGCACCTCCGTTGCTCCCTCACCCCGCCAACTAACCATTGTTCCCCCACCGTCTCCTTTGTTGCTCTCCAACACCTAGTGGCACTGCTTTTCCCCTTTCCTCCATGTGCTACTGCTCCTCGCACTGCTGCTAGACCTCCTCATCGCACTGCCCCCACTTCTCTTCTCCCTCGTCAACACACTACTGACCCTCTCTTGTTTATTTAGTAGAGCGTCCATAAAAGCGCCTCATTCTGCGCTTTTTTTTTGTCTTGCAGCACATATATATTGACAACTTATCACAGGGAGAAATTACGTGATTTTCCCAGAATCACAAGATGTTACGGAGCAGAGACTCGAGCCAGGATCTCCCGCTCTCGAGTTAGCAGCGCCATAGCCTCTCCACTAATACTTGTTTTATTTGTAATGTTTGCTTGCTCTTCGCCATAGGCGTGGGTACAAAAGGGCAGGCAGGCGCCTTTGCAGAAAAAAACGTGAATCCGAGTCGGGCTGCTGAAGTAGACATAATCAAACGATGCCCTTTTGACAAGATTGCAGGGCTAGCCAGTGCTGTGACGTCACCAGTGCAGCTCACTTTAAACAGCTGAGCAGCTTGTCAGAAGCATGCAAATAGTAGAAATGTTGCATTTCGAACAACAAGGGTAACTAAGAAATCACATGTGGGCAAAGCAAAAAAATGTCATGTACATTAAGGTGCTTACATATATTGCTGCCAGCAGTTCCAATCGTGCTCTCTATGGAGCTTCTACATATTCATACATACGCGGGGCTATAAAAGGGCAGGTAGGCACCTTTGCAGAAAAAACATGACTCCGAGTCGGGCTGTTTTCCATATTCCAAAAAGGTTTCTGAAGGATCACAGAGCCAGCCAGGGGTGTGACATCACCAGCGCAACTCACTTGAAATAGCTACGCTGTTGGTCAGAAACGTTGCATTTTCAACAAGAAGGGTAACTAGGAAAACATATGTGGACAAAGCAAAAAATTATGTTGTGTTCATTAAGATGCTTACAAACATTGCTTTGAAGAAATAATGTCGCCTTTGGGACCTTATAAGTATTTAGTTATGCAGCACAATATCCTTGGTGCAACAACATCAACTGTTGCATGGCTAAACACTTATAAGGTCCCAAAGGCGAGACCTATTGGCTATGCCAATGCTTGTCATTTGTTTGCCAATGATGCTCAGCCGCTATAAAAACATTTATTTTTGCGCTGCATTGGCAGAAAGCACTAAATAAATAAAATAAAATAATAAATCCGGTATTTGTAAAGCGTGAACTACTCACCCTTACGGGTCTCAAGGCGCTGGGGGCCGTAGTGGAAATTAAGGGCCAGATGTAGGTAAGATCAAATTTGCGAATCCTTAATAGCGAATTTTACCGATTCGCTATTAAGGACTCGCAAAATTGAATGTAGGAATAAGGAATCGCAAACTGAGATTAGCTAATAAGGAATACCTACCCATTCATTCCTATGGACTAGGAGGCCCATAGGAATGAATAGGAAGATATTCACTATTTGCGATTCGCTATTAAAGAATGGTAAATAGCGGGCGCTATTTCAAGGGTGCCAGGGTGTCAAAAGGACACCCTGTTGCACCCCTAAAATGTGCATGTGTGCACATGTGGCGCACATACATGCCCTAAGGGCATGAATGTGTGCCACATGGCACTTTAAAAAAAGCAAAAAAGTGCTTTTTTAAAGGAAATTGCTAATTACCACCAACTTGAAGTTGGTGGTAATTAGCGATTCCTTAAGGCTAAAGTGCACTCTCTTTTGTGCTACTTACATTGCATTTAAGGAATCGCAATTTGCTATTCCTTAAATGCAAGAGCAAAATAAGGAATCGCAATATTGCGATTCCTTATTTTGCTAATAGGTTTAAACTCACCTACATTGCTCGCAGCCAAATAGCAATCCCAAACGCTGGCCCAAACATCTGGCCCTTAGTGAGCGATTGCCCAGAGTCACATGGTGCTGAGCTGATCTGCTGCCGGAGTCGTGGATCGAACCGTGAGCCCTGTGCTCCGAAGTCAGCTGCCCTGGCCGCTGAACCACACCTCTCCACTGGAAGGACCAATAGGTCAAAAGGTCGAGGCCTTTTAGCATTGCCATTGTTTTTAACTATTTGAGAAGACCAGTTGTCTTTGGTGTTGAAATAAATTCCCAAGTATACAAATTCAGTTACCAGATCAAGTGTTTATGGGTGTTTTTTAAAAACTATATATGGCTTACTCAGAGACATGATTTTATATGTGGCTTCGTGTGTAACAAATTTCTTACTGATACAGAATTTCTCAAAGGTTCTCAAACGTTGATGCATCAAAGTCTCAGATCATAAGCAGATAGGGTACAGAAAGTCCATTAATCTTAGGGCAGTCGGGAGTAACATTTTGAAGCTGCCAATCAAGATCATTAATGCATATGTGAAATAAAACTGGAGCAACAGGAGTAACTTTCATTCCCCAATAGAAACCCTCCTCCAGCTACTTCAGAGAAATTGGCAAAACATACAAAAATAAATTGGAGTTAGAGTCCAATCGGTGAGAGGTCCAGGTCCAAAATTCTAAAAGGACTCAAGCACTCATCCTAGAAGTGTGGAGTTTAGTTGAAAGTACATTAGAACAGTTCATGGTTCTGGCCTTTACTGGAAAGACTGTAGTTCAGTTCAACCTTGAGGCTTTGTTATAGGCTAGGACACTGGACTTCCACAAATATGCCTTTCTGAAGATTGATGCAAAAAGAACTATTGATGGACAGAATGCAGAACAATGTCATACATTCACCCCAGTACAGAGATCTGGACCTAAATCCATCGCTTTTTTGTTCACCATGCATTCCAGTTTGGACCCAGCCATATGCAAATCAACCTTGACCCTGTGCCCAATGGGAACAGTCCAGCCCGAACTGCCAGGCCAGGTCCTCCCTGGACTGGAAACAAGCATCCTAGGACCGGTTTCGGGGTTTCACCCCTCTTCAGCCAGGGTAGCTTGATTCCAGTGGCATGGAGAGCACAGGCCTCACGTCTGAGCATACCCGTCCCACTCGGGGTGACAAATGCAAAAAGAACTATTGATGGACAGAATGCAGAACAATGTCATACATTCACCCAAGTACAGAGATCTGGGCCTAAACGCATCGTTTTTTTGCACACCATGCCGTTCCAGTTTGGATGAGGCACAGGGTCAAGACTGATTTGCATATGGCCAGGTCTAAACTGGGGTTGCATGGTGAGCAAAAGAATTATGGATTTAACCCAGATCTCTTGACTGGGGTTGAATGTTTTGGTTTGTTCTGCATTCTGTCCCTCAATTGTGTGTCTTTTGCTGTCTGAAGATTGATGACATGTAAATGTTGCCTTTGCTAATTGCAGGCTTCTGGTGGGCATCTAGTGGGTGGCCAGTTTCTGCAGGATCTTGGGCCTCTCTCCTAGTAATTCCTATGCATGGTACAAAGAGGTTTGAACTTTAGTCTTACATTTACTGTGACCCAGGTTTTGTATGGTCACACTGTTGCAGGTTAAAAAATTACCCGGCCGCTTGCTTTTGGATTATTTAAAGCTGCAGGTGGATTTCTTTGGGGGTCCTGTGTAAATGATGTTAGAGTGGTTTAAGCGGGCCATCACATGGCTCTTGTCAGCTTGTCCTAGTGGTCAATTTGGAGGAGGAAAGAAACCTCTGAAGGAGGGATAGCAGTGATTTCATGCCTTTGACCAGAGCAAATGGGGAACTGAGGAGACACCAGATTCCAATTGTTGCAAAGTCATCCTGTGCCCTGGGCACCCCCCAACTCTTTGCTGACTGATACTGGTGGTAACTGATTTTGACTGACCCTGGGCTCTGCCTAACCAGGCCCAGTGCTAAGCTGAAAGATACACATCAGAATACAGTTAAAACACCTACATACACTAGGACACAAAATGGTATGGTGGGGTACCCCTGTGATTGGCATGACCTCCCCTATAGGCCCCTAGTATATAATAGGGCAGGGGGATTGAAACTACCTAGAAGCCCCCAGAACCCTGGGGCATGGCAGTTTAGAGACCAGCAGCCTTTTTCTGCACTTGCATGTGTGCACTGCTGAAGCCTGAGGTTAGTTTAAAAGCAGCACTGGGTGCCAGGACTGCTTTAAAAAGTAAATTGTGCCCAAACTCGACTTTTGTGGTAGGGGCACTTAAAATGGATAACCTACAATGTTTTGGCATATTAGGGACCCCCAGGGTCTCCCCTACATATCCCAGGGGTGGGGGGTCAGGTGTTTATAAGGTACACCCTTATAAAATTAGTTTTTATATGCCTGGGTTAAGTGACATTTCACAGTTCACTCCCCACATAGTGCTGCTCAAATTCGACTTTGATGCTAGGAGCACTGTGGAAGGAGGATCAGTAATATTTCTGCGATTCAGAACCCCTAAAGTCTCCCCTAGTTGCACAGGGGGTGGGGGTCCTGTAGAAATTAGGGAAATACTTATAAAATATGTTTTTATAAGCCCTGGTGCTAGATAATTTACCCAAGTCATTTTCCCCATTGCAAATCCCAGGCCACATAGGTTAACATTGCAGGAAGTTATTAAATAATAACTCCTGATAGGAAGGAGATAGAACTACCATTCAAACACTTCCTAGAATGGTACTGAAAGATCCAACAATATGACATTGTTGAATTTCTCCTAAAATGTACAGACAAGAAGTTATTAGACTTTCTTGTTTGTGGACCCAAATTCAGCCTTCCAGTGGTCTGCCCTGATTGGTCAGAGTTAAGTGGATTAGCCAGGCTGCCTTGAAAAGGTGATTAAGAGCCCCTGGGGTTAACCAGCTCTGCTGGCAGGGCAGTGTGCTGTTCAATATGAATGCCAGGCTAGGGGGAGGGTTTGTAAACCATGGTCTTCAAAGGCAGAGGGCTGGACACAGTGTTAGTTTTCACTTTACACTTTTGACCCCCACCATACCCAGGATTAGAGAAGGTTTGTGCAGATGGTAGGGGGAGAGTCTATGGAAATAAGCCATTCTAGGGGGTGTGTTTAGCCAGCTCTTACCTCCTTGCTGGAAAATCAGCCATTATGGATTTGGAAGATTTGATGCACTCTGGGACAAAATAATGCCACACTCTACAGGATGTGGTCATAACTATGAGGAGTTACCCTGCTCCCATTGGTCAGAAGTGACCTCCTGCTTGACCCAGAGAACTTGGAATAAGTATCTGAGAGGGGCAGAGCCCTCCAGATCTGCTGCTTGAAACTTATTGAAGCAAGAAGTGCCATGCTGAGAAGATTTTGCTGTGCAAAGAATTCTAAGGCCTGACCTCTGAAGACTGCACCAACTGAAACTGCAGCCCTGTGGATTACCTTCCTGGAAAAGAAGTAAAGAGTAGACTCCCTCAAAGCTACAGGTGAAAAGAGCTCAACTGGAACATTACCAACTAATTCCGCAACTGGGAGAACCACCAGTGGATTTGTAAGGGTTTTGTGCCAGTGGATTGTGGGAACTGAAGTACTCAACTTTCAAGGACCATATTGGAGCTTCCAGACCCTTGGAGTGAGTTTGAGACACTTTGGGACCCCTAGAGGAACTTCAGGAAGAAGTTCAAGAAGTTTGGAGAACTTTGGACCAACCTTGAAAAAAAAGCTCCCTAGAGGGACCGACTCAACCTGGTCAGCCAGGCCACCTGCCTTCAACCACGAGCCGGCCAAGCCATCGAGGTTCGCCCTGCTAAAAGCTCCATGGGTCCAACTTTCAAAGATTGACCGGGACTAGAGAAAATCTGAAGCCGGCGAACCCTCTCCAGATCGGCTACATGAGGAGCATCGAGTGACCCCGCGAGAAAAAGCTCCAGAAAAGTTTCTAAGTTTGCTCGTAGAAAAGGTGACCGGGAGCAACCGCGAGAGTCAAGCCTCCTGCCTTCCATCACGTACCGGCCTGGATTCCTGGGTTGCTCCGCTGAAGCGATCTTGAGAAATTTTCTAAGTCCGCAGGAGGGAAGTTGACCGGGACCTCGTCACAAGTCAAGCCGGTGAACCCTCACCGGATCCGGACTGGCTAGGAGCTTCGAGGGGATCGCGAGAAAAAGCTCCAGAAAAGTTTCTAAGTGTGAAGGTAGAAACTGAGACCGGGACCTGCCGCAAGCTGTAGCCGCCCAGGGCTCCATCGCGGTCGACCTTAAACTTTGACTTTGACTTTGACCCGGTCTATCGCGAGCAGGTATCACAATATGGTGCTATAATCTTCTAAGTGCTATATTTTATTAAAACTTTGAAAAGTCATATCTCCGGTTCCCTACATTGGATTTTTGTCGTTTTGGTGTCATTTTAAAGATAACAATATTTCTAATTTTATAAATTGGTGTTAGATTTTTATTATGTGTTGTGTCTTAATTATTTACTGAAATGGTGGTTTTAAATGCTTTACATACCTGTCTTTGACGTTAAGCCTGTCTGCTCACAGCCACGTTGCCAAGGGTTGAGCATAGGAATAATTTTCTAAGACCTATGCTGAGTCCTATCATGTGTTAATGGCCTTATTGCCAATGGCAGACCTACATTTGTCCCTACCAATAACCCACTTTCCAACACTAATAGGATGCCCAGGTCTCTGGCTTTCAGTGTGATGGACGTTGATTTCCCCAGATTGGTGACCACATGAAAGATGCAGGTGGATTCTTCTCATGCAATAATTGAAAGTTCTGTTATAACTCTGCTCAGGCAAAGGGCGTTTTTTGCTACCATAAGAATGTGTAATCCAGACAGGTGCATTTGTTGGCCCATATTGCACACCTGTTTACTTACTGAAAAATGATTTGAGTGTCATCCGCCTATATTTGGAGGTTAACCTGGTGCTGCTTTAAGCGAAGAAATTGTGAGGCTGGCTTTAAGTTTCAACTATTGATCCATGTGTTAAACATACCTACAATAAGTACTTTCTTGGGTAATGAAGGGTCAGTTAAAGAATTCCTCCAACAATGAAGAGCTGTGGCCTGGGAGATGGTGGATCACTGCAGCAACAAAAGAGTCAGTTGGTAGTAAATAGTTACACGCTTGAAGGAGGAGACCTGGATGAATGGGAGCTCAGGGTGGGTGATTTCAAAACTGTATGTTTAGGTTACCACAATACTACGCTTGCTTCTCTGTTCCTGTAGATAATTTAAAGCCCCTATGATCTAGCTATCCAAAGAAGGTGCTGGTAACATCACCAAACCACATTCCCGTAAGACCTAATAGAGTAGGTCAAAGATGTCTTGATTGTGCTCTCGGGCTGATTGATTATTAGCGAGGCTCACTTTACTGTGTGCTTTGCTGGCATGTGGATTTTGTTTGTGGAGTCCAGGGAAGAGTGTCCACGGTGTGTACAAGGGTAGAGTCTCATGAGTCTCATGAGATTGACAGGACTTGGTAGTAACTGATTTCATAAGTGTGAACAAGGTGGTTCCTCGGATACACCCAGAAGTATGAATTATCATCCACTTTCTCAATGATCATTTTAGAGTTTTAAAGGGACTCTGAGCAAGGTAAGCCTGCATGGTGTGGCTGCACCTCAGCACGTCTTACAGAGGGACCTCAACTTGGACAAAAGGGCTGCACTGTACAGCTCAAGATATCGATAGGAAGATCCATCAGAGACCAACTGATCAAGGCCATCTCAGCATCCAAGCACAAGTCTGATGACAGAGATGTTCTGCAGGAATCTGAACCCACCCGGCTTCTGCAGAGCAGGTCACTTCATCCATGACAATGAGGCATGGAACAGGCGGGCCTTCGCTTCTAGATTCAAGGAATTGGTGCTTACTTACACCTAACACTCAGAAAAGTGCCTTGCCACAGTTCCACATACTGTAATCTTAGGCTGCTGGCCTAACCCATCTGGTGTAACTATCAGAGGCACAGAAGGGGATGACAAATCAACTAACATTGCCTGCTTGTGTCACACTTCCTTTCTGTCCACAATCCCTGGAGAAACAAAGAGATAATGTCTTCGGTCCTAATGTGGAAGGTGAGGAATGATCTCTGTCCCCTGGAATGGGTGGGATTTGATCAAGTCACATGGAAAAGGTAAGACAAGGAATTCAATTCCAGAGAGTCAGAGGGCCTCTAGGACAAGGTTGAGTGCAGCATTTTTGTCCGACCCCTGTATGAGTGATGTATGTTTGTATGGCCCGGCTATGACTATGCCCATTGTTGGGTCCATTTCTATAAATATAGTGAGTTCCTTGTAGCCAGCAAGCTGAGCAATTGGGCAGACGCTGTAACAGGGACTATGATTTTAAAAAGAGCAATAACATGACATAAGGCTGGCCGCAGAGCCTCTTTATAAGGGCATCCTTTTTTATCCAACTTTATACATGTTTGCCCACTATTGTATAAGATATATGTCAATAACAATTAAAGCATGGACTTGCCTGCACCACATGATAGGGTGGGGTTCCGAGAAGTGTTGAGTCAAAGGAAAAAGGGGTTAAAGTGCCACTTAGGGAAGGAGCGGCAACAGTTCTCAGGGAAAAATTATCAGACAAGCTATTCTTTTATAGTTTGCCTCCATACAAATCCAGGTCATAGAATTGGGATCTCTAATTAATGTTTTAATGAATTGAATTTTTTGGAGAGGATCCAGACTCGGGGGATTTCTAGTGGCACAGCAAAGAAGCAAGGAGCCCTCCTCGAAGAAAGGAAAATGTCTAAATAATCTATTGGTTGCTAGCATTTCGAATGCACTAGGCCAATCACGCCTCTGGACTCCGGTGCCACTGCACCTGCCGGACAAATGATAGTTAAGCCCCTGGATAATTCCAAGCAGTCTGGAACCTCTATCCAAGGCCCACAAGCCTTGGACACAGTCTGTTGCATGTCAGCTAAAACGTGGCTGCCCCAGCCCAACAGGCCTTCTACAGGCACTGTCCAGTCTGGACATTTCGCAATTCCACTTGTGCTGAACGCTCTAGTGTAAGACGCCGGGCACAGCGGCCATCGGTTATTTCAAGTTTCTGTATTGTTCCTCCGTTGTTGTCCAGCACATATTTGTGTTTCCTCGCCGACGCCATTTGTATCAGGAGCTGCGCAATAATTTGCTGTTATGTCTTGTTCCCGACACATTCCATCTCCTCAGGCTTTCTCCATCTAATAGTTATAATAATCAGCAGCAAAACTCAGCCTTCACCGAGGGCTGAATTGATGGCAGCTTATTTTTAGTGGAGCGGCACGGAGAGCATAAAAGGGCGCCGGTGCGTAGGAAACGGCACGGGCCTACAGTGGAGAGAACATGCAAAGGGTGGAGGGTGGAGGGGGGAGGGGGGGCAGCCAGTATGTCAGGGAATTAATGCGCGCATCCGCTGCGTGGCGGTCGCCATTTTGGATGAACAATAGCTGTGGCGCCAGGTCGCTCCTGACGTTGTGGCATGTTTTCACGAATAAGATTAACTCGAAATGTAATCCCAAACTGGGAGCCTATCTCCAGCAACCACCTTCAAAATGTGCCTAGTGTGCTGAGAGTTTTTTTCCCCTAGCAGTAAGAAACATCTTGAGGTTTTTTTTTCCCCTACAAATCCGCCATAGTGTTATTTGGAGGTCTTGGCCTGCAGACCGGCTAATTGTGAAGGGCCTACGATCTCACTGGCAACATGTCCACCACATCAGATCTTCATCATGGCAGAATTACCAGTGTCTCAGTCATGAGGCACTGTCTTATGCCAGAAAACTTAAGCAGGACATGTCGAGCGGGGTGATCTGTTGTTTGGCTACATTGTAAGCCCACTCAAATTTCTAATTAGTAATTTATGAAATTTGTGATTTTCACACTCACAGGTTGTGCAACTCACTAGTATGTTAATGTTATGTTATGTAATATTAATGTTATGTTATGTTCATAGAACGTGCAATTCACCTTGGAGGATAACCTGGCTCTGATAAGCCGGAGCCGTCTAGGCTGTGTCTATGGCATGTCTAGCTGGGCAGCCAGGTCTTCAGTTATTTTTGGAATTCAAGAACTAAGAGTCAGATCTGATGTGAAGGACAGGTTGTTCAAAGCTTAGGAAGGCAGATCCTCTGGCTTTGGTTCTGCATATGCGTGGGATGCAGAGGCGCAACTAGAGCCAAATTTCGGGGGGGGGGGCTGAGCAAAAATTTCGGGGGGGGCTGAACTTTAAGCAATAGGCAGAGTGGAGCTGCAGGGGCTCTTAGAAGGGGTGAAACAACAGCAAGGCCTCATTAACATGCAAATGGTCTTTTAAAGACCTGTGAAGTGCTCAGGTGCGGCTGCTTTTTTGCCCAGGAAGGTGTCTCATCCCGGGCTGCCACACACAACGGGGGGGGGCTGAAGCCCTTTGAGTCCAATGGGTGGTGCGCGCCTGGTGGGATGTGTGTGAGTAGGAGTCCAGGTGAGCGGAGGTGTCTGGTGGGTGTGGAAGTTGATACGGTTATTGAGGTAGGTGGGACCAAGATTGTGCAAGGCTTTTAATGTGTGTGAGGAGTTAAAAAAACAGACATTTGGGAACGACGAGCCAGTAGAGGTCTTGGAGGTGCAGGGTGATGTGAGTGCAGGGAGGAAGCTTGAGTCTGGCTGATGAATTTTGAATGGTTTGAAGTCTTCTGGTCAGTTGGGCCTGGATTCCAACTTAGAGATTATTGCATTAGTCTAGCTTGTTGGTGAAGAGGGCCTGGGTGACGGTCCTGCATGTTTTTTCACTGGGAGCCTTTTGAATATTTTTCTTTTTTCTTGAGCATATTCAGGGTGTGGAAACAGGAGGTGGAGACTGCATTCACTAGGCTGGTCATGGCAAATTGGTCATCGATCATTATGCCAAGGTTCTTTGCTTGGGTTGCTGGGCACGGTGTGGGTCTGAGTTCTGATGGGCAACAGCTGGAGTTGCATAGCAGTGTGTCCCTGCAGAAGAGTCCTTCCGTTTTGTCTGTGTTGAGTTTGAGACAGTTGGTTTTCATCCATCTAGCAACTTCAGACATGCAGGAGGTGAAGTTGGTCCAGGTGTTTGATGTTTTGTCTGAGACGGAGAGGATGAGCTGGGTTCCATCTGTATAGGAGATGACATTAATTCAGTGGGTTTGGATGATGCTGGTGAGTGGGTTCATGTAGGCATTGAATGAGGATGTTGTGGGAGATGTTGTCAAAGGTGGTGGATTGGTCAAGGAGAATGAGAGCAGTGATGTCTCCTCTGTCCATGATTAGTCAGATGTCATTAGTGGTGGCTATGAGGGTGGTCTCAGTGCCACAGTTGGGCCTGAATCCCGATGGGTGGTGTCGAGGGGGTGGTTGCCACTGTGGTGGTTAGCTAGCTATTTGTTTATGATTTTCTTCCAGACGTTTGCCGGGTATGTTAGCAGGGAGATGGGTTGTTAGTTTGCTATCATCTGAAGGTCTACTGAAGGTTTCTTTAGGTGGGGGAGTACTGTGGTGTGCTTCCAAGCAAACAGGAAGTTGGATGTGTTGATCGAGTCATTCAGTAGTAGGTTAGGGCTGCTCTCATTGCAGAAGATGTGATGTGGGGAGGGGGATGAGCATGCTACCGAATGTTTGGATTGCATGGTTAATGAGGATTCTTCAGTGGTGATGGGCCACATAATCACAGTGGTCTTCCTCTGGTTGGTCTCAGGCAGGAGGGCCTCTGAGAGTGGTAGGGTCCGGTTGGTGTTTGACAGTTGAGTGCAGAGGTCCTGTGAGGGGGTAAAACAAGTTGTGCTAGCTGCAGGAGAGGAGAACATTTCTTTGTTGCATTTTGTGCAGTTTTTCGACCTAGTTGTTGAGAGCGGCTCTTTTGGTGGCTCTGATTTGTTGATGATACATCTGAGGGCTAATCTCTATTGCTTTTGTCAGTGTCAGCATGGCTCTGCCTCCAACTGCTTCGAGCTGCTTGCAGTGGCGTTTGATGCCTCAGATTTCTTCAGTATACCAACTTGCTTGTGGCCTGGTCCTGGTAGTCTTTGTGGTTTTGAGTGGAAGGGTGTCTAGACAGGAGGTGTTCCAGGTGTTGAAGTTGTCATTGGATCAAGTAAAGTTGCTGTGTGGTTGCAGGAGCTTGTTTAGGAGCCTAGATGGCCAGTTTTGCTTCCATGGGGTTTTGTTCCATTAAGCAGACTTCATGAGTGCACTTCCATGGTGGTGTGAGATGGGCATGTTGAAGTGGCCGAGGGTGTGGCTAGACTAGGTGAGCAGAGTGGGTGTGTTCACTATGATCTTATTGAACTTAGAGAAGATGGGGTGCAGTAGGTGTCCGGTGGCACAGTGGATGTGTCCACTCCACTCACTGAGTCCGAGGGTTACTATATCTTCCAGGAGGTTGGTTGTGTTGGGGTCTATGTGGTTCTCAAAAATGTGGTCACTGAGGAGGATGAAGGCACTGGTGTGAGTACCACGTGGCAATAAAGTCTGCAAAGATGCAGGGGAATTTGGCACATGGTTCAGGAGGTCGGTAGATGAGGACATCACTCACAGAGCAGTTGCTGGTGATGTGCAGTTTGAAGCTCAGCTGTTCCATGCTGTTATTTCTGGTTACAGCAGTGGTGGTGCAGTGGATTTGCTCTTCATTCACTTCGTCCTGTCTTGTCTTAAGATCTTATATTCTGGTAGTATTGCTATAGCAATTTCAGGGGTTGATATGGGGGTTAGCCAGGTTTCAATCAGAAAGAGCAGGTCTGATGAGAGGTTGTGCAGAATGGTCAAGACTTCGGCGTTGTCTGACGAGGGAATGAGTTCTGACGAAAAGGGAGGGGTTGGAGTAGGGTGTGGGAGGGGAAAGCGCTGTGGGGTAGTGTGTGTCACTTGTGTCAGGTGGAGGGGTTTTCGGGGGCCCAAGTACAGGATAAGTGGCAGGTGATGCAGAAATACACCCTTCAATGTCGGTTGGTGAGGCCCAGCAACAATGCCCAGGGTTCAGGGAGAGGAAGATTGCAGCAAGGTATTGATGGGGGGCGGGGAGGGGGGACTGGGGGGCTTGGTGGGATGAGGACCAGGGGCCTGGCTCTGGGTGCAGACAGGCACAGACGAGCTTGCCTTTGGCCTACCTTTAATGCACTCACTGCACATCTGCTGCACATCTGGGCTGCGGCCACCATTAACTATAGGGGGAGGTGTCAGGAGCTACAGGGGCGCTGGATGGACTGCAGCGAGCTGGAGGAAGCAGGAAGGGAGAGCTGCATGGAATTAGAGGGGGGATAGGTTGCCGTGGGGGGAAAAGGTGAGAAGGGGAGCAAAGTGCAGGAAAAAGAGGAACAAGTAGGTAAGAGCAGCAGATTCACTTGAAAGAGTGTGAGATGATAGAAAAATAAAGAAAGGGCCAAAGAGTGAGAAGCCACAGAGGTAATGGAAAAGCGGCAAACAGTGAGTGAGAAGTCAAATGGCTAAAGAATGAGGGAGAAAATTAAGAATAGGTGGCAGAGAATAAGTGAGAAAATCAAAGAAAAGCAACAAAGAATGAGTGAGAAAGTCCAGAAGAAGCAACAAAGAATGAAGGGGAAAGTCCAGAAAAAGTGGTAAAGAGTGAGTAGTCTCCATCAAACATGGGCCTGGCCACTGGACACTATTGTATTGCACCTATGCCACGTTTTACTACTGTTCCCATGTGGACTGTTCCTTGTACTCTCTTATCTATCCTTAGTTTTTAGTTTCGATTTGGGGACACATGGTATCATCCAGGGGGGATTGTTGCCATTTTGGCTGGATGTTGTTTATCTTTATAAGTTATGCTCTGAGACTACTAATGTCGCTTCGAGGTATTCCTGACTATTGTCACCTACATGCCTGCATGGAGGGCATGCGTGGGTGCGACACAGCCAGGTAGGGGAGTGCACTCTCATCCTACACATTTTGCGCACCTTCATGACATTCACAGCCGTGCCTACACTGATACGGAATGTGTGAGGTATGGCCACTCCATCCAAGTGCTACTACATTTATGCGTATCTCAAATTACGTCTCAAATTACATCACACTCTCATTGCGACGCTACAGTAGACCCACCTCGGCATGGGAGCTCCACAAACTACTCTCTCAATGGGGAGGTCAGGTTTATGGGACCACGATGCCGGCATATGCAAGGGGTGTTCTCATATGGATAGCTCCAGGGGTACCCTTCGCTCTTGGTACACAGCAGGTGGACACGGATGGGAGTTACGTCATCTTTGAAGGACACTTGGATGGGGACCCTCTTATCTGGTGGCCTTGTGTGCGCTCAACTCCAACCAAGCAGCATTTTTAGATAGTCTCACCCCTGCACTCCATCATGACCCACTCAACCCTGGGATCTGGGAGGGTGACTGTGTGCCCGCCTTGAAACTTAATCACTCTACCCCACCATTACACATGGCGACCAGAGTCCGCACAACACTTTGATCAATGGCGCACACGTATGCACTTGAAGATGCATGGTGAATGGGACAACCTCATGTCCGTGAATATTCTTTTTATTCAGCTGTGCATGATCTGCACACCAGGATCGACCTTATCTTACACACAACTCCTATCAAATCCTGGGTTTTCCATTCGGAAGACCTGGCAGGATCTTTGTCAGATCACTGCCCCATGCTTATTACACTGAGCTGGGACAGGCAACACCCCGCTATCCCCACTACAGGTCGAGTCACTTTCCGATCCTCCCTTTTGATAGCATCTGTCTCTCTGTCTTACAGATTACTTCATAGAGATCCATGGCTCTGCTTCAACTTGTGCCCGGTAATGGGATGTATAGAAGGCTGTGGCCCATAGCCATTGTATGGCGGCTCCCTGGGGTATCCTTTGCCGCCTAACAGAGGACCTTTTGTCCCTTGAACATGATCTTCGCCAAACAGAAATACAAGTGGCCAAACCGGATGGCATCACCCACATGGTTGAGACAGCTACGTGTGCAGCAGGGTGAGGCAGAGACAATATTGAGTCATCACGATCACCATAAGAGACCAGCCCTTTATCATGCCCAGGGCAATAGCTCCGGCAGACTGCTGGCATGGCTTGTTCGTAAGGAACATCAACATATCCCATTGTGGCACTTCACTACCAAAAGAGGGAACTTGTTACTTCCCAAATAGCTAGGTGTGCGATTACTACCACACCTGCCTCTCCATTATCGGATATTATACTCTGGTTCTTAGATTGCCTCTCCCTCCCTAAACTTAACCCTCTGCAGCGGGCTGACCTCGACGAGCCCATGCAGTTGGAAGAAATTTGTGCTGCCATATCTCGGATCACCGGGAACAAGACCTCGGGCACGGATGGCCTGACGATAGAGTATTGCATCACCTTCCCCATACAGACTGTCCAACACTTATTCGCCATTTTTAATGATGCCACGGACCCCGGTGAACTCCTGGACTCCCTTCAGGAGGTCCTGATCATGGTGCTACCCAAGCCGGGCTGTGACCCACTGGATGTCAAATCGAGCCACCCCTTTTCGCTACTAAACCTGGACTGCAAACTTTTAGGTAACATTTTAGCAAACTGCCTGCTCCCTTTTATCCACACGCTTGTGCATGACGACCAGTCAAGGTTGTAGCATGTTTTTTAATGTGCGGAGACATCTGCCCCTTATGCCCCCCCCCCACCTGCTTACAACCATGTGGTTGTGTTACTGGACATAAAAAAAGCTTTGGCACTCTAGGGTGGGATTTCCTTTTCTCTACCCTTACTGCAATGGGGTTCGGACCAGGGTTTTTTTGTTTTTTGGACTGGGTACGTACCCTGTACGCATCCTCAACTGCTAGGGTGAAGATTGGCCAGGTGAAATCAGACAAGTTCCAAATCCAACATGGGACCCGTCAGGGTTGTCCGCTGTCCCCACTAAGTTTTGCCCTCGCAATGGAGCCCCTTGCTTTGCGACTGTGGGGCATGGCGCAGCTATTGAGTGTTCCGGAACTGGGGGCTCACCATGTAATCTCGCTCTACACAGATGATGCTTTGATTTAGTTGTGTGACGTGGAGGCTGCCCTGCCTGACCTCATGCACCTGTTAGACGACTTTGGGGAAGTGTTGCGCTTACAAGTGAATTGGGCAATGTCCTGTTTATTCTCACTGGCACCGTGACCGATACAGCGCAGAACTGAGGCCATGAGCATGTGTCTTCAATGATTATGACTCCTTTAAGTATTTGGGGGTGCAGATCTACCAAACGCATGGAGACCTCTGAGATGTCAAGCTTGATAAGGTGGTTGGCTCTGTCCGCTGCTCTATGCCCTTCTGGCGTTCGCTGTGCCTTTCTCCACTGGGTCGAGTGGCCATCTCTAAGATGTTGCTGCTGCCAAGATTGTTGTACTTTTTTGTGACCCTGCCGGTTGTACTCCTGCAGAGCTTCTTCCAGACACTTAACGTGCTTGCTCCTTGAATTGATATGGAGTGCCGACCGTTGCAGCATAGCTCTGACCATGATCTAGTGACCACTTTCAGAGCGCGGACTCGGGGCCCCTAACTTTGAACTGTAATACGCAGTGGCGCAACTGCAGTGGCCAATAGCCTGGCTATGCACTGATACCTGCCCAGAGCTACCCATACTTCGGGCGTTACTCAATGAAACAGAGATTTATACATGGCTATGAGACCCCACCATCCGCCCTCGACAAGAAACATCCCAGATGGCGGTGGCCCGCAGCTGCCTGTAAAGATACTTACACTCAGGGGGACCCCTTCTTCCAAGCTCACCGGTGATTGACATCTGGGACCTGCGGCCAGTATGCAGTATGATCAGGCGGACTGATAAAGACCTCTGGAGGGAGGTGGTCATTGAGTGGGAGACCTCTGTCTGGAAGGTGTCGGCATGTCATTCCAGGATGTCGTGGACACATACGGAGTGCCCTCCAGTCAATTCCTAACCTACTGCAACATACAACATGCAATGCGAACCGCCTGTGGTGGCAGGGGTGAGGAACCATCTGCCTCCACGGTGCTCCACGCACTGTTATCATCCGGCAGCACATGACGTGCCATCAATACCCTATACACGGTATTCCATGTTCCCTCACCCACCACACAACGGGTGCTCATGCAAGATGGGATGCTGTGTTGGGGAGTGGGGAGTGAAAAAGAGAGCAAGAGTGCAAAAAGCAGACAGTCTCAGAAGAGAGAGGGAGGAGGTTGAGACGGGGAGCCTCATGACAGGCTGGTGCTGGCATATAAGGGATGGGCCTTTTGGGAGGACTGGACACAGGTAAGGTTCAGGCAAGGGCTAGGCAAAGCCAGTAGGTCAAACTACTGGTAAAAAATATGAAATACTTCGTTGAAGTAGCAATAGTCAATGTCATAGCTCTGATGTAGTGGAAGATCAGGGACCTCAAAGTAGTGAGATAGTACCGGTTTTAGAATTCCCTTAAGACCAAGCCTTTCTCTTGTTTAAGCATTAAAGAATTCCTCAGGTTAGAGTTAAGTGCCTCCTTCTAAGCCTTCACAATCAAGTGTTTAGTTTTGCTAAACTTTCACCTGATTGCGTTTGATGTCATATCCGAAATGGGCTTAAAGCCCTTGTTTAGTGTCGTTTATAGACCTGTCGTCCTATAATTGACCTGTGTCCAGCGTATTTTGCACATCGCTCTATAACCATTGTTAAAAAAGAAATAAAACATTTGATTGTCACTTGCACTATCCTTAAAAATACTGATCAGTTGAATTTATCCTGCTTGCATTCTGTAGACCAATAGTCTCACCATAGGCCTGTATTCTGCGTATTTTGTCCATCGTTATTTTAGCCAGTTGGTTATTGGTTTGTTCTAAACACACATCGTCTGGATTCTATAGGGTCAGTCTCTGAGTAAGACCAGCTTGCGAAATGTTTATGGTTAGTCCCATTATAGATCTGTCGTTTCACAGCTGGCCTGTGTGTTGCGTACTTTGCACACTGTTTAGAACTCATGTGAACAAAAATTTTAATTGTTACCTACGTCACCCCTTAATATGAGGCTCAGCTGAATTCCTTCTGTTTGTATTCTGTAGATCTATCTTTTTACAACTGGTTTGTGTTTTGCATCTTTTTGCACAATGTTTAACTCTTATGTGCAAAAGTCTGCTCAGTTATGTGTCACAACTGCCTCCTAGCCTGTTATTTAAATGGTTCAGCTGAGATCTCTTTGCTTGTACTCAGTGATGTTTTCCCTATTATATGGTTTTATTATTGGACACTGTACATTTTTAACTATATTTTTAACAGTTTGTAAACGTTTTAATTAAACAAACAATAAAAATCAAATTGAATTTTATCCCCAAAAAAACCAATGGGCTCAAAGCCAAACTTAAGGCCTCATTTAGATCTTGGAAGGTAGGATACTCCGTACATTATATCCTATGGCACTTGTAAATTGAAGCCCGTGCCCCCGAGTACAGTGCCCCCTGGTTGTATTTTATAGTTGAGATGCTTGTGAATTAGATCTCCTTGATTCCCTGAGGTTTTGTAAATTGATGAGTTCCCCATGAGAGTACCCCAGCTTTTCAGGTAACGTTCTCATCACAAGCCCATTTTAGCCTGTCTGAAAGATTACCACCCCAGGTATTAAACGCACTTGTCTGAGCAATAGAAAGGGCTTCATGGTGAAGACAAGTTTGACATAAAAATACATTAACAAGAGGTGAACTTGCATTTTATATATTCATGGCACATTTGGTACACCTGTAACCATCTATGGAAAGAACACTGCTACTTTGCTGTCGGAAACATAGGAATCCCACATTGCAAAATCCCCATCAGCCACCCATTCAGACAAGCAAACTGTAAACCATGCAGTGGGTTCAGATAAACTTAAGAAGAGAGTAGAACGAAATGAGGAGGAATTTCTTGGAGTCATGGTGGACTCACTTGACTTTTGCATCCATAGTCATAAGTGCTGAATTGACACTCTGTCCATTTGCTGTCAAACCTAATTCGGAGTCTGTTTGCGGCTACATTCGTTTTTACCAAGTTGTTTTTCTGTTATATGTGCTGCATTTTACGACCTAATCAGCACCATCTTTGATCATGAAGTAGTTGCTCCAGGGTAGGATGGACAACTATTTAATGAAGACCACTGTGGGCACTCCGATGGCTTGGCAAAGGCTGGCATCCATGCCAACAAGTGCCCAGCCTTGCTGCTGGTTTCGTAAGGCGACAATTAAATCAATTGCCCTATTCGTACTCTATTCTCCTGAATCCTTTTCAACGTTTTATGAGCCTAAGCATAAAATCAGTGGAAACTTAAAAGTGTGCAACGCATTTGTATAGAAGCCCAGCTCTGCGTCATGTTCCACCAAGCTATCCTTAATTTAAAAAAAATCCTGGGGTATTTAATATTTAATTAACACTTGCATGGCTATTAAGAATGCCCCTGCCGTCAGCGGCGGCTCCTCCAATATGGCGGAGGAGTGCCGCCCCTCCACACACCCCCACCCGACAACAGCCTCAAAAGTTGAAAAATAAAACAACAATAAAACAGGCTTATATCGTTTTATTTTTCAACTTCTAAGTGCAGAGTCTTTGAGGCGGGGCTATCCCGGGGCAGTCGCGGAGGGCGATTGCCATCAGTGCTCATGTCAGGTTGGAGACAGCAGGCAGAGGCTCCCAGGCTCTCAGGGAGCGTACATCCAGGCTGCTCAGGCCAATCCTGATGCTGCTCTCATGCATGAGAGCAGCATCAGGATTGGCCGCAGGGGAGTGTGGGAGTCTGTGCTGCAGTCAGGAGCAGAAGAGTGTTGGGATGCGGCGGACGGCATGCACATTTTTATTTCTTCTTTTTATGTATGTTCGTTGTCGTCACTCTGCCCTGTCACCAGCCGCTACTGTCTGCTGTTACAAATTTCATCTGTGAGTTGAATTTTGTTTTAACTGCCATCATGGAAACATGGTTTACCGAATTTTCATCTAATGTTGGCTAAGACATTTCCCAACCCTCGAATATGCTTTACTTGAGACTCACCACCCATGTAAATGCGGCGAGGGTCTAGATTTTACTAGAAGGGATTGGTATAAGTGTCAGAAAATGATTGCCTGCTTTTGAGTCTCCCTAACTCGAGAGTCTTGGACTCTTCTAGTACTCCTTGGGGCCCCAAGCTGTACCAGATTCTATCAACTACCTTGCCTGTGTTCTTGCGCAAGGGACTACCAGTGATTTTATTTGGTGTTGTTAGATGACCTAACTAAGCACTTTGACAATTTGGATGACCCTCTTTCTATCAGATTCCTGCATCTTTTTTAATCTTTCCATTCTGGATTCTAACCCAATTGCTAGACCCCTTAAAAGGTCATGCACTTTGTGTTATATGCTACAATTCTTCCAATTGTCAATGCTGTCTTCCAGTTGGCGTACCTTAGTCTGACCACTTCAGTTTACCTTTTATCTGCTCTTGAAGCTCAACCTTTGAGTCACAAACTTCTAGTTTCAGCCTATAACTTAGTCTCCCACTATTTAGACTCAGGCCGCCTGGCATTAGTGACCTCTCCATGAATCCTGATGACTATCATAAATGACTGTTGACAATTCTAGATTCTATCACTCCCAAAATCATAGATGTTGGTAATAAAGCCTTCCAACCTCTAGTATGGTTCACCAAGGATCATTGGGAACTCAGGTACTGGTTACCCACAAGTTTACACTGTTGGTTCAAAATGATGACACTTTGACTAAACTGGAATGGCAAAACAAACACTGGGGCTGATTGAGATTTTGGCTGATGTGTTAGTGCATCACAACTGTGACGGCAATACATTCCACTTTATCACACATGTATGATATGCTATGTAACGTTTAATAATAGGGTGTAAGAGATATCAGTTACATTGTGAGAGAGTAACATGTCAAACAACTTACAAATCATGACTAATGTTGGTTTAATATGGTTTAGAAAAGTTAATGTTAGTTTCACTTTGAGCCGTCCACCTCAGTACAAGTGCATGATATATTATTGCATAACTATGTGTACGTATCATTGTGATGTAGTTGCCATTCTGGCAAACAAACTCAGTACCTTTATGTTTTAAGTAGAGGCTACTCCTTTCCAAATGTCAGGGAGTGCCTGTCCACAAAAACAATATTATCAATGTCATTGCTAAAGTCAGGTGCACTGCAAATTGTTAAAAGACACAGTTCCCATTGGCTTAGCAGTTGGAAAGGTAACTTCCACTGCCAGAGTTTCCATTTGCTCGGATATTGCAATGTCCTAAAACAGTTATGATATTAAAATAACATTCAAACTAAAACATGACATGCTTTGTGACAACATGGATGTTAATCATTTTGCCACTCGGATTGCTGTAGGCCTGGTTGACCACACAGCTTCCCCATACCACAGGGAGGTCCTGCATTCCCTCACCAACATCTGATCGATTTGATTTTGATCACAAAAACCTGGGTGGCAATGTACTGTTGCTCAACATTTTACTTTTCTGTTTGTTTGGCAATAAATAATGTTTGTGGGGTACATTATGTCCAAAATGCTTTCATACATGCTGATAAATATTACCCAGATCCAAAATAACGTTCCAGGCATATATCTTTGAAATTAAAAAATATATAGGTGTGTTTTTGGTCAGAAATAATCTTTTACTAGTGAAAACTGGGTGGTCACCCAGGGTGCTCTATATTTCGTATTCATTAGGTAAAAATAAATATGACACATAGTTATCAAACTAAAATCATAGAACCACACAAGGTACAATAAAAATGTGATTTCACAGTAGCTTGTGTGTAAGTCACAAATTGCCACATAATAGGGTTGGATACACTTTATTCTATTGTGGATGTGACATTCAATACATTAGAGTCAGAATGTGAAGTCACTCACAATATCCTTGTAAATGTTTTTAATGTGTGCAAATTACATGACTCTCTGTAGGCCCACACAACAGGCTCCCTATGCAAGGATATCCAACTCCTCACCCTTCTGCTCCTTCAGTCACAGTGAGCACCAGCAGAAGAAAATCAGCAGAAACTGTTGAGGTCTGCCACCCTTGATGCTTAGGAGGCAAGTGAACTAATGTCTTTAATAATGTGGGCGCAGATGTCATGGAACTTCCATCAATGAACATTTATATAACAGATAACAGATTCTGCCAATCAGAGACCTTTATAGCTAATGTGGGACCGCGGATGGGGGAAAAGGTAGGTGCAGATGGCACTTAACAGTCCATCATCCATGACGGATATGTCAAGCATTCAACTTGTTTGGTCTGCCATCAAAAAACAACATTGTCATCATTGGGTAGGCCTGATAATATGGTGGCCTGGTACTGCATCGTTGAAGAAAGCATATGTCATTTATGACATTGCTACTGTCAATAAGAACTAGAACATCCACATTACAAACAATAGATATACAGCATCCGCTGTGTAACTTATGTCAACCTTGCTAGAATTTACAGCAAATAATAGGAAAAAATAGAAAGAAATATATACATTGTGACCATACATACATTAGTATTAATATTACAAACATATTAAGAGGTATTTTTTAACATTGATTTTTTTAACTTAAAAAAATGTAATTAGCATTTTTTACTTTTGACTGATTTTTATAAAATTATATTGACAATTCATGTTTATATATTTTGTTAATAATATATATTACAGAACCAAGTGCAGAAACATTATTAACATTCGTGAAATATGTATATGTGTTTGCATTTCGATATGTGCTAATTTTTAAACTTGTGGTAATATGTCCATAAAACACGTGCGAGCACGGAACATTAACACATTGCACTCATATTTTGCAGAAATGTCCATCAACCACCCCAAGGAAGATGTGCAGGTGGTTTGCATAGTAGATCTCTACATCACCAGTGTGTGTGTGAGTGCTTTTCAGGTTCCATCCATGACTCATTACTGCTACACAACATCGGCATACCTCAACACATGGCAGACCTTGCAGTAAGGAGGGCATGGCATGTTGGTAACTATCGAACTTTACGTTTAAGAAAATTGTAGTTGTAAAGTTGTGCTCTTAAAACACATAATTTCAATTACGTTTGCTTTTCTGATTAAAGTTGTCTTGGTGCTTAGCTTATGCAAGTTGTAAGTGGCTTTTAACACCACTCAGAAGCCAACAACTCCAGGGGACAGCTCCTTCAATGAGCCCCATTTGCAAACAAGGGTCTATGGAGGCACCTTTTGGGTTCCTAAAGGCCAGGTTCAGTGCCAAACAAGGCCAGAGGGGTGCTCCTCTACCTTCCTGGGAAAGGCTTCAAAATACTTGCGTTATGTTTCACAACACTGCCCTGGCAATCCCTGATGGCGATTACCAGTGGCAATCCCAGGGCGATGTTGGTGACATGAATCAGCATGATGACAGTGATGAGGATAAAGGTACTTACCTCATGTATGAACTCGTTGAAAACATTTTTGCCTGATTGTACGTGGCTGTAACCAAATGTTATTTGTGTGTATTCCCTATGGACATATCCTCTTTTAGAATTTGTGCTACTAATCCACTCATTAAATTTCATATTTGTTTTATTATATTCAAAATGTGTTTTCTTTTTAAATGTGTTTTGAAATAGATATTGGCAATATTTTACATATAATGATAAGCATGCTATATGAGAATTTATGTTTTAAAGCTGCTGATGTTTGTTTATCAGAAAATGATTCAAATTAACAATATTTTAGTCACAGACATTAATATTTTTGCTTAATCTTTCCTAGGTAACCTCATCCTGTCATCTGCCGATGCACCAGCAAGTCATAAATGGGTACTTTGGAGTGTTGCACAGACACTGGCTATAAAGAGATTTGCCTGACCACTGGTGAAATGTTTCTGAAAAAAATAGCACTGCACGTCTTCTCACTCATGGAGTAAGGTGGGTCTGCTTTGGGAGGTTAAGGGTGACTCTGCCTGGTGAATTCTGTATGGTCTGCAGTCACTTTAGGAGGTGCGAGGTGATTCCTGTGTAGAGTACATTGCCATAATCCAATCGGCTGGTGCCTAGGGTTTGTGTAATAATCTGTTTAGTGTTGATGGGTAGCCACTTGAAAATCTTACAGAGCATACAAAGAATGAGGAAGCAGGAGAAGGAGACTGGGTTTATTCTGACTTTTCTTGTTGAGCTTGCTGTCCAAGATGATGCTGAGATTGCGGGTCTCGTCTGTCTGAGTGGGCAAGGGTACTAGTTCAGAAGGCAACCAGAAGTTGTTCCACAGGGACGTGTTCTTCCCGAAGATCAGAACTTCAGTTTTGTCTGTGTTGGGTTTCAGACGTTTGTCTTTCATCCAGTCGGTGATGCTCGTCATGCACCTGCGGAAGTTAGCCATCGTGGTGGAGGGTTCTTCTGATAGTGAGAGTATGAAATTACAGAAATTAGTAGAAATTACAATCAGATCAAATACCACACAGGACCCGCACACCTAATTTGACAGTGAACCAGCAAACCTATGCTCAGTTCAAAATAGATAAAACTAGTTAGCCACATCAAAAGTAAATTTACTTTCAGTGCTCACCTTTTGATTAACGACACACAAGGTAAATATTTTGGGCAAATCGAGACCAACTTAACAGACCCACTTTCATCAACAATCCAGGCATTTGTTAATGTCATCACAACATTCAAATAGCTCCTACTTAAACTCAAAATGATTCAACAATGCTCAGGCAAACTGCAGTTTGACTAACCTTGCTATGTAGAATCTACTCTATCTATAGAAAACAAATCAATCTAAAAACCAAACTCTTGTAAAGGATAGAACACACCTCTCTATCTCTCTTAAGTACAGTCACCTCCATTATAAAATGTTTGCAAATACCCATATTAGCCACAACATCCTCATTCCTACAAACATCATACCCATGGCAGATCAAATTACTTTAATCTCTCGAGTCAGAAAAGAAAAACTGTCCCTGACAAGTGAAAACCCAAAGAATGCAATACAAATTAACACTCAACCCACTGAAATAATAGAGAAATCAATGAAATGCAAGCTACATACCTACAGATATATACCAGCATATAAAACTGAAATAACAGACACCCTCTCAAGTCATGATTTAGATATCTTATTCCCTACTAAGATGAGGCTTAACTCGTGTTTTCTAGCCATCACTGATATCATGATAAAATTAGGGAAAGAATTAGAGCTAATGTATAAAGACACATTAGGAAACTCCACTGGCTACCAGTCTCGAAGAGATGCCAGTTCAAGCTGCTTACCCATGCTTACAAGGCACTAAACAACAAAGGACTGGTGTACGAAAACAAACGAGTGAATTTCCACCAATATACCAGCAACCTCTATTCAGAATCCTTCAATCCTAGCAGCTACCTGACGCATCTGCCAGATGAACAGTGAAGGTCGCTCCTTCTCCCACCTGGTGGCTAGGGCTGGGAACAACCTCCCCTGCACCTCAGAGTCACCATCGCTTAAGCAGATCAGGAAGGACCTCAAGACTGGGATGTTCAACCAATAGGAGAACAGGCAACATGATATCCCAGCACCTCGAGACCCTCACAGGTGATGCAGCCGTGCTCTACAAATCCTGATTGATTGACATGAAATACCAGATCTTGTGCAAACTCATCTTCCAGCACTTACAATGTCTTATGGCAAAATCAGACCTACCAACATAACTCTAGTGCTGTGCAGTGTCTTCTGCTAAAACTGTCTTAGTCAAACGAAAAGATCATCTACAGATATCCCTAAAATCATTTCTCTTACACTATTACAAAAGGACAACCCACCTCAATGAAATTCAGGAACATTAGATTTATCGACTCAAAAGCCCTAGGCAAGAGCATAATTAATAAATGACAGTCGCAACAGGATAATAATGATAAAAAATGTCAAACACAAACTCCTAGAATATTGCAACCATAGAGGTTGAGCAAATAGCACTGATTCTTCTAAAAATGAGAGAAACTAAATGAAATTATCAGCTGGTTTTATAAAGACAAAACCAAAGGGGATGATGGACGGATTGTTGAACATTGCAACCACTCACACCCAGTCAACTGATCTGGGTTTAATCCATCATCATTCTTTAGCTCACTCCGCCACCCCAGTTCAGACATGGCCATATGCAAATCAGTCTGACCCTGTGCCTCCTGGGGACAGTCCAGCTCGAACTGCCAACCCATGTCTTCCCTGGACCGGAAACAAGCATCCTGGGACGGGTTTCAGGCTAATCAGCCGTCATCAGCCAGGAAGACATGGCTTGGCAGTTCGGGCTGGACTGTTGCCATGAGGCACAGGGTCAGACTGATTTCATATGGCCATGTCTGAACTGGGGTGGAGGAGTGAGCTAAAGAATGATGATGGATTAAACCCAGATCAGTTGACTGAGAACATTTCCACACTGCCATCAAGGGGAAAGGCAGGTCACAGCATCAAACCCAGGGCAATGTCATCACTCAGTATACTACGACTTACCAGCCTCCACACAGGATAACTCGACTATGGCCCACAGTGTCAACAGAACAGTCACTGGCAGATATACACGACTCCAGGGAGGTATTAGAGGGGCAGATTACGGGCGTCTCCATTGAAGTTACCCTATTGCAAGCAGATTTACACAAGGTGGCAGACAAAGTGGACACTGCAGAAACCAATACAACCACCCTATAAATGGAGGTCTGTCTGCTCAAGCAACAAGTGTCACCGATGTCCATTGTTACCTATTCTCTTGAACACTGTGTGGAGGATGCTAAAGGCCGCTCACGCTGCAATAATGTAAGACTACTCGGATTTACTGAACGGGTTGAGGCCAATTCAGCAGAGACCTAGTCGGTTCCGCAATTTAAAAACCATAACATCACTATATATCCAGACTAAACTCAGAAGGTCCAGGAACAGCCCAAATCTTTCCTTGCTGTGAAAAAGAAGCTTCGGGAGATGAACCTCAAATACATGTTAGTATTCCCTGAAGAACATTGAGTCATAGCGGCTGGCTAATCGCATGTTTTCGAACAACCGGTGGAAGTATGGTACTGACTGGATATGTTTGACCAGACGCCAGCATACACATTGAGCAGTACGGACCGATTCCATGCTCTTACATGAGGGGGCTTGAATGGACACTTCCAGAGAGGGAGCAGGGGCAGGAGAGAGTTGTGTTAAGTTGCCCACATTGTGGTCCGAAAGGATAGTACCATTGACTCCGTCACAGATTTAAACTCTTCGGTGCCAGACACTTTACTTGATACGGCCCTTACTGGTGGCGGTGATACCAGGTCTCCTCCACAAACCAACAACACAGTGACTGAAACTGTAATGCAATGATCGGAGGGGACTCTCTTCACTCCGCTTGTTGTCAACTTTGGAAGTATTGAATGTTATGCAATGCCAATTCAACACCCTCCTCCTTATGCTGAGATCCTTGTTTGCCTGTGCCAGGGCCAGTTGGGTGGGGCGTCTGTTGAGTTGGACAAGCAATAATCTTGCACAGAGACGTACTGCAATAGGATGCTTGAAGGGGATCCACTAATACCTGGCTTTCTGCCAGGATATACTAGATGTTTAGGGGTGGATACCGATCATTACTCCCTGGGCATGGTCGGTCATGAGGGTATGCTTCCCCTTACCAGAGTGCATGGAGTCCTACACCTTCGCATGTCGGTGGGAGGAGAGATTCCAAGGGTAGATAGTGGTCCTCCCCTTAAGTTGACACATGCAAGTGTCTGTTGTGGTTCGAGTTGTAATAGTGGTCAGTTTGACACTTTGCAGTAATTGGACATATATATGAATGCAGTTATGTTATACCTGTCTGGGGTGATGGAGGGTTCAGTTTAGTTTTCCTAAGTTGACCTTTGGGTCCATGCCATCATATTGTGTGGGGGTAATATTACTTCACAGGTAAGCTCACAGTTGCAACGGTTGGTTCAGGCACCTATACGTTTATATACTGGAACGTGAGAGGTATTGTTATCTGTAAAAAAAGGTATAGAGATTTGTCGTTCCTGAACCAGAATACTATCTGTATCACATGTCTGCTGGTGTCACACCTCAAAATAAAGGCTGACAAATTGGCTAAAAGTTGGAAGGGGCAGCTTTACTTGGCAAACTATTCTGTATATGCCATGGGAGTCCTTACTCGGATAGCGCCAGGGGTCCCTTTCGATCTGATCTATATGGAAGCCGATGTTAAGGGGTGGCTCATACTGATACAGGAGAGACTCAATGGTGTAGACATGACCCTAGTAAATACTTATGCACCTAACAAAGATGAGGGGCAATTCTCCCCTTAAGTCCAGAATGTTGTCTCACCAGCTTTCGAGGGCCCAGTGGTCTGAGCTGGTGACTTCAAATGTGTCTTGGATGGTGAGCTGGACAGAAGTACTCCCCGTCTATACGCCAAACCTAATATTACACTTTCTGGTCTCTCTGATATATTGAGGGCCATACATACTACAAGCCAAAGTTCACCAGCTATTCCCCTACTCACAGCACACACAAAAGATTGGATCACTTACTATTGTTGCACGCTACGGGGGGGAAGGTACACTCGATTGCTGATTTGTCACGGTACCTCTCCAACCATGCCCCATTGCTCTTAAAGCTTAACTGGGAAGAGACACACCACTTGACCATTGGATGGAGACTTGCTACAGAGATTCTTTAGGATGCAGATGGGTGGGAGATTTTCTTGGGGGCTCTCTCTGAGTACTCTGAGATAAACTGATCCATCACCCGCAGTCGCACAGCTGAATGGGAAGCAATGAAAGTGGTGACTCGGGGGCACTGTGTGTGGCTCTCTTGTGGGGTACAGTGTGTCCTCTAGGCTGAGCTATCAAAGAGTGAGGCAGAACTAGCACGCTTACGGCACCTGTCTACGGACACCGATCCTGTGCCCGCAGGGGAAGTTGGCCACACTGCATCACACCACAGAGGTGAGAGATAGACTGGAGAAATATATTCTAAAATCGTACCGCCAGCTCCGCTACAGGGAGGTAGATGTATCTGGGTGATGGTTAGCTTAGATCCTTAGACAGGAAACACCTTGCTCCCCTATACTCCATCTCCAGGATTCTCTGGGGTAGGAAGCATACTCCCAATGTGGCATAGTACACATATTCAAAACTCACCTCGAGCGGGTCTACAGCAACCCTTGCCCCTCACATCCGGATTGCATTGCTGAATTATTAAACACGGTTCCCCACCCTCAACTAGATGAGGGGGCAAGCCTGAACTTAAAGGTCGATCTTTCTTAGGAGATGGTGCAGTTGGAACTTCATCAGCTGTCCTGGGGTAAGGCACCGGGTGGCGACGGCCTCCAAGCGGAGTTCTATCAGGCCTTATCCCTCTCCCTTACACAACATTTATTTTAACCTCTTCAGTGCCCATGACGAGCTGGACTCGTCATGGGCCGCGGTAGCGCTGTGCCCATGACGAGTCCAGCTCGTCATAGACCCCGCCCGCTAATGCAACGGCCGGCACAGGGCGGGGAAAGGGGCGGGCACTGAAGGGGTTAAGTATACCTGGAAGCTTATAACTCAGGGTCCTACCTGAATCTATGCAAGAGTGCTACATTTCCATGATGCTCAAGCCAGGGTCAGATAGCTTTGGTCCCTCCTCATACAGACCTTTATACATGATCAACACAGATATAAAAATCCTTTGTAAAACTCGCTCTTCGATTATGCCATCATTCAATGGTGAGTCCACGATGAGCAATGTGGATCCATCAAAGGTCGCACACCATTATGAATCTCAGGAGGCTGCAAAGGTTGCAAAACCATAATGAATCTCAGGAGGCTGGAACATATTTTAAGTGAAGTGGAGAGTAGAGAGGTCTAACTCGCCATTATTTCTACAGACATTGCCAAGGCCTTTGATACAGTGGACTGGCATTATCTTATGCAGGTACGGGGTGCTATGGGGATTGGCCCTAGATTTCACTCTGAGTGAAGCTGTTGTACATGAACCCTATCACCAAGATGAGAGTGGGTAGACTATATTCCGAGAGCTGGTCCATTGGCAGAGGTATGCAACTGGGCTGCCCCCTGTCTCCTCTTCTTTTTGCCTTTGCTTTGGAGCCCATGGCCATTTGGATTAGGTGAGAGTTGGTGCCCTGGGGGGGTTACTGCTGGGGATCCCACCCACTTGGGGTCTCTTTATGCGATGACTCCCTTTTTTACTTGTCCGCACCACAGCTCTCGCTCCCACTGCTGCTAGGGTGCTTCGATAGGTTTGGGGCGATTTCCAGCCTGTGGATTAATTATCAGTCTTACCACTGGGTGCCCTGCAGTCGCTGTTCCCAGGGCACTGCTGATCTTCCCTTTCAGGTGGGAGGTCAACAGATTTCGCTCTATAGGCATGATGGTAGCAAACACTACAGAGAAACACCTATACCACCATATTTACAGGGTCATTGAGGGCCTCTGCTCCTTTGTCGAATTTTGGAACATAACAGAACATAACATGTGTATTTGTAAAGTGCACGTTCACCCGTAGATATCTTGGCGCTGAATAACAGATGTTTATTGTTACCCAACTCAATGGTACTCATTTTATCGACATCAGATGGATGAAAGGCTAAGTGGACCCACCAGGATTTGAACCTGTGACCAGGAGGTCAAACACATTCCCCTACAATGGACGCATTAGTGCACTGAGCCACCAGACCCGGCTAAACACTCTTCTTCTTTACATTATGGGGCGTGTGGCTATCTCAAAGATGGTCCTGCTGCCAGGGTGCCTCTATAGTATTCAGCATGCATTTGATCATCTCCTCCAGGTTGTCTTTTGACAGCTAAATACTTTATTTACCTTTCTGATCTGGGTGGGTGAGGCACCCGGATAGCCAGACTATTCTGTCCCGCCGTGGAGGCGCTGGCAGTTCCAAATCTGGAGCAATACCACCTGGCCTCACAAATGCAACATGCAGCACACTGGTTTACGGAAAAGGATAACTGTGAGAAGAAGTTGTACATGGATGCCTCCAGTGCCTTTACAATTCATCAGATACTCATGGCGGGAGGGAGGGGTGAGGGTTATTTTCCATTCCTGGTGAGGCACACTGCACTGATGTGGAAATGCACTATCCAACTGATTCTGAAAAAGGCCCCCATTGTTAGGGAGTTTGTCATTCTGGGACTTTCCAGCATTTAAGGGCCTTGCAAACACAGTGAATATGATCCACTGGCAGGAAGGTGAGTGCAAAACCTTCGGAGACCTATTCCCCTAGGAAGAATTGATATCCTTCGAAGCCACCAACAGGCTGCTCATTGAAAACGCACAATGGGCGAGAATGTGTGGCCTGGTACAATCTGCTTCCAGTAACGCCAGGTTTAAACTCATACACTTCCACTTCCTCCACCGCATCAATATAACACTGCTCATATGACAAAGAATAGACCCTGCCAAATCCCAGCTCTGCCCCAGCTGCCACCATCCAACAACCTCTTTCCTACATCTCACTTTGTACTGTCCATCGGTTCACAACTTGTGGTTGAAAGTGGTTGAGAGAGTGACTGCAATGGTGGCAATCCCCTGTCCATTGGAGCCACTGACCATAAAAAAGGTCAGAGGACGACTTTTAAATTCCTACATTTACTCCTTGTTCTCTCCAAGCGGCGGGTTGCGATCACTTGGTTGGGAGTCAAGGAAGGGGGGTGTGGCAGAATGGGCTGTTGCTAGGAATTGAGATTTAAAAAGTGTAGATGCGCTGTCAAACTGGCTGAAGACCTGGATGTCTGGAATGGTTTGTTGGGTGCCTTCCTGGACCACTTGTGCTCCCAGCTGCCCCCCATGGCTTAGCGTGAAGATTCCTCTGTGTCGACTGATACCTAAGCATCCAAAGCTGGGTAGTGATCTAGGTCTATTGACGCCCCATAAACTACGATTGCGCAAAGTTTGTACTACATCCCCCTGTAGTTGTGTATTCGATGGCAACTGTTGCAATTTTGTTTATGTTTTCTGCTGTTATTGGCTGCAATCAATAAAGAAAGTTTATAAAAATAAATGTTTTAAATATCCCAGGAAACCTTTTAAAAAAATATACTAAAGGCCAAAACCTCCTTCTTAAAACAAGATGTGGCTGAAGCAATTAATAGGCGATAAAATCTGTTCAACATGGTGAAAAAATAGCTAAACCACTTTACCGAGCTATCCTTAATACTTCTTAACCCACATCCAACAAGTTTGCAAATTTCTTCTTTGACACGGCGCCATCCTAAGAAATCTGTATAGAGGGAATATATATATATCCAAATAAGAGTCCCATGTACCTATCTGAAACATCTGGTAAAACCTTAAAACCATTATCAACCATAATCGGATAATGATATCCTCATCACACCAAGCACAGTGCTCTGCTGCCTTTTTGCTAGGTTTGTGCCATAGAAATGCCATCCACAAACAAACACACATACCGCTTCCTTAACTAAAATCTTGGCAACCTACTTTGTACCATAGTGAACCAAACTCATTAACTGCTCACTGGAAGAGGATATATTCCATGACAACTTAAACAAGCATTTGCAATGCAATAGGTCTCGCATTTACGCGAGTTTGAGCTATTGACATTGCATAATGATAATGCCTTTTATTTGTTTTTAAAACTTAAATAAAAGGCAGTCATTTGCAATGTCAATAGCTCAAACTCACGTAAATGCGAGATCTATTGCATTGCAAATGCTTGTTACAGATACTTCGGGACAGAAAACGTTTAGAAAGCTGTCATAAACGGGCGATACATCAAAGGCGTCCACATACTGAGGTGCGTTTAAAATGTCACTTCCAGCTGTGAAGCCTCAGATGGACCGATGAAGTGGCAGACTGCCCAATGACGGCCTCGTCCCCCCCCCCCCCACCCCACCCCCGGTCTCTGGGCCAAAAGGGGGAGTTTGGTATTTCACAAATCCAATTGGCTGCACCGCCTTCCGTTTTGTTCTCAGACCTGAAACATGTACATTAAGATTATTCCCTCGACATTTCCCCCAACTCTCGTGTATTCACACAGGCACCTCACTGCACCGTGACGACACACCTGGCTAGAGATACCAGACTACAAAAACAAGCAGCAGAGTCTAGGCGCTAGATAACCGACCACAAAACCAGAGGTAAACCAGAAACTCAGCCACCCACGCACACAACACACCACAGACACCTATTCTGGATGAAACTCGCATTACTGTCACATTAACCAACACCAACCGCACACAGCTAAACTACTACATGCATCCCAGAGAAGTACGGTATGGGTGCCCCGCTTGAGAAAACGCTACGAAGGATAAAAAAACAGGATTTATTTACCACCAGCATTTTAAGCATTGCGCAGACGTATTTTAACATGCCCACGGGCAGGTCTGTACAATGCGATACATCTCACTGCGATGGTTCAACATCTTGGGCTCAAGATTGTTGAATGTTGAGCGGTGCTCAATGTCGAATCAACGTGTGGCAGATTTTTGTTTTTAATTTGTTGCAAATGCAGAGGACACGCCCTAAAAAAAAGTAAAAGGCAGTCATTTACAATGGCAATAGCTTAAACTCTCGCAAATGCAAGACCTATTGCATTGCAAATGCTTGTTCTATCCTGTCAGCCAGTACGCTGGTCAAGGCATACACGGCCGCGGCATCCATGGATATTGACCACCTGAATCCGGTCTAATGGTATGTGTTTACATAGAGGGTGCTTCCGTGTGCCGTGAAAGCCAACGGCTGGAGCAAAAACTACGGTCTCTTTGTCCTACGTGCTAATTAGGTATAAGTTAATCACTGCTAAAAGTTGGACAACTGCCCCGCACCCTCCCAGCAGTGTTGCCAGACTTTTTCTGAGCCCTCTGTTTCGGTTGCCTGGGATTGCGCATGCACTTATGCTCTGGTTCCCGCTGTAACTCCACCTTTCCGCATCCGTCACACCGTGCGACGTCACGCAACAAACAAACATGGCAGCCTCCTGGGCTGAGGCAGTGACGCCTGTTAGGTGAGTGGAGTGGTAGCCTTAATCTTTCTATACAGACACTAATACATCGAGCAACCCATGGAAAAGCATCTTGAATTCCATATGCATAAGCAAGTTCGCAGTGCAATCACAATTAGATGTTTCCCTCGTACCACAGCTCACCTGCTTCGCAGCAATGTCTCCCGGGACGTTAGTCCGCTGCAAATCCAAACTAGAAAAAACTCCCCTGAAAACAGACGATGGAAAACAAGTGGTGCGTGCGCGCGCGCGCGCGCGCCACAGCCAAGCATGTGATTTCAATTATAGCGCCCGTGTCTGGGCACGATAATTGAAACCACATGGCCTATTGGTGTCTATTACGTGCACCAAGCGCGTAATAGACACCAATAGGCCGTGGGCGGAGCAATGCGCCCGCCTTTGGCCAATTGCGTGCAGTCTTTCATTAAAAGACGCACGCAAAGGCAAATCGCGTAGCCCAAAAGGAAAAGCACACGCACAAGCGTGTGCGATTCCAGGGCCGATTTCTGGACCCCGGACAAAAAGACTCTCGCCTGCGCGAGCACTGCTGCGCAGTACAACGCAGGTCACGAGACCTAAAAAGTGCACAAAGAACAAGAAGAACCCTCTGCAGACACTAAAAAACAACGATTTCAGACCACTAAGGAGGCGAAATTTTCTGGGCAAAGCACTGAAAGAGATAGTCAACGAACAGCTTAAAGACCACAACAGGTCTCAGAGACGACTGCAGAATCTCAAACAGACACTCTACTGGTCACTGACGATGCACTAATTGTTTGAGAGACAGAAGAGTACTTCTCCTTAAATCTTCTTGACCTCAAATCATTGTTTGGTGCAGTCAACAATGAGACCCTTCTCTAACGTCTCCAGAAAATGACGGGAACAGACAGCGGAGTCCTTATATAGGTATGAGCATACAGAAGCCACACGGTTAAGATGGGAGACTTCCTCTATGACCTCTCGTCAACACCACATGCTGTATCACTAGGCTCCATACTGGCCTAACTAACTGACTCTATTAAACTTACAAGTTGGACACCTGTCTGTGAAAAATTCAGGTTACCTAGACCTAAAATGTCATCAATACGTTGATGATACACAACTATAGCTCAGAATTAGTTCTGAACAAGATGCTTCTAATCTAAAGATAGGTGTTGAAAGTGCACATACTGGGCAATCCCGAAAATTCCTGAAGCTCTATTCTATCAAACCCTAATTCTTTCTGATATCCCCTGACAAACAACAGAACTCGGGCACACAATTGGATGGTGGACTCTAACCTATTAGGGATCAGTAGAACTATTGCAAGAATAGCCAAGTCACTGGGCGTCTCGCTTTAGAAATGACTCTTTCGGCTAGGACATGTTAACACTATTACTAAAAATGATCAATGACAACTGCCCTCAATTTACAACCTTAAAAGTCTGATCCCAGCGCATGACATTACAGCAACAGTCCATACTTTAGTTATCTCCAGACTTGACTAAGAGATTGCTTTACTACTTGCACTTCGTAACTCAAACCTCTTGGCCCTAAAACTAATACTAAACTCTGCAGCAAGGCTAATCACAGACGCAAAGCGAACAGAGCACAATTCATAGGTTTTCAGATCTCTGAACTGACCTCCTATAGAGAAACGATGCATACTGATGAGCGCTTGCAGAACATATAAAGTCCTACATGGTAACACCACAAGGTACCTTGCACAAATACTGAATATTCCAGGGGAAACCAGAAAAAAAGAAGTACTAGTGCTTGAAATTCCATAATTCATAAAGCAAAAAGCTCTAGGGGCAGCACCTAAGATCTGGAATAAAATTCCTTGTCAACGTGTACTGGCTGCTTACTAATTACCCAAGAAATTAATTAAATTACTCCTATCCAACAGATACACCTACCATGTAAAATGAAAACTGTTCTCTTTTAAATTGTGTTAACACATAAACTTCCCCTAAAACGCATCAACTTCCACTTCAATCTTCTGGATACAATATAAAGATCTCTCTCCTCTAAGTTGGGTTGTCTACCATGACAGCGCCATTTCTAAGCACTGCTCGCTATCTAAAAGTACATATAGGTACGCTGTACTGATCTGTTGCAATCACGTCAATCCGCATCTCAAAAATCCATAGCAAATTGTCTCTAGCAATTTGATTTATATATATATATATATGTTAAATATCTTCTCCGTGGGAGAAATCAGGGTCGCACTCCAGTTTAGTCAGTTTGTAGAGGTTTTATTTTAGTATACCATCAGCAATCGTGCCAGACACACAGGTCTCCAAACCAACGCGTTTCGGTATTCTCCCAATACCTTGTTCACGGTTAATTTTTTGCACATCACGTGATTGGTTTTAAATAAAGAAAAAAACTTTCAAAGGAAATGCTAATTACCTCATTTCCTGTTCCCATCAGGACTCACTCCATTGACTTATGGGAGTTGTAGTCCGATGATTTTTTATATGTAAACAATTAATTCAATGAAGTTAAAGAAACATTCAAACAGAGTAGAATCAAACTCTTTCAAACAGGACGGGATAGTGAAAACAAATCAACATTGTCAGGTCGACTTTCACATATGTCCATTGGTTGTTTGGCATGAGCTGCATCAGTTCCTGCAAACCTGCAACACAGTGGTCATTCACAACAATTGATTTTTTTCTCTTTCTTCATATTTTTTCCCCCAGTGTTGAGTTTTAAAATGTTTTGGATCAACCTGCTATCAGTCGTTGTGATCGACCTTTTTATCCCATTTGTGGAAAATCTGTGATACCCTTTAGATCTCCTCCAGTGGAGTGTCTCACTTAGTTTTCCGGGGTAAGCAGTAGGTATTCATATTCATTTCAATTACTGTCTTTTAGTGGTTTGCTGATTAAATGTGTATGTAGAGTTCTTCCGACTGATTCAATCCATTGGGTGCCAAGGTCCTGAAGTTCAGGATGTGACGTGATTCCCGTTGGCGTAGCATTTTCTCTCTGTTGCCACCGCGTGTCAAAATAGGGATGGATTCTATCCCATGGAATTTCAACAGTTTCCAATTACCATGGTGGTGCGTGTCCATGTGTTTTGCCACTGCGTTGTTCTTGTCTCTGTTTTTTGTTGCGCGAACATGTTCTAAGATTCTCTTTTTTAGTTCGCATATGGTGCTCCCCACATATTTTAGCTTGCATGGACATTCAATGATGTAGATGGTGTATTGGCTTTTGCAAGATATTAAGTTTCGTATGTGCCAGACTTTCCCATTGGCCATTGAAATTTCTGAAATGGGTTGTGCAATTTGACACACCTTACAGTTGTGGCATCTGATAAATCCTTTAGTTTTAAGCCACGTCTCTTTTGGTTGTTTGATTTGTAAATGACTGTGTATGAGTCGGTCCTTCAAGTTGGTCGCTCTTCGAAATGTTATTGTTGCTTTGGGTCCTATTTTTTCACCAATTGTTCCATCCATTTGTAAAATTTTCCAATTTTTTTGTATAATCTTTGCTACTTCCCTTGATTCCAAAGAGAAATCCATGATTAGTCGGATGGGATCTGTATCGGATGGTTGTTCTGAATCTTTTTGTTTTAGGCACTCATTTCTGGAGGTTTCGTTGGCTTTAGACCAGCATCGATTAACAATTTTTGCATTGCATTTCCTGGCTTTAAATCTTTGGATTGTCCCAGCACTGTGTTTTTTCCACTCAGATTCTTCACTACAAATTCTTCTTAATCGTAAGAATTCACCATACGGTATGCTCGATATTAGGGCGGGTTGATGGAAGCTTGTTGCTTCCAAAGTCGCATTGGTGGCTGTTATCTTGCGATGAAGTGTTGTTTCCAGATGATCATTTTTCACATAAATTTCAGTGTCCAGAAAGGTCGCTCTTTCTTTGCTGATTACATAGGTGAATTTCAATCCACTTGTGCTGTTGTTGAGTATGGAGAAATAATCCTCAAATTCTTCAACCTTTCCGTTCCAGATGATGAATAGATCATCAATAAAACGAGTCCAACTCACAATGTGTTTAGTGTGTTTCTCATTCTGGTTCTTCCATGCGACTTTTTCCTCCCACCAGCCCATTGTTAAACAGGCGTAGCTAGGGCTGAATGAAAAACCCATAGCCGCCCCATTTTTTTGCCGGAAGAGGTCCTCACCGAACAAGAAGATGTTACATGTTAGACATGTTGTGATCATGTCCAAGAGCATATCGTTATGGTGTTTGTAGTGGATATTTCTGTCTTGTAAGAAAAAGCTGATAGCATTCAAGCCCAATGCATTGTCGATGTTGGTGTACAGGCCAACTACATCCATTGTGATTAGGTAATATGTACTGCCACTTGATTGTTCCGAGGATTCTTAACAAATCTGTGGTGTCCTTTATATATGAACGTAATTTGGTTACGTATGGGATCAAAAAGAAATCAATGTAATTTGAGACGGGTTCTAGTAGAGAACCTTTGGCTGATAAAATAGGTCTCCCCGGTGGATTTGTTTGATGTTTGTGAATTTTCGGGAGAAAATACATTGTTGCCAGTTTAGGGAAATCAACCATTAGATACCTGCTTTCATCCTCATTTATCAGATTCTGTGCAGACCATTTTCTTAGTTTTTTATCCATGTCCAATTTGAAGGGTGCTGTAGGGTTTGTATGTAATTTTTCATAATATGTGGTATCCAGTAATTGTCTCATGGCCTCTGTAATGTAGAGAGTTTTGTCCCATATTACGATGTTGCCACCTTTGTCGGCCATCTTGATTTCCAGGTCTTGATCATTGGCTAGTTTCTCAAGTGCTTCTCTTTCATGTTTGGTGAGGTTGTCTTTGTACTGGATCTTTTTCATTTTGTAAAGATCATGGATAACTGCTTCCTGAAAGAGGTCGATTTTGTTGCCGGGCGGTAGTTGTGGGTAGAATTTTGATTTCGGACGCTTTTTGCTTAAACCTGCTCCCAGTTGTGGGCATGCTGTTTCTAAAGGTATGTCTTCCCCCTGTTCCGCATTCAGATTGAGTAATGTTAGGAAGTCACTGGTTTCTTTGGCCAATAATGACGAAGTTGGTTGCTCCAGTGACTTTGATTGTTTTGATTTATTTTGATTTTCCAAAAAGAATTTCGCCAATTTAATTTTTCTGATGTACAAGTAAAAGTCTATTCTCATTTGGGCTAAATCCATTTTCTGTACAGGACAATAATTGATACCACGTTTGAGAAGTGAGATTTCTGCTGAAGATAGTTCGTGTTTGGACAGGTTTACCACTTGTAATTCATCCATTATTTGTCTTTCCTCTGTCTCATGCTCCTGGTTTTGATACCAGTTTGTTCTGTCTCGCTGCTTGATCTTCGACCCCTTCGGTTCTTTTTCTTTGGTACCATGGTCTTCCTCTGCCTCGACCGCGGGGTTGTCTTTGCGCCGACTGATTCTGTTCCCATTGTCGCTGCTGTAAAACGCGGCGCATGTCCCCTAAAAAAGCTTGTTTGGTACTGTCCATAGGGGTTTCCGATTCGCCTCCGCTTGGGTCTGTGGATGCCAGAGAGGAGAAACTGCTGGATGTGGCCGTTAAGGTGCTTGCCAATCCCGATTGTTGGAAGGGATCAAATTTCCTTGCGAAGGTAAAGATTCTGCCCTCAGCGTAATCGATAGTGTCTCGCACAAATTTGTTGTGTTTGCGTACAATGTCCTCGTGTTTCTCTATCTGGCCTTCCAAATCCTCTTTGAATTTTAGCATTTCAGGGTTTAATTTTGCAGATTCAAGTTCCTTTTCCAAATCCTGTAATTGTTCCTTGATTTTTTGTAGGGCTATTTCGCCATGTTTCACCAGTATGTTAATTAGTCCCAACGATGAGTTGAGGGTGTGTTCGCCCCATTCTTGTAGTAAGTCATTGGTTGCGTCTTGGTGACTAGGCATTAGTAAAATCCTTAGACCTCTTGGGACTCTTTGTACTTCCAAGTATTTGCGGAGTGATATTATTTCCCAGGATTTATTGATTTCCTTTTTGCTTAATTTTTCCCACTGTCGAATTTTACTTTTTGTGTCTGTCTTTCCTGATGTCTGAGATTTGTCTGTTTCCTTCTGTTGGTTTCCCTTTTCAAACATAGACAATAGTTGTTCTTGTCTCTTTGCTTCTCTTTTTTCCATTTTTGGATGTCTGTGTGATTCCTGGCACTTTATTTGCAATGACGTAATTGTTTAGTGTAAACAGGAACGAAACTGTTGGGATTGTAGACCTCCTCCAGGATTTTATAATGTTCGTTTTAAAGTTGCCGGTTTCCCAATTGAAACAAAGTTGCAATTAATTTCTCTGAACTACCTGGGTTATCTAATCCCACTTTTAGCCGATTATGACGTATGACATTGAAACGTTATTTGATACTTGCAATGTTGGGGCTACGGATTTCAGAAAGTGACGATCTCTTACCTCGGAATCAGGTCCGGGTCGTTTGTGTCATGTCCGTTAGCCACACCACGCTTATTCTTTCAAAGCTGGTTTCTGAATCGGCGAGCACCAGTCCGGTTGTTTAAAGCTTTCTCTGATGTGGTTCGAAATCCGGATGAGAGGCGCTGCGTAAAGGTGCGTGATCCTCGCGGTTCGAACCTGAGCCGCTATTATATGTTAAATATCTTCTCCGTGGGAGAAATCAGGGTCGCACTCCAGTTTAGTCAGTTTGTAGAGGTTTTATTTTAGTATACCATCAGCAATCGTGCCAGACACACAGGTCTCCAAACCAACGCGTTTCGGTATTCTCCCAATACCTTGTTCACGGTTAATTTTTTGCACATCACTTGATTGGTTTTAAATAAAGAAAAAAACTTTCAAAGGAAATGCTAATTACCTCATTTCCTGTTCCCATCAGGACTCACTCCATTGACTTATGGGAGTTGTAGTCCGATGATTTTTTATATGTAAACAATTAATTCAATGAAGTTAAAGAAACATTCAAACAGAGTAGAATCAAACTCTTTCAAACAGGACGGGATAGTGAAAACAAATCAACATTGTCAGGTCGACTTTCACATATGTCCATTGGTTGTTTGGCATGAGCTGCATCAGTTCCTGCAAACCTGCAACACAGTGGTCATTCACAACAATTGATTTTTTTCTCTTTCTTCATATTTTTTCCCCCAGTGTTGAGTTTTAAAATGTTTTGGATCAACCTGCTATCAGTCTTGTTGTGATCGAACTTTTTATCCCATTTGTGGAAAATCTGTGATACCCTTTAGATCTCCTCCAGTGGAGTGTCTCACTTAGTTTTCGGGGTAAGCAGTAGGTATTCATATTCATTTCAATTACTGTCTTTTAGTGGTTTGCTGATTAAATGTGTATGTAGAGTTCTTCCGACTGATTCAATCCATTGGGTGCCAAGGTCCTGAAGTTCAGGATGTGACGTGATTCCCGTTGGCGTAGCATTTTCTCTCTGTTGCCACCGCGTGTCAAAATAGGGATGGATTCTATCCCATGGAATTTCAACAGTTTCCAATTACCATTGTGGTGCATGTCCATGTGTTTTGCCACTGCGTTGTTCTTGTCTCTGTTTTTTGTTGCGCGAACATGTTCTAAGATTCTCTTTTTTAGTTCGCATATGGTGCTCCCCACATATTTTAGCTTGCATGGACATTCAATGATGTAGATGGTGTATTGGCTTTTGCAAGATATTAAGTTTCGTATGTGCCAGACTTTCCCATTGGCCATTGAAATTTCTGAAATGGGTTGTGCAATTTGACACACCTTACAGTTGTGGCATCTGATAAATCCTTTAGTTTTAAGCCACGTCTCTTTTGGTTGTTTGATTTGTAAATGACTGTGTATGAGTCGGTCCTTCAAGTTGGTCGCTCTTCGAAATGTTATTGTTGCTTTGGGTCCCATTTTTTCACCAATTGTTCCATCCATTTGTAAAATTTTCCAATTTTTTTGTATAATCTTTGCTACTTCCCTTGATTCCAATATATATATTATCTACTGGCGGTCGCCAGTAGATAGTTATAGTTAGGACCGAGTTCCCATAGGAAATCTGAGAATTCTATTTTGAATAACTTTGGCGCCGGTTGACTTATCTTCATGAAATTTTCAAAACTAATGGGGCGCTCCACTCAGCTCCTACCCTGAAAGTCTCGGGGTGATTCGTCAAGCAGAGGCTGAGAAAAAAGGGGGTCCCAAAACACGTTTTCCCCATGCATTTTCCCATAGGACCTTTAGTCGAAGGTACAGCCCTAACGGCTGAACAGAATTACTTGAAATTTGGCAAAGATGTAGTCCTCAGGTCAGGCATGTGCCTTTTGCATATATGGTGTCAATCTGTTCAGTAGTTCCTGAGAAAATTGCAGTTAAAAGTACATAAATATCTATATGCGCGCACCGTGCGCACACGGTGCGCGCACCAAAAGTCCGCGAGCGTAATTCTGATTGGTGGTTAGATGTCAGTCAACATTCGAATCGGTCGAAATCAGGAAGTGTCGGACGCCATTTTGTGTGTGACAGTGAAAAAGAAAGGTGGAGAACGTGAAAAAGGGGGCAGGGTAGAGAGTTCCTGACCCCCTAGACTTTGTCAGGGGGTCCCTGAAGGACCCCGAAGGGTGAAAAGAACATTTTATTTTTTATAGAAGATATTAACTATGCTGTTCAACTTTATCCAAATTCAAAAAAAAAGAGCTGAGCCATTCCATATTACAGGATACAGTCAATCTATAACTATATACATAGGTAGTTTATTGTTAAATAAATATATAAAAAATATAATAATACATACATAAATTAGCATTTAAAAAACCTTACAAATTCACTAAAAAAAACATAGGTTTCACACACGTTATAGTTAGAAATTACCATTTAAAAAAACCTTGCAAATTCACTTAAAAAAACCATAGGTTTCACACACGTTATAGTTAGGAATTAGCATTTAAAAAACCTTGCTCTGCTGTCGGCCTTTGGGGCAGGTACCACGATCCCCGCAGCTTCCCCACTCGAGGACCGTATACTTGATGGTCATCTGCCCGATAGTACGATTTCCTTAATTTATAAGAAGTTAATTAATAAATCGGGCAGACCTCCTTGTGCGTCTTCGGGAGGCCTGGACCGGAGACGGGTTGGAGTTGGACGACGAGGACTGGCAGTCTGCACTGTCCTCCCCGAAGGAGGTCGCCATTCCGGCCCGTCTCCGTCTTGTCCAGCTAAAAATTCTTCACCGTGTGTATGTGACGGGTCCTCGGTTGGTTGTGATGGGTTTTTCTTCGGATGGGCTGTGTAAGCGCGGCTGTGGATTGAGTGCCACCTTCCTTCATATCCTTTGGGAGTGTCGCGAGGTCGCGGCTTATTGGCGCCGTGTGCATGCGGTGATGGAGGATGTCACTGGGGTCGCTCTGTTGCCTGAGGCTCGTCGATGTCTGCTGAATGTATGGGAGCCTAATGATTACAACGTTGCCCAGGCCCGGTGGGCGGCACTTGGGAACATGATTGCAAAGGGGGATATCGCGCAGCTTTGGGGTTCCCGACGGCCTCCCACCGTGTCAGTGTGGAAGGAGAACATGGATTGGTGCATGTTCAGAGAGAAGACGGTATATCTGGTTCGGGGCAAGCCTGGGGCGTGGGGTAAAATTTGGGGTCAATGGAACGCCTACCGAGGTCACATTTGTACGCCCCCTTTTGACGATACTTCTGACATTCCTCTGTCCCCCTGATCCTGGGGTTCCCGGAATACTGTACTTGTTATGTGGATGGTTCTGACTTCCCCGCTGCCTCCCCTCCCCCCCGGGTTGACTTTATTGACCTCCTGATTCTTTATCTGGTATGATGGGGTCCCCCCGTCGGCGCTCGGCACCATTTAGATTGTTTCTCGCCTTGAGTTTTGTTTTTTGTTTGTTTTTTAGTTCTCTTCAAAATTTAAAAATGTCTGTATCCTGTCTAACTTTTGAGTTGCCGAGAATAATTCTATATTCCTGCTGTGCCTTTGGAGATCAGTTGCTGCTCTGCGACGCTATGTAATTGACTGGCACAAACTAGCGGCCGGCCCTGGTGGTTGTAGGGCCATGTCTGTAATTTTGACTCTCTGCACAATAAAGTTTTTCAAAAAAAAAAAAAAAACCTTGCAAATTCACTGAAAAAACCATAGGTTTCACACATGTTATAGTTAGCTGGACATTTCACTCGTAAAAAACCATTGAAATTCCCCCGTTATAGTTAGTTCAGTTGACTAGAACTCGCGCGACCGCCACTCTATCACAAGGATGATGTCATCAGTGATGTCATTTGAGATGTCATCAGTGATGTCATGAGTGATGTCACTGACCTTGTCATGAGTGATGTAATATGTGACGTAATCAGCAGTGGATTGCGGTCGCGCGAGTTATAGTTAACTGAACTAACTATAACGGGGGAATTTCAATGGTTTTTTACGAGTGAAATGTCCAGCTAACTATAAAATGTGTGAAACCTATGGTTTCTTCAGTGAATATATATATATATGTATAGATATAGATATAGTATTTTCAAGTGATAGTTTTCTCTTTATACAGCGCTCTGACGTCAATTTGATACTGTCGGCACTATACTAAATAAATCTGGATGTGCTACAGCTAGGAAGGAGTCTGTACGCAGCCGCGCAGGAGAAGGCGTGTTTTCTGTTCCATCGTATTACATCTGATGACCTCAAGTACCTCTTTTGATTTGTTCAGTTCACAGAATTCTCTCACTTTCTTAGAAAATATTAAAGCGCGGTGGCTTTAAATAGCACGGAAGCTTCTTGGTGCCGACACAGGGGGCTACCTCTTTAATAAATGGAAGATAATGACCAGAAATAATTTGAAGCTTTGGAGAAAAGGAGAAATGACCGGGACTGCCTCTGCAATTCCTTCCATTAAGTTATACAGAAAGCACTTACTGGCCTGTTATTTTCGCCTCTTCCAGCTGACAGTTTTTCTGAGCTCAAACAATTGCGCACTACCACTGTACCCGTCTCCCACCAGATGGACCAATAAGGATTGGAGAGAGTCAGTCTAAGGTCAGGAGAGCCTGAAAGGCCAGCATGGATTGGTTAGAGTCAGTTGCATGTCAGGCATGCGTGCCCCTGAATAGCACTCATACACGTCAGGCACGACCGACAAGCCAAGTGTGCCTGTGCCAGAATGGCCAGTACATCTGGGGCACAGCCAGTCATAACAAATCCAAACAGGAAAGCCCAGCACTGCACACATTCCATGTCCCCACCCAGGGATCCTGTCCCCGGGGGGCCACAAGGACACCAGCATCAGCCGACAGCATGGGGCACACTGGCTGGTGGCTTTTTCTGACCGCAAATTGAGACACGTTTTCAAAGTGAACTATGTGACAATCTTGCTGGGGTACATGGAGTGTGAAAGTAAAGGTTGCAGGATGTCATTTGTTTTGTAAAATACAAAAAAATGAAATACCTGTACATGTATGGAACAAATATTTCAGAATATTGAAGTAGTTAGGAAAGCAAAATTGAAGCACATTATTTTTTGCAATGCTGAAGTGTGATGGTAACAAAGACTTTATTAGGCTCAAAATAAATCAAGACACTTTTACTTGGTGATGCGCAAATGCTAAATATTCAGTTAAACCTGATGTCCACATATTATCATTTGTGTGCTATATAGTTTTATCAGCAAAACCGAATGTCTGTGCAAATTTAGTGGCCATTTCAGAGGAAAATATGCTGTCTGTGAATGACAATGTGCTACCGTATGAGGCTGTAGTAACATATTTGGGGCAGTGTGCTCCAAAATACACCACCAGCTACATATTGCACCTTTGACACCCTCCTGCTGAATACATTTGCTACACTTTATGTGAAGCTAGGATTTTTCAGAAGCCCTATGACTTTATTGATGTAACATTGGCGTCAGCACCAGCACTCAAAAACTGTTCCAGCACCACTGGTGCAAAGGTGCTGAGCTATGCCCATATGTCCAATACTAAAACAGACCCTTACAAGTATTCCCAAGTGAGACTCTTGGTGAACCTTACAGTATGTTTAATGCTGTTTTTTACTTTGCAAAGCCATTTTAAAAGAGAGAGTGCTCACTATAAGTAATCATTCAAAATCATCTCACCCCACTGGTGTGTGAATTTCACACATAAATTGAGAAAAAGTGATGTGGTCTAATGGCAAGAGCTGCTGGCTTTGGATCTGGGGAACCATGTCTGAGTCCTGGCTCTGGGCAAAACACTCAATCTCCCATCCTTGAAATAAAATGAGTCAGACCTTATAAAATGTAATCTGGTGCTCAACTAAAGTTCTCCAATGCCCTTGGCCAGTGTTGGTGCTATATAAACTGCAATATATATTTATGTATGGGGTGCAAAATTCACCACTGGGCCCCGTTTTAACATAAAAATGATATGAGGCTTTACCCTATACTATGCCGTAGAAAGGGTTTTTTCAAACTTGCTAAAATCATTGGTATCAAGACTAAGATTTTTCAGAAGCCTTGTGATTTGCAGATGCCACAGGCCACCACCCTACTCTGAAAAGTGTTCGAGCTCCAGTGCGGTACGCCATCTGTCACTTTTATGGGCAAATCAATATCTTGTACACAGTCCGATAAAGACTTGTCAAAGGGCTTGGTCAAGGTTGTGACATTTACTAACAACTGCTGTTAGAGCAGAACGCAACAAATTCTAAAGAATATCTTATTTTGGTCAATCTCACAAGTTTGAATGCATGTCTATTACTACATTAAAAAACTTGATCCCGACATATGACCCTTAAAGCTAGGTGAGTCGCAATAGTTAATTTTTCTAAAAATGGGTTTTGCTTCTAAAAAGTTTGTGAAGCACAGATCTAGACAATTATATTAATTTTGTTTATTCCCTAGGTATAATATCAAGAGCTTCCTTTTAGAGGGTGTGTCCACCCTGTACGGATATCTCCAGGGTAAGATAAGACCCCAGTGATAAAGCGTGCCCCACAATGTTGGCTAAATGAAAGGGGTTCTGTCCATGCCTCATTTTGAGACCATTCCGTGGATCCCAATAGGGTTGGCTAGATTTTTCGTCTTGTAATATAAATAAGGAAGATGTCAGAGCAGACTATGTTTTCTTCACATTCCCTATTATGTGTATAATATGTATGTGTGTTGTGTCTGTGTGCATGTGCTTGGCTGTACGTGTGCCTGAATGTGCCTTTGGCTCGGTATGTCCCCTGGTCTGAGTGCAATGTTTTCTGCTCATTGGATTCTCTGCAAGAGTGAGTTCATGTGTGTTTGCCTGCAAGTCCTACTAGGTACATATCTGTGGGCACGGTGCTATATGTATTTTGGCTTGTGTGCAATGATCCCTCGACCTTACTGGTCTCTGTGCATATGTGTCTGTGTTTCATTCATCCTGTATGCGCTGGTTCTTTGTTTCTCTGTAGATCAGTGTACATGGGTTAATGTATGGTTGTCGGTCAGTGTGCTGTGTGTCTACAGGTATTTGTGTGTGTGTCTTTGTGTACAGGCGGATATACCTGCTATTTCTCGACTTTTCCTTCTGTCTGTTTGCTCATTCACCCTTCTGTCTCTTATTACAATGTATCTTGGGAGGGAAACTAACTGCAAACATTTTGAGTATCTACTAACTCTGTGGGAATTCCCCCAAAAAGTGTGTATGTTTTTTGTTTTTGTTTAATCTGTTTAGAGCTTCTCATCTAGTATACGAAAATGCAGGGTATACGTGATTGTACATACAAAGGATCAGTACATACTTTTACATCAATTGATGTAACTGTTGTTCAAGACACAATCAGACATGAAGAGGTACCCATAGCTGGCTAGTGCTGACTGGACCTACACATCATCGTGTCCACTTACTGATATCGAGACCTGTATCCGGGGTAACAGCGATACCGCAGGCCAGATTGTGATGGCAAATGTTTCAAGTAACAAATAGATATTTATAATGTTCTTGAGTTTGTCGAACCTTGAAACGGGGAGGGAGGGAAAAAAAAGGAATAAAATCTACTGCTACAAACAAAAAACAGTCCCACACCAGTTATACAAGACATTATAAGATCCCTCCATTATAACATGACGCGAACCCTCAAGACACTTGAAGGTGGCAGGCCTTGAAGTAGTGTGCGGGGTTCCCGCCGCATGTGTGCCAAGTACAGGGGCTTCCCTGTGTTTGATATTGTCGTGTTGCAGGGAGGTATGGAGCTCGGTTAAAATAGAGTCCCACTTGGCTGAGGTGGGGTATTTACGGAGTCCTAGGTTACCCTCTCTGTGGAGGCCACGTTTTCAGCTCGAGTTCATGTGGTGATGGAGTGCAACCAGGCCTCCAATGACGGGGGCTCATGGGACTTCCACCGGCAGGTAATGAGGCACACAGCGGCCAGGAGCTCTAAGTGCAGAAAGCGGGAGGTGGCTCTGTGCTTTTTGTTAAGCCTGACCTCCCAGGTATGTAAGGCAGGCCTCCCTGTGCATGTGGATAGATGGTGTGTAACCCCTCACTAGTAATGTTGTAAAGAGGAACAAGCACATTACATGTGGAGGACGTCAGCGTCAATTTGATGACACCAGGGGCAAGCGGCATCTGTTCTATTAAAATATCTATTCATTTTAGTTGGGGTCAAATAGGCCCTGTGTACAATATAATATTGTATAAGTCTAAACCGGGTTTTACAGGGGACATGTGTTGGACCTGCTAGTAACACAGCCCACTCTTTGTCAGTGCAAGGACATGAGAGATCTGTCTCCCAGTGAAGGTGTTAGTGGTATTGCAGTGTGGAGGCGTAAGGAGTCAGATAGCCAGGGCGCTAGGTGGCGACCAGGGACGGACTGGGAACCAAAACCGGCCCTGACAAAGTGCTCGTCTGGCTCCCCGGGGGTCGGGGGTCGGGGGTGCAGCCGAGCTCTTTGCCTGGGCCGGTTTTCGGCCGATTTTGATACAGGGCCGATTTTGCAGCTAGGCTGCAAAAACGGCCCTGTAACAAAAACGGCCCCCAGGTGCCCAAAACCAGCCCCACCCGTGCGGCGCACTGCGGGATTGCCCGGTGCCCGCTACAGCCAATCCGGCCCTGGTGGCGACCCGTGCCGAGCACGTGAAGGTATTGCAAGGGGAGGTGCATTTTGGGTTCATGTGACATGTCTCCCCATTTATGGCCTGGCATCCCTATCAAGGAGTTGTAGATAAGGAAGTGGCCTGGGGGTAATCCCTTAAATGTCATCAAAGACTCACAGGAAATAAGGATGCCATACCGGTAGAGGTCACCTAGTGTATGTAGACCCACTTCGTGTCAGGCATTTAGTTCCGTCACAGTGGTCATAGACCATCCCCTGGGCGTTCCAAGTAGCACCATAGCTGGGGCATCTGGTGTAGTTAATCTGGTAAAGTATAAATAATGGCGAAAGCAACGGTAGGCCACCCCTAATAGCTTAGTAGGTGGCAGAGGTAGCCTAGAGCACAGATAAAATAGGTGGAGTAGCTTGGGTAGATTACAGGCAGGGGCGTTCGTGGCAGTGTCTGTAAGGTGCAAACCAGCTATCCAACAAGCCACCCATTGGAGCTGGGACGCAAGATGATACTGTTCATAATTCGGTACCGCCAATCCTCCCTGATCAGAAGACAAATATAGCTTTGACAACGCTACCCTGCAGCGGGCTTTGTTCCAGATAAATTTGCAAATCAGTTTCTTAAATGACTTCGAAAAATGCGGGTGAAATATATAATGGCAAATGAATAAAGTAACTGGGGGAGTACCGCCATTTTTAGAAGGTAAATGCGTCCGGCTACAGACAGCGAGAGCATTTCCCAAAAGGCCATCTGCAATTTCAGTGATGTGACCACCCGTGTGAGATTCCCATCAAGTAGGTCCAAATCAGAATGGTATATTCTGATACCAAGATATCGAAATAATGTGGGCTGCCAGGTCATTAATAAGAAAGGTTGGATCCGTCAGTGAGGGCCTAAATGGAAATAGATAGAATTTTGCCCAATTGACCCGCAGACCAGGAGGTGGGCAAACCGATTGAGTGTTAGCACAACCGAAGGGGAAATGGAGTGGACATCTCTGATGTAGAGGTGTAGGTCGTCCACATACAAGGATATGGTGTGAATGGCATCGCCCATCAGTCTGCCTCAGTCTCCAGCTTGTTCATGCATAGCTAGTGCCAGCGGTTCTTTTGTCAGGGAAAAAAGTACGGGGAGAGGGGGCAGCCCTGCCTGGTGCCCCTGTTTATTTGAGGTAGTTCAGAGAAAAGATGACCTGTCTTTCCCCTGGCCGTTGGCAGTGTGTATAGCAGACGCACTAATCAGATGTTCCGGGCTCCCACACCATAACGCAGCAACACTGTGAATAGAAAAGTCCACTCCAGTGAGCTGAAGGCTTTTTCAAGAACGAGCACCAGGCAGCCAGCACGAGGCTAGCTGCCTGGAGTATACTTCAGGAGACAAATAAACCGGTGCAAGTTAAGTAAATGTTGCGGGCTCGGACAAAGCCATCTAAGTCCGGGTGGCTCAATTCAGGAGCAAGGGGTGCCAGATGACCTGCAAGTATTTTTTCTAGTATCTTTTAATCTGTATTCAATAATGCTAGTGATCTATAGGAACCCATTGAAGTGTGGTCCCTGTAGAGTTTGGAGAGGGAGATTAGCGTAGCTTCACTGAGGAAAGATGGGAGTCAGGAGGACCATAAGGCAGCACCATACGTTTGCTGTAGATGGGGGCTAGCTGTGCAGCAGAAGTCTTATAAAATTCAGCAGGTAGGCCACCTGACCCTGGTGATTTACCTGAGGTTAGAGACTATATGTGCTACTGTATTTCAAACGTGGCCAAAATATGTGCATGATACCACCACTTCTAGCAGAAAAGTCCACAAGGTAATGAATACATTTCCACTAAAGTAAGTGGATTAGAGTATGAAATTCCTCATCTTTTAAATCTGAATTTTCTTTTTGGAGCAAGTGTGCATCTTCACTCACCAGATTATGCATGCATGCATCCATCTGTTCATCCATCCCGCCATTGATGTGTGCCTTTATGTGTGTTTGCTTTATGGCTGTTGATTTGTATGTGTGTTTATTGTCTGTCTCTACATAAGCGCCTTTTTATATATGGGTGAGTATGTGTGTTGACTGTGTGGCGGGATCTCTTTTGTTCAGTGCTCCTGTATATGTGTGTGTACTTGGCTGCCTGGAGTATGAAGACCTATGTCATCATCATCATCAACAAAGCTTTATTTCGACAAGTAATATCATAAAAGTGCATTTACACATAGTGACATAATTCAATAAAATACATATAAGAACAAGTCGTAAAAAGGTTTTTAAATACAATAAATAATTAAAAATGTATTAAACATGAGCAGCTTTGTAAATAGTGTATAAAAATTTGGATCTGTCAAATGGCCTTCTGCCTAATCAGCCATGCCCAGGCGAGGAATTTAGCCACTCCACATGCTATTGTGGTAGTAGCATCAGTTTTAAGGATTCTAAGTGCTACAGTGTGGTCCCTCGTCCCCAGCTGCAGGCACACAGGTTTGAGCCATTTCAGTCTGGGTTTTGTATAGGCTGGGCATGCTAACAAAAAATGGGATACATTCTCCGCTGTTCCTGGACAGTATGGGCAATCAGCGGAGGTTTGATGCGGGGGGTTCCACCTGCTAGTACGATCACGAAGGGGGAGGGTCCCAAACCTAAACTGAACAAAGAGAGATCTATCCCTAGGCTTTGTAATGAAATCTAGGTAAGATTCCAAGCGGGGAATATCCTTATGTTGGCGAAACTCGTCAGTCAGTCGACCAGGGTTTGGATCCCTCTGCTCCTGGAGACTGACCCAGGCCCAAAAAGCTCTCTTAGTTGCTTCCTTTGACAATAGTGCCCCAGAGTCCCAAGCAGATGTGAGGCCTATTGCCACCAGAAGCTTCTTTATGTTGGCAAGCCAACCTATTTTTTGAGCTCCATGAAGGTTCATGACCTCTCTTAGGCCATCAGCATATTTAGAGAGCTCGGGGGTACGCCAAAGCCGTGCCCAATATAATAGGGGGAACAGAGTTACTATGTCTTTAATGGATCGACGGCCCAAATCGCTCAGTAAAGGCTTAGTAGGGGTACCCGTTGGGAGCGATATAAGTTCCCTGAAGAACTTGTTTTCACCAGTAACTAAAGCATCGACGCAACCAAAGCCCCATAATTCTGCACCATAAAGGGCACAGCCTACGGCTTTAGCAGCGTAGATTTCCAGAGCTGGAGCAATGGGTTTCGTAGTGGAGGCGCGGAATTCCCTCCCTATAGCTCCCATTACTCGCCTATGGTTTAACACCATTTTGTCGATATGAGCCTGCCATTTGAGCTTATCAGAGATTCTGATCCCTAAATAATCAAACTCTTTGCCGCGCTCCAATGGCTTCCCATCAAGGGTCAAGATGGATCTGGATGATTTGCTTGGGTTAAAATAGAGGAGTTTGGTTTTGGCAGTGTTGATAACAAGGCCCCTTGACTTACAGAACAGGGGAAAACGATCCAATAGTTTCTGTAAGCCCGCAGGTGTTTTTGAAATTAGAAGTGTGTCATCCGCAAAAAGTAAAGCAGGAACTTTGTCCCCCGCCAGGACTGGAACATCAGCATTAATTTCGAGCAGGAAAGAAACCATACCATTCACAAAAAGTGTGAAGAGTGTAGGGGCTAGTACACAGCCCTGACGGACCCCTCTGTTCACCGGGATTTTTTGAGTTTTTTGCTCTTGCGACCCCCATCTAATACAGGCATAGTTTCCTTCATGCATCCGAATCAAAAGTTTCAGAATATATGGAGGAATCCCCAACTCCTCCAGAATCAACCACAGGCGATCACGGGGGACAAGGTCAAGGGAGGTTTTCAAATCAATAAACGCCAGGTACAGTCCACCCTTGCCAATGGTGACCACCTTCCAATACAGTAGCACCAGACTAAATGCCTGGTCAATCGTGCTTGTGGAGCTCCTAAAACCCGCCTGAAACTGTGAAATTATGTCGTTGTCGTCTGCCCATGTTTGGATCCTTTCGAGGAGGACCCTACCGACCAACTTTTGTCCAGTGTCGATAAGACTAATTGGGCGGTAATTAGCTGGATCTCCCCTTGGGCCCCTCTTATAGATAGGGATTACTTCGGCTCCTTTCCATGAGTTTGGTACCGGGAGCCCTCCAACAAGGCATTAATAAAGAGCTCGAAGTAAGATGCCCATCCCTCCACATTAGCTTTAAATAAATCACCTGGGATACCATCAGGTCCCGGGGCTTTTGCAGATACGATCTTATTAATTGCTACTTCGACCTCCCTTTTCTCTATCTTAGTAAATGCGGGCTGTGCGGTGTCAATGACTGTGTTCCCAACTTTTGGGCAAGGATCACCTATTTGCTCGTTCCCTACATATAGTTTCCTGAAGTGCTCGAACCACTCCCTATCTGTTATGTGGTTGGGAATTTGGTCCAGTTCGCATCTGTTGAATCTTCTCACTAAGGACCAGAAGAGCTCAGCATTTTTTGAATGGCACGCGGTTTTTAGGCTGTCCCAACGCTGCTCTTCCCAATCTTTCTTTGCAGCTGCAATGGACTGCCTATAATGCAGTCTTGCCAGCCGAACGTCACCCGGATTATTTGTTTTAATGGCGAGGACCAGGCTGTCTTTTTTTAATCTACAATTCCTGTTAAACCACTTCTGCGCTGGCTTGACACTCATTAGGCTTTTTTTATTATGGTCAAGGAATAAAGAACCTATCGAATCGATAGTTTCCACGTAAACTTTCACTGCTGCAGCAGGGCCTGCCCTATCCCTGCAGACTGCAGAGAGCTTGAGAGTCTGGTCAGCGAGAATTTCCTCAAGGGTGATAAGTTTTGAGTCACTCAGGATACATTTAGGCCATTTAAGAAACCTTTTGCAGTTAGATGGTAAAACTGTCTTGGACAACATGCGCATTTCGGGAGTGGGTATGAACTCTTTACTGAGCCATGTTTCCCGCATTTTAAGGGACACAACATTATGATCACTGTTTATTGTTGGTATAATAGCCATATCTATGACGAATTTCCATGCCCTCCTATCGATCATTATGTAGTCGATTCTACTTTGGGAGGGAACCCTATTGAAGGTATTAGCTCCCAATACATCGGAAATTGTGCGTCCATTGGCAGCTCTTAGCCCAAATTCTAAGGATAGAGCATTTATTTGAATAACAACTGGTGACCATCTCTTCACTGGCTTGAGTGACAGAGATGGAACGCCCCATCTGGCGTCCTCATCATAAATTCCCAGGACGTCATCAGTTGCAAGTGGCTCAAATGAACAATTAAAATCACCGCCAACCAAAAGAAAGGAGTCTGAGTGGCAACAATGGAGCAGGTCGGAGAGGGCAGAGATAGTAGGAGATTTTGCACCCCCTTGAGTTCCCCGTACATATACATTAAAGATTTCCCAAGTGTACTTGCTCTTGGAGCACTTAATGGAAAACCGCATTAAATCCAATGTGGAACAGATATGCTGAGTTATTTTAAGATTAAGTTCTGCCCTAACCTAAACCATAAGTCCGCCAGATGGGCGGCCTCGGCCCACCGTGGTGGCTGGGACAAAATAACATGAAAAACCAGACTTATACAATGGCTCAGGGCTCCAGGTTTCCTGGAACAAGCACAAGTCATAACCATCAATAAAAGCATTCCAGTCCGGAAGAGAAAGCTTGCTGCGCAAACCTGCCACGTTCCACGACGCAAGCTTGAGGTGGCTAGAGGAATCATCCCGTGGACCTGCAATGCTTAGGGGATGGACCAAATGTGAATCAATATTATTAATAATAACCCTCTGTGTTGGAATAACGGGGGTGGGTGATTCTAAACCCAAAGAATTTGATGGTGTTGTGGGTCCGGAAGTGTAGCAACTCAGGGAAAGCGAAGGACTGGGGGGTACTCCACCCCTGCCCTGGAGTCAATCAACAGCCTCCAGGGTACTGAAGCGATTCTGAGTGACAGTGGGATCTAGAGGTGGTATAGATCTGGGCCAGCCCCTTTGCCGGAAACCCCTCCCATTTCGCTGGACCAATGTCCACCCATCCATTGGTGAGGTGAAATGACCAGGAGGATAAAAATAGGTCAAAGGGAGAGAACGTATAGATTGTCCTGTGCTAGGGTGTCTCCAATTACAAATGAACTCCACTATTTTGGGGTCATCGAAATTAATTAAGGCACAATCCCCACTAATATTTTTGGCCAAATGGCCTACCCATGAGACCCTCCTGACCATTAGAATCTTGCACACTATGTGTGTTGGCAATGGTCTATTTTTATTGAGCCAATGCACAACCCTATTCTTTAAGGTAGTGGGGGATTCTACTTCGTTGGTACCCAATTCGGGGACCCCTGTAAGGATTACCACAAAGGGAGAAGCCTCCGGCGGTAAATTAGGGACATTATCCTCCCTGATAGTCTGGGGGGAGGTAGTCCTCCCATCCTCCTTAGGCTGGGATATATCATGCCGGGGGGATTTAGTAGCAGAAGGCACAACTGTGCCCGTGATGACATCAGAGGAGGCCTGGTGGTCTATAAGCAGTACAGGGGGTTTAATTGAAGTAGCCGGAACATTTTCTGCTCCAGCAGTAACCAGTAATTTGGGGGCCCTGTGGTGAGGGACATGCTTTAAAGAATCTACAATTCCCCCAAAACCTTGCTCTATCCTAAGTAAATGCTGCTCAATCTTAGAAATTCTGTCCTCAAGGGGGCGGAGGAGAAGCCTAATTACATCGTAGAAGTTGGACATCTCAGGGGCCCCTCCCTCCGTTTTACCATCTATGCTGATCCCTCCATTTGCAACTTGGTTTGCCCTTCTGGTAGAGAATGAGTGGTCTAAGGATACAACTTTATTTGCTGTCGCCGCCAAAGGGGGTTGCTTTTGCAAAGACATACCAGGATTTTTAGTGTGACTTTCAGCTATCAGCTTCTTTCTACCAGTCTTATGCTTCCCACCATTAGTACGGGGCCCTTGCTTGTTTTTTGAAATGGCACCAGGATTCCTCTCACGTAGTTGCCTGGTGCTAGGCTCTGGCACTATGCTGGAAGCAAATGGTAGCAGACAGGGCGATGTCAACAAGGAATCTGAAACCCTGGACTGGTCCCCCATAGATACAGCAGTTGTACCACTAGGTGTTAAATCTATAGCTGGAGAATCAAGATGTGAACAAAGAGCATCATCACCATTAAGGACTTGATGAACAGGAGACTGCACAAGCGCAATATGACCCGTAGAGGACCTTCTTGCCACCGCAAGGTCCTGCGAAACTCTTCGTTCCAACAATGTAATCTCTTGGTCAATGACAGAGTTTACCTTGGTGATAAATTGGTCCATAGTTCCTGAAAGATGGACATTGGCCCCTCTGCCTCTAATGTCTTTAGGGGGCATTGCGGAACCAACACGTTAGTAAAAATAATATATTAACAAATCAAACAACCACCAAGATAAGCAGAGAGTCCCGGCCTCCTTCTTTTTTTGAATTTTTTAGTCTAAGGAATGTCCACCCTTAGGCTAAACAGGTGGCCCAATATGCTTGTGTCCTTTCCCCGGCGCTAGCTAGCAGCGTTATTGCCAGATGCCATAGATGGGAGATAATGGGAATAAAGAATTAGAATTATTGATAGTCAATTACCCCTGCACCAACTACTCCCAGTTAGAGTGAGTACTTGGGGGGAAGACTAGACAAGACCAGGTATAAGAGAAAGCCCTAACGCTACACAACGCAAGAAATGCACGCACAGTGCTGATCCTTTAGAAATGAGCTCCCCAGTACCTTACGTCCGTGTCGGCAGCAAATCTTCGTCCGTGCCCAGCCCAGCCAGGTACGGTCAGTGATGGGCAAGGACGGGCCCGCCCTTGGCCCGGGCTTCGCCCGGGCGCTGCCCGCGCGCGTCCCGCGCTGCGGTGCAGGTAACGGGCTTAAGTAACGCCCCGGCGCTGCCTGGTGACGTATGCGGCAGGCGCCGGGCGCTGTGTGGGCTGGGAGGTGTAGTTTGCCCAGGCCGTTCACCTCACGGCAGGAGTGACAACTGAGAAGGGCAGGGCTGGAAGAGAATGCCCCCAACGCTGGCCGTTCCCCTCACGGCAGTTGCAGGCACAAAAAGAGTTGTGGAAGGTCTCGTAGGCGCGTCCCGTGCTGCGGTGCAGGTTACGGGCTTAAGTAACGCCCCGGTGCTGCCTGGTGACGTATGCGGCAGGCGCCGGGCGCTGTGTGGACTGGGAGGTGTAGTTTGCCCAGGCCGTTCACCTCACGGCAGGAGTGACAAATGAGAAGGGCTGGGCTGGAAGAGAATGCCCCCAACGCTGGCCGTTCCCCTCACGGCAGTTCCAGGCACAAAAAGAGTTGTGGAAGGTCTCGTAGGCGCGTCCCGCGCTGCGGTGCAGGTAACAGGCTTAAGTAACGCCCCGGCGCTGCCTGGTGACGTATGCGGCAGGCGCCAGGCGCTGTGTGGGCTGGGAGGTGTAGTTTGCCCAGGCCGTTCACCTCACGGCAGGAGTGACAAATGAGAAGGGCAGGGCTGGAAGAGAATGCCCCCAACGCTGGCCGTTCCCCTCACGGCAGTTCCAGGCACAAAAAGAGTTGTGGAAGGTCTCGTAGGCACGTCCCGCGCTGCGGTGCAGGTAACGGGCTTAAGTAACGCCCCGGCGCTGCCTGGTGACGTATGCGGCAGGCGCCGGGCGCTGTGTGGGCTGGGAGGTGTAGTTTGCCCAGGCCGTTCACCTCACGGCAGGAGTGACAAATGAGAAGGGCAGGGCTGGAAGAGAATGCCCACAACGCTGACCGTTCCCCTCACGGCAGTTCCAGGCACAAAAAGAGTTGTGGAAGGTCTCGTAGAAGACCTATGTGCATAAGACTATTTATCCATATCTTTGCACAAATTTCAGAATGTCTGTTGGCCCATCAGCATGGGTGCCTGTAAGTCTACTAGACTATGCTTAATAGTCAGTGTATGTTTGCTTGTGTGTATACATGTGTGATCTATTGGGAATGTGCACATGTAGTGTGCATGTAAGTTTTGCATCTCTAAATGTATGGCCTATAGAAAACTCAAACATAAATGCTTTGTCGATACCTTTTGATTGTATGTATCAAATTAAATAGTAACAATTCGATGTAGGAATTTATATACTGGCCCTCCACCATGCACAGTGTTCTCATAAATAATGTCATTTGAGATGGCATGAGTGTTGTTATGAATGCTATGATTTAACATACAATACTTGATGTAATATGAAAGGGTTTAAGCAGTGCATTGTGAATGCACAAATTATAATTTATTTAGTCTGCCTAGCGAGTTAAGAACACTCTGTATGAAAGTGCGCAAGTTATAGAAAGTTTTTGTTATAACTATAACCTTTTCATTTTTAAGGTTTGTGTATTTCAAGTTGGTTTTGTGTAGAAATAATAAAGTAAGTTTCCCTAAGTATAACTTATCTTTAACCTTTGTTTTTTTCATTGACTTTCTATGTTTTTTTGTTTGTTGGTAAAATTGGTTTGTAATCGTATAATGTTTATTTTTATATTATTTATTTCATGTTTAATTTTATTTTTAGATTTGGATATTACAGTGGTACTTTCTTGATGATTTCTTGTGGAGTGTTGTACAGAGAAGTGGCATGGCGTAGAGTGGAGTATAGAAAAGTGGAGGAGAGTAGTTTATAGTGGGGTGTAGTAGAGTGGCTTGAAGTGGCGCACATTAGACTGGCACAGCGTACAATGGCAGAGACTGCAGTAGCATACAGTAGAGTGGTGCAAACTTGAGTACAGTAGCGTAGAATGCAGTAGCTTAGAGTAGAGTGGTGTAGAGTGGAGTGGCATACATTAGAGTGACGTAGAGTACAGTGACAAAGTGCAGTTTCATAGAATACAGTGGTGCCGAGTAGAGTACAGTGGCATAGGGTTCAGTGGCTTAGAGTAGTGCACAGTAGCGTACAGTGGCGTAGAGAGAAGTGGGGAAGACTGAAGTGGGGTAGATTAGAGTGGTGTAGAGTAGTGAAGCTTACAGTAGAGTTGCGTAGAGTGCAGTGGTGCACAGTGGAGTGCAGTGGCATAGAGTGCAGTGGAGTAGTCTGGCATAGAATGGAGTGAAGTGAAGTGGCTTGAAGTTGCATACGGTAGAGTGTCAGAGTACTGTGGTGTAGCGTAGAGTGGCATAGAGTAGGGTGAAGTGGGGTAGAATGAAGTGGGGTAGAGTAGAGTAGCGTACAGTAGAGTGACATACAGTAGATTGGCACAGAGTGAAATGGGGTAGAGTAGAGTAATTCAGAGTAAAGTACAGTGGCGCAGAGGGAAATGGCGTGCAATAAAGTAGTGCAGAGTAGAGTATGATTGAGTAGAGTAGTGTGGAGTGGAATAGAATGGTTTTGAGTGCCGTAGAATACAGTAGCATACAGTGCAGTGGTATAAAGTAGAGTAGTGTACAGTAAAGTAGCATAGAGTGAAGTGGGGTAGAGTGAAGTGTCATAGAGTATAGTGGCATAGAGAAGAGGAGAGAAGAGTGGTGAATGAAGTGGGCTAGAGTGAAGTGGGTAAAGTAAGGTGGCACAGAGTGAAGTGGGGTAGAGTTGAGTGACATACAGTAGAGTGGAGTAGAGTGCTGTGGTGCGTAATAGAGTGCAGTGGCCTACAGTGCAGTGGGGTGGAGTGGAGTACACTGGCGTAGAGTGTAGTGTACAGTGGCTTGGAGTGGGGTTGAGTGAAGTGGTGTAGAGTAGAGTGGCGTAGAGTAGAGTGGTGAGTGTGAAGTGGGGTAGAGTGAAGTGGGGTAGAGAAGGGTGGTGTAGAGTAGAGTGGTATAGAGTAGAGTGTGGTGTAATGTGAAGTAAAGTGAAGTAAAGTAGAGTAGAGTTCAGTAGACTGTCATAGAGTGAAGTGAGGTAGAGCAGAGTGGCATAGAGTAGAGTGGTGTAGAGTGAAATGGGGTAGAGTAGAGTGGTGCAGAGCAGAGTACAGTGGCGTTCAGGGCAGTGGCATGGAGTAAAGGGGTGCGGAGTGAAGTGGAGCAGAGTGACTTCAAGTGCCGTAGAGTTCAGTGGTTTAGAGTGCAGTGACAAAGAGTGCAGTCGTGTAGTGTAGAATGGTATCCAATAGAGTGGCATAGAAGGAAGTGGGCTAGAGTGAAGTGGGCTAAAGTAGAGTGGCATATGGTACAGTGTCACACAGTAGAGTGGCATAGATTACAGAAGTGCACAGTGGAGTGCAGTGGCATAAAAGTGCAGTGGCGTATAGTAGAGTGGATTTGACTGGCTTGAAGTGGCATAGAGTGCAGAGGCATAGAATAGAGTGGTGCAGAGTAGAGTAGCGTAGAGTGCAGTGGTGTACGGAACAGTGAAGTGGAGTAAAGTGAAGTGGGGTGGAGTAGAGTGGGATAGTGTAAAGTGAGCTAGGCTGAAGTGGAGTAGAATAGAGTGGTGTAGAGTAGGGTGACAGAGTAGAGTGGGATACAATGAAGTGGGATAGATTAGAGTGGCGCACAGTAGAGTGGCGAAAATCAGAGTGGTTTGAATGCAGTGGTGTAGCGTGCAGTGGGTTAAAGTGGAGTAGAGTAGTGTGGAGTAGAGTGGCATAGAGTATAGTGGAGTACACTGGTTTGGGGATGGGTAGAGTGAAATAGGGTAGAGTGAAGTGGGGTAGAGTAGAATGGTGAAGAGTAGATTTCTGTAGAGTAGAGTGGCAGAGTGAAGTGGGGTAGAGTGAAGTGGTGTAGAGTAGAGTGGCGTAGAGTGAAATGGGGTATAGTGGTGCAGAGTAGAGTACAATGGCATGGAGTGCAGTGACATACAGTAGAGTGCTGCACAGAAGAGTGGAATGGAGTGGAGTTAGAGTGACTATGAGTGCATTAGTGTAGAGTACTGTGGTGTACAGTAGAGTGGTGTGAAGTAAAGAGGTGTGGAGTAGAGTGCTGTGGCACACAGCGCAGTGGCATACAGTGGAGTGGAGTGCAGTGGCTTGGAGTGGAGTTGAGTTGAGTGGTGAAAAATATAGTAGAGTGGCATAGTGTGAAATGGGGTAGAGTAAAGTGGGTAGAGTACAGTGGCATAGAGTGAAGTGGGGTAGAGTGAAATGGGGTGGACTAGAGTGCAGTGGAGTACAGTGGACTAGAGTGGAGTACAGGTTCATAGAGGGGAGAACAGTACAATTGCTTGATGGCATAGAGTGCTGTGGCATAGAGTAGAGTGGTGTAGAGTAGAGCAGAGTGGCACACAGTGCAGTGGAATACAGTAGAGTGGTGCAGATTAGAGTAGAGTGGCATAGAGTAAATTAGCATAGAGTGGAACGGTAGAGAGTAAAATAGAGTGGCGTACAGTGCAGTGGCATACAGTGGTGTGGCATACAGTGGAGTAAAGCAGAATGATGTTGAGTGGACTAGAGTGGCTAGGAGTGGGTTAGAGTAGAGTGGCACAGAGTACAGTGGCGTAGTGCAGTGACAGAGTACAGTGGCGAAGAGTGGAGTGGCATACAGTAGAGCAGCATAGAGTGAAGTTGGGTACAGTGGAGTAAAGTGGTGTAGAGAAGAGTAGCGTAGAGTGAAGTGGAATAAAGTAGAGTGAAGTGGGGTAGAGTGGTGCAGAGTGCAGTGGAGTAGCCTTTAGTACAATGGCATAAAGCAGAGAAGAGTACAGTGGCTTGGTGTGGCACTGAGTGCAGTGGCATACAGTAAAGTGGTACAGAGTAGAGGGGTGTAGAGTGAATTAGTACAGAGTAGAGTGGTGCAGACTAGAGTAAAGTGGCTTACACTGCAGTGGTGTAAATTGCAATGGCATACAGTGGTGTGGAGTAGAGTGGCTTGGAGTGGGATAGAGTAGTGTGGCGTAGAGTAGAGTGACATAGAGTAGAGTCACAAAAAGTTGAGTGTCATACAGTAGAGTGGGGTCGAGTGAAGTGAAGTACAGTGAAATGGAATAGAGTGGGCTGGAGTGGAGTGGCTTTGTGTGGAGTGGGGCAGAGTGGTGTACTGTGGAATGGAGTGGCATGGCATACAGCAGAGTGGGGTAGTGTGAGAGGCATAAAGAGGAGTAGCCTAGAGTAAAGTGGTGCAAAGTAGAGTAGAGAGGCATGGAGTGCAGTGGTCGAGAGTAAAGTGCAATGGCGTAGAGTGCAGTTGAGTACAGTGGCATACAGTGTAGTGGTATGGAGTGTAGTGGCGTACAGTAGAGTGATGTAGTGTATTATATAATACACTCCTCTACTTGCATCCCTTAATTATTTTTTTTAACATTTCTAATTACCACACTACTTTCAGTGGAGTACCGCAGTACTGGGAATATTATAAAAAATATATAATTTTACCTCCCTATACACACTATTGTAAACTGCCTCATGTCTTACTATAGTTTAAAAACATACTAGTAAGCTATATCTCACAGAGAAACCCACAACACAGCCAAAGTGTGGTCTAAACAATATGGCTACCTTTTTATCATGTGAAGTTTTTTTTTTAATTAGCTAATAATATATATAGTGTTTTGTCATTTTTGTCATCACTATGTACAGCGGTATACCGTAAAAGTACTGTGGTATACTGCGGCCCAATACATCACTAAGTTTTAGTCCCTTTATACTACAAAACTACTGAACGGATTTTCATGAAGTAACAAAAGGATCTTTTCTAGACCATAATCAATATTCCTGCCAAATTTCATGAAAATCCATTTAGCCTTTTGCTGCTAAGTCTGTGTAAAAATTCTATAAAGAAATGCATTGGTGGAAAAACTTATTTTGGAACCTCCCTTTTTCTTTGCACCTACTTAACTAATCATCATATAAATTTGCATTATCAGTCAATGTAGAAAAAGGAATAAGTCTGCAAAGTTTCGTGGTAATTCGTCAAACGATGACAAAGATATTCCCAAGCAAAAATCTATATAAAGTTTGGAACAAATCCATTGTCCTAGCAAGCAGCCACTGAAATCTTCTCAGCAATGTTCTCCAAGAAAAAAAGACACCTTAATTTAGTGCCTGGTGCGAATACAGAGACGAAGACCTTTATCGTATTTGGGGCTGTGGTAGAACCCCTGATTTCAACATACCACTAAAACTACAGTAAAACATATGGTAAATCCACAGAGGTACAGAGTGGCAAACACCACTGATACCAACTACTAGTAATGTTGGAGTAAAATAAATGCCCCATGCCCTACAGTTACCGTCATTGTGTAATTTGCTGTTAAAGCTTCCTTTGTGGATATCAAACTACAACAGCGACCAAACACAGTTAGATGTCTAACCATGTACAATAAGGAAAAAGTCACTACTTGACAAATACAAAGTGCCAGTTGCAGTTACAATAGATTTTACTGCAATTTACTTGGGTTTTTCTTGCAGTAAATATTTACCACCTGCTCTGGGTGGTGGTATTTTTATGGGCCGAATGTCATTACGTTTATGTTTTGTTGAACAACTTTCAATATTCAATATCTAATGCATGTGCAGTTACATTTTAAATGGTAATACCAAATTGGGAATAGGAGGGTATACGGGGTAATACCACCAATCTTAAGTTTTGTAGGGGTAGTAATTTCTGCAGTTAATTCAGACCGCAATGAATTTCAGAATTACCACCATACTTCATGTAAAGGCTAAAGTGGGAAAATGAAATAGCAACCTGGAAGACTACAAATGTAATTGTGGCATGCGGACTCTGTTACCAAAATTTTGAAAAAACAATGATTCTGCTGGCATGTGACTTTTTGCCTTCAAGAAATGGCTAAGATTGGCCAGGCCTATCTTTTATGTGTTGAATTCTCCGCCCGACTGCGCAGTCTCTGCAGTTGTAAACTTACTATTAACTCAGAGTTTCTGAATATTTTAAAAATAGCAAACTTACACAGAAGGGTGCGTTTAACTTTACGAATCAGGCCTTCTGTTGAAGCGCTCACCTCAAAAATAAACAAACAGCGCTCAAAAGTTGTCAACTGCCATAAGTACCAGTGTTGAGAATTAAGTGATGGTGTTGAGCACTGGCAAACACCAGCTAAAGTTAAACACTGCTGCAGACTTGATTTCACTTGAACTTGCAATGTGCTTCAATCCAGTACCTTTCCGGTTCCGTAAACCCCAATCAATTGAAAACTCTCTCTCTAAAGCTGATCTTTGCATCTCTCTTTTGTGGCAAAGAGGAGTAACTGCAAAACTGGGGCTATGAAAATCCCATTCAGTTGTCAACAGTGGTCACTTAAATGCTCCCTTTTGTAGTCAATAGTAGGCACAGTGGATATAAATATTAGTGTGTTACGAACAGAGTGCTATGCTGACACCAAACCCCCCCTTCTTGTGGTAAAAAGAGTCCAATGCTTACAAAGTGGCAATCAGTGTCTTCTTATGGTAAACTGTGGATGCTGTAGGTGTAAAGAGATCATAGTTTCCATCTATGGTGATTACTCGGCGACGTACAGTGGTGGCAATGAAACTATTATCCCTCTTCATTAGTACACTCTGGGCCCTGCAGAGTGAGGGCACTATGCTTGCATGAGACAAACACAACGAGCAAAGGCAATGTCTGCAAGACAAATTCTGGCACAAGGTAGCTACTTCTGCTGGTCTGTGGGGGGGCAGACGTGTGTGTGGTCACTGTCCTAGGCTAAATATGTCACAGGCTTTGGTTCGCTGGCAGTTTCTATCTATAACCTGAGTCAGCAACTATGGTCATGCCCATGGGATCATAGGAACCAAGTTGCCGAAGCCAGCGGGGAACGGACTCCAGCACCAATAGAGCGCTTAAGTTTCCCTGATCCACGCAAAAGTCGTTTTTCCAGCACAGATTTTTCTTTGCATTGTGGTACTTGTAGCTCTGTTTATGAGACTATACATTCAGGACTATGAGTCCCAAAATGTAAAGAAACAAATGAAATTGGATAGGCATTCGCGCATGTATTTCACTGCTCTGCAGTAATTCATGTATGGGCTCATTATTTCTGACCTGTCTTGCTGAAGGCTTGAGGAATACAATAATGTCTCCCTATTTAGGGAGACGAGAGGATGAAACTCAGGCAATCAAAACAAAACCTTCTGGGCTCATCTCATTTTTAGGTTTCGTCTGCACAGTGCTAGCGATGTGCTTGTGAAATCTATTGTATTTAATATAAATCTTAGAAGGGGCTTACATCCCACCCTTACTTTTCATTTGTTCGTGTGCCTGCGCACTTACTTCTCCTCTGTTTCTACTGGTTGGAGCGTGCTATATCTGTTGTTCTTCATGTGTTTTTCTTGTCAGTGGGGCATGCCCCAAGTACTCCTTTTCATTCGCTTTTGTTGAACTTCTTAGTTATTTGTGAGCAAGCGTGGGCACAACCCATCTAAGGTGTTGTAGTGCTGTACTGCTCGATTTTCCCGGCTTTCTTGTGATTAAGGGGAACTAATGTGACTTCAGTCTCTTTCCATCCAAGTCTAAGGGTTAGAGTAGTGTATAGAGCCTATTTATTAGGCTCTTCGACATGATCCTGTGTTCTTCCCCATAGATCAGGGTTTGCACATATATCCTAGAGGATAGATTCGTTAGTATTAGGGGTAATCTGTTCTATAGTGAGGGTATTTCATGGAGCCGTGCTGGTAGGCCTTAAACGGGAGAGACTCCATCTTTCTTTCCGCTCCGGCAGCTTGGAAAGTTTCTAGGTCGAGGGTGATGTTTTAGTTATGAGGTGTTATTCGCTTGGAGAGAACCGGTTCAGGCCGGCCCTTATCGAAGGATTGTATTTTTCTTCATGCCGAAGACACTACATCAGGCCGGCCGGCTGGGAACGTGTCCTTGGTACGGGGAGGTACAAGAATTTGGTGGGCGGCAGGTTACGGGCTGGAATTTTCCATGAGAAAATGCACCTCTATATTAGTGAAAGTCTGAGGCAGATACTGGCACTTGCTTTTTAGTCCGTAGGCGGCACCTGGCCGTTAGCAGTAAAGCTACTACTTATTCCAGGGAAGACAGATGACAAACTTGAAGGTGGAGAAAAAACCGAGAGATAGATATTCTTCTAACAGAATAGCCAAAGAGAAGAGAGTAGCCGATGAGGAAGAGGTCCCAGTGACTCGGAGAAGGAGAAGGGAGTAGATCCGTGACTGCGGAGGTGTGACTTCCAGGCGAAGCCGAGGCACAGATGAGAAGGGAACCTAGATGACCATTGAGTGTAGGCTACATACGACCAAGGTGATGTCAACCCCTTTTTATTAGAGTGTACAACTTAATCTTTCACTTTTCTTTGCAGGTTATATGTGATATGTATTCTGTGAGCGTGTATGTAGTGACTAAATAAAGTATCCAGTTTGTAGTGAATCAACATGTGCTGCGTGTTCTTGTATAAGAGGGTAGCCTATTCTTCTAGTCAGCTGTGACTTGATATGAACAGATGTTAATCCTGATCAGGTAAGTGGTAACTGAATAAGGGAGAAAGGAGCCCCTCGAACTGGGGAACAGGTTGTGCTCAACTAGCAGTCTTTGTGTGATCTGATACATAGTAACACTGATTCCCTTGTTGTATGTCGTGGTAATTATAGGATGAACTCGTGCTAAGGCTGCCGTCTGGGTAGGAAGTCCTGGGTCCATTTAGGACCGCGAGGCTAAGGCTGCCGTCTGGGCAGGAAGTCCTGGGTCCGTTTGGGACCGCGAGGCTAAGGCTGCCGTCTGGGCAGGAAGTCCTGGGTCCGTTTGGGACCGCGAGGCTGAGGCTGCCGTCTGGGTAGGAAGTCCTGGGTCCGTTTGGGACCGCGAGGCTAAGGCTGCCGTCTGGGCAGGAAGTCCTGGGTCCGTTTGGGACCGCGAGGCTAAGGCTGCCGTCTGGGCAGGAAGTCCTGGGTCCGTTTGGGACCGCGAGGCTGAGGCTGCCGTCTGGGTAGGAAGTCCTGGGTCCGTTTGGGACCGTGAGGCTAAGGCTGCCGTCTGGGCAGGAAGTCCTGGGTCCGTTTGGGACCGCGAGGCTGAGGCTGCCGTCTGGGTAGGAAGTCCTGGGTCCGTTTGGGACCGCGAGGCCGCCACTTGTATTATAAGAGGTCTTGATATATATATAGTAGGAATTCCCTGTCCTTAGGTGGTATATATATATGTGGTTTCTTAGGTGTGAATAGGCCCTAGGGAGGGGGTAACGTTCTGGCTGGGTTAGAGAGGCTCTGTTGAGCGGGTTCTATCTGATCCGAAAACCCAAGCAGAACAAGTGCTTACAGACTTTTGTTTAACTTCTTTGTGAGCAAGCGTGTGAGAACCCAAACAAAAGTATCGATCGCTTTCAGACTTTTGCTGCATTTCTTTGTTATTGCAAGCAAGTAACCCCACGAAAAAATCGAAGCACCTACAGACTTATGTTGAACTTCTTTGTTATTTGTGAGCAAGCGTTGAGAAACTTCAATTTCCGATCGTAATCGAATCGACCCGCCATTTTGTGCTCCCCCGCCATTTTGTGTTGCCATCACTCAGGCAGCACGGCGAACAAAGTCTATTCTGCTTTTTCTGCAGCTTCGTGTTGGAATAACCATTCTGCCTCTGTTTGCAAAGCTGGTGTTAGGACTGGCCGAGTACACTAATCCCTGTCTGGTTTTTCTAATCCCCGTCTCAACTATCTGTTGGTTCACACTATTCTTTTCTGACTTTATCTTATCGTCTGGCCTTCACTGTCCTCTGCTAGCATTCTCTCGTTTCACAACTGTCCTCCAACACACACAAACGTATCTCGCCACCTGCAAGTTAGTTACGAATCCGTTAATGAATTAGTTTGAGGGAGGGGTGACAAACATAGTTGGAGGAGAGGTTTCTTCGAGTCATCTGACACTTTGTTTTCAAATCTCTCCTATTGGTTCTGTACTGTTTTCCAACTTTCCTTATTGGCTCTTTCTTGTATATTCTGGGTGTGTATTTGGTTAATGTATATGTTACCTATATGGTATAAAAGATTGTGCGCCACGGAGTGAAGTGGCAGTCTCCTGAGAATCTACCTTGTGTACTTCTGGGATAACTGTACTAGCTGCAGCTAATAAATCTGATCTTCTAACGCCTAACAGAGTGTCCCGTGTCTCTGTGTAGCTGAGCAGGAGAACCCAGGAGATTAAGGCGTACCCTGCGCCGCCAGGCCCAAAAGGTTCTGGTTCTTCAACTGGCGCCCAACGTTGGGCGGTTTCAGTGGTACCGGTTCTGCCTGAAGGTCGTGAGGAACCCCGCAAGAAAATTCCGGAGGATTCGCAAGCCACGTCAAGCGACCCCTGTATGTCGAAAGTGGTCCGAAGGTCTTTTACAGCACGGTTACTCCTTCCTGACGGCTACTGACGACCGCTGCCCTGACTGCCGCCCTGCCTTGGCCCTTCCTTTGGTGATGTATGGTAAGGCGAGGCGATAGACGGGCCTCTGTTGGTGTAAGAAGACGTCCTTAGTTAAGTATTTCGTGGGTCGCGCCCACAATTTTTCTCCTTTGTTCCTTAGTACCTCTGGTTCTTAGATTCGACTATTGCAATAGCCGAAGCCGAGGGGTGAGTGCATTTGTGCTGCGTAAACTGAGTTTTACCCCCTTGAAGTTTGTGAACAGTCCGGTGATATCACGAGATGCCTGGTCTGACTAAGTTTGGAACATTTTATTGCTTTGGTTGTAATAGGGATTTCCGGCTTGAGGACTCTTGTCCGATTCCTTCGGTTGGAACTCCCACATATGAGCTCTACTCGAAATATGGTATTGGCCCCATTGCCTTTAACGAGGCATGGACACGATACACGAAGAAAGATTGTGTTCTAAAATGGCCAGAAAATGGTAGCTTTGAGCCTGAGGTGCGAGATAATTTAGAAGCAGTTCTATTCAAAAGAAAAGCCCGGCCGGCAATGTTTGACTCTTTCTGCTTTTGGCGTAAGGAAGCCAAACAGAAAGAAATTAAGCAAGCAAAACGAGATGGAAAAGCGCAGGGTATGACAATTATACAGGATGCCCAACAATTTAAAGATGATGAAATTAATAATGCGACTGAAATTTCAGAGAGACAGCATCGTATGGCGATAGATAAATGCTATCCGGTGTTGCCTGTTTCCCCTTCCGAAAACAAGAAAGATTTAGAAGAAGATCCCCTAATGTCATTACTTATTAAGATTGCCTCCGCCCTATGCACAAAGTGCCAATGCACCCCAATTGTTACAGCCTGTTCAGCAGCCAGCGGTACCTCCACCTGTTCCGGCTCTTCCGCATTTGCCTCCTCCAGCATTACCGCCTCTGCCAGTTTTACCATTAACTTCGACTTCTTTGCCCTCATCTCCTGATCTTCGATTCCCTTTGCCTTCTGCACCTCCTGCAATTATCGGTTCTCCTCCTGTCAGTTCGCCTAATACTTTGTCTCCAATTCTCATGTCCAATTCTCCATCCATGCGCAAGCGACTTACGGACACTGTCACTGGTATTCTATCTCCTTTCTTTGGAGCTTTAAATGTGTCTCCGGCTTTTGCTCAAAGACAGTCTCGTAGTCAGTTCCCAGATTTGGAAGAACGAGAGAGGTTGGAATCTTTTGCACATAGATGGATCAAAAAGGGTCCCCAATACAGTGTACTTGATATCATGCCTACCTTCTCACAATGGAATGCACCCACACAAAGATATGTTTTCGATGTAATGTGTGATACTCTCATTAAAGAATCGGAGGATGTGAATTTAAATTCGGTTCCTCAGGGTCTGTTAGATGTTCAGGCTGACTTTGATAAAGGACTTGTAGTGGGTCCTAAAGTTGAACATGCTGTAAGGACACTTATTTCCTTTAGAAATGTATTATCCTCTCAGACTTTCCTTGATTCTGATCCGTCGGTTAGGCTGACACTGAAAAATTATCCCATGAGAGAGGTTCCTCCAGTAAGGAAGGAAGAGGTTGCAGCAGCAGGTGCTAATCCAGCTATTCCCGCTCATTTTCAGCGTTTATGGGTACATGTCCCCTGGAAGAGATCTGAAGTTTTGGCCCTTAAACAGACTCTACCGGTTCCTCGTAAAAACCCTGCGGGTTATTATAAAGAATTATCATAGACAGTTGACGCTTGCATCATGAATTTAGCCGATATCGATATGTTGATGGGAAATGTAGTCCCACAGACAATATGGGCTAAGATTCGTAAGGAGAATCACGCACAGGAATTAGGTGCTAATTGGGATGTTATAATTGCCACAGATAGAGACGAAGTGGGTGGTGCAAAGCCTGATGCTTTGATTTCAGAACTCCCTGGTAGGATTATAACATTAATGAAAATGATGATGCCTGCATTGAGAGTTAATTGGGATAAACTAGCAGCATGCAAACAAAAGAAAGATGAAAGTGTTTCTGATTTCTTTACTCGTTTCGAGGAGACATTTATCGATCACAGTGGTCAAGATATGGCTACAGAGGGTGGATAGCGATTATTTGTGGACAAATTCGTATTTAATTTGCTTCCCGAGCTGTCACACAAATTGAAAGATTCTGAAAGTTCATAGGCTGTTTCTTCTTCTGCCCAGATATTGGCTACTGCACAATATTATGAAAACAGAGATAAAGAAGAAAAAGAAAAGCAAGAGAAAAAGACGAAAGAATTAAAAACGAAGGTTCTCTTGCAACAAGCTTATCCTCCTCGTCATGCTCAGCCTCAATTTCAAAAGCCTTCGCAGTTTCAGAGGTTGTATCAAAAACCTGAGCCATACATTCCGCGACCTTTGTTAGGACCTAATCAATGTGCCTATTGTAGAGAGGAAGGTCATTATAAGAATAGTTGTCCGGTTTTATTGCAGCGCAATGGAGCATTATCTACTCCACGAGGTCGTGCTGGCCTCCAGTCAGCAAATAGAGGTAGAGGTCGAGGTGTGCTGACTCAAGAACAGCGTGCCCTTCCTTCTCCCAATTCCATGAACTACTTTGATCAGCAAAATGTTAGATCTACTCAGTACTACAATGAAGATCATTATATTGAAAACGGAAATGAAAGTCTTCTTGCCAACTAGGACAGCCATGGACAAAGTAAGGGAGTTGTGTCGGTTCCAGTAGACCAGAGTGGTCCTTATGTTAACGTCACTACAATGGGTGTTTTAGAGCCATTTTATTTAGATACTGGGGCAATGAGAAGTTCTATCATTCATTCTAAACTCCCTGGGGCACCTTTGTCTGGCTTAACGCATGTATCTGTAGGATTTTCTGGCGCCCCTGTTCGTAATCCGGTTTCTTGCCCTTTGCCTATCTCAATTGGCCCTTATGATTTGGAAGCTCCACTTCTTTTGACGAATGGTTGCGGTGAGAATCTGTTGGGTTTGGACCTATTGAAAAGAATGCATGCTACGATATATTGTTCTCCTTCTGGTGTACATCTTACTTTAGGACAGAAATTGATTTCTCCAATGTATTTGTCCAAAGATCAGTTTCCACCTGAATTGCTTTCTCTTCCAGCAACGCTTTGGGCCACGGGTCCGAATGATGTGGGCTGTCTCGAAATTCCACCTTATGTTGTCACTCTCAAGCCCAATGTTGAATTACCACGCATCCCGCAGTATAGAATTTCCACTGAAGGTGAAAAAGCGCTTTTGGAAATCATTCATGATTTGATTCAGAAGGGTATGGTTGAAGAAACGAGAGGTAACACATGCAATAGTCCTATTCTTCCTGTTCTTAAACGCACTGATCCTTCTCAGCCACCTGAATATCGTTTCGTAATTGATTTTTGGGAGGTAAACAAAATTGTTGTACCACAATTTCCTGTTGTTCCAGATATCACTGCTCTGTTGACAATGATACCTTCCACAGCGACTTGGTTCTCTGTTATCGATCTAAAGAATGCTTTCTTTAGTATTCCCATTGCAGAAGAGAGTAGGGAAATTTTTGGCTTCTCTCTTGGAGGCCGATGCTTCCGGTTTAAGCGCGCACCTCAGGGCTATTGTGAAAGTCCCTCCATTTACAGACAAGCTTTAAAATGTCTTCTTGATACTTTTCATTTGCCGTCTGGTACTGCTCTTATACAATACATGGATGACTTGTTGATCGCTGCTGATTCAGAAGATATTTGCAAAAATGTCACTGTTGCATTGTTACGCCATTTGTTTAATCTGAATCATAAGGTTTCACCTTCCAAACTACAATATGTCCGTCGAGAGGTTACCTACTTGGGTCATCTCCTATCAAAGGAGGGACGACGATTAACACCAGAACGAATTCAGGCGATTACGCAAATGTCTGTGCCATCCACACAAAGGGAGGTACGTGCCTTTCTAGGTATCACCTCTTATTGTAGGCAGTGGATCCCTAACTTCTCTCTGATGGCCAAGCCTTTGTTGGCACTCACTTTGAAAGATACGCCTCAGCCCCTTCCTTGGACTGATGAGTGCCAAAAGAGTTTTACTGACTTACGTACTGCTCTGTGTTCTGCTCCTGTATTGGGTACTCCTGATTATAGTAAGCCTTTTACACTCTATGTTCATGAGAGAGAAGGTTGTGCGTTGTCAGTTTTAACACAGCAATTTGGGGACAAACAGCGGCCATGTGCCTATTTTTCGGCTACGTTAGACCCAGTAGCTAAAGCATTGCCCAGTTGCCTCAAAGCGACAGCAGCAGCAGCAATTTCTATTCGACAGTCCGCTGGAGTGGTGCTGGATAACACTCTCATTGTCATGGTACCACATGCAGTGGATACCTTACTAAACAGAACGAAAACGCAGCATCTTACGAGTGCTCGTCTCACTGGATGCGAGCTGACGCTTTTGGCTAGTCACGTACACATCAAACAATGTAATACCCTAAATCCAGCCACTCTGTTGCCCCTTCCAGATGAGAAAAGTGTTGAGGAGCAACATGATTGTTTCTTTCGTACTGAGGAAGAGACAAAAGGAAGAATTGACTTGAAAGACACACCGCTAGAGAATCCGGATGGAACTCTATGGGTAGATGGTTCTTGCTTTAAAATGCCTAATGGAGATACAGTTTCAGCCTATGCTGTAACTACTTTACATACAGTTGTGGATACAGCACGTGTCAGACACAATTCAGCTCAAGTAGCAGAACTGATAGCTTTAACGAGAGCACGTGTATTGTCAAAAGGGAAAAAAGTGAACGTATACACTGACAGCCAATATGCCTTTGGTGTAGCGTTCAACTTTGGGCATCTTTGGAAGGAAAGGTGATTCCTCACTTCACATGGCACTAAAATACAACATGATCAGTTAGTGACTGATCTTCTTGAATCACTTGCCTTACCCACCAAAATAGCGATTGTGAAGTGTAGTGCACACAAAAAGATTACAGATGATGTTGGCAGAGGAAATGCATTTGCAGATGAAGTAGCGAAAAAGACAGCGAGAGATGCTACAAATCGAATGTATGTGGCGGGTCGTGCGAATTGGGTCAGAGAGAGAGGAATGTATGAGAATACAGTAGAAAGTGTAAAATCAATTCAGGAAGAGGCTACAAAGAAGGAATTAAGTAGGTGGAAAGAAAGCACGGGAATGTTAGATGAAATGGGTTGTTGGGTGGAATTATCTGAACATCAACGTTGGCTGTTACCAGATGCCTATGTACTCCCAGTGGTTACTATGGCGCATGGTCCAGCCCACTTAAGTGCAAAAGGTATATGCAAACTTCTGGCTCCAGTGTGGCAAAATGAAGGAATCCCAAAATGTGCAGACAATGTAGTGAAACATTGTATTGTTTGTTTAATGTACAACCCAGGAAAGGGAACCCCAACTCCAGCGGGTCACTTTGCTCCTCCAACATATCCATTTGAGGTGTTGCAGATCGATTATATTCATATGGAGCGATGCAACAACCTTAAATACGTTCTGGTGGTAGTATGCGCCTTTTCAAGATGGATAGAAGCATACCCTTTAAAAGACAACACAGCCTTATCCACAGCTAAAGCTTTACTAAAAGAATTTTTCCCGAGGTTTGGTTTGCCGCGCATTGTCTGGAGTGACAATGGGAGCGAATTTGTGGGCCAAGTCATGCAAAAAGTTTGTGCGGGTCTTGGTATCAAGCAAAAGTTCCATGCGGCAAATCATCCACAGTCAGCAGGTTTAGTAGAATGCTACAACGGTACATTAAAGTTAAAACTAGCAAAAGTTCAGGCTAGTACAGGACTCAATTGGCCCGATGCTTTACCATTGGCTCTGCTGTCCACCAGAACTGCAGTACACTCCCGTTTGGGACTTAGCCCTTACGAAGTGGTTTTTGGACGCCCGGCTAATGTATGGGGAGTCCCTCGCCCTAAGAAATACTCAGACTTGCCATATCCAATGTTGATTGACTACTTGCATGATCTTACGACTAAATTGCGTGTTCTCCATCAACAGATTCAGAGTGCTTTACCGGAGGCTTCCACAGATCCAGGTCATTCCATCCGACCAGGTGATTGGGTCTGCACCAAGAATTTCCAAAGGACGAGAAATTTGGAGCCCAGGTGGAGGGAGCCTCGTTTGGTGCTTTTGACCACGAGAACATCAGTCAAAGTTGAAGGAAAGAAAAATTGGATTCACGGCGTGCATTGTAAGAAAGTGCCTTTGCCTTTACCTTACGATCAATGGGTGCGTAGGGGCATTGGTGACTCTGAGAGTGAGAGGGTTCCACGATTCGTACCTTTTAGTGATGCACGCCTGAATGGGACACTGTCTGAGAAAGAGGACAACGACATTCTGCAGGAAGCGATAACACCACATCGTCGCTTAGATACAACAAATCCACGAACATTGTTCCAAGACCAGACTGTACCAAACAAAGAGCATTATAATTTGAGACCTAGACCAAAGAACACTTAAGATTTTTCTCCCTTGTGTAGTATTCTGTCCCGGTTGCAGGGTCACGGTAGGAGTCTTGATTGTGACCTGAGTAGTGGCAATAGGCCTGCAGGACTTGCAGTGTCATAGGACGGCAGATAATCATAACTGAGTGATCGAGGAAGATTGCCGTGAGCATCCATTAGAAAGATGGAAACTACACTAGGCAAAAGAGAAAGAAAGGATAAAATGAAGAAATAATCCTGCAAATTAATGTACAGTCGTTTTAATATAATCTTATGTGTTATTATATTATTGTGTATTGTTTTGGCGTCTATAGGTTGGATTATTTATGCTCTGCAGCAAAAAGTTGTCTCTCCTTCTTCCTCTTCGTCTTCTTCTACTGTCTCTCCACATCTCTTTCATACCCTTCCTCAACATGAACTCTTTAGAAGAACTGAATATTATAACAATTCCTTTGTCCAGTTATTACATCAACACCAGTTAGTGGTCAATACGACTGACTGTTGGGTGTGTGGACTTATGCCACATACCACAGAGAAAGGAATGCCATATTTAGTTCTCCCATTTTCTTATGAGTGTTCTGCTTGGGCTTATTTTGTCATTTTCTCCAATGCCTACCAAAGCAAGTTCAAACGATCCGTTAGTTCATATAGGGGTGATCCGGATTTTAGTCATAGCTCATTAATTAAGGGAATGGTAGCTATGGCTAAAATCATGGAAAATAGTAAGATTTCCGTTGATGAAAAGAAAGCGTATACAAACTGGAACGTCACCCATTATGTCACTAGCCTTAGTGATAAGGTCAAACAAAGAAAATCTCCACCAATTTGGATGATTCCTCATCAGGGAAATTTCCGTCTGCAAATAAATGATCGCTTTTCTGATACCATACAAAGAAATAACTGTTCCCACACATACGTTTATTCCTCTCAGAACTCGCCTCCTCTAGTGCCATCTCAAGGCACGTATTTTATCTGCCACAATAGAACTTACACGTGGTTACCAACGGGTTTTTCTGGTACCTTCTATATAGCTTTCCTTCTTACCCCTACATACACCGCTTCTGCAAACTATCATCGGAACAGATATGGCAGAGGGATTATTGATTCGAAAGACACAGCAGGACAAGAGGGAGGAGATTTCCTCAAAGGATTTCTTCCTTTTTGGGGTCCAATGGCCAACAGCAGAAATATAAGGCAACTGGTCCGTGTCGTAGAGACCACAATAGACATCACTGTAGGGGCCTTAAGTAATATCACGGCAGAACTACAGGCGGACCGTCTTATGACCTTACAAAATCGAGTTGCCTTAGATTTTGTTCTTGCAGATCGTGGTGGAGTGTGCAAATTGATCGGGTCAAGTTGCTGTATTTTCATACCTAATGACGCTCCGACAGTATACCAGGCTATCTCCAAGTTGCATATAATCTCCGAGTCGATTCATCAGGACGAAGGAGATTGGTCCTTTTTGGAGTGGTTTTGGGGACTACTGTCCAAATGGGGTTGGAAAGCATTGACATTTCTCGGAATAATTTTGACCATTATTTTCTCCTGTTGCCTTTGTATGCACTGTGGTCCCGCCATCTGTGACCTATGTGCGACTATGTGCATCCCTAAACCCAAATCACCAAGAACAGAAAACATAAGAATGATGTTACAGCAAATGCTCGATGACCTCATGGCTATCTACATTGACTCAGATTAACATGAGTCTATCTTGCCTGAGTTCTGGCAAAAGGAGGGTCTGAAGAACTTCGATTTCCGATCGTAATCGAATCGACCCGCCATTTTGTGCTCCGCCGCCATTTTATGTTGCCATCACTCAGGCAGCACGGCGAACAAAGTCTATTCGGCTTTTTCTCTTCAGCTTCGTGTTGGAATAACCCTTCTGCCTCTATATGCAAAGCTGGTGTTAGGACTGGCAGAGTACACTAATCCGTGTCTGGTTTTTCTAATCCCCGTCTCAACTATCTGTTGGTTCACACTATTCTTTTCTGACTTTATCTTATCGTCTGGCCTTCACTGTCCTCTGCTAGCATTCTCTCGTTTCACAACTGTCCTCCAACACACACAAACGTATCTCGCCACCTGCAAGTTAGTTACAAATCCGTTAATGAATTAGTTTGAGGGAGGGGTGACAAACATAGTTGGAGGAGAGGTTTCTTCGAGTCATCTGACACTTTGTTTTCAAATCTCTCCTATTGGTTGTGTCCTGTTTTCCAACTTTCCTTATTGGCTCTTTCTTGTATATTCTGGGTGTGTATTTGGTTAATGTATATGTTAACTATATGGTATAAAAGATTGTGCGCCACGGAGTGAAGTGGCAGTCTCCTGAGAACCTACCTTGTGTACTTCTGGGATAACTGTACTAGATGCAGCTAATAAATCTGATCTTCTAACGCCTAACAGAGTGTCCCGTGTCTCTGTGTAGCTGAGCAGGAGAACCCAGGAGATTAAGGTGTACCCTGCGCCGCCAGGCCCAAAAGGTTCTGGTTCTTCAGCGTGTGTGAACCCCAACAAAGGTATCAGAGTGTTTACAGGCTGACACATTCACAGGCATGGAGAATTAGCAGGCACAGAGAGATTAAGTGTCCTTCCACTGGCTACAGGCTGCTGGCTGTACTCTCTTTTACTTACTTTTCAGCGCAACAACCCCTCATCTCTTTAAACCCTTTTTGTGCTGCCTTATAATTTTTTTATTCTACACTCCCCCTCTCCCTCTGTCATTAACATACTCAACTTTTCAGCGCCACCACCTCCCCCTTTTCTTTAACCTTTTTTTTCATCCATGCTTATATTGTAGTTTTCGTTACTCCTTGTTCCGCCTTCTCTTAAACCCACTCATTTTTGCTGCAGGGTTATGTGGGGCAAACTAGACTCAAAGGTTTTGGAGCGCTTTGAGTGGGCACCAGTTACATTATACAACATTGTATTTATTTGTTTGTTAGGCAAGGGGAGATAAAATGATTTGGCCAGAATCACAGGATGTTGTGCCGACGCAGAGTCTTGAACCAGGCTCACAGTCAGCAGGTTTGCCGGTTATGCTACCTCCTCTCCCCAGAAGAGAGGGTTGCTTTACTTTTCAGCATGCACCCCTACCCCCTTTTCGCAGGTTTATATTTTACTTTTATTCCTGCTATTTCTTTATGTACAAACATCGCCATATTTTCTGAAGAAATAATTAATAATCTTGAGGTATTGGGCGCTCGGTAGGCAGGAGCGTACAGCAGAGGTGCTCCCATGCCCGTGCTTTAAATGCAGCAGCCACTTCAGCAACTAACATGCAATGAATCTTTTACATGTGACGTTTGAGGACTAATGACATCTCTGCATTAATGGATTTCATAGCTGGCAGATGGGAGCGGGGACACAGTGCTCTCACGGAATAGTCAATAAAGGGAGGTCACTGCTCACCCGTACTTTGGGGCCATGTCATCAATCAGCAAGGCACTGGCAGGCGCTCTTAAGGCAGCAGTCTCTGGGTGGGGCAGGTGCACTCTCGCGAAGCTGACCAGAACAGCAGCAGCAAAGCATGGGGCTGCAGGAATGACCAGATTTACAGTCACGCCAAGGACAACCTGGAAGTGTTCTCAACTGTGATGTCACCAAAGAGTGAGTGAACTTCAGACCTGGGAGGGACAAAAGGCTTGTTTCTGCTGGCGAAGACGTGTGTGCAGTGGGACACCGCTGGGGTGATGTCCAGTGTGCGGGAAGCAACTTGCTGCATTTTAGTTCACAGTGCACATGTACTCTACTGCACTAAGGGATATTTTCACAAGAACGTGTGCTAAACATCACCAAAAAATGTTAACGCAACTTTACACATCGCAGCCTATCGCGTGAAAATAACCCTGTGTCAACATGGAATTCGCAACAAGGTGGCCCCATGCGATAGTTTGCCGAAACCGCAGCCAATGCCTGCGATACAACCACCTCAACGGAGATAAAAACACAAACCCCAATACGAAAAAACCTGCGATGGGCCAAAGCGCGACGAGGAAATCAGCAATAAGCAGCGCCCGGCCTGCAACACACACCTGCAGGTGGGAAAATTCACCATAAAAGTAGAAAAAACACCAAAACACAAACTGACCAACACCCAAGCACCATGGAGGCAGCCGGAGCAGGCACAGAGGACGAGCGCAACCCCACAAGCACCCCGGACGACCAGCCCAGGACCTCAGGGACAGGGAAGGGCAAGGACAAAAAGAAGAGGAAGACAAAGTTCAGTCCACAGGCGAACAGGATCATAGTCACGGAGGTGATGGAACACCATCAACAACTGTTCATCACCTTCAACTTGTCATTTTGCACCAAAACTGGAATATGGCAGGACATCGTGGACAAGGTGAATGCCGTCCGAGACAGCACAAGAGGACAATGGGCGAGGTCAAGAGGCGATGGAATGACAGCAAGCGAAATACCAAGGAGAAACTCGCAGCCAACCAGAAGGCAGCAATGCAGACTGGAGGTGGGGGCCCAGCGCCACAGCTCATGCTGGATGACATGGAGGAGCTGGTGTCGACAGTCATCAGTGTGGATACTGTGGCCGGAGTGGGGGGCCCGGACACTGCTCGACAGGACACAACACAACCACAACAGGGTGAGTGATCACAAGGTACTGGGGTGACGGGTGGAGATGGCCACGATGGCACACATGCACAATCAAGCCGAGCACAGTGCACACCCTCAATGACTCTGGGTAATCGCCCAGATCTATAGACTGTCACAATGTACAATGCCATGCTGTCTGAATGTCAACATGTACCATGTGGCTACAGACACGTGGACACATTGCAATACACCATCTCCCCTTCACATTGCAGGGCCACCGTCAACACCCCATGCAGAGCAGTCCCAGCCACTCTTCACTGATGATGAGGAGGACAACCCCAGTATCGACGCACAAGCCCTCCTAGACATCATTGACATCATCCGCGACTTACCTCCGGGAACAGGGCTGCCCAGCTGCATCGAGGAGACCCCACCCACCACCCAAACCACCCAGCAGTAGGCACCCACGGCCCCGGCAGTCTCCCAAGACCCCCAGGAACAACACACGGCCTTCCAACGCCGTGTGCTGGAGGGCCAGAGGGAGGCAGCTGAGCAGGTGCAGGTGGGGTTCGAACTCATGGCTAGCAAACTGGACGCCATCCATGGGTGTCTAGGCCCACTCCATGGTCTCTAATGATACCGGATTGACATCGCTGGAGTCATGACGTGGAGAGAAGAACACCTGTCCGCTCAGAGGGGCTCCAGCGATACCAGCCGTGAGCTGGCACACATGCGGAGGCTCATGGAGGACATGGTGCGGATGGAGGCGGAAAGGATGGCAGCCACTGCTGCACACCAGTGAAATGTAGCTGGGATCTACCATGCCCTGCAGATCCTCATCATGGCATTGCTGCCACAAGGCGTGGCGATGATGAATGCTGCTGCTCCCACACCATCCACATCTCCGCCCCCTGGTGTGCCATTGCCTCATAGTGCGGCAGACGTATCCACTCTGGCACCTAATGTGTCAGTGGCACACAGTGCCTCAGCCAGTACTGTAACACCCACAGGTGGGGCAGAGCACACATCCAGGGACGAGGACGTGGATGGGTTTGTGATCACCACCTGGCCTGTTTCTGCTTGGTGCCGCACATGGCACCATGACCTTCCACTGACCCCCGATACACTCCGATGCACTCACCTTGGACAGCGACATGGACTGCCATATCCTGTTTGATGACCAATGACACAGCGACACGACTGCGGACTGTACCCTTCCTCTTCCGCAGTTCTTGTCATCTCCAGATGGACTCTGGCTGGCCCTCCAAGGGCCCATATTGTGTAGTATTCATGGCATTGCCCTGTATCTCTCCAGCTACAAAACTGCACTGGATGTGCACTAAAAATCCAGTAATGTACTGCTGTGTTATGTCTTTCATCATTCATGTATGAATGTGTGGATGAATGTAGGGACAGTGATTTCCCTTGCGTCAATGATGCTCATCCTGTGGGATGCCAGTCAGAGGGTGCTACATTGCATATTGTGTTCCGGGTGCCATGGACACTACAACAGGGACACACGCATCAGTCACTTCCATGTTCGGACATGGACTGAACCACGCCCAGAGCCCACGAGTCATTGTTGCAAGCCCTGCGCTGGTCCGGCGTACGGCAGGCCAGACCACTCCACTTACGCTCCGAGGGAGGGCCCTCATTGCTAACCGTCGCAGGCGTATTGGTGGTGTGCCGTTCACTGGTCTAGTTGTCAGCATGTCACAGCCACTCCCTGAGGGCAGGTTTGCACACACACCACACCCATCCCGCACAGGCGTCCCAGGCCATGTGACTCCGCCAACATAAGGGGCCGACGACGTCACATTCCCCTCTGCCGGTGGTGACTGGCTGACGGACGCTCCATGGTTCTCAATCATAAAGGGCACATGAGTTGTTGCGCACATGGTTAGTGGCACCCGAGGCCTTGTGGCCATCACAGGCCTACCGGTAGAAACACAAGGGCACCACTTTACGATCCCCGTCAAGCTGCACGGGCCTACCACCACATGGCGCTGACTGGGGTTGCACAGGGTTAGTGGCACCCAAAGTTTTGCGGCCGGCACAGGCACCCCGCCACGGGACGGTGACTTTGGGTGCACTAAGGTAGGGGCACCTTAAGTGCTGAGCGGGTGTGCAACCTGCGATGATGCCCCATCCCGGCGGTCCAGACAGCTCAGGTATTGTGTGCCCTACTGGACCGCAGTGTAGGCAAGAGCCAGCAGGCAGCACGGGCCTACCGCCACGTGGCGTCGCTTCCGGGATACCAGAGTTAGTGGCACCTATTGGGCTGAGCGGGTGTGCAGCCTGCGAGGAGGCCGGGTGCACTGGTATGTCCTCTTCCATGGAGTAATCAAGACCCAGCACCAAACGTGAGACCTGGTGGCCTGCGGAGCGGGGCTGCATGATGTGGAGGGTGCCATGTCCGTGGGCCCCGGGCTTTTGGCTTGCAGTGGCACGTGGTGGGACCGCCTGTCTGCACGCCGGTGGCGGAAGGTGAGCAGTGAGGCCTGAGTGTGCATGGGCGGGCATGCTCCGATGGGTGGTGTGAGGGGCTGGGGTGCCTCTGCCTGGGTGTGCATGAGCGGGCATGCTCCGATGGGCGGCGGAAGGGGCTGGGGTGCCTCTGCCCGGGTGTGCATGGGCGAGCAGGCGATGTTGTCTTGTGCAATTGTGTGTACTGTGCCAATCATGTATCTGGACTCTGTTTCAGATGACGGGTCTGTCTCAAATGTGTGACCTGGTGAACTGCTATACATACCGGCAAGTGGTGGAGACACACCGGTGGCAGCAGGTGAGCAGTGTGGCCTGGGTCCGCAGGGGCGGCTCTCTCTCTCTCACTCGCTCTCCCCCTCTCTTCTTCTCTCTCTCCACCTCTCTTCTTATCTCTCTTTCCCCCTCTCTTCTTATCTCACTCTCCCCCTCTCTTCTTCTCTCTCTCTCCCCCTCTCTTCTTATCTCTCCCCTTCTCTCTCTCTCTGTTCTTTGATGTGCGCAGGACACACCTTCTCATTATGATTTTTGTCTTGCAGGCTGTGACCTACGGATTGTCCCGAGGGGAGCCGCCATGTGTCTTCATTTCAGTTCAGTGTTCATGTAAATAAAGTTTCATTTGTTGCTTCGGAAGTGGATGTGTGATGCTCATTTTTGTGACGACACATACAGGTCACCAGTTGTGATTGTGCGACATCATGCGGATTATTTTGTACATGTTTAGGTATAGCTGATGTGGCATGTCTTTGGTAGGGAGGGGTGCCGGGGAGGGGGCGTCTTGGGGATGGTGGCGGCGGGTGTTGTTACCCTTTCGGCCCTCCGGGCTGCATGTTCAGTTGCCCGGGTGCATCTGCTGTTCTTCAGGTTTGGCTCTGGGCTGGGCTCCCTTTTGTGGTGCAGGCTGTGGTCCGACTTTGCACCAGGTCAGAGCAAGTTTTATTTTCCTGCTGCTAACGCGCCTTATCGCCTGTTTTGTGCTGTTATCACAGTTCTGGCTGATCGTTGTGAATGTTGTGGAGTGGTGTTGTCGCGGGTTTTGGCACGGGAACGCCTACTCTGCATCTCATTAGGGATAGTTGCGGGGGTCATGTGTGGCGATGTTTTTTGAGGCTGCTATCGCTGGTAAACTGGTGCTGTGGGATGTTAACACCAGCTTGTGATTGGGGCGATAAGTTTATCGCTACTTTGGCTTCGATAAAGTGCCATTGACTCGGCGATAGATCCTTGTGAATATGCCCCTGAGAGATTGTTGTACTGAAGTTCGTTGACACTGGGGTGGTACACTAGGTACTGTTACCAAGTTTATGGTATTTGAGCTACCCACTGCCAAAGGATGTAAGGCTGATTGTGCCTTACCAGGATTAGACCGTGTGATCACAAAAATGCCACCTTTTGTCGGCGGTGATCAATCAACTCACTGAGCCATTCTATAGAGCATACGTTTTGTTAATTAGCCCATTCTTTTGCTCAATAACGGCACTTTAAACCAAAATTAAACTATACCATTTGACCTACATAACAGGAACCAAATAAAACCCCAACCTATCTCAGACTGTTTCGAATGACTGTCATTTGTTTGTACCTATGTACATTTCACAGATCATGCAGCTCTCTTAAGTGGCAGAACGGGGGCATGTTGGCACTAGAAATTGTTTGTTTTGTTAACTTGATATTACATAAAATAATATACTGATGGTTCTTCTGCCTTCTGTGCGCTTTAAAGGTGACTGCAATAGATATGTTGTAATTGGAAATGCATTTAAAGCATAATAGATTATTTTGGCTTCTAACACTAGAAAGTTCAGCAAATGGATACATCATTCCTCCCTCTTCAGCTAAGAGTCTTTGGGGCATATGCATCAACATTAGCATTTGCGATTCCTTATTAGCGAAAAATAAGGAATCGCTAATAAGGAATAGCAAAAGGCTATGCATGTAGGAATCGCTATTCAAATAGCGATTCCTTAACATTCCTTATTACCGAATCGGTAATACCGAATCGGTAATAAGGAATACCTACCCATTCATTCCTATGGGCTTGGAGGCCCATAGGAATGAATGTAAAGCCATTCTGTATTAGCGATTCGGTATTACCGAATCGCTAATAGCGGGAGCACTTTCAAGGGTGCCAGGGTGTCAAAAGGACACCCTGTTGCACCCCTGAAAATGATATGTGCACATATGTTGCACACACACATGCTCTAAGGGCATGTGTGTGCGCAACATGAAACTTTGAAAAATGCACAAAAGTGCATTTTTCAAAGTTTTTGCAAATTACCATGCAGTTCATCTTCATGGTAATTTGCTCCCCTTATTAGCGAAATCGCTAATTTTTTAACTTTGATGCATTGCATTTAAGGAATCTCACTTTGGGATTCCTTAAATGCAATCGCTATTTAAAGAATCGGTATTTAAGGAATCCCTATTTAAAGAATCGCTATTTAAGGATTCCTTAAATACCGATTTCTGCTTTTGGGTTGATGCATTGGGATTGGGTATTTTTTACTTAATACCGGGAGCTAATAAGGAATCGGTATTTTACCGACTGGATTTTGGCTTGATGCATAAGGGTGATTGTGCTTGAAAGTGCGCATGCCCGCAGCTGCTGCCTGTGCCTTGACTGTGGGGTGAAATCCCCTCGATGGGATGGCGGAATGAAAGCCGTGCAGATTATTCGTTGACACGTATACTACCTTAGAGACGTAAATTAAGGCGTGTTCACTTTACAGAGATGTTTCCTATGTTTTAGGCACATTTCTTAAATCTGCCGAGCCAAGAGGTATCCTCCCATCCAATACATGTGAAGATTATGGCTCATACGAATAAGGCATTTATTAAATAGAGTGCAATAAATAAGGTGGCATTGTCTCGTTTTCTGTTGACAATGACACAAACAAACTCACATCTGAGAGAGCCTTCCCATCATCCATTCTTAGAGGCTCGGTGTCCTCAGACCGACAGGCAGCTCGTCCAATAGCAAGCATTGGCAAAGCCAATAGGTTTCGCCTATGCAAAATCAATTGCTTTTGTTAATGTTGTCTTTTCCCTGTTGCACAGCAGTTGAGCTTCTGTGCAACATGGGTTAAAGTAAAAAAAAAAATGCTATGACGCGGCAAGCAGTGACTGCGTTATAGGACTTTTTTTTTTTTTTTTACTGTAAGCCATGTTGCACAGAAACTCAAATGCTGTGCGACATGTAACAAAAACACTAAAAGCACATATATAAACATGACAAGATTGTTAACTTCCCAGATACATGGCTGGAAAGAGCGCCAATGTCCCAAAGAACTATGGGGCATATTTACAAGCCCCTTGCGCCACTTTTGCGTCACTGTTCCCATGTTAAAAGTGACTCAAAAGTGGCGCAAGGGGCTTGTATATCTGCCCCTATGTTTTAATGCAAACAAATGTACTTGGTACTTCATCACTGTTATTGATCTGATGAGGTCCAAATAAAAAGAGCAATTGTACCTGTGCGAAGCTTTTTAAGCTATCGCTTTCATTCTGTTTTATTGCATGACAGGTACAATTTAATATTCATGAATGTGTGCATTATTTTTAATGTCCCACAAGCATTATCTCGTTCACGTCTGACTTACAGAGATCGACAAGTCGATAGACATGAACTTCTGGTTTATAAATGATAAGGTGCATTAAATAGTCTACATAAATTTACAGCCATATAAAACATAAATGTATATATAGCGTCGTTTCTACTTCGGCTTTGACTGGAAATAGGCCCATGCCTATTGAAGTGAATGTGTGTTGGGGTTGATACAAATTGACTTCACTGCACTTTGTCTAATATACCAAAACAACTTTTTAGGGCTTGTTCACTTTCTGGGTTGAGCAGAGTACAGTTTGGGAGTTCATGTGCTGACTGGCTGGAGAGCAGTATACAAAATGAACACTTAAGTGTCTTTTGAACAGTTCAAGTGTTGGAGGAATGCAGCAATTCCCAGCTCTTTCCATACAACATTGGTCTCATGTATTAAGAAATCTCATGGGCCGCGCACAGCACCTAGTCTTGATGGCCCTTCACGGAGCACCAAACATGGGCCGCACCAATGATATTGGTGAACCTGGCGGCAAGGCCTGGGATTAATGACATGAGAATGGCCAGGGTTTGCATGACTGAGGCTTCATTACATTGCCCACTTCAGTGTCCACCTCTCAGATGGGCACAGCAGTTGTAGAGGGATTGCCCTTGCACAGATTCACCGGGCTGCGTAAGACAGAGGCGGCAGCGTTTTGGCAGGATTGCCATCTATATCTAAGGAACTTAAGGTAGTCATGCTCCTGGACAAAGTGACTGCATGGAGAGGTGGAAAGCTATACCACCCTGGAAGCCTGGTAGAGCTGGGAAGAGAAATTCACGTCAGGCAAGGGTGGCATCAATCAGTAGATTTCAATAAATAAGAAGATTTGTAGAGTGCTTGTTGTCACCCATGAGGGTATCCAGGCGCTGGCACAGTCCATTTGATTAGCCAAATAGCCAGATCTTCAGGGACTTTGTGAACTCTGAATGAGATGGGGAGGCCCAGAGATGAAAAGGGTAGCTCATTCAATGTCTTCATTGCTGGGTAGAAGAAGGAGCGACCTCTGCATCTGCTACGTCAGATGAGGGTGCTGAGGACTAGAGAAAGAGAAGTGGAGCGGATGTGTCTGGTGGGCTGATGGAAGTTCAGGCAGTGGTTCAACCACTAGCATTGTGTAGGGCCTTGAATGAGTGGGTCAGGAACTTGAACTAGCATCTTTCCTGTGCAGGGAGCCAGTGGAGTTCCCTGAGGTAAGGGGTGATGTGGGTTTGTGTAGGGAGATGCAGGAAGAGTCTTGCTGCAGAGTTCTGTATGCTCTGTATTGTGAGTAAGGTGAGCTGTGATCCCTGCAGAGAGACCATTGCCGTAGTCCAGTTGCTGGAGATGAGGGCCTTGGCAGTGGTGCATCTTGAGCTTTGGGGTAGCCTTTTGAATATCTTACGAAGCATAGGGAGGATGAAGAAGCAGGAGGAAGAGATGGAGTTGCCCTGAGTTATCATGGTTAGCTTGTTGTTAAGAATGATGCCTAGGTTACTAGCATGGTTAGTGGGGGTAGGAGTAGGTCCACGTTCGGAGTGCCACCAGGATGCATTCCATGGGGAGCTTTTGTTTCCGAAGATCAGTACCTCTGTCCTTTCTGTGTTGTGCTTCAGCATGCTAAACCTTCCTTACGGGAGACTTGCACACTCCGTGCAAAGGCAGGGCTGGCCAACCAGAAGAAATGCCATCTGGTCATGTCTGCAGCTGTAGTTCCAGGAGACCTGGGCTTTAAAGGACGGCTAGCACAGTTGACCACTCTGTGCTACAGCACTAGGTACTGTGTACCCATGACTCATACCTGTCAAAATTGTTTTAGAATAAATACTGGGATGTACTTATTTCCTTGCCATGCTGACCCGTGTTCCTATCACCTCCCATTTGCATTTCCTTTGCGTACCTTCCTTCTGAGCAGGGAATTTAAAGGTAAATGTAACTGCAGCATGTTACTTACACCACACCAGCTGCCAGGTTCTAGCTGCTCAACACCAGAAGAATCACCAGCACACCCCTAACAGGTGGATGAGTCCATCATCAATACACTGATTGAGAGTGAGCTGGTCTGTTCTAGGAGCTCGCTGATGGGGCACTCCCAGAGCCCACTGTCTCCCCTTGACAAAGCCATTATCTTTACCTTGCAAACACTGTAACTTGCAGACACACACCCCTCGCCGTATCAAACACAGGTCAGAAGAAGATACTCACGCCAGTGTTCGAAGCTACTCACAGCTGGCTGGACTTTATCCAGCTGAGAGGTGTATAGGGCAACTTACTCATCACGTCTCTAGCCCGTTACAGCACACCCCACCGTCACACTTAGCCAACCATCACTCCCTAAGTATACCCAGGGTCATACGTGCCCACTTGGGCCTCAGATCATTCAAGGTGCTCAGATCTCTTCTTTGGAACACCCTAAAATACCACCGCAGAGCCATCCACTCACCCCTGGAGCTCAAACTGGCCATGAAAACCCACCTCCCTGAAAGAGAAGCCCAGGATCAAAACAGTCACCAGCCTCTGCCTCCAGCATCCTGCCCTTTCATGAATCCTGGACCACACACTGCACCCCAAGCCCTGCCCACTTTGAAAGTAGTGTAAGTGTGCTTAAACCTCAATCGTAGTATGTGATTGATGTGTGTAATGTTTCGTGAGCACCTGCGTCCCCCATCTAATTATCAAGTACAATCAAGGATCTTTAAACAATCAGCCTATGTGTGCATTTTCATACGTACCATATTGGAACGCTACGCAGCACTTCTGTGTTTCCACGAGCTGGGATAGCAAAACTCAAGAAATATAAACAAATGTGCCGCTATGCAAAGAACAGACCTGGGCTTGACAAGTACAGTACTGCCCACTCTCCTCTAAGCCGCGCGCACAGAAGTCCATCTCTTCTGCATCACTTAGTTTAAGTGTCCTTTCACAGTTCTGGATTTTAGAACGGCCTCTTTGAGAAGGTATTTGGTCATTGGTTAAACTCAGCGCTGCTCAGGTAAGCAGAACGATGCTCTCAGGTGCTCCCTCTGGTGTCTGGAAGTGAGAGATGCACGTACGAGCAGAAACACAATTTTTCTCCTAACAATTTGCAAAATGTCAGCATTTGAAAAGCATGAACGTCAATTCAGCAAAATGCCTGGGGTACCGGAAGTGAAATCACACGCCTTTTGACCTTCAGTTTCATTCACACACATATATGCTTACACATATATTCACACTTACACACACTCTCTTACCTCAACTCACACTCACCCGCAAGCTCGCATTCAAAATACATTTCAAAGCATTTTTTACTTCCCTCAACTGCCAGAGAATTTCATACTCCAGCTAAGTGTACTCCATTTTTTTATTACACTAAAATAGTGAATAATGTTTCATTTTTTCACTATTTGTATAATAAAAAAAATAAGATCGTAAAAAGCAAGTAAAACCCCAACCAACGTCTGTAATGCCGCTGCCCACGCAGGGGGACATCAGCAGGGCAGCCCTCTAGTGGCCGCCCGTCGGAAGCCCCCCCCGCCCCCCCCCTCCGCCTTTCGAGCGAGGCCGCGCCTCGGGGAGGGGAGGCCCCAATGGGTTTGTCTTGGGGGAGGCGTGCCGCGAGCCTGGGGCGAGGCTAGACCCCCCCTCTTAAGCGCCTCACCCCCTCAGATCTTTCTCTGCTTCCTGCGCTCCTGGCCACGCGACCACTGGTCGACCTCTTTGTTCTGCTGCCCTGACGTCGTTTGGTTGCGCCGGTACCCCCTTGCTGTCTCTTTATCCTCCACCGGACATGTTGGCAGGCACGTCGGGTCCAGGTCGGGATGGCGTTTCACCGTTGTTGTTGCGGTGAGTTTTGCAATTGATGGTCGCGTTTCTGCAACTCGGGCATGTTGTTGGGCCTCCCGTCTGGTGGGAGGAAGGGAGCGCGGGGTATTGAAGACCAAGTGGTCCGCGTGGTGAATTTTTGGGGATAGTAGGGCCCCTTGGGCCTTTCGTTGCGACTGGTCATTGTCCTTCATTTGGGCGTTGGGCCTTCAGTCGTCCCGGTTGTGTGCAAGGCAGGGTAGACTGGGCGTTTGTTTCCTGGCCTGGATGCGGTCTGCAGCACATGCAGTTTCCTATCAGGGGCATTGCTGCGCGTTTCCTTTTCTTTGGTCCCGGAACGAAGTGGGTATTCGGACCGGCACGCGGGGTGCCTGCGGTTGTTTTGGGCGTTCGCCTACCTCTATTGGGACCAGTCTAGAGAGGGTCCGTATGTTTTGGGGGCCAGCTCAAGTCAGGAAGGCTCCACATCGCAGTGGGGTGGATACTGTGGCCAGCGGGCCGTCTCGGGAGTCTGCACCCATCTCTGCCGCAGCTGCATGGGCCCTTGGTCTGCCCGGGGGAGGGGACCGCAGGGATTAACGGGGTCATTCAATGCGAGGACGTTTCCGCATCGTTGTGCGCCATGCATCGTTTCGTTCCTGCTGGGCTTTTTGCGGTGAGTTTCCTCGCTAGATGGGTGCCACTCTGCCTGTTGTCGGCAATTCAAATGACACCCTTTGTTCCCGTGGGGCATGCCGCACGGCAAGCTGCAGCCGGCGTCATTGTAGCTGGCGGCGGGTTGCGCGGTGGGTGTGAGGGGGCCTGTCGAAGGCATTGGGCAGTCTTAAGTGGTACTACTATTGCCTTTTGCCATTGATGGTAATAAAGGTGCGGGGTGTCGCTTTCGTTCGGAGCATCGGGAAAAAAGTTTCACGTTGTAGGTGCAATGCTCAGATTTGGGGGGGTGGAGACTGTGGAGACTTGCGTTGTTTGTGGTGTAACTTAAACAAACCAACTTTGTGTCTTGCATTTCGTGATTAGTAATGTGTAGGTGCGATCGACGCTTGTGTGCCACGGGAGGCAGTGTACTGCGAATCCTTAGTAATGGAGGCATTACTTTTTCGTTTAAATTTGACTTCACGTGAATTACTTTCACGGTTCAGCGCACGGCACGGAAGTCTCTCCTGTATGGGGGGAGGGGTAAGGGCTGCTCGCGGCTGGGGTATGGTATTCAGAACCCATTGGAGCCCCTTTGCGAGCTCACACGAAACAGGCGGGATACAGCAGCCGATGGTAGCGGAAACTTGGTGTGAGCTGAGAACGGGAGGCGGGCACTTAAGAGCAGGTCTCTCTAGGGCAGTACTCCTTGCCGTTGGAGGTCTCATGCACGGTTGGGAGTGGTGGGATGTGTGCTTTGTCCCCGGCAGGCTTTGTGTATCGCTATGCTATTATATTTTGGTTGTGGTGTAATGAGCGTCGGGTTGCTGGGCTCGGGTGCGCGAAGCTCCTGCCCGCGCCCAGTGGCGGTACACGATTTTTGGAACAGTTGGATGCTATCCGCTGAATACTGTGCGGGAAACCGGGGTTCGAGCCTCGCCGGTGCGTTCACATTCTGTGAGTCTGGCTTCAATGCTGCTGCAGCCCCGGTCCGACTTGTGAAACCCCCCCCCCTCACGCATCGTCTCCGACCCGACCCCCCCGTAATTAAAGTGAAAGGGGTTTCTTGTCTGTTGCCGGTGGTGGGGGCTAATTATCGCACGGGACACAGGTGGTGCCTCGCAGTGCCAGTGATATAAAAAAACATTTCAAAAGTTGCTGCGTTTCTTTCCGCGGCAATTCCAGGCACATAAATGTCAAGATAACTCGTATGATTCGTATATTCCTGGAGAGATCAGGAATTGGTATAGTGGAGGTGTTGACTTCGTTGGAGTTAGTGCAGAGGGTTAATATGCCCGCTGCAAAGAACGTGTGCCAAGTAGATTTCAGAGTGCGTATGATGTAAATAGGTCAGCAGGTTACTGTGTTCAAAAGAGGCATCCTTTTGTTACTTGCAATGTATATCTCAAGCCCTAATAGTCAAGTGAGCTACGAACGCTCATCCTAGAGCTCCATACCAAGCAGCCTTAAACTATACTGCCTGCCAGCAGGGATGACATGAGTCTCCTACACTTTGAGTCCTTTGGCTCAGGTAACATTTCCTGTACACTGATTCACATGCATATGATTGATTGGCTCGGCGGTTTTTGTGTGAGATGCAAAGTTCTCGGACACCCTACACTGGTAGGAGTGGCGCTATATAACTAATTCAATGCATCTGGGAGTGTGGTTATGGAAACTTCGTCAACTGTTAAAGGGGGCTAGTGAGAGAATCCGTGGGGGAGGCGGCATTGGGGGGGCGCCAACAACATTCTTGCACAGGGCGCCACCATCGCCAAGGCCGGCATCGCCGTTTACCGCAAGAGTGCGTGAGTTCTACAACACTGTTAGGGGCGTGCCGAATTACATTAATCATAACCAGCATAGCGCAGGATACAAACCAAATTATTTCCGGCAACTAAGTATAATTTTCTAGGGATAACCTGGCCTTGTTCATACTCTCTACAGCACTATCACCAGGTGTTATACCTTTCGTGCGGAAGTGACCTTGGTGACTTTGCATAATATGAAACAGTGTTTCATGGCGGAGGAAGAGGCTAAGACATATATAATGAAATCGTGGCGACTATAGGGTGCCCTAGACTTCCATAGACCATGGTGACGGTAGTATATGATAAGTGGTGGGTCATTAGATCCTGAGCATCTTTGAAATGAAAGCAAACTAGATCTTCAATGAGAAGGAATTGGTCATCAAAGTGCAACAATATCCCAGGGTTGCAGCAGGTGTTATGTATCACTACAAGTCTATAGGAATAAAAACCCACATTGCTTATGCCCCTATGCAGTGTCTTATGCAGACTCCGGCGCCGCCGGCAATACAGCAGCTGTCCGTATGTACACATGTAGGGCTTTTTTTTTTTTTGTGTTGTCAATTAAATTAAATTTTGAGGGGCAGTCGTACCTACGCTGCACGGTCACAAAAGTCGTTAGCCCGCTTCACTCAGCCATGTCTCTGGAACCATGCTATGCCATGGCTCATTTTGTATATCCTTGGGCCGGCCACACATTCCTTCATCTCCAGCATGCTTTGCTGATTAATTGATTAAATGAATGAAGTCGCATGTTTTAGCTCAAACTGAGCGACAGTTACTAACCGCAATGACATGGGTTCACACGCACTGGAAGGCCCCTTTACATTTATTCCCTGGTATCTTTGTCCCAAAATTCAGCATTTATTAGGGTTATCCGGTACAAGGGGGGAATCTCATTGGCATTAGTTCAATGCCTGTAGGTACGAAGGGACGAAGTTATGGGTCCCAAGTGGTGCAACAGGATAAGGGAATATATATAGATATATGTTATCTTGGTAGCAGGAGTACAAATATGTCAAGGTTCAGCCCAAAACCCAGTCTCAACCATAATGCAATGGTCAGCTTGTGGAAAGGTGTAACACAGAAATCGATCTACCAATGTTATTATTGTGAGTTCAACGCTTGAGTCAAGAGATGCTGCTGTCTTTCATCTTTGCCTTGCTATTCGAAAAACAGCTGGGGTAAGGTCTCTTTCAAATCAGTCATAGTGGCTGCTTAGTCTATACAGAAAAGTCTGCAGCCTGAGCTGTTTTGAGACAAGTTGTAGGCCTGGGTTTGTGTGTCATACATAACATCTTGAAGGTATTTATTATTGTGAGTTCCACGCTTAAGTCAAGAGATGCGGCTGCCTTTCATCTTTAGCCTTGCTATTCGGAAGCAGCTGGGGTAATGTTTTCTGCAACTCAGTCACAGTGGCAGCTTAGTCTATACAGGAAAGGCAGCTACCTGAGCTGTTTTGAGACATACGGAAGGCCTGGGTTTGTGTGTCATACTTAACATCTTGGAGGTTATTCTCCCTGTTTCACAGGGAGGCCAGGGAAAGCACAGAGTGACAGGGTTTACCGAGACTTTGTCTGGCTTGCCTTTTCTGCGACCTTGTGACGTCTGTTTATGTATCGTATGAAGGTGACAGAGGCTGTCACTGTTGTTTGACAGGCAACAGGGCCAGATGACATTTAAGTGCATTGTGTGCTGGAAACTAAGGAACGGGTCCCTTTTGGTAAGCACATGGAGCACGGGGGCGTTTCTAGCGCTAAAAGAAAGTTGAGACAACCCAGTTAAGTTTCAGTGCACGGCCACATTTGGTGGGGCAATTCCATGTGTAAAGCATTAAACCAGTCAGCCCTGGGGAATTAGGCAGGCGTACGATTAGCTGAGATTTGTCCAAACTGAGGGAGAGCATATCGACCATAATTCACAGTGGAACCAGGGACAGCGTTACAAAGCAATGCTATAGATTTCCTGTAGAATGCCGTATGGCTAAGCTTCAGGGATAAGGCCCTGACCTTTCACCCCTCGAGGGACCATCACCAATTGCGAGCAAACAGGCGAGGAGCACACTAATCCCCCAGTAAGTGTAACTGCGATGCAAGAAGTTTGGTAAACACAGCGTTAGAGCACAAATAATGACAAGGGGTTATAGACCAGTTGGCATTCCCGATATCCTGCCAGGGGATATAGCACCGCCGGTTCCAACAGACTTGTCTGCCGGCTATCCTTCCAGGGCCTAAAACCAGTGACTGGAAGGGGCATCTTTTTCGACCTGTGTTGAACTGGGAAAGGAAGCAAGGCGGGCTTGATAACCCTTACTTATACCTGCGTTGGCACATCTTGTCAGGAGCGATTGTCATAGGTATTGCACTCCAGCCAGGCTAGGTTAACACCCATCCACCCCAAGCTAAGTGTCCAAGGTGATATTGGGCCGCATGTACACAACCCAGTATCAGGCCCCTGGGGGTCGTCAACGTCGTGAATTACTAAATTCTACTGAACTGGAGGTGTGACCGGGTTCTACATTAGCAGAAGTTAGGGAGTGCAGGCCCCCGCCTAGGGGGGTGGCTGGCTGAATTTGATTAACTAGTTCACACGTTTCACAACACTACATGGGGAGAGTGTCCACTACCTGTGCATACTTCAACCAGACACCCCAGAATGGCATGCCCTCATCTACATGGTCATAATTGAGAGAGTAGAGAGCGACCATACCTCTTGGACTTTGCACTTAAACTTTCTAATAATGGAAAGGGCTCAACACCTTCTGAAATGAGCATGACCAGAGATGTGTTGCCTTCCAACGACATTTGACAGGTTAAATGGGCAAAGCTAGCGGTAAAGCCAGATGTATAGTCATCAATTAAGGCAGACGTGACCCAGGTATTGGCAAGATAGAGACACTGCCAACCATGAAGATGTACATGAAATCATAACTGGGGCTCCAAACAAATTATTTGATAAAATACGAGGTTTCTTTTTCAAGCCACTATGTTGGTGCCACGAATTAACATAACGCAACAACGCTGGTATAACAAGGTCTGTAGGCAAACCATTAACTCCTTGCAGCAGCAATAAAGTTTAGATCTAGCTCATATTCAACCGGCAACGAAACTGTATACGCTGTCCCAGTGGAGAGCAAGAAAAGATTGGGATGAACAGCGGGACTAGTTGAAGACCCTATCATCCAAATTAATGCAACTTAATTTGCAAGTAGAAAGGCTAAAACAAGGAGATGTTGCTAAGATACGGGTCGGTTTGCAGTAAACAATAGAATAATACAATGTGAAAGGAACCAAAAGTAGGGGGTTAATGACCGAAAAGGTAAACGTGGCAGATTTAGCAGTTTTATCGAATTTTCAGTTATTTGTACTGGCATGCTGTAGGAAGGTGAGATTGTCTCTACGACACATTTGCCAACAATGCTGTCGCCAGCTAAGGTTGTGGCATTAACCATCCAGAGACAGTGACATGATGCAGCCAGGGACAGTGAGCATATGTTCCCGTGTGCTGGGTGAGAGTACAAAGACAGAGGCTGTTGCCCCCATACTGTCTGATGCTCACGGCTTTCGAGGACCCGCCCCCCTCATGAGATACCCGTGATGTCAGCTTGTGTTTATATACATAGGGGAGATGGTTACTCTCCCGTTACCTTACCTTGCTTTATTGTGCTGTAGCTGTTTGGAAACACTTTTAAGGTAGGAAGGCCCCTCATTTGCAATTTACAATTGAAAATCATAATCGGATTGCAGGTCCATAAGCGCCTATTTCGCCATGCCTTGGTACCAATGCCATATTTTCAAGCCTGGGAAACAGATGTAGGTGTGGCCCATCTCGCTCAGCCTTTCCTTGGAGCCAGGGAGTTGGGAAACGTTGGCAAATCTTGGTCCTCGAGCTGAGAGATACGTATTCTTCAGCAGCTCAGTCAGTCATAGTAGCTTCATCCGGAGCCATGATAAACGGCGTCCATATAGCAGTTACGTTAAATGTTTTGCCCTGTCGAGACATCATGCAAACCTCGAAGCAGCAGCAATTTGGGAACCATGACACTCTCAATACATCACTTGGGGCACGGGTTTTCATCAGACATGCATTGCTCCAAGAGAAGGTGGAGGGGTTCTATGAGCCTGATGGGGTACACCTGTCCAGGGTAGGGATGGACATGTTCTTGCTGGACGTGCAAGAGGCGCTCGCAGGGGCAGGGCATCAGTAGCAGCAATAGAGGGAAGGGGGGGCTCTGGCATCGACGGGAGCCTCCCCAGAGCTGTGGCGGAGTTACAGGGCGATCTGGAGGCAGAAGGGTACACTAAGGGTACCTCTGCGACAGGCGGTACAGTAAGGGTACCCCTGTCCGGCACAGTAAGGGTGCCCGAGCCAAGGTCCGGGAGCCGAAGGAGGTTCTGGGAAGACCGCGACGGCGCCCCGTTAGTCCTTCGGGCAGTTGGGGGGCCTGACCAACCGGGGGTGTGCCACAACACGCTCCGCCCCCGTTAAAAGGGGCGGGAGTATTGGACAGATCACGTGATCCAAAGGAGGATCTGGAAAAATGTGCCGCACTGCAGGGCATCGACCCACCGTGCATGCTGGCTCGCAAGGCGGGCGGAGCAGCGAGGGGCTGCTTGCCCTGGATCGCCCGTAAGATAACCCACTTATCGTCATACTTATGTTGTATGAAATAAACCTGCGACAGTTCTTCACCCATAATGAAAGTGTCAGTGTAATCTTTGGGTGACATCTGTGCATGCGTGTTGTGTGGAGTGGATGACGGTGTGGTCACTATGGACCCTGCCCCTGTGCTCCTGGTACTGACTGGGCCCCCTCTGAGGTCAGGAGTCGCAAAGGCTGTGCCAGCCAGGGGTCTCAAGGGGCAAGTTGGGGGTCGCAGGTGCGACCCATACATGGCATCCATGTTGAAAAGCCGCAAGTGGAAAAAACGCAGAGCTGAAGGGATGGTTATTCAAGTGTAGCACAAAGCCGAAAGTAGGTACGCGACCGCCTGCTCCTCACTAGTCACCTACGCCCTCTTCCTTGAACATCGCATACGGATTTGTGTGCGCTGCGCACCACGATTCCATGGAAACTCTGAACCCAACGGTTAAGTTATCTTTAACTCTTCCCATCCCTCATCACTCTGTAGTCCCTCCCTGCAGCTTAACTCTTTCTCTATCATCCAATGTTCGGTGAGTTTTCTTTCTGCCTAATTAGTCGAAACAAGTGAAACACGAATGTTCAGTGCCCCTATACTTCACATGTTTTGAGCTCTATCTGTTCTTGATCAACAGTGCAAAACACATATCTTTTCACAAATAAAAAGAAAAATTGCAGTTAGCACATTGAAGGGTCATCATTACCTTCCTACAAATATTTGCCAGCATAAGTAAAAACAAGAAAAAGCCAGAACAGCGGACTAGCCCATGCTACAATGTGCATAAGTGGGAGGGCAGGCAGCTTGTGTACTTGCGCATATCTCCAATTGGTTTCACACAGAGGCCAGGGAGAGAGCAAAGGAAAAAGCACCTTACAACAGGTTGGTCTGGCAAGAACTGAAAGAGTGTTTGAAATATACCCCAGCAACACCAAACGGGTGGGAAGGATTATAAAGACCCCCCTCCCCTCCCCCCAAGGAATGGGTGCAAACTGGGAGTGTGTGCAACTTGCTTGATTTGCTGTAGCATAATTACACAAAATGACACAAAATTATCAGTAACTTCCCTAAAAAAATGTTTACTGAATCATCCGTTTAGGTATAAATTCATTTTGGAAACCGTAACTTCGAGTTGATTTCCGGCAACTTTCATTCAAAACGCTTGAGCTCGTGTTTAGGTTTTTAGCTTCATGCACAAAAATTACCCAAAGGTCGAATCAAGTAAAAAAATCTACCTGGAATGTTTGGTGACAGGCCGCATGTGCAAAAACTGTTGCTTGCATTCAAAACACTGCCTCTCGTGGTAAAATATGACTCAAACGGTACATCTTGCGTTATAATTTCTCTCTGAACTGGCGTTTCACTCTGCAAAGTGGCATTATGGCATAATCTCAGGAATTTAGAATACATTTCCCTAAATTACCAAATTATGCCAAATACACCAGCGTAATTATAATTTTGCCCAGGGATAGTGCAAATATACTCTCATTGGCTTTCCGAAGGGTGTGGGAGAAATCTGTCTCCCTTTTGCCTTGCACCAATGTGTGGGGAAATTTGCCTCTACTCCCCCTTGTCTTGCCTTGGCGCAAGGGGGGTTAAATATTAAAAGAAAAACAGCACAAGGAGACGACGGCTGCATCAACCCTGAAACCGGTCTTAGGATGCTTGTTTCCAGTCCATGGAGGACCTTGCTTGGCAGTTCGGGCTGGACTGTTCCCATGAGGCACAGGGTCAAGACTGATTTGCATATGGCTGGGTTCAAACTGGAATGGCATGGTGAGCAAAAAAACGATGGATTTAGGCCCAGATCTCTGTACTGGGGTGAATGTATGACATTGTTCTGCATTCTGTCCATCAACTGTTGTTTTTGCATTTGTCACCACGAGTGGGAGGGCCATGCTCTCCATGCCACTGGATTCAAGCTATCCTGGCTGAAGAGGGGTGAAACCCTGAAACCGGTCCTAGGTTGCTTGTTTCCAGTCCAGGGAGGACCTTGCTTGGCAGTTCGGGCTGGACTGTTCCCATGAGGCACAGGGTCAAGACTGATTTGCATATGGCTGGGTTCAAACTGGAATGGCATGGTGAGCAAAAAAACGATGGATTTAGGCCCAGATCTCTGTACTGGGGTGAATGTATGACATTGTTCTGCATTCTGTCCATCAACTGTTGTTTTTGCATTTGTCACCACGAGTGGGAGGGCCGTGCTCTCCATGCCACTGGATTCAAGCTATCCTGGCTGAAGAGGGGTGAAACCCTGAAACCGGTCCTAGGTTGCTTGTTTCCAGTCCAGGGAGGACCTTGCTTGGCAATTCGGGCTGGACTGTTCCCATGAGGCACAGGGTCAAGACTGATTTGCATATGGCTGGGTTCAAACTGGAATGGCATGGTGAGCAAAAAACCAATGGATTTAGGCCCAGATCTCTGTACTGGGGTGAATGTATGACATTGTTCTGCATTCTGTCCATCAACTGTTGTTTTTGCATTTGTCACCACGAGTGGGACGGTATGCCCAGACGTGGGTCCCGTGCTCTCCATGCCACTGGATTCAAGCTTTCCTGGCTGAAGAGGGGTGAAACCGTGAAACCGGTCCTAGGATGCTTGTTTCTAGACCAGGGAGGACCTTGCTTGGCAGTTCGGGCTGGACTGTTTCCATGAGGCACAGGGTCAAGACTGATTTGCATATGGCTGTGTTCAAACTGGAATGGCATGGTGAGCAAAAAACGATGGATTTAGGCCCAGATCTCTGTACTGGGGTGAATGTATGACATTGTTCTGCATTCTGTCCATCAACTGTTGTTTTTGCATTTGTCACCACGAGTGGGACGGGTATGCCCAGACGTGGGTCCCGTGCTCTCCATGCCACTGGATTTAAGCTATCCTGGCTGAAGAGGGGTGAAACCCTGAAACCGGTCCTAGGATGCTTGTTTCCAGTACAGGGAGGACCTTGCTTGGCAGTTCGGGCTGGACTGTTCCCATGAGGCACAGGGTCAAGACTGATTTGCATATGGCTGGGTTCAAACTGAAATGGCATGGTGAGCAAAAAAACGATGGATTTAGGCCCAGATCTCTGTACTGGGGTGAATGTATGACATTGTTCTGCATTCTGTCCATCAACTGTTGATTTTGCATTTGTCACCCCACACATTAGGCTGGCTAGGGAGGACACTGTAGCTCAAAACTGCCTTTTTGGATTGCACTACTGAATATCGAGGATATCAATACCATTTCAAAGGCTAAAATATGGAAAAGTAAGTGCATATAGAGGAAGTATAGATTTACTATTCATAATTCCACAGCTACGTACCTTGAAGATGTACATATTGTCAAGGTTGAGTTAGGTAAATCAATATTTACTTGCCAAGCATTGATCATTGGTGTGGAGGAAATATGGCCCCTTACGACTTGTCTTGCAGAAGGAAACGGAAAGAGAGAATGTGAACCCTTCTCCCCTGCACCTTACCTAAAGGGTTAAAAACAGAGAACGGAGCAGTTGATGTATTTACTGTACACTTTTCAAGTTTTCAACATTATGTTTTTCTGTGTTCTGTGCTGTGTACCTTTTGTCTCATTTCAGAAGAGAAACTGTACCAGCAGCCTTGAAAGATGTAACTTTATTAATGTTTTTTCATGCTAAGGTTTAGTTTTATGCAATATTTGAAGTATTTTCTAGCCAGTGCAGCTGGAGAGAACATTGTGGATGGGGGTACCGTCTTATATATCAGATACAGGTGCTGAAGGACGCTTAGCAGAGACTTCATTGTTTTAGTTTGTGAAATTAATGAAGCCACTTTATCAGAATGGTTCCCTTCATGGGAAACCGTGTGTAGGTGTAGCAAACTAATGCAAGGAGATGATTTAAACTAATGAAAGGAAGAGTTATTTAGGGAATGCTTTTCCTGCTTCCTTTAGAGCAGATGCCGTCCCCACTTTGCTTAACAAATCTTTATACAATTCAAAGAAACTGCCTTTCAAAGTATTTCTTGCTGACGCCATCTGCCTGCCTTCTCCCCAACTCTTACGACCTTTCTCTAACATGGCTGAGTAAAGTTTTTTTCCACTTATTAAAAAATTATGTTGCTTGAATTTATTTTGAGATGAGACAACTTTATAACAGATTGTCTTTGCATTTATGATTCTGAATTGCTTTGAAATATATCGACTAATAAATTCTTATTATGGCTATTAATTTGAACAAATTTGTTGATTTGAACTTGTAACTTTGCCAATCTGTCAGTAAACCTTCATGGTTTGCAAATCTAATACTCCTTGTAATCTTTGTGAAGCAAAATGTGCTTCACGTTATTGAACTGTATGGATTGTCATGTCAGCCTCAGTCAGAACTAAAGGTCCATCCGCTTGAGTGCAGCTTGTACTTAAGGTTGAACCAGAAATGTGTAAAGTGCAGAGCGCTGCAACAACATCTGATAGCACAGGATGGTTTCCACTGAGGCTTAGGGAGTCTAAATTTTCCCCAGAGATAGACAACATCTGCCCCTACCCAGTCTGCGTTCCCGAGCTTCCATGGTCACGTTCAGAGTATTGACGGCATTCCGGCATTCATGAAGTGGTTACAGTGTCTGAAGAGCTAACATAAGTATGGTTATGCATTTTTGATTGTGAGTTTTTGAGATTTGTGGTGTTTGCAGCTTTGGATGAGATATAGTCTCCTGAGGTGTGATGTCAAATGCAGTACAAGGAGGGCTCTGTTTTGAAGTTGAGAATTGAAATGCTTTTTCTTTCATATTGCTTGTGCTTATGAAGATAAACACGCCTGCTGCAAAGAGCTGAAGTTTGGTCATCAGATTTGTCGTAATCCAAGATCTCAGGAAAGATTTTGAGGTATATTAAGGTTTTGACTTGTCTGTTAAAATGGAGGTGCGGGGCAGTAGGCACAAAGGCCGCACCAAATACGATTGTGACTTATTAATCTTCTATTTAAGGGTGTACTAACTGAGATTGGTGTTCAGTTGATCCCATGTGCACGAGAATGGACCACACTACTCAGGTTGATTTCCCACTAAGAATTCATTTTGCATTCATGATAGCGCCAGGAGGGCATTATTCACCATTTTCCTTAGAGTGACTGCTGACTCTCTTCTGGTTCTATTAAGTGGAACGACAAGATTTGTTGCTTTGTTTTAATTTTTGATAAGTTACTTATGTGAAATTGTTTGCTGTGGAGTAAGTGCTGCTGTAAGGTGCTCTGGGTTACATCATAAGTAGTAGCGCTGGTATTAGAGGGTTGGTGTTTGTACAGCACTGTGATTGGTCGTTACTTCATTGGATGCAACGCTGTGAGTGGTCGGTTCAATGATGTAGTGCTAGGACTGGATGTTTGTGTCGCCGAGTATTGCCTTGTAATTTGCTGGAAATTGCCGGTTATTTAAAAGGGAGTTTACTGATTTTGTGTTGCGTTGCTCAAAGAATAAAGTTGACATTTTTTCAAAAATGCAAAGCTGTGTTGAGAAATTATGTAAGGGTGAGGAGGCCTTCCAGAAGGCACACCTGTACATTACATGACAACCAAGGTCAGGTTACACATGTGTACTTGGGTCAGACAATGGAATACGTTCACAGCAAATGAAGGGTCCTGGCAATTTCCCCCACATGGCACCTGTAACTTAGGAATAATTGAGTACTTGAGGCGAGTGTCATATGAGATGAAACCCCGCCAACACCTGCTCAACATGAGGCTTTGAATGCATGGAAGCGGCCACACATGCAAAAGATAAGCAGAAATATAAGATCTGAGAAAGAAACATGGGCAGTAGTTCGATGGAAATGAAGCGGGACGCAAAGCAGCAGGAATGGAAATAAAGCGTGATTGGGGGAAAATTGGATGTACACTGCAAGGGAAAAAGCATAAAAGAAAGAAACCATGAGTGGTAGGTGAAAATGAAGAGAAGAAATAAGAGAGCGATAGTGATTCAAGTGATGACTTTTTGGGTGATTTGTTACCTTCCCGAACACCTCCATATAATAGAGTCCATCAGGCTGGAGGGAAACAATAGCCCATACACACAGGTGCATATAGGCCCATTGATCAGGGTCCCCCAGCGGGTGGTTTAGGTATGGACATCCTGAGATGGAGAAGATTACTTCTGTTAGTCCGGTATGTAGTTCCCATTTGTAACCCTTTAGTGAGAGAATGTTTACAGCATCCACTCCCACATTGAGGGAACCTGCAAGATGAGCCACTATTGAGAAAATTACCCTTCCCCATCGCTGCACATACTGCCACTGGTGAATTTCTCCCAACACAGGTTCCACAACCTGACCCCACCCCAACCTGTACACTAATATAATGGATGATAATGATAATAATGATGATGGTGTTGTCTAATAGACTCTGAATGCTTCCTGAGATAGACAGGAGAAACTCCTTCATGCTCCAGCATGTGTGTGTGCAGATGCTGCTCCAACAAGGACCAATGGCCTCACACTGTCCTGTTGACTAGATAGGCACTCAAGCCCAGCTAGAAGGCATCTGGGACCACGGTTGCCTACTGAGGGATGAAGAGATGACCCATCAAAAGATTGAAGGGTCCATCAACCTGTGCAGATCTAAATGGACTAACCCAAGGATGAGCATGTGAGCTAAAAGACTTCTTTAATGTTGGAGTGTTTAACCTGGTGCCATTGGTGTGGGTCTCCCTTCCATTTTTTGCCTTTGCCTCCTGTGTTTTTGCTGTGTGTTGGACTTCGTTTGCTGGTCTAGAAGCTTTGGGCACTTTGCCACTGCTATTTAGTGCCAAAGTGCAAGTGCTCCCTTTGTGAATTGTTGTGGATTAGTGATTCCATAATTGGCATATTTGATTTACTTGTCAGACCCTAGTATAGTGCACTGTGTGTTCCCAGGGTCTGTAAATTAGTGGGCTGCAGCACTGATTGTGCCACCCACAGAAGCAGCCTGTAAAATGTAACTCTGGCCTGCCATTGTAGAGCCTGTGTGCAGTCTGGGACTGCTGTGTCGACTTGGCAAGTGCACACACTTGCCAGTCCCTAAACCTTCCCATTTCTACATGTTAGCAACCCCTAAGGTAGGCCCAAGGTAACCCTGTGGGCAGGGTGCAATGTATGTAAAAGGTAGGACATGCCCTGGTGTGTGTGGCATTACTGCCAAGTTCTTTTTCACTATTGCAAGGCTACCTGATCCCATAGGACAGAATGGGGAGTTTGTTTATAACATCTTATAAACATAACCGGCCCAAGGAACGAGGTAGAAAATTAAGTTTAGTATGCCTGAACTCAGAATGTTAAAGTGCATCTTTTAGTGAGGGTGACGTTTTCATTCTGTGTTTCAAAATACCACTTTTTAGAAAGTAGGTATTTTCTTGCCTAACCATCAAGTGTGCCTCTGATAGGTTTGTGTATTGCATGTCTGGCTTTTTGATGACAGGGGCTGGAGAGGGGCTGTGGCTCCAGAAGTCTGATGAGTCAGGATTGGGCTGAATGGACCTGGGCCGCATTTAGAGTAGGGGGAGGAGATTTCCATTTCACCTGAATGTGCCGGGTCTGCCTTAAACAATGCTGTCTCCAGCTCCTGCCAGGAAGCTGCACCAGTGAGGACAGAACTGGTTTTGGCTGGGTACAGACACACTCTGCCTTCAGAGAACAAAGGATTTGTGTGTATAAAAAGTGGGGCCCAGACCCCAGGCTTTTAGATTACTTCTGGGAATCAAGAGAGACCAAGGAGAAGAGCCGGAGAAGCTGAGGAAGGATACTGCCCCTGTGCTGTGTGCTGTCTGGGGTTGGCCTGCAGTTGCTACTTGCTGCCAAGGAAAGGAGAAAAAGGACTTTGCAGTTTGCTTTGTCATCTACTTGAGGAAGAAGATCTCCAAGGGCTTGAAACTGAGCTTGCCTCCTGTTTTGAAGTCTCAGGGACACAAAGACTTCACTTCTTCTATCTCTCTCCATCTGAAAACTGCTGTTTCAGCTGCCACAGAAGGAAATTGCAACACGGACGCCGGCGAGTGACGCAATAACCTGCATCGAAGCCATGGGCACCGCTCGTGAAGAGCACGACAAACCACCCCAACTTGCATGGTAGGCCCGACACCTGCTGACTCCGCGCCACATCAACTCCAACGCCGGTGCTTCATCAACTCAGAGCCGATACTCAACGTGGGTGACTCCCGAATCCATCGACCCCGCACCGTCCTAAGGACCAGATGCCTCGCCACCGCTGTGGCGCCACCTCCTCGACACAGTAGGAAACAGACGTCTCACCTCCCCTGTGCTGCAGTAAGGAACAGAGGCTTCACCTCCCCTGGGGTCGTAAGGAACAGACGCCAATGAAGCATTCCCTGCCTGACGCCGTGCAACGTCTTTATTTTCATCATTTCCAAGGTACTGTTCTTTGTGGGTCTGTTTGACTCCCTGCTCGACGTCGCGCACCTTGCAGGCAGCGCCATAGTTTGGGATTTCTATCTGTCATGACGTCATGATAACTCCAGGTGGAGGTATTTGTTGCTAGAGACTTAAAATAAGAGAATAACCTATTTTTGTGGATATTTTGATAACTGTATTGTGGATTTTTGTCGTTTGGTCTTGTTTTGGTTTAGATAAAGGTTACTTATTTTTCTAAACTGGTGTGGTGTCCATTTGTAGTGTTTTCACTGTATTACTGTATGTGTTCACAAATGCTTTACACACTGCCTCTGAGATAAGCCTGTCTGCTCATGCCAAGCTACCAAGAGGGTGAGCAGGGGTTATTTTAGAAGTGTATCTCCCTTACCCTGACAAGAAGAAAGGGTCCCTATTTGGACAAAGGTGCAAACCATTGCCAACTAGAGACCCCCATTTCTAACATGGAGCTACTATTTTCCCAGCACCATTGAAGGGCCTTCATCTGCCATGGTGTTCTTCTGGTGTGAGACAGCAGAACTGAGATTCGTGTTTGAATCAGAAACACTGGAATCATCTCCAAGATATCAGCTAGAAGGAAAAGCCTTCATGAGGGTCATGTCCTGTAGTGATCCTTTAAACGTGAATCTCTGTGTGAGAGATGAGATTTCAGGGCCTGTAGATTGTAAAGCTCAAGCCATGTAGGACAGTCAATATGAAATGAAGGTGTTTTTCGACCAGTGCTATGGATTCAACTTTCAAACAGCCAGTAGTCCAAGTATGGGAATACATGAACTCTTCACCACTGCAATGAGGCCACCATAATTGCCACCAGTTTCATAACGCTGCCTGGTGCGGTCATAAGTCTAAAACATAGGACCGCATTGTGAATTTCCGGTAATGCTTGTGAGCAGAGAAGACTGGTAGATGGAAAAATACATCCTAAACATCCAGGGATTATAGCCAATACCCCACATTGAAAGTCAGCAGAACTTAGCTCAGGGACAGCATCTTGAAAATACCCTGGAAATGGACAGGTTCAAGAGGCGAAGATTGAGATGGGCCTCAAACATCTGTCCTTTTTGGGGACCAGGTAGTAAAAAGAGTACAATCCCATATCTGTTTCTCCCAGAGGCAGCACATCTATAGCCCCTTTGTTCTGTAGGGTGAGGACTTTCACCTCTAAAATCAAGGCATGTGTGCCAAAAGCAGGTCCTGGGGGGAAGGCAGAGGGCAGGAAATAAAGGTGAAGAATGTAGCCTTCATGAATTAGCTGGATGAGCTTTTTGTATAAAGGAAGTAGTTAGAGAGGTTTTGAGGGAGAGGATGGAGGGAACAGGATCTGTTGATGACGTTCCCCTAGATCTGCCCCTGGGCCAAAACGAGAGGTACTTCTGTTGGGGAGTTTAGAGTGGTTGGGAAGGTTGGTAGTGGCATAAGGGATGCATCCTGAAGAGGCCTTTAAATCTTCTAATATTGTTGGTGGAAAGTCTTGCTGGGGAGACCAGAGCCAACTAACCACAGCTGTTTTTGAAGTGTTCCATGGAGGAGTTAGCTTTTGTCTGAAAAAACGTTTCCTTTCAAAGGGAATGCCCATGAGGGTAGCATGGACAACCCCTGAGAAGCCAGTGGAAGCCCACAGACAACCTGAAGATCATTTCACTGAACCAAGCTAGACACAGTGTCCATGGAATCCAGGACACTCTTCAGGATCAGTTTGGAAGCGCCCAAACCGTCACTAAACAAGTCAGGAAATGTTTTTTAAATATAGTTTACCACTGTAGAGAACAAAGAGACAACTTGTGAAGGAAATAGAGGAGTAAGGGATTTCCCCTCCTTACAAAGTATCCATGCTACTTGCATTTTCTAAATGTATTTTATTTTTATTTTTATTTAATGCGATTTTATATAGCACGAACATTACCCAAAGGTGTCAGAGCGCTTTACAAAAGAACCAGTTGCGTTACATAAGGACTTTGGATTATATGAGTTACATAAGAGATATAAAACAGGAAATAAATTGCAAATGTACAAGTTGAGCGAAAGGAGGGAAAAATTGCAAATGTACAGGTTGTAAAGTCACTCAAGGAAGAGATACAAACAGATAAACTCTAAAATCACATACGAATGGTAGTAAGTACAAAGGTCTACTACATATACTAGTGGCTAGAGCAATTTACATAAGGACCAGTTACATTACATAAGGACTTCGGAGTAAATGAGTTACATAAAAGATACAGACAGAACAACTCTAAAATCGCAAAAGAACAGTAGTCAGTACATACGCCTACTACAGATACTAGAGGTTAGAGTTGCATATATACAAGTTGAAGATTCACTCAAGGAGAAGAAACAAACAGAAGCAACTCTAAAATTACATAGGAACAGTAGTAAGTAAATCGTCTACTACAGATTCTAGTGGTTAGAATTACATATATACACGTTGCAAAACACTCAAGATTACATTTAAAAAGCGATTAGGGTTGGACAATTATATATTACAAATTTACAGAGCATGGCATTTACAAGAGTATCAGCGAGAAATAAGTAAGAAAAGCAGATAGGGACAGGAAAGAGAGAGAGAGAGAAAACGGAGATGGGACCAGAAGTATAAACAAACAAGGAGCAGATCCGTGGAGAAGGATGATCGATAGGTCGCCCAGCTGGAGACCAGCGGGGACAGAGTAACAGACCAGTTCGCAAGATGGCGGACCAAAGACAAGAGCGACAACAGGAGACGGTCCCAAAATGGCGGGGCGCTCGGGGAAGATCATTTGGGAGACTGGTGTGGGATCCAAGATGTAAGCCAGTATAATGAAGGGAAATAGGTTCTTCGCCTGAGAGTTCTCATCTTCTATGTGGCCGTAATCTTCATCAGGCATGCAAAGAACCTCAGTATCTTAAGAGCATCTAATCAAGACAAACGGATCAGCCTTAGGAAGGTGCTTGGCCAATGGTACATCATCAAAACATGCTTTGACTTTTTGTTTCGCCACTGATGAGTTAAATCTCAATTTGAAGTTTTCAAAGGTAGTGACAGGTGCAGCTCAGATGGGACGAATTGTATTTGCATTGAAGGTGGTGATGACTAAAGGGGTTACAGAAACTTGTAATGCATCAATTTCTGCTTCGATGCAGAGTCGAAAAGCCACGGGGACCGAGACGCCAGACATTGCAAAGCTACAGGATTGGGCCCATCATTAGGGATTGGTCCAGAGCAGTCTAGAACAAAATGGAAGGTATCAACCTTGCCAGGGGCATCCAAGTAACCTGGGAACTTCAGATTTCTCATCTTCAATACTGGAACTTTGTCAGAAAATGAGGAAGAGTCCAGCATTGGAGAATGGTGTTGAGACTCTAAAGAGACGCCGGAGTGGGACCACTTCCTCAACGAAAAAAAGGATTTTTCATTCATATTCTGTTTTTTGCGTTTTTTATGCAAGAGTCTTTTGGGAGATCATGCCCTGGCAAGTGACGTACCTGAAGGTGAATAGTAACACTTTGAGATATCTCACTGGGCCTTGGCCAATAATAGCTTGTTCTCCCATTCCCTGATGGAATTTAGGTGCATCAATAAACAGGTGTTGCTGGCCTCTGGGTCATGGTACAAGCTCACACACCACATATAGATGTCACATTGATCCAACAAGCATATTTTCTTGAGACATGTACAACAAGGCGTAAAACATTAAAGCTTCAAAAGAAACAACTGACCTAGTTGCTGTCAAACAGCTAAGGGATTTTGTGGGTGAAGACCTGAGAACGCTTCAGACCCACATCAAAGAGGTGCAGAAAATGGGAAAATAGATTAGTATGCTGGTTGGCACCTAATATACTCCAATGTCACCACATTCGGAGGGTGAAATAGCAGTTGAAGCTGCATGGTGCTAATGAGCGACACTGAACAACTACTGCAGGGAAAAAGTTTTAAAATCAGGCTGGCACCTGGAGGGATATTCATAATGTGAGCAATCTGTGGGATGTTGTATTCAGCAGAAAGACTGAAACAGTGACATACTACAGTGGTAACTAAAATTGAGTTTTATTTCCTTTAGTAAACTTGTTATCTTATTGATAGTTCACTTTTTTTACTCCAGTAATGTCACTTTTATTTTTACATTGAATTGGTTAATTCCTGGTTTGCAAGTGATACACTTTAAGGGATGTTATCTGTATCTGTGATGTTACTTTCCATGATGTGATTGTGATATCTAAAGGTGTGAGAAGTCATTCTCGTTACCCTTGACATCATGATACGTCGCTATCCATGTTTAAGAAAACAAAATAATAATGACCTGGCTGAAAAGTGATATGGGAACAAATTGTCTTTCTACATACAGCCAGCAGCGGCAGGTATCTCGGTAGAGTGGCGTGGCAGGGGGGAACGGACGACACAAATAAACAAAAACAAAAAAACTTCTCTGCTCTCATGCTACTGGTGGCAGGGTGAGAGCAGCAGCAGGATTGGCCTGAGCGCTGTGAATTTGCGTTCCCAGTTAGACTGGGAGCCTGTGACTGCTGTCTCCAACTCAGCAATGCAGCTCGGGTTTCAGACAGCTCTAGTGCGCATGAAGGCTGGCTGGCCTGAGATGGCTGACTAAACCGTCATGCGCACTAATACCAGTGGAAACACTTTCTCTCGTACCTGACCCCTCCCCCACTTGGCACACCCGCAAAACTCAGCCGCTATAAAAATGGATAAAACGATAATAAACCTAGGTTATTATCATTTTCTTTTTCATGTTCAGGCTACTGGCGTGGGGGCGACGCTCCTCCGCCATAGAGGAGGAACCGCCACTGTGACGGCTACGAAAAAGGTGCATTGTGCAGCTAGCATTCATGTAGGCTGTGCGCCTGGAGAACAAGGAGTCATTTCTGGTGGGTTCAGATATAGAGATGGAAAGCTGCAATCGAAACCTGGCCTGGGTGGGCTCTACCAGTAATATTTTGTACACGAACTCTTAAGGTCATCTCAGGACTAGCGTTAGTGCGTGTTATTTAATTTCTGCGTCTCGCTTCCCTGTAGCTCGATGCCAATTGCCTTAAACAGTTTAAAAGTGACTGGGTTTTGTTTTCTTCTGAGCAGTACACTCTCTTATCTCCATTTTTCAACAGGCTCGGCTCCCTTGAGAGCCCTTTCAATAAATTCAGCCTTACAATAAATAAATATCCAGCCTCAGTGCCTCAGAGAAAGACTTGCTCGTTTTGGATAATTTCAAATACATCGAAATGCAATTTCACCCTGAACTGAGAAGAGCCCACAAAGAGACCTCGAAGATCGAGCTGTTTTTTTCTTTTATGTTTTGCACGGTTCAGTAATTACAAAGCATCGCTGCTGCCTGCGATGTACATGTCCAGCAAGCACTGCTCATTCTAATGCATATCGAGTTCTGTGTTTGAGACAAACTTGCTTTGCATTGATGCTTCCCGAACTAGATCTGTTCAGGCTGCCCATATCTCTGAGGCTGTGGAATGTTTGCACTGCTGAAGCTCATGCTATACTTTTTCTGTGTGTGATGGAAGCTTGCAATGCAGATGGATGTACTGTCCTTCTAACATGTAAGAGAGTAGCTCATCCGCTCAGCATCAATGGCCAATCCTAAACCTCCTCTAGATTCCCAGGGCCAACACTCAATTCTTAATACAACCTACCCTCAAAATATATACGCCAAGCCCACGCTGATGCATAAGTGGTCGGACACCTTACACCACAATCAAGCAAGCTCCTGGGTCACACAAGCTGGGCACCGACTGACATCGACAATCTACATTCCTGACACAATCGATCATCAAAATGGAAGCAGTGGCCAGCAACATTAAAATATACTGAGGTGCGATGACCAAAAAACTCAACATATATGTTGCACAGAGCTACGTCCGATGTCTCTCTCCTTGGCAGTGACTCCAGCTGGCAACAGGGAAGGGAAGAACTTCCTCCCTTATGCAAAGTGATTCCAACTATTCTTGGAGCTGCAGAGCAGCTGGAGCAGGCTAACCCTGTGCTCATTTTGCAGCCTAGGGGCGGTGGCTGCTGTCCCTCGGCTGTTTCTTAGCCCGGGGATTGTGCAGGCTGAAGTGTGCATGTTAGATTGACCGTCTGTAAGGAGGCGGCCAATCTGACACGCACTGGAAGGGGCTGCAGTAATAGTGCAATTGCACAAATCAGCCCCGCCCCCTGCCCTCGCGATGTAACAGTGCGAGCCTGCGACCGAGATAAAATAGTATTTATTACCATTTTATTAATGTGTGTGCCTGCTGCGCTTGCAGCGGGCGGGGCAACGCTCCGCCGCCATAACGGAGGAGCCTTCACTGCAAAGTGGACTGCCCAGGCCCTCAATGCAGCATCAGCTGCCATAAGCCACGCTTCACCAGCTGACGCACTCAGAGGCCAGATCATCCAGCACTGAAAGCCAACTATGGACCTCCTGTGAGTTCCCAGGACTGCATCTAGACCAGTGACATCCAGGCCTCCCGCCACACAGAAATCGTGAAAGGCATCACTAGGGTTGCACACGTCACTGCACACCATAATCAATGAGCATTTCCCCAATGCACTAAAATTCTTGAACAACTGAAAAAGCCAATTCTTCGTTGTGAAGTTTCCTTCAGTATTCACACCATCAAGAAGACACACACGGCCTGCGACTGGCTCTCAGCAACATTTGAAATATAACCCTAAATGAACCCTAAAAGGGCCGGCTTTAGGGCAGTGCGACTGGTGTGGCCGCACTAGGCGCTGACCTGTGGAGGGGGGGGGGTGGCGCTGTGACCTCAGGGGGGCGCTGTGCTTGGCAATATCTTATGATAGGAGAGATGAGGGGCACTTTTGCAGGTGGTAGTGAGAGAATCTGAGGCAGTGGCCATGGGACGTCGGGCACAAAAGGTGATTGTTGCACCGGGCGCCACCAGCGCTAAAGCCGGACCTGTATGGAACTACATAACATGAATACATTTAATGGTATTGACACTGGATGATATTTGGGCAAGTAGGAGAGGGTTAAAATTATAACGTGATAGGTCACACAACACCATATTCATAGAATCATTAAGCCCTATTCAGATTTTTCAATATGCTGCTCTTAAAGCCTAATGCCCGTACACTCCTCTTGATAGGAAGGCAAATCCTGCTTAATCCAGGTCTGTGTGCTAACGCAATCAATTCACTTGAACCTGGGCACACCGTATCGCCTATATTTAAGCGCATGTCATATCCAGGTGTATCCTCTGTTGCAACGCCTTAAATATGCTACACTGCAGCATATGGTCACCTAAGGCTTCCTTCAGACGGTTGTATTAGATAACCGGAAATGCTGGCGTATCTTAGAACATTAACTCTTCCCTGAATAAGGGCAATTCCCGAAATGTATTGGAGCAATACAGCCATGTTTGAAGCATTATGCTGTAATCGCTTTTACAATACAAGACCACAAATAATAACGGACTGGACCATCCCTTAATCACGATAAAGGAAGTCATAGATGATCATTGTTTTGGGCCGTCTTTACATCTATGCAACAGGAGACACAGCTTTAGGTGAGACCGGTGTTTAAACATAGCATATTCTGATTTTTGACATAGTACAGCCTAGGCACCTGTACGAGATTATGTGTTTTTCCTAGACACTAATAAAACAACTATTTGAGTGTCTCAAAGTATAACAAATAAGGAAAATGTTAGATGAGAGAGAGTAAAAGGAAGGTTGCATGAACAATTAGAGTCAGCATGAATGGAAACATCCATTCATACATGATAATGCCCTATTACTTACTGGTAATCTTCATTACTCCTGGTCCTGTTGTCCTCGTTCCATTAATTACAAGTGAGATAACCCTATCTCACCAACAGAAAAAAGAACAAAGTAATGCTGGACCGCTACCCCACCCCCTCCTAACGGGAGTACAGAAGTGTACTTACCCAGCTTTCCCTCTGAACTACCAAGCCCCAAATGAAGCCCGGCCATCCGGGAAGGAGGATGGGACGAGGACAATGGGACCAGGAGTAATGAAGATTACCGGTACGTAATCGGGCATTACCCCCGGGTCCCTCCTGTCCTAGTCCTTTTCATTGCAAGTGAAAATACCCAAGCAACACACTGGCATTCACCAACAACAAACCACCAGGACACAAAGAAGACAGCAACACACAGTGATTTATTGGAACACAGAAGCAAGAAGTCAGGAGCTTACAGCCTAAAGCACCCCCAACCCAAAATTAGCATAATCACCCAGCAAATTCTGGATCCCATAACTTCTCACAAACATATTAGAGGATGCCCAAGTAGCAGCCCAACAAATCTCAGCCAGGGAAACCCCCCGCACCTCAGCCCAGGAGGCTGCCATCCCACGAGTAGAGCACCCCTGCACCCCAGTCGAAGGAGAGAAACCAGAAAGGGAGTAAGCCAAGTCGATGACCTGCTTTAACCAACAGCCAATGGACGAAGAGGAGTCCTTCCCCCCACGAGAGGAGACCCCAAAAGACACAAACTGGGAGTCTGACTTCTGAAAAGGAAGAGTCTGATCTAGATAGACACATAAAGCACAACTAACATTCAGCAACGACCAAGGAAGATCATCCCCAGACACCTGATCCACCCTCAAAGAAAGCAACACCACCTCCTGGGAATGATGGAACTGCAAAGGCACCTTCGGGACAAAAGAGGAATCCGAACGCAAGATCATCCCATGCTCAGAAAAAGGCAGGAATGGTTTCCACGCCATCAGAGCCCCCAACTCACCAAGGCGCCGGGCCAAAGTGATGGCCACCAAAAAAGCGCCTTCAACGTGAGAAACTTGATGTCCACCTTACCCAATGGCTCAAAAGGAGCAGCATCCGAAGCACACAACACCAGAGGAAGGTCCCACAAGGGGAACAGGGGCTGCACCAAAGGACACGACAAAGAAAAACCCCTCTGCAACTTGGAGACCAAATCGTCCACATCTGCCAAATTCCCCCAAGGGGAATGAAATGCCTTAATTGCAGACCACTGAGCCCTTAAGATGGAAACAGTCAAATGCTTCTCAAACCCCTCCCAGACAAAACTGCAGCACTCCGTCAAAGAACACTCTAGGGGAGACTACTCAAGAGCATGACACCAGTGCTGGAAATTCCCACAAAGCCTCCCATAGGACTTGAAGGTCGAAGGCCTCCGAGACTGTTGGATGGCCACAGCTAAATGCTCGGGGATACCCGGACGCCACCACCCCTGCCTCTCAACCTCCACACCGACAGCCGCAGCTGCATGAGAGGCAACATCGGAGCTGTCTGCAGTGGACAAGGAAAGCAGGGGATCAACCACGGCCCCTGAACCTCCAACAGTCACAGAGTGGGTAACCAAGACCAATGAGACCAAAAGAGCACCACAACCACCACCCCCATGACTCCTGCACCAGACAAGCAACGAACCGGGGGATAAAAGCAATGGGCGGGGAGGCATATAACAGGTGCAACAACCACGGAATGGTCAGAGCATCCGCCCCCTGACGAAACCGGGAACAAAACCGAGGAAGCTGAGCATTGTGCCGGGAAGCAAACAGGTCAAGGAAGGGAAGACAAAACCTCACACACACATGTCGAATGACCTCCAGGGTCAGAGACAACTCCTGGGAGGGGGGAAACAACTGAGGTCATCCGCCACTCCATTGTCCACCCCATGGATGGGAACAGCCACCAGAGACAACAGGTGCTCCTACACCCAACAAAACAAGGGAACCACCACAGCATTCAAAGACTGGGACCGGATCCTACCATGATGTTTCAGGTAGGCCACTGTCCCCAGGTTGTCGGAACAAATGACCACATTCCTCGCCAACAACTGCCTCCGGAAATCATGATGGCCCTGGAAACAGGCATCAACTCCCTCCAATTGGATGAGCCCCTCCCCCCCTTGAGAGACCAACGACCCTGCAGGGAGCCAAAGTCCAAACCCGCCTCCCACCCAAAAGCACTGGTATCTGTTGTCAGGACCACAGGAGAGGGCTGCAACGCCATCCCCCGGGAAAGATTGGCCGACACTGTCCACCAGCTCAGGGCAGGGAGGAGGGACAGAGACACCAAAATCCACAGGCCGAGGTCCAGAGACAAAGGATCCCAGCAGGCCAGCAGATGTACCCACAGAGCCGGAGATGAAAATGTGCACAAGGCACCATGAACACTGCTGCCACCATGAGCCCCTGAAGCCATAACGAGAGCTGAACCGGAGAGGTGACCCCCCCTTCAAGACCTGCTGAGCATGGGAATTCAAGATCACAGCCCAGGAGTACGTCAAGAACACCCTGTTCAGATCTGTGCAAAATCGGGTACCGATAAATGTCAAGTCCTGTGAGGGCACCAGTTGTGTAATCTTAGGAAGGTTTAGCAGAAACCCATGATCCTGCAAAGCTGAACACACTGAGCCCCCTGAGCGATCAGCAGCTGAACCAGAGATGGAGCGTGGATCAGCCAATTGTTGAGGTAAGGGTAGAGGAGGATACCCCGGAGATGCAAAGAAGCCACCAACGGAGCCACGACTTTGGTGAAAACCCTCGGGGCAGATTGAAGGCCAAAGGGTAGGACATGAAACTGAAAATGATGTCCATGAAGGCAAAACCTCAGGAACCTGCAACAGCTGGGATAGTTGGGAAATGATAGTATGCATCCTGCAGATCCAGAGTGTGCATGAAATGCCACAGGAAAACCAACGGGATCACCCGCTTGTAGAGTCTCCATCTTGAAAGGCATGCGAACAGCAAGCTTGTTCAGATCCTTCAAGTCCAGCACCAGACGGAAGCCCCTGGTCAACTTGGCCACCAGAAAGATTATGGAGACAAATCCCATCCCCAACTCTAGAGGAGGCACCACCTGAATGAACCCTTTCGTTAGGAGTGACCCAATCCCTAGGGACAACTCGGCCCACTTGGTCTGACAGAATGGCCATGGAGTTGGACGAACCCCTGAATCCGCAAACCTGATGCTGTACCCTGGCGCACCATGTCCAACACCCCCACATCTGAAGAAGACTGCAACCTGGCTGGAAGAAAGTGCTGAATCTGTACTCCTACCAACAAATCTGGTGCATCCATCATATAGTCAGGAGCAAGGTTTAGGCTGGAGGGACTTCACCTTCCTGTCCCGACCTTGGCCAGAAGAAAACCCCTAGAAAACTGCCTCCTAGAAGGCTGACAAAAGGGGGATTTAGGCTTTGAAGGCCCTTTATCAGCAGAGGACTGCTTCAAATAAGAGGAATGCTTCTTTTCCTTAAAATGTTTGTGCAACTTGCCCTCCAACTCTTTCCCAAACATCATAGTCCCTTGGAAAGGAAAACGCAGGGCAGATGCCTTTTGAGCGGAATCAGTTTTCCAATCTTTAAAAACCAGATTGCGGTGTGCTGCCACACAAGCCCCACTCAAAAGAACTGAGGCCCGCATTACAACATAGGACAAATCTGAAAGAAACTCCATCTGCGCTTGATATGATCCAAAAGCCCAGAACAGTCTGATGCATCATCCAAGGACTGATTCAGAGACTTGACATCCGAAATGAGGGACTGAACATCATAAGTTCCATATATACATAAATACCTATATATTCCCATATATCCCTAAATACCTATATATTTAAACTTTCCTGAGTGACGCATCAACCTTCTTATTGACAGGATCTTTGATAACAGCATCCTCAGCCAAGGAGGTCTGCCCCAGCAGATTAGCAGCAAAGGAATCAATGGGAATCGAGTCTCGCAAGTCCTTGGACATGTCCTGGAGAGGGTACAGTTTGGCCATGAAGCGAGGTAGCATGATTCGATCTGGGTTCCTCTACTCCCTTTGCAACACCTCATGGATGTAGGAATGGACAGGCACATCCACCGTGACAGCACTCTGAAACTGAAGAAGCAACGAACCGCCAGACATGCTTGGAGCCTCCTCCTCAGGAAAGCGCATATTGGACTTCACATGCCTCAGTAACTCAGGAAACATGTCTTTATCCACATATTTTCCTTATGCTCCTCCCCCATCCACTCCTCCTCTGAACTCAAGGAGTGAGCGGGCTGAACTGGGACAGTGCTCTTGGGCCGGGCAAAGTCTCCATTATCAAGCAATTGATCCTAGCATCGTCCCCCTCCTTGCGGCATTTGGATCTCACCGGTGAAGGAGAAGAAGAGGACACAGAAGAGGATGAAGAGAAGAGGACACAGAAGAGGATGAAGAAGAATCCTCCACATGTTTTCTCTTTCGTGAATGTTTGCCCTGACATACCCCCTACGGCACCCAGGAAGCGCACTGCAGAAAACACTTCACACAGCAACAGGGGCACTCCACACCACCAAGGAACAGTCCAGCAGAAAAGATAATGGCACCAGAAACCGCTATGCATTACTCACCAAATGGTCGCCAAATACAGGCAAAAAATGGCACTTCTGACCCCCATTGCCTCATGCACAGCTGACCGGCATCGGCATGCCTGACTTCCTGATCCGCCACAAATGCCTGTCCCACCGGAAGACAGGCAAACCAAATCGTAAGTGCTCTGCACTCCCCTGGTGCACAGAGTCAGCTTCCGAACAAAAACAACCTACCTCCCGTCGCGTCCAGCTGTCTGGGAGGCGCAACCCGCATTGTCATAGCGGGGTAAAAAACAGACCTTTTTGCACTGTAACAAATTTAGTACATCCGTCACAGCAACAAAATGTGTCAGGTCACAAAACAGTTGCTGTGCAAAAACAGTAACAGCAGGGCTTTGAGTGGAATGTAGAACCTGGAGGGTCTCTCCAAGGGGTGTGGCCGATGTAATTACAGGTGTCGCTTAAAAACATGTAAGCTAAAAATCTGTGTTTAACAGACTGTGCTGCCCAACTGGTATGTTGCTGCTTCTGTCATTTCATCCTTATATATATAATACAATAAGTAACAATACACCTACAACAAGCCAGAACTATTGGCTTTGTCAATGGTTGTTAGTTGCCTAAGTAACAACTATAGCTTCATTGTATAGAACATTGAAAATGCTTCAGTTTTGAAATCATGAGACTGAAAGAACTATAAAGAGTCTCTTTGAAGTTACATCAAAGGCAGTGAAGGGTGGTACTGCTTCAGACGTAAGATTTTATTTCACCCTGCGGATGAGTGCAAAAATGGAGAGGGCAAAAATGGAGAGCCCGATAGGGACCGGTCTCAGCACCTGCTTTTTTAGAAGTCAGTGCTGAGCACCGGCAGGACCCAGCCCACTTAAAGCTCCGAGTAACAGCTTTGCTCCTCGAGACTTAGTACATCGGGTCCTGGGTGTTTTAAAAGATTGGCAATAGCTATTGGTTAAGTGGCTCCATTTCGGTGAAGATTAGCATTAACTGTAACAGCTGACACTGCATTACTAGGACGGTTCCAAGCCAGCAGCAGGCACAGACATAAGCAGGAGGCTTCATTTCAACTTTCCTTTAACTCCATTTTAAAATGGCCACCAAACACAGAGTCTATTCCAAGGTGTCCACCAAACTTGAACATGAGTTAAGTAAGTCCATTTCTGAAACTAGACCCTTCCTGACAGGTGTTTCCTATTCAGAGGCCAGCCCCATCCTGTCAGGGGATTCCTGTTTCATCAGAATATAGTCTCTCTGATCAATGTACCTGTGCATTGCATCATCTCTGGTTTACAGCAATGTTTGGATTTTTAAGGCCTGTTTTCCTCCAGTTCTGCCAGCTCTTGCATTGCTCCAGTTCTGCCTGCTTCAGCTCTACTCCATTCTAGGCCTGAGCGTGAAATTCCGCTTCTGGAGTTTGCTGAGTGTTTCTCGCTTTGCGCAGCTTGCAGAGTTCTGAAAAACTCAGAGAAGAGGTGTTGGACTTGGCCCTTTTTGCAGGGTCATCCCTGAACTTTTTGCCTACTTCCTGATATTTTTTTCTGACATGGTGTTGGTGGTTTTAGGACTCTGGGCACTTTATCACTACTGTCTAGTGTAAACTGCATGTGCTCTCTGCGGTAAACACAGTAAGATTGGTCTACATCTGTTTGGCGTATTTAATTTACCTGTCAGTCCCTTGTAAAGTGGTATCTCAGATACCCAGGGCCAGTAAATTAAATGCTACTGGTGGGCTTGCAGCGCTTATTGCGCCAGCCACCAAAGTAGCCTTCCAAACCTGTCTCAGGCCTCTGCCAACGCAGGGCCTGAGCGCGCAGTTTACTGCCGCTGTGATGTGGCACCTAAAGTGTGTGCCACATCACCCCTAAGGTAGGCCCTAGCTAGCACTATAGGCAGGGTGCATTGTAGGTAAAAGGTAGGACATGTGCCTTGACTGTGTGGCATGTCCTGGTAGTGACAAACAGCCATTTTGGTTTCTCGCTACTGTGAGGCTGCCCTCTCATAGGAATGCATTGGGGATTCCCTGATAAATGTTTCAGTGGTAATTCCTGATCTGAGAGGAGTAGAGTGGTCAGGTTTGGCATGTTTGGAATAGTGGTAATAAATGCTGCGCAATGGTGTTTGCAGATTTATTTCCACTATTTTAGAAATGCCACTTTTAGAAGTGGGCATTTCTGTGTGCTATGTGTCGTCGTGCCTGCCTGATGTGTATTACATGTCTGGCTCTGGAGTGAAAGGGGCTGGGTGGGTCAGCACTAGGCTGAATAGGCCAATCTGCATTTGGAGTGGTGGGAGGAGTAGCACCTGTGACTGAATGGGACTGTGCCTGCCTTCCACAATGCTGGCTCCGCCCCTCTGTGGTGTGCCTGGGGCCAGGGCCTACACTGACAAAGGGGGTGGTGGTGCACCTTTAGAGAAAGGTGTAGGTGCTCCCAGAACTGGTTTGGACCGGGTGCAGAGCCCTGTGGCAGGGGGAGAACAAAGACACTAAAGGGTATAAGTATTGGGGCTGTGACCGCATGAAAGGTGGTGCAGCTGGGGGCTTACTTGAAGCCGGCAGGCTGTTGGAGCTGAACTGGACCAGAAGAGGCTACGTGGGACTAGAACTGCACCGGTCCGGATGACTGCCAGGAGGAACCGCCATCTGGACTTTTGCCTGTGGGCTGGCCTGCCTGTGCGCACTTTGCTGGTGTACCCCAGGGACCTCCCAGGAAGGCTGCTCTATGCTGGAGGAAGCATAGCGCTGATGAGATCTTCCTGTGCCTTTTCACTCGTCTCCATGGTGGAGATAGGTTGAGCCCCTTTATTTTTCATTGCTCTCAGAGCATGCTGGGCTAGAGCTATAAATTCTGCTGTCCACAGAAGAAGACCACTCTGCGCTGCCATTTCCCTGCAGAGGGGCAACGCTGCACATTTCTTTGTGACCAGGCAATGGGAGCGGAGAGCTGAACGATCGAAGTGCTCTCCCTCCCGTGTTCTTGCATCATCGCCGCTGACCTACTGCAGCCGGTCTCTATTATGGTGTCCCAGGCTGCCACATAAGAGGAATCCAGGCAGAGAGAACGGGCTGCGTGGCCGGACCTGGTTGTGGGCAGGGCCAGCCAAGAGGAAGTCGAGGAGGAGGCCGGAAGCCAGGCAGGAGCAAAGCCTGGTTGTGGGCAGGGCCATTGCCACACTGAACCTATCAGCAAGGGCGGTCCAGGAGAGGCCGCCGGAAGACAGGCAGAGGTTGCCTGGTTGTGAACGGGGCCCGACCGAAGTTGGAGCCAGTGCCTCATGGGTGCCAGAAGCCATCGGTGTATCAGGGGGACCGGAGCCTCACAGGCTCCATTCCATGATTTCCCACCTCCCCCCACCGGATAGAGGGAGAGGCGGCCCACGGGTGTCTGGAGATCGCAGGGCATGGCGAGGAGACCGGAAGAGTCCTGAGAGGCCCTGGTGAGTAGGGCCTGTGGGGAAGACCTGTGACACGCTTTACCTTATCGCAGTTGCGCCGCATGGTCAGGGGCAACTGCATGCTCATCTCCAGCACCGGGGGCCATCCGCCATTGGAGGCGACAGGGGCGAGTTGCACACACACCTCCTGTGCATTACGCACGTTGTTTTTGCTGCATGCAGCCAGGAGGGGCCAGGTTGGAGACCCTTGTGAGGAGAGACAACGAGCTTGTGAACACTGTACCATGGGGGCACCTGTGATCTCTGATGAGGACAGGTTTCCTGGGGATGTGATTACGGGAGCCTGATATCTTATGGGGGCATGTTTTCTTGCCTGGTGGGATTACTGGAGCCTGGGACTTTACAGGTACATTACTGGGAGTGTTTCCTGGGGTGCACTGTGACTACTTTTGTGTATGAGCAAATGTGCTATGCTCAGTGTCATCATTGGGGTTATGCCTAATGTGTTGGGCCCAAGTACAAGACTACGAATGGGTAGTGGTTACCTCCAGGTTTAATGTTGATGGCTGGGAGTAAGGTCCCCTATTAGGCTCCCTTATTTTGTTTCGGCCTAAGAGGGGCCTGATGTGCACAAAGTGCTAAGGTGATGTATGCACCTTGGTAGTGTTATTATGGTGCACTGTGTTTCTAATGTGATTAATGCATAATGTAGTTCATGCTTAATGTAATATGATTTATGCATAATAAGTTTATGCTGAGTACAGCGTTTTACAGTAGTTACTGGCTGCTTTTCTAACTGTGCTTTCTAATGATTATGACAGTGGCCCGATTGGCCCTGTAATGTATATAATCCCCTGTAAAGTAATACCTAGTGCCAGGTGGCACAGTGTATATATGTGATTGCCTTCTAATGTGTTTTATGCGGAATACAAAGGCTATTATTGTATACAACTTTGTGTGGAGTTTATTTTGTGGTGTGCCTAGTGTGTCGCTGCTGTGTGTGTGTGTTGCGCAAATGCTTTACACATTGCCTCTGGGATAAGCCTGACTGCTCATGCCAAGCTACCAAGAGGGTGAGCAGGGATTATCTTCAGTGTGTAACTCCCTTGCCCTGACTAGAGTGGTGGTTTCTGCCTGGCTTAGGCGCTTGCCCTATCCAACCTGAAATCCCATTTCTAACAAGCAGAGTTTTTTCCATGCTCTCACTCGCCAATGTTAAGTTGGTGAGAACGAGACAGCTAAATCTTATTTAAGACCACCTCCTGGCGAGATTTCTCAACGCAGGTGGTCACAGATGGCCACTACTGTTCGCGTTGAGAAACCTTCAGTTCGCGTTGAGGAAGCTTCCGCTCGAGTAGAACATCGACTTGAGCACTAGAAAAAAGCAACGCCCTCTTGCACTGCACATGTGCCACTTGCGCTGATTTTCCAGTGCGGGACAAACACCGGGCGTTAAAAATCAGTTTGAATTGTGAGACCTAACACACTCCGCCACTTGGTGAATTCTGTGTAACGTGGTGGAGTTTTGTGGTGCGCGGAACTCCGTGACCTCGGCACAGGCCTATTACAGTCTGGCCTGATCCAGTTCTGCTCCACACCCTGGTCTCACCCAGATCCTAAACTGCAGCCCGTCCAACAATTGGGGGTCCAGCACCATGAACTCTTCTTGTGCCATTGAGACTTTTCCTCCAGGTGGTATCAGGCACTACTTTCCAAAGAGAATGCTCTCTGTAACTGTGCGAGCCCTCTGACATAGAGGGGCTTCCGAAAAGAGTTGCATTTTCTTCACAGCCTCCAAGGAAAAGATGGACACCCAGCCTCCACGCTTTGACAATTACTACCAGCTGCGTGTCTACTTAACTAAATCACTTGAATGTTTACGTTGTTCAGGTCAACTTCATGTGCTCTGCATTTTTATTGGCCCGGCCACACAAGTCTCTATGCAGCCTTCACCTCTTCCCTCATTGTTGTGCATAGGTGATTTTATGCTGAATTGTTGGTCCCCTTGCAGATGTAGAGACAAAGGATCAGGGCTCCTGCATCTCTCACCGGTCAGTCTGTTTTTTGCCATTGTCGGAGAGGAACCCCCCATTCTGTTGGGTCACGTGGCTGCCAAGCAACTCCAGCCACTCTCACCAGCTGACAAACCGCCTTTGCTCTCATGGTTATAACAATTCCGCCCACATTCAGAATACCAGTGGATGGCGAGGTTGCCCTTTGCCAGGCTCCTTCAATAGTGGCTCCTTGTGGCGGTCTCGAAATTGAACGGCTGGTGTGTGAGTACATGTCTACTAACAGATCTGGGTTCGCTGACTCAGTATCAGCTTCCGGGGGTACTAATCGGTCGGGGTACCTGGGGCGCCCCCACCTCAACCACCCTCATGCCCTAACCATCAATGAACACCTTCCTATAGTAAACATAACAAGCTGCCATAGAGTAGACCCCTATGACTTTAGACCACCTGTGCCCCAAATGCCTCACTCCGATTTGATTGTGTATCCTGCAGGCCTCGTTATTTAGTTCCAAGAGGGGCAGCACGGATCTCACAATATTGCCCTCTTTCGGAGTACCTTGGCAATCCACGATATCGGGGCAAAAGAAGCAGTGAGGGACAGAGTGCTTCCTGAAACAGCTTGGTCATCGTGCCCAAGGAGTTAGAAGTCAATGAGTTCAAAATCTGCCACCCGATGCCACTGATGTGGTTCATTTGACAAGGATGAAAAGCTGAGTGAGCCCTGACGGTTTTCGAGGTGGCGGCAACAGGTGACTCAAACGTTTTACTGCAAGCTGGTGAACTCGCGGAGCTGTGCCATTACTCTTTCCCAGCTCCAGCACAAGCCTGCAGCTTTTACAGGCCATAAAGAACAGCCGGGCCGTCGGACGGCCGGAGAGCGCGAGCCCTCCCGCAGAATAACATTAGGCCTCTCGCTGGCGATCCGTCATCGCCCCGGACACGGCGGCTTGAGCCAAGAGCGGAGAGCCAGCGGGCTGGAGCAATGTCAAGCGGGAAGCGAGAGTTACCGAGAGCTTTTCTGCTGGGAGAACATTATCGCCCTGGCTGCCTTCCCAGCGGGCCTGAAGGACAGGTGAGGGCTGGGTGCCTCTACAGCGCTGCTGCTCCAGAGCAAAGATGGAGGGAGGCCTGCGGCGCGAGGCCCGCCGCGTTTCACCTCTTCAGCAGCAGTATCTCTGCTAAGTGTCGTGTTTCTAGGCTGCTACAAATCACTGACAACCTGAACCCAGTCGCGGCATACAGCCGCCCACACATTTATAAGTTACATATTGGTTTAGGGGCCAGTTTAATATTCAGATCCAAATTAACTCGATGTACAGCATTTTCCGGATTCTTGAAGTTGTGGGGACCAACTAGCAGCACAAACCAAAGGAAATGATGGACGGAGTGTTGAACATTGCAAGCACTCACCCCCAGTCAACTGATCTGGGTTTAATCCATCACCGTTCTTTAGCCCACTCTGCCACCCCAGTTCAGACATGGCCATATGCAAATCAGTCTGACCCTGTGCCTCATGGGAACAGTCCAGCCCGAACTGCCAAGCCATGTCTTCCCTGGACCGGAAAAAAGGTTCCTAGGACCGGTTTCTGGCATTTCAGCCGTCTTCAGCCAGGCTTGCTTGAATCCAGTGGCAAAGTGAACAAGGGACTCACGTCTGAGCATACCCTGCCAACTTATGGCGAACAAAGCAAAAACCAAAGGAAATGATGGACGGCGTGTTGAACATTGCAAGCACTCACCCCCAGTCAACTGATCTGGGTTTAATCCATCACCGTTCTTTAGCCCACTCTGCCACCCCAGTTCAGACATGGCCATATGCAAATCAGTCTGACCCTGTGCCTCATGGCAACAGTCCAGCCCGAACTGCGAAGCCATGTCTTCCCTGGACCGGAAACAAGTTTCCTAGGACCGGTTTCTGGCATTTCAGCCGTCTTCAGCCAGGCTTGTTTGAATCCAGTGGCAAAGTGAACAAGGGGCTCACGTCTGAGCATACCCTGCCAACTTATGGCGAACAAAGCAAAAACCAAAGGAAATGATGGACGGAGTGTTGAACATTGCAAGCACTCACCCCCAGTCAACTGATCTGGGTTTAATCCATCACCGTTCTTTAGCCCACTCTGCCACCCCAGTTCAGACATGGCCATATGCAAATCAGTCTGACCCTGTGGCTCATGGGAACAGTCCAGCCCGAACTGCCAAGCCATGTCTTCACTGGACCGGAAACAAGCTTCCTAGGACCGGTTTCTGGCATTTCAGCCGTCTTCAGCCAGGCTTGCTTGAATCCAGTGGCAAAGTGAACAAGGGACTCACGTCTGAGCATACCCTGCCAACTTATGGCGAACAAAGCAAAAACCAAAGGAAATGATGGACGGAGTGTTGAACATTGCAAGCACTCACCCCCAGTCAACTGATCTGGGTTTAATCCATCACCGTTCTTTAGCCCACTCTGCCACCCCAGTTCAGCCATGGCCATATGCAAATCAGTCTGACCCTGTGCCTCATGGGAACAGTCCAGCCCGAACTGCCAAGCCATGTCTTCCCTGGACCAGAAACAAGCTTCCTAGGACCGGTTTCTGGCATTTCAGCCGTCTTCAGCCAGGCTTGCTTGAATCCAGTGGCAAAGTGAACAAGGGACTCACGTCTGAGCATACCCTGCCAACTTATGGCGAACAAAGTAAAAACCAAAGGAAATGATGGACGGAGTGTTGAACATTGCAAGCACTCACCCCCAGTCAACTGATCTGGGTTTAATCCATCACCGTTCTTTAGCCCACTCTGCCACCCCAGCATCAAGAAGAGGCAGCATATGTCCTCTTTTGGTAAGGATGCGTTGAGACCGAAACTTGGGGGCCCAAAACCCCCTCAATCTCAAGTAACTTGGTCGAGTGGACAAGTTCACTTGGGTTGGCCAACCGACCACCATTTTGCAGGTTTATCCTGCAATCCTCGCTCCTATAAAGATACCCACTCTGAGGCCCTGCGGTACGTCCACTGCGCCACATTTGAGTTACCTGCCTCTCAACGTACAAGCGACATCCTCTTTCAGTCCATTAGGAGCTTTAAAAAAAAAAAAAGGTGCCTGTCGGTGGTTGAGAGCAGGGCTTAATTTGATCTGGTGGTTGCCCGTGGGCGTCACCGGCTTTTATTTTTTGGGACCAACACTTATTTTGTCCACATCATACATCTACTGAGAGCAAGAAATAGAAAAACCCAAGAATACAAAAGACGAAAGAAGGGAAAAATGAAACCTGTCACAAAGGGAGAATGCAGGAACCTGCAAGAGTGAAATAAAGGCGCATGGAGTGTCTGATAATGATCAGAGAGAGGCACAGAGGCGCAACTAGAGCCAAATTTCGGGAGGGAGGGCTAATAAAAGTTTTTGGGGGGGATGGGCAAATTCTTCCAGCAAGCGATGGAAAAACTACAAAACCTCGTTAACAAGTAAATGGTCTTTTAAAGACCTGCGAAGTGCTTGGGTGAGTAAAACGGACACTAGACCAGCCAGCCCACAGCATCTCAAGACCGGTCTCTGTGCCCGAAAGCTGTCTCAGCCCGGGCTGATACACACAACAGGGGGTGGAAGGGCTGAAGCCCTTTGAGCCCTATGGGCGGTGCGCGCCTGGAGTGGCATGAGGTGCATTTAAGACTACCAGCCTTAGTATTCAGCACACCAACTTTTAATGGCACCACTGTTGGTTTCTGAGCAGAGCTCCGGGCACCATCACTCTTTCTTTTACAAATTAAGTACTGGCTGCGAGGGAGGAGCTGCGGCCTGGGAGGGGTCTGGCATAGTGAGGCTCAGGTATTGGGAAGCAAATATAGCCACCTGCCATTCAATGATCTTAAATGTGTGAAAGCAGAGGGTCTATCCTGGCAGTATTTCTTCCATGAAGCCTGTTACAGAGTGCTGGTATGTTGTCAGATCAGTGGACAGAGGAACAGGTAGAGTTTATTTTGCCCAGGATCAAGTAGTTTGTTAATGTAATAGACCCCAAGTCTGCAACACACAGCTACTTGATGCAGCAGCTATACATTTACCACCTTGTTGCATTTTGGTGACTACACTAAGAGACTGGACATTTCTGCCACCCACAAGGTAATATCCAGTATATTTTGTAACCAAGCGTGTATTAGCAAACTTTCTATTGATGCTAAATATCCCTAGCCTTGCCAAAAAAAGAGAAAAGGAGGAAGACCAAAAAGTCATTGCCAAAGAGCACACAATTTGGCCAAATGGAAGACTGGGTTTAAAAACTATTTTTCTAGGTTCTATGTTTTCCACCAGTCCATAAATCAAAACTAGGGTGGCAGCTATTGTGATGGCAAAGCCAAGGAACTGACCTCTCAGGGAAATGTCACTGTGTTGTGGCATATTTAAATGGCATGTTGAAGTGGAGATGGGATGTCATGTACCCGAGTTCCATGGCTAAAGTGTACCCTCTAGAACAGGTCCTGTGGCAGTGGGTAACTACTCACATGCCCTAAACTCAATCTCCAGCCGAGTTATAGCTTTTAAGATGGCTTGACTTGAGAGAGGAGGATTTAGAATGAAACCCCCAAATTGCACTAAATGGCTCATAGTCCGCCAAGCCCCCCCCCCAACATACACACAGCCCAAAAGGTGAGGGCATATACAAAGTTCATTGGGGGCTCTCCTGCAGAGTAACAATAGAGTACACCGGTGAACAATTAAAGACTGCATTATGATGGATACGCACCCGTTAAGATGAGAGCAAGATTCCTCCTCCCCAGACTTGTAAGAAACGTTCCCTGAAGCCAAAGAGGAGGGTAGTGATCTGTAACCTCATGCACTAAAGAGGGATCACAGTAACATGAAAGCAGCACTGGGCAATGTTATTAATAAGCTAGAAAAAGTAGAGAGGGCTGTTTTATCAGTGAAGGGACGTTTGGATTCCCTGGATGGCAAAGTGAAGCAGTCTGAATCCTCAGTGGCCACAGCCGCTGCAGACTCTGGAGAGGCACACAGCTCACATTGATGAAGTGCACATTTCAAGGTGATGCTGGACTTTAAATGTGGGGTGTCAGGCCCAATGATCCATAGGGAGGGTAGACTGGAGATGCTAAATAATGTGCACAGGGCAGTGAACATCAGGGTGTTGGGAATGCCTACATTTCACTCAAGTAGAACATGAAGTATGTGATAGAAAAGTTCTTTGGTGCCTTCGTGATGTCCCCTGAGTGTTCTGGATCTGTGATCCTGACAACTACCTATAGACTTCCAGCTAAGCCTACTAGTTCAGCTGTGGCAGTCTAAGGTAACATGATCATTATTGTTCTGAAGTATACTGATACGCAGGAGCCTACTGTGAGGGGAACGTTGGTGATGTAGGCTGAACTACAGATGGATGGGAGACCCCTGCAGGCCTGCACCTTTCTCCCATTCCAAGGGAGAAACTCAAAACATTGGACTGCAAGTTTAGGAGCTATACAGGGTGTATGTGAATTTGGATGTGGGCTTACTGCCTCATTGTGGATCCCGACAGGCTTAACTTTTCACCAGGTGATAAGACCTCAATGACTATTAAGTCTGAGGAGGCAACATATTTTTGGGACTGTGACAGCAATAGTGCTTGGGAGGTCTGAGGGATAGAGTCCTTCATGCATTGTGGTGCGTAGAGATGGTATGCATGCTTATCTGGACCTCGCTCTGCATCAGCCTACTTAGTTCACGTGTTGCATGATATGTGATGTTTATTTTATGCTCCTGGAGCTTGTGGGATAAGTATATTTTGGAGATTTCTCCCCATGTTTTCCTGGAACCCCTCTTAGCTCTCCCTTCCCTGGCTTTTCCAGTGGTCTAGTATGAATATGACTCTTTTTCCCGCTGCCCGTCACCCCATATGTTGTTACAACGCGGTTGTTACAACGACCGCATTGTAACAACGCATACCATTACCCCGCAAGTCGTAACAACGACTTGCGGAGGGGGGCGCTGAATGTTAGAATAGTATAATTTACTATTCCAACTCCAGTCTGTGCAGACAATAGGGCAGATGTTGGATTTTAAATCCAACACCTTCTCCCCCCTCCACAAGTCGTTGTTACAGCTTGCGGGGTAATGGTATGCGTAATGGTTGTAACAACCGCGTTGTAACAACATGCGGAGTCACGGTTTCGTGCTCAGAGTTGTTTACCGTCTAGTATAGGCGTTATCATTTTTGGTGAAATTACTGAAATTCAGTAAAATGCAATGAAGTTGTTGATACAGTTGTGCTACCTACCCATAGAGATGAATCAACGCCGGACGATCGCGCACCTTCGGTCTGGCCGCTCCGAAGCGCACCCAAGAACCCTTCTCTTGCCGGAACTGCAGCTTCACCAGCATCCGGCCCGCCAACCCACCTACCAAAGAACCCAACTACCTCAGATGCATCCTTCTCAACACCCGCTCCGCCCGCAAACACGCCGTTGAACTCTGGGACCTACTCGACTCAACCTCCCCAGACGTCGCCTTCCTGACGGAGACCTGGCTGAACCCCTCCTCGGCACCCGACATCGCCATAGCCATCCCGGAAGGCTACAAGATCACCACCAAGGACCGCACCAATGGAGTAGGAGGAGGAATCGCCATCGTCCACAGGAACACTCTCAAAGTCTCGACAAACACCGACGACACCCTCAGCACTGCCGAACACCTGCACTTCCAGATCCACACCGACCCCAACACCACCCTCAGGGGAACCCTCGTCTACAGACCCCCCCGGACCCCGACCACAGTTCAGCGACTCCATCGCCGACTTCGTCAGCACACACGCCCTCGCCTCCATGGACTACATCCTTCTCGGGGACCTGAACTTCCACCTCGAGAACAACAACAACAACTCCAACTCTTCAACCCTGATCGACAACCTGGCCAACCTCGGACTCAGTTTAAAGAAGCAATATTGTGGTTGGCTGCACATAAGCTTTTTATTTGTATTCGGTTTGGAATTTTGTCGCGTGCCATGGAGGTGTCACTCTCTGAACCATGGAGTGTTTCTATTTTGAGCAATACATGCGTCCTCTAGTCTTAGAGGACGGCACTCTGGGCGCTGCGATGTTAATCGCATGTGCGATTCATATCAGTTCAAAATATGTGTCCTCAATAATTTTGAGCGGTACATAAGGGGGTGGTGATGGACGGAGCATCAGAACCAATCAAACACTCACACCCAGTCAACAGATCTGGGTTTGATCCATCACCGTTCTTTAGCCCACTCTGCCACCCCAGTTCAGACATGGCCATATGCAAATCAGTCTGACCCTGTGCCTCATGGGAACAGTCCAGCCCGAACTGCCAAGCCATGCCTTCCCTGGACCGGAAACAAGCTTCCTAGGACCGGTTTCTGGCATTTCAGCCGTCTTCAGCCAGGCTTGCTTGAATCCAGTAGCAAAGTGAGCAAGGGACTCACGTCTAAGCATACCCTGCCAACTTATGGAGAGCAAAGCGGTACAAAAGGGGGTGGTGATGGACGGAGCATCAGAACCAATCAAACACTCACACCCAGTCAACAGATCTGGGTTTGATCCATCACCGTTCTTTAGCCCACTCTGCCACCCCAGTTCAGACATGGCCATATGCAAATCAGTCTGACCCTGTGCCTCATGGGAACAGTCCAGCCCGAACTGCCAAGCCATGCCTTCCCTGGACCGGAAACAAGCTTCCTAGGACCGGTTTCTGGCATTTTAGCCGTCTTCAGCCAGGCTTGCTTGAATCCAGTGGCAAAGTGAGCAAGGGACTCACGTCTGAGCATACCCTGCCAACTTATGGCGAGCAAAGCGGTACAAAAGGGGGTGGTGATGGACGGAGCATCAGAACCAATCAAACACTCACACCCAGTCAACAGATCTGGGTTTGATCCATCACCGTTCTTTAGCCCACTCTGCCACCCCAGTTCAGACATGGCCATATGCAAATCAGTCTGACCCTGTGCCTCGTGGGAACAGTCCAGCCCGAACTGCCAAGCCATGCCTTCCCTGGACCAGAAACAAGCTTCCTAGGACCGGTTTCTGGCATTTCAGCCGTCTTCAGCCAGGCTTGCTTGAATCCAGTGGCAAAGTGAGCAAGGGACTCACGTCTGAGCATAACCTGCCAACTTATGGCGAGCAATAATTTTGAAGCAATTGTTTGTTGAAAATAAATTTTTTATTCAATCCATGAATATATCCATTTGTATGTTACATAATTTCAATCATCTTCTGATAATGTTTCAACATTCTTTAAAAGATATTCCCAATGCATTTCGTGCACTCATGTGCACTTCTTCAGCGGAAGTCTAAATGAAAACCAAAAATGGACCAAATGAGGGTCCACACCCTGAAATGCATGTATCTAATTCATTTGATCAACATATTCAATTAGTGTTGGTGTGGCGATTTATGATGGATAATATACATAAAATATCATGCACTCAGTTGGTGGCTCTTATCTTGCCATATCATTGAATTAAAAGTGAAGTGGAACGTGAAAGACCAGTTGTAAGGTGCTGTGAAATGTGCTCTTAGTGAACGCGTGAATGGCGTAATGCCAAACATAATGAAAACAGTGTAATAATTATATGCGTTTGCACGGTGATACAGATCGTTTTGAAGAAAAGAGTCCAGAGTATATCCAGCGTGTGGCCGAACTGTGCATTAATTGATAAACAGAGTGAACCTCGGACTCAGACAACTCGTCACAACACCCACCCACTCCGCCAGCCACACGCTTGACCCCATCTTCTTCACAAGCTTCCACGTCTTCTTCAACCACACCACCGAACTCCACTGGACCGAACACCGTTGCATCCACTTCACCTTCCGGAAACCCACCATGCACCACTGCACCCAACAGAGGCCTCGCCGCTGCTGGAGCAAAGTCATCGAAGACCAGCTAACCACGACCCTCGCCCGGAGCCCACCCTCAGACCCGACGACCCCGCCGCCGCCCACAACCTCAGACAGTGGATCGACGACTGCGCCTACACCCTTGCCCCGCTCAAGAAACCCTCCATCAGCCACACCAGAAAGAAAGCCAGCCGAAAGCTAGAGAAGAACTGTATCCGTGAAAGAACATCGGAAAGCTACGCAGCCCACAAGAACGCCAACCGCAGACACCACCACCTCATCAGATCCGCCAAAATGGCCTCCTTCAAAGAACGCCTAGACAACAATGCATACAACAGCAAAGAGCTCTTCAACATCGTCAAGGAACTCTCCAACCCCAACAACATCCCATCTTCGCAAGACCTGTGTGACTCACTGGGCACCTTCTTCCACCGCAAGATCGCAGACATCCATGACAGCTTCAATGCCGTGACTGCCCTGGCAACCACCGAGACCTCCGCCCGACGACCACCACCCGGACCAACCGCCTGCTATCCTGGACCAACATCAGCGACGACGACACCATCAACATCATGAACACCGTCCACTCCAGATCCCCGTCAGACCCATGCCCACACCACATCTTCAACAAAGCCAGCACCACCATCGCACCCCATCTCCGGAAAACCATCAACATCTCCTTCGAGACAGCAACCTTCCCGGAGAGCTGGAAGCACGCCGAGATCAACGCCTTACTCAAGGGACCCAAGGCAGACCCCAAGGACCTCAAGAACTTCCGACCCATCTCCCTGCTCCTTTTCCCAGCGAAGGTCATCGAGAAAGCCGTCAACAAACAACTGACCAGCTTCCTCGAGGAGAACAGCATCTTGGACCCATCCCAGTCCGGGTTCCGCAGCAACCACAGTACCGAAACTGCCCTCATCGCCGCCACCGAAGACATCAGGACCCTGCTAGACAATGGAGAAATCGCGGCCCTCATCCTCCTGGACCTGTCAGCCACCTTCGACACGGTCTGCCATCGCACACGCCTCCACGATGCTGGGATCCAAGAGAAGGCCCTGGACTGGACCACCTCCTTCCTCTCCGGCAGAACACAGAGCGTCCGCCTCCCCCCCCCTTCCGCTCCGAAGCCACCAAGATCATCTGCGGCGTACCCCAGGGCTCATCCCTCAGCCCAACGCTGTTCAACATCTACATGGCACCACTCGCCCACGTCGCCCGACTGCACGACCTCAACATCATCTCTTACGCCGATGACAGCCAGCTGATCCTCTCCCTCACCAAGGACACCCACACCACCAAAACCAACCTCCACGATGTAATGAAGTCCGTCGCCGACTGGATGAGAAACAACCGACTGTAGCTGAACTCGGACAAAACGGAGGTCCTCATCCTCGGATCCACCCCCTCGGCCTGGGATGACTCCTGGTGGCCGACCGCACTAGGAACAGCTCCAACGCCCACCGACCACGCACGCAACCTAGGGGTCATCCTCGACTCCACCCTCTCCATGACGAAGCAGGTCAACGCCGTCTCCTCCTGCTTCAACACCATCCGCATGCTCCGCAGGATCTACAAGTGGATCCCCACCAAAACGAGAAGGACAGTCACCCAGACCCTCGTCAGCAGCAGACTGGACTACGGAAACGCCCTCTTCGCAGGAGGCTTAGCCAAACTCCTGAAACAGCTCCAACGCATTCAGAACGCCTCCACACGCTTGATCCTCGACATCCCCCGCCGCAGCCATATCACAGCACGCCTGAGAGACCTGCACTGGCTCCCCGTCAACAAAAGGATAACCTTTATGCTCCTCACCCACGCACACAAAGTACTCCACAACACCGGACCAGCGTACCTCAACAGCCGACTCAGCTTCTACACCCCCATCCGCTAGCTGCGCTCTGCCGACCATGACCTCGCCATGGTCCCCCGCACCCAAAGAGTGACCACCGGCGGCAGATCATCCTCCAACTTTGCCGCCAAGACATGGAACACCCTCCCCATCCGCCTACGGCAGACCCAAGACCTTCTGACCTTCAGAATACTCCTCAAGACCTGGCTTTTCGAATAGTAGCAGCATTCCCCACCCCATAGCACCTTGAGACACTCACGGGTAAGTAGTACGCTTTACAAATGCTTTGATTGATTGATTGATCTTTAAGTAGGATGTTTTCACTGTTGTTTTATTATATCTGGCCCATCACAGTGAGACCTTTGCTCTTTTTCAATAAAAAGTTTAATTTAAAAAAACAAGAACAAAGGCAGTCTCAAATTTCTATTCTCAACCATCAAACATAATTAAAGACAAGGTATGGATACAACCCTTTCCTCAGTTAGCGGTCCAGTTCTATTTCTGTAAATGTAAATGTCAAGGTACTTATAGAGCGCACTGTCACCAGACGGCCACCTTGCGGTGTCGCCTTTGCGGTTTCCTGGCGCTGATACTCATACCGCTGTGGAACCCCTCCTGGCTTTCCCTGTGAAGTGTCCACTCCTGGGCACTCCCAGGGTGAAGCCAGGCATCCTTAGCGCTGTTGGGGCCGGTGTGGAGGCTAAGCAAGCTATTGCCCAGAGTTGCAGCGTGGGGCCCGTGATTAGAATAGGCACCGAGGCGAGAATAGACAGGTCCGAGGAAATTGAGCCCAAGCCCCGCCGAGGCGGGAATCGAACCCTGGTCCCTGGCCAGAACTCTGCTTCAGGGTCTGCCGCTCTAACCATTGAGCCACACTCCTCCATGGACCCATGGAGACCATGGGCTCTCTCCTCGTTAAGAGTTAAGGTCTCTCTAAACGTTGATCAATCTAACTCCGGAGCCGCATGTGGCATCTCATGACCTCAATGGTCTAGGGAGCCAAAGGGCATCTCTGTAGGAAAAGGGACTTGTGGTCGATCTATCTCCAAAGAGAGTATTAGTAATCAGGGTCTAGAGGCACCAATAGAACTCACAAAACATCCAACTATGAGTTCCGTATTGAGAGACTCGTGGGCCGGTTGTATGTGCATTTCCCCAGATCTTCCTGAAGTCACCGAGATCACAGATATTGATTCAGCAAAATGACAGTGGTTATAGAAGTAGCAAATCTCATGACATCACATGGTACTTGAGCTTACTACTTTGTGTACCTGCCCCCGACTTCATGACCGCACAGACCTGAGGTAGCAGAAACACCGGCAGGGGTAACAAAGATCAAGCTAGGGCTTGCAAAGGCTACCACTGTCAGTACAATTGAAATCCACTGGGTTTTCTTTCACGTAGCATTTCAAGGCAGCAGGAAGCAGCATGTCAGCAGGTAGAACTTCCGGCGTGGTCGTAGCACGGAAGAGTCGCAGTACACAGCTCACTGTGCAGGAAATATCATAGGTTCACCAAGATCATGTTGAGGTCTTAAAAATGCTTGACTGAAGTACTAGAAAACATCCTCAGTTCATGAATGCTGTATCAGCAGCCTTGCTACCAATCACACTGAAATACTGTTTAAAGTTTTCTCACCAATCAACCAGGAAGGCTGTATCTTAGCAGAGTTTCTCTCACAGATTAGGGTCTGAGGCTGGCCTGTGCTGGATCTTCTTCGAACATTCCAATCCCAAGTCAAGAATAAGAGGAACAATGCAACAAAAGGCACTTCGTCTGCCACTGGTCATGGGAAATATGCTGGGGTTGAAAGTTTTGTGGATTGGTCCCAGACAGTGGAGCAAGACAAAGAATAAGGGCTTGATGCAGGCCAGAGATATATTAATGAGTTTCTTCCTGAGCCCAGGAATGATCATGGCAACTGTGGGGGCATAAAGAAACCCAGGGGCAGGAGTTCCAGAGGAGTGGGAATTACCTTCTCTCATGTACACATCAAAGCCTCTTGTCAGACAGACACCACCGGTTTACAGGGATCATACAGTCATGAAGTATACACAATGCAGTGAGAAGTAAATGATCCCCCATAACTGGGGATAAGTAGATTTCATGCTGGGGTAAAACCACAATGTATCCACAAAGTGAGCAACAATATACCCAGCAGAGTAACGGCCAGCGTTAGGGCAGAGGTGGAGACTGAGAAAGAAAGAAAAAAAAACAAAAAAAAAAACATACCTGCAGCCTGCAGCCCACCGCATCGCCGGTCTTCTGCTTCCCCCATGTCTCCACTGCAGGCAGAGGCTCCCAGCCTCCCCTGCGGCCAATCCTGAAGCCACTCTCATGCATAGAGCAGCTTCAGGATTGGCCTGAGCGTCCTCGCTTGGCACTCCCGGGGAGACTGGGAGCCTCTGCCTGCTGTCTCCAACCCAGCAACACAGCTCAGGTTCGAGACAGCTCAGTGCGCACTGATGGCAGTGCCCATCACTCCCCCTTGTGACTGCCCTCATGATGGTCCGCCCCCAGGACGAGGCATTTAAAAGTTGAAAAATAAAACGATAATAAACCTGTTTTCATATTGTTTTATTTTTCAACTTTTGAAGCTGCTGGCGGAGTGTGGGGGCAACACTCCTGTCATAGCGGAAGAGCCGCCGCTGAACAGGCATGAACCGTCAGCAAAGGTGTTGAAGGAGGTCACACCCTCAGGGACAATGGTCTCCCTTCTTTCACTATATGAGCCAACAACTCTTCAGAAGAGGAGAATGCCCTTCTCAAGCACAGATAGGGGCTAAACGGACAGGGCAACAGCTGGATGAAAACATTATCCCACATCTGGGCTTGTGGATGCATCCATTAAGTATCTGTTTTTCTTTATGGAAGACAGGAAGGTTTCCCATCTGGCAACCTTGGAGGAGCTGGGTGTGACAAGGACTGAAGTGGGATCACCCCAGAAGACATTGGGGGAGTACTTGACAACCACCGTGGTTGAGGTGTTCATTACAGAGGCTGGTGGGCCTGAAGATTGGCAGAAGATTTGTACTAATGAAGTACTCCCCATCCACCATCTAGTAAATGTGTGTAGTTCCTTATCAGCAGATATAGTGAACCAACTGCGGAGACACCAATACGGGAACCACAATTCGGGTGGAAAAAGTAACCCAAGCTAGTATTTGTGAAAAAAGTTTTGTTTTTTAGTCCCAGAGGTAGAGTCCCCCATAGAATCTGAAGACAGCGACGAATCTATTAGGAGGAAGTATGACTAGCTTACATAAAGGTAATATCCCCACGCATAGCTAAAGGCCTTACACAAGAAGATTGACAAATCTGAGAGCACACTGGTCAGCTTTGAATGCCGCATGGTGTCTCTGGAGTCTACAACATCTGCAATGGAGAACAGACTCTCTTCCACAGAGGGAGACATCGAAAATAAACCTACACAAAAGGGTGACCAGGATACAGATGAGACTAAGGGGGACAAAATTATTCATAATTGCTGGACAGAGGCATGGTAGGTTACATAATTTCTATACATTGTATCATATTGGCTACACCAGCACCACACTTGCCTTTGTATGTCCACAGCCTTATCATGGGCAACAGTGGCATACTGATCAATAGACCGTGTTTCAAAATGTCAATACCTGCATACCTATTCTGTCTGCCTTGAAAAAGCAGTAGCAACCTGTGAAACACATGTTGGGTGTGTATTTGGGATCCATTGATTTGCTACATGTGCTCAATGTCACTTGTGATTATGAAGTCAATGGTATGATGTAAAGAGGTTGATTGGGTAAAGACTTTGATCAACCACTGAATCAATAATTGATTCTGTATATGTTGGATTACCAAGCCCAATCAAACAAGAAGAAGATCCAGCTGAAGTTTGGAATTGTAACTTTTTTTATTGAAACATAGTTTTATTAGTTTTTGAAAGTACATCATACCATTGGTACAAGACACTTACATCGTCGTTATGCAGGTAACATTCGCTGAAATACATTGCACAGTGAGTTTGAACTGACCAATACATACATCTATGTAAAATGACTTGAGGATATAAATAAACAGCCATGCATTCACATGTCAGCCAAATTAACGATTTAGACTATGTAGCTCCCAGTAGTTGTACCATGTGCCATATCCTTTCCCATGTACAGACTATCAATCTGATACATCTAGAATATAATAGTAAACAAACTCCGTTCACAAATACCCCCCTCCCCTATGCACACGTGTACAATCCAATATATGATCCGTATGGACATTTGAGGCTCTTGATAAAACTGTGTACTATAAACAGTCATCATGTTTCGTGGCATTTGGGACATGATCTCCTTATTGCACATTCTATTGTGTGTAGCTAAGTGTATCGTAATGGTCTACGTCCAAAGCTTTAAGCGACTCCAACATAACATCCCATTCTAATGCTATTGGGACTTAGCGGAGGCCTCTGAGCTCCTCTCGACGTATGGCAGCACTCTTGGCACTGCCCCAACAGAGCAGTTCACTATGCCAGGCGTGTTCCATAGGGGGCTTCTTTGACTTCCAGCGCATAGTAATGGCACATATCGCTAAAATGAGTGCCAAATCAACAAAACGGTATTGTACTTTATGCTTGGACACGTGTTCATGCAGGCCTAGAATACATTCCTCGACAGTATTTTGTATCTCGCGATGTGTGGCCGTTCTAATAATTTGCCGGACTGCGTCCCAAAACCCTCGCAATGTTGGGCATGACCACAGCATGTGTACGATGCCAACCCCCTCCGATAAACACCTTTGACAGTGATGCTGTGTCTTCGGGAACATTTTGTCTAATTTATGGGGGGTGAGATAAGCCCTGTGAAGAATCATGGTTTGAAGAAATTTAAATTTTGCATTCCTTGATACCTTTTTAGGGTGTTCTACAATAGCCACCCTTTCCTTATCTTCCAAAGCTCTCTCTGTGTCCTCTGCCCATGTTGTGCGTAATGGAGTTAGGCCAACCTCTGTCTGGGAGCGTATCCCTATGTATAGCCACTTAATAAGGTGTCTGTCCCTTCCCATATAATAAATCATCTTGACCAGTTCATGCGTGGGAGGTTCCTGTCTCTGCGGGGCCCAGTGGGTTTTTACAAAGTGTATCAATGCGGCATGCAATAAATTTAAATGCGCCGGTGCTCCCATTTAATGAACAAAAGTATCGTGGTCCAATAGCATCCCATCTCCAAATAGGTCAGCCACCGTACTGATCCCTACGTCCAGCCACGGTGCTAGTCTACGCTTGGTTATTTGGCCATCCATCAATGGGAGTCCCAATAATGGGATGTTGCCAGCATCAGCAGGGGGCACACTTGTATATTGTAGTGCTGCTTTCCAGCTCTGTAACGCTGTGCGCAGCAGAGGAGGGAGACATTTTGGGATCCTGCTATTGGGTAACAACAGGGTATGTAAGGTTCCTCAATCTATATCTCTTTCCGTGAATCCTATCTCTTGTAAATTACGCCCAGCAGTCCAAAAGGACAGCTATTGTAATTGACATGCGTAATAGTACGCTCTTAGGTCAGGAATACAAAGTTATTCCCTACGTGTGCCAAGCTGCAGTTTTTTAAGGCTAATACAACGTCTCCCAGATCCCCATATGAGGTCAGTAAGTAAGGTATTCATCAGTTTGAATGTGGTATGTGGTATTATAATAGCTAAGTTAGTGAAATAATAAATCAATCGCGGAAGGACCACCATTTTCGCTAGAGCCGCTCTACCCATGACTGACAGCGGTAGCATAGTCCAAAAGGCAATACTAGATCTCAAGGCTCTGAGCGCTCTATGTAAGTTACAATCTCACATATCTGTATGTGTCCGGTAGACCTGAATACCCAAGTATTTAAATGTATGCTGTGCAACCTGGAGCCTTGTATCACCAAACTCAATGTCAGTGGGGCTTGAATGTTCTGTGAAGAAAAATACATGGGACTTTGCTGCTTTGATGGCAAGGCCTGAGATTAATTCAAAGTGACGAAATACCTCATAAAGCGGGTCTAGGGGCAATCGGAGATCACGGAGTTACAAAATGATATCATCTGCGTAAGCAGAAAAGAGGCGCGTTGTGTTCCCTATCTTTATGCCCATATCCAGTAGGTCCATACGCACTTTAAGTGCCAGTGGTTCTAGGGCCAGTATGAATATGAGAGGCGATAAGGGGCATCCCTGCCTCGTCCCTGTATAGATCAGGTATTCTGCTGAGATATTACCTCCAGTACGTGCACGCGCCATAGGAGCATCATAAAATAGACGTAACCAGTCAATATAGCCTGCTGGTATCCCAAATTTTTCCAATGCCCGGAACATATAGTCCCAGTTAATAGAGTCAAACGCTTGACGCAAATCCAAGGGTATGCAACCTGCGTGTTCATACTGACTCGGGCTTCTGTTAGGAGATGGTGGAGCTTCCTGGTGTTCAATGACGTGCTGCGGGCAGGCAGAAAACCAGTCTGGTCTATATGGATCAATTTAGTCAGGGAGGGCAATAATCTGTTGGCTAACACCTTACTGAGTATTTTGTACTCTGTGGTCAGTAATGATAACGGGCGATAGCTGGCCATATCTGTGGGGTCTCATCCTGCTTTCTGGAGTGATACCACTAACGCTTGTGCTGTAGTGAGGGGTGAGGAACCCTTAGCTAGCGTTGGGTTATATAAGATATCCAGCTGGGGTACCAGGTAATGGGCATATGTAACATAAAATTCGACTGGTAAGCCATCCAGTCCAGGGGTTTCATTACGCGGGAGTCCCCTCATGGCGATCTTAATTTCAGACTGAGTAATGGGTCCTAATAATTCCTTCTGGGCCTATGTCGTGAGCTGTGGATATGGGAGGGTGGAGAAGAAAGCATCCATATGGGTCTCTGTGCTGCTATTGGGCTTACTGCACAGTGTGGCGTAGTATTGACGGAAGGCGACATTAATATCCTCTTGGGTAATGGCTATATATCCTCCCAGGGTAGTTACCTTATTTATTATAACCACAGGGCGGGCATCTCGAATCAGTCTGGCAAGCAATGTTCCAGATTTATCTGCTTCAGTATGATGCAACTGTGAGTATTTCTGATAATCTATGACCCGGAGAGTTTCGAGCAGTTCCGCATGGCTGATTCTAGCCTCCTGTAGCAAGGCACGCTTGTCAGCGTCAGTTACGGCTTCCTGTTCCAGCCTAACCATTTTGTGTTCAACATCCTCAAGGGACTTATGGACTTCTTGATGGGCGCCTACTGTCGCACTGATGGCCTTCCCCTGATAACCGACTTAAAGGCTCCCCATTCAATCAACCTATTTGAAGCAGTATTAATATTTTCAGTGAAATAATGCTCAATAGTGTCCGACATAGTAGTTCGGAACACTGAGTCCTCCAATAATTGCGGCCACAGGCGCCAGGTGGGAACCGGGGTGGGTATTCTGCCCCAGTTAAGTACTATCTCTGGTGGGTTGTGGTCGGAAAAGGTCTTTGCCAAGTATGTAGCCTGGGGCACCTGCATTGCAATCCTATTGGAACAATATATTCTATCTATTCTCATGTGAACCACATGGACATGGGAGTAGAAGGAATATTCTCTATGTGTAGGATGTCGCATCCTCCATGCATCACACAAATCCCAGCCCTCAGCCCACCTATTTAGTGCCTCTGCTTGTTTAATCACACCTGCTCCATGTAAAGGTGGGTGAGACCTGTCCAATGTAACATCCATAACTGCATTGCAATCGCCCCCTATAATCCATGGATGCAGTTCCCATCCTGTCAGTGCAAGGTTTAATACACCTCAGTACTTATCTTGCTCAAAATTGGGTGCATATATATTACCCAGAACTACATGCTGGCCATCCAAAGTCCCCCGCACAAATTTGTGTCGCCCCTGCTTATCTATCCGTTGCTCTAGTGCTAAAAATGGCACTCCATGCCTAACCCATATTGTGACCCCTCGTGCAAAACCAGAGTACGTAGTGGAAAAAATCTGCCCTCTCCATTTCTTACGGAGCTTTACTACTTCGCTGTCCACCATGTGGGACTCCTGTAGGAACACTATCTGTGCTTTACGGCGCTGTAGCTGTGCGTGTATCCTATGTCGCTTCTGCACAGAGCCCATTCCCCGAACATTTCACGTTATTACAGTGTATTGCAGTACAACAATTACCCGTGTAACAGCAGATATATCTTTTGTGCAGCCGAGCCTATCCAAGCCAGTATCTACAATAGGACTGTTCCCCCCCTAAACACCCCAATACTCGGTCCGGACAAAGAACTATACCGGACCATACAACCAAACTAAACATATAAAACCATACTAAATACATGAAGCACTTTCGCCATGTGGGGGTGCTTGCCAGCACTTCGCATGTGGTATAACCGCCTTCTACCAGGTACATTTAATCTCCTTCGGTTCCCTGGGCCATAAATGCGCACTACTACGCAGCACTATCGTATGTATACGTAAAGAGTATCATACTAAATCATAACACATTTCAGACACAATACAAGATGTCATCTTAGTCAACCAACTAACTCATCAACCGTCTCCGGAGTCACAGTGGGGAACAAGGCCACACTTCCCTCTGAGTTTGTATCATGCGTATCTTTGTCGGAGGAGGTATTGTCATCCGTTCGTTGTGTGTGTGTAAAGGTGGCTGCTGCGAGAATCGCCTGCGACTTGTTCTGCTGCATTTGCTGTGACGTGAGGAACTTCCTCATGGTTTTCCTGCGTGATCGTCTGTTACTGCGAGGGGACCAGGCCCTCCCATACTGTTGAGGCTTTTGGCGGTGCTTTGAGAGATAGACGCCGCAGTTGTGGTTGGCTCCATCACCTCCAGCCATTCTTCCACATCACCGGGGCTCTCAAAAAAGTGTGCTTTTTGGTCATGGAAGATTTTTTATCGAGCCGGGAAAAGAAGTGCGTATTTTAAATTCAGGCCTCTCAGTTTCTTCTTGACAGCCATGAAAGAAGATCGTTGTCTTTGCACCATGACTGTGTAATCGGGATATAGCAATATCCTGGTGTTCTCGAAGTTGATCTGGGCAGTTCACGGGCCTTTTGCAATAGTGTGTCCCGGTCTCGAAAGTTCAATAACTTGACTATGAGGGGGCGTGGAGGGGCTCCTGGTTTTGGTCGCCCTGTGGGTATCCTGTGTGCTCGTTCAATGCAGTATTAAGCAGATACTCCTTCAGATGTGACATGGTCTCTGGACCATTGTTCCATGTAGTGCGTTGTATCACTTCCTTTGCTCCTCTCTGGTAGGACTATAACGCGGATATTATTCCTCCTAGCTCTCCCCTCCGCATCTTCTACGCGTTCCAGCAGGGTGGCAACTTGGTCCTGCAGTTGTTTGATGTGAGCGGTGTTTTGGGCCTGTTGCGGGGTCAGCTCCTTCAGCGCCATGGTATTATCTTTGACCTTGTCTGTGAGCTTTGCGTGGTCTGCCCGGAACAATGTAAGTCCGGTCATGAGGGCCCCAAGCTAATGTTCAATAGCCTTCCGGGAGTCTCGCACTTCCTGCAGGATCAGATCCAATTTATCTGTAGGTTCGGTCATGTTAGTGGGCGATATACAGCTGGGCATCAGCGTGGCATCAGTGTGCTCCGCGGTGTCCGGGCCATGTTCAGGGCGGCCACCCGCCTCCTGTTGCTTCCCCATCATGAGGGTGGGCCGGTAATCCGCTCAGCAACAAATAGCGTTTCAGCCGTCCCAGTCCCGTACCAACAGCTGCCCAACACAGTGTTTTGGTGATCTCAGCCACTTTTCTTACGTCTGGTCAACGCCCTATGCCCTCCAGGGCCGCCGTGTGCCGCTCTCAAGCTGGTCGCAGTGTCACTTTACGTTGCATCTCCCCACAGCGACTCCGAGGCTGGGCCTCACTTGCAATAGCCCGATGTGGCAACGAGACCGTAGGCTCCTGATGACACAGTCCCACAATACAGCGCACATGCTCTCAGCACACATATCGCCCGGCTTCACCTGCCGCTCTCAGCCACTTGCTTGTAGGCACAGCACAGGAGGACCAACCAGATACCAATTAGGGCACACAAGTTAAGCCCCCCCCCCCCCCCGTCCGGACCACGTGCTGTGAGGCCCCACCGCTATACTGAGTCTGTGTCTGGCATCACTCTTATTCCATGCAGCATAGATCGCCTCACTCCCTTTTCGCCTACATCCAGTGCGCGCACCGCAAGTGGGTGTTTCTCCGTGGTCGCCTCTGTCCCGGCCGGCGGGCCGCTAATGAAAGCAGTTAGTGTAGGCCGCACCGCATCCCTGGGCCTCGCGTAGATGCATCCACCCCGGCCTGCCGTACACGGCCGCTCTTGGAAACCTGCTCCGCCCCGAGCAGGCCACAGATCACAGTTCCAGCAACCCAACAGATCTTGCTCACAGGAAGCCCGTCTCAGCGCTTCTTGACGCTATTCCCAGGGTTAGGGACGACTTTCAGGGTGTTGCGTACCTCGGGCCCATGATCCATCCCGCTCAAGGCCTGCTACGCAGCTCCGCCGCACTCCTCGCAACCGGGCCCCAAGGCAGATTACTTCCCGTTCGTCGGTGTTTCTCAGCGGGAAGGCGGCTCCGAGTCTCGGCACCGCTGCAGACTGATTGTTCACGCACCGGTAGACCCCGATAGATCGTGCGCAGCAGGTGATTTACAGGATGCTGTAGCCCAGGTCCGGAGCTCGTCTAAAAGACGACCGCCATGTTCGGCTGTTAGCCACGCCCCCTGGAATTGTAACTTATTTATGGGAAGAACCACCTTTCAAATTAAAAAAAGTAGATTGTCTTTTTAAAGGAAGTTTGCTCTCAACCAAAAAGGCTTTATTCTCCACTAAATAAGTCATCGTAGAGGAAGTATGAGGAAGACAAAAGTAAGTTAGGGCTTTGAAGGGGTGCAGGAGGAGGTGTAGAGGAGAAAGCTCCTTTCTGCACAAGATATGGATTTTCACAAAAGTGTGAAGTCTATGGCTCTATGTATTTCAGTGGGCAGAGGAGGTCCTGAAAGTGAGATTTTATAACAATGTGCGATCCGCTCTATTGGAGCTCACAATATATATGAATGCAGTACAATGTATATAGTGCAGCATGCATGAGGACCATCCTCAGACATAAGAAGCTGTGAGTAGGGGACCCACTCAGAGTAATTCCACACACCCTCAAGCACCTAACTACGTTTGAAAGGGAGATAACTATAGTGATGGAAACAACATGGCTTTTTGATATCTTGGTGAAGCTCAGACCCATTTTTTTCCGCTCATTTATCGAGGCCTTCTGGGCAGACACTGAAGAGGAGAGATAGCAGGAAATTGGCCAAAAAAGGTGCAAAACCTGCACAGCAACTACCTCCGTAAAATGTTGTCATCTCTGCTTTTGCTCTACATATCTTTTATATTGCCTTGATAGTTATGCCTTTAGTTATTTATCTTTTTCATTTCATTGGGTGTTTTTATTCGATCAGCAAGTTTAATTGATATCACCACCTTTTCTCCCTCCCTCTTTTGTATTTTTCCCTCCTACCCCCTTTTAAAATACAAAAGTGTAAACAGCTTTCTTTACTTCATATTGTTATCATGCATATATTTTTCTTATTTACTTCTGTTATGTAAACTCACTTTTATGCACATTTACTTTTATTAAAACAGATGAAACTTAAAAAAAAAAACTTGCACAGCAGCAGGGAGGTATAATTAGGTACCAACTAAACCCACGCCAGGGAAGTCATATAAACAAAGAAAGAAGAGGAAGGATTTGGGAAGGAAAAGATAATGTTGTTATTGGAGCATGTGTCCCCATGTATTCCCATAGATACTGACGAGTACAAGTTACCTCGTGATATTTGGTAAGCCGAAGCAAGTATGAGGAGTCAGCACAAGCATTGGCTGTATATTCTGAAAAATACTAATAAAAGCTACACAAAATGACTTAAAGCAGAAGAACAAAATCAGGGATTCCCCCCAGTACCTACCAGACAATTAAAAGCTATCCTGTCCCCTGCATCGGACCCCTACCATCCTTAGTAACTTCATCACTCAGTTTGAGTTTTAGTTTACTCTCCTTTAGCTGAATTTCATAGTGTACCCTGGGAAAAAAGCGTATAATTGCATATAAAAACATTTGCTTTTGTGGCTATCAAATCTCAAAACATACGCAATACTGTGTTAAACACTGCTTAACTGTTTACTACTTTGGGGAGAACAGCAACATCAAAAATAAGATCCCCTGAGATCTTTCGAGGAAGAACCAAATTGCTCATTTTCAGCATTTTCCTGCTCATTACTACAATCACTGTGTAATGGAAGTCCTTTATGTACCCATTGGAAAAAGCACTTTCCTTACCAATACATTATTTTATGCGGTAGGTGTGCATTTTATTGTTGCTATTAATTTAGTCAACCACATTTGTACATTTTATGTAGAGACATGGGCCCCTCGTGATATAATGACATCTTTTTTCAGTAGAATAGAGTGAATTTCTTGTTAGCTATTTTAAATAAATAGATGATTTTAGACCTGACATCCTTGGAGTGGTCTTCCCCCCAAACCATCTGCCTTCACCCCTTCCTCATTTGCTGAATATGTTTTTGTTGACTTTAGGACTTTGTGCTCTTCATCACTCTCACCCAGCGATAAAGTGATTGTGCTCTCTCCTTCAAACATGGTAAAATTGGCCTACACCATACTGGCACTTTTTTTGGGGACGCATAATTGTTACTTCTAATGGTTTTAGGATGGATACAATTACATTTTTCCAAATAAAGTTATAGGACTCTGGCAATGCCCCGAAAATACACTCTAGACAACTGGCAATGCCCCGAAAATACACTCTAGACAATCTTTATGATTTGTCAAAAGTCGCTAAGGAAGAGTGTGCGTGTAATATCACAACAACTGAATATTCAACTGAAATTACTTTTTTGTGAATGATTTTGTTATATCCTGGTTTCAATGTGTTCATGCTCTTCCAGTGAGTTCCTCCTAGAATGATGTCATATGGAATGATGGGGGTCAGAGACCACAGTTGGAGAAGGGCTGAGCAGCATGCTGGCTGCTCCTGGTGGGACAAGTCTTGGACTTAACATCTGAACTTGTAACTACTTTAATAAATATACTTGAAACTCTACAACCAGCCTGGAGTTAATCACTACAGATAAGGTCTGCATACATACCTCATTGTTGCGTGAAAGGTAATATCAGATTTTTTTTTTAAATTAAGTTTTATTATCATTTAGAGCAACAGTACAAACGAAAACATGGATACAGATATACTACAAACAATAATATTGCATAAGTTTGTGCGTACCCACATTGAGGAAACGGTGCAGAGTAGAAGAAATAAAACTGCATAGCATTAGAGGACGAGGGTGAAAGAAGGGAAATAAAAAGGGAAGGGAGAGTGAAGAGAAAGAGAAGGGGGAAGCAGGTCTAGAGAAAATATCATATTTGGGCATCCCATATTACACAGATGGTAAAACTGAATAGCATAGTTGAACAGCTAATGCAAAGAGATGAAAACATGGGCATTTGTCGCTGTTAGACGGGCCGAGTTGCATTAGAAGAGGAAATAGTTAGAGTCAGTGGTATGTCCATGGATGGACCACAGTGACATATCCAGTACAACATAGGCGCAGTCATGTAGGATGTATTAATCCAGGCTATTGATCTGACTACTTGTAGGGGGAGCATGCAGTGTTTATTTGTCTAGAAGCAAAAGTTCCCAAATATCCTTGGGCTGGGATGGTGGGGGCATTTGCTCCCAGTAAGAAGTCAACTGTTCCTGACAATAGATCGTGTCCTGCATCTAGGACTCTATATTGGGTGCTGGCTTCCGCCCCTAGTGCATAGCAATGCAGAGTTTTGCCAGCAGAAGTAGCATAGCCAAGGTCTTGCATGTAACCTAAGAAGCATAATAATGGTGTGTGGTGTACTGGGTGGCTCAGAATCTTTTCAAGAGCGTGAAGTATGGTCTACCAGGATTTCCCAATCAGAGGATAAGTCCATGCCAGATGCATGAAAGTGGTGTGTGGGGCCATGAATCTCTTACAGTGTGCATCTGGTGCCAGGCCCATTTAATGTAGTTGCGCTGGAGTACGGTATACATGGCGTAGGAATTTAAAATGAATGAGCCATAATTTATAGTTAGGAGAGAGAGCAGTCATTTGTGTGCATCAGTATGTCCATTGTTTTTCTGTTATTGGGGCGCCCAGGTCGCCTTCCCAGATTGTGCGAGCGTTAGGGATGCAAATAGGAGCAGAGTCTTGCATAATATTGTAAAGTCTGATAACTAGTTTGCTGGGGAGAGGGTGTAGTAAGCATATGCTAAAGTGCATGTAGCTGTGGTGGAGGTTCAAAGAAAGTGGCGTTGTGTCCTGCAAGTGTCACGCAGTTGCTGATATAGCATCCATCACAGTGATGCCGGAGTTGTCAATGGGGTCAAAAGGAGAAATAAAATGGCCTTTCGGGTACAAGTCTGCAAAGGTGAGCGAGTTCCTCAGATGGACGTGCGTTCTAGTGCAAGTGGCTTGTAGTGCGGGGAGTAATGAGTTCCGAGCGAGCGGGGTGGATGGATGGAGCATATGGAATGGTGAGTTTAGCATGGCAGTGCATGCCCTCCCACGCCCACCGCACGCACTCCACTGTGTCAACTATTTTACACAGATTTTTATAATGCTGGTATAGTACAGTGTCTAAAGGCCAGGGGGAAGCAGTGTCTGTTTCCACTGCTGTGTTGAGCTGAAAATGTATTGGGTATAGCCAGTAATGTAGGTAGTGAGCCTGGGCACATAGTCCGTAGAAGTTAATGTTAGTGAGATTTATTGAGCGTGCAAATGTCTTGGTGCTATGAATGCAGTAAGCCCAGCCAGGTGTCTAATTCTGGAATAGCCAGGTTTTTAACCCTTTCCTGAAGATGGTGAGGCAGCCTGCTCCTCTGAGCTCAATAGGCAGCATATTCCAGAGTTTTGCAGTGCCATAGAGAAAACTACGGCAGCCCCAGCCTGTAGATCGAATTCTTGGTACTGTCAGGAGTCTAGCCCCTGTGGAGCGTAGGTGTCCGGCCGGTTCGTACCAGACAAAGAGATTTCTGAGAAAAGAAGGCCCTGTGTGGCTCAGTGCCTTGTATGCTAAACATAGGACTTTGAATTTGATTTGTTGTGCTACCGGGAGCCAGTGCAGACCATGAATCTCTTTGGAAATGGATTTGTACCTAGGAATGTTTACCAACAGCCGAGCAGCTGTGTTTTGAACAGTCAGAAGCTTTTTTAGATATTCCTTCTGTATGCTCAGGTAGAGCCCATTGCAATAATCCAGCTTTGACTGAATTAGTGTTGTTACCACCGTCTTTCTAGTGTCAGGAGGGATGTAAGGAAGCAAGGGATACGAGATTGAAGCGCAAGCACTTGAAAAAGGACGCAGTGAGAGGAATAGGCATGTTACTGCAGAGATAGAGGAATTTGGGTAGTAGTATCATCGTGGCTATCGCCAGACATCCCATTAAAGAAAGGGGGAGTCTGTTCCACAATGGAATTTTCTCTTGAGCCAGGTCATGGCCCTCCCAAAGTTTACCCTCCATAGTTCCTCAACATCTCTACTTGCCAGGATTCCTAGATAGCATACCGGCTCCCGCATCCATTACAATGGAAATTTTGATGTCACCGGCGTAGTTGCATCTGTTAATGGAAATAGTGTGGATTAGTCCCAATTGAAGCATATACCGGAGTATCTGCCAAAAGTATAACTTCCTGTATGATGCGATAGAGATTAGATTGAAGGTTGCAGATATGTAGAGTAATATCATCCACATACATAAGTATGATGAGATTATGCGTCTTAAAATTCAAACCCCGGTGCACGTGTGGTTGACGCAATCTTGCCGCCAGGGGCTCCATGGCTATTGCGAATTGGATAGGCGATAAAGGGCAACTCTGTTGAGTGCCGCTTGTTATCGGGAATAGATCAGATAGCATGCCATTGAGGGGAAGTCTGGCTGTTAGATATGTATAGGAGTAGAAGACAAAAGAGGTACGGTGTTCCTGGGTGGCAAGTTGGCCACCTGGTGAGTACTCAGAGTGGTGGGGAGGTGGGAAATACCTCCTTTCGGAACTAGGACCCTCACACACCCAGCAAGCTAGGTGTCATGCTTCATCATATGGGTCTGCTCCTCGTCGAGCCGGCGCTGCAATGCTCGACGGGCACCCATAAAGGGGCTATTTATCGGAGATCTTTTGTTCCTTGCCATATAGGTGCCGTGGGTGTGAGGGGCCTGGTAAGATGTAGATGTGGTGTGTGGGTTAAAATAGGTAAGGGAATCCTCTATAATTATTTTTATTCTGGAGAGGTCCCAACCTGATTAAAAGGTAAAATGAAGAAGGAGGGCGACTATTTTGTTTTAATCTGACAAAAATTACTCTCTACCCCTTAGTGGTCAACATGTTTCTCACATATAAAATGTCTCTAATAGATCAGTTGGTGATTCCTCAGGACCTAGTGACTAAATGAAATCTATCTACAGTGTGTGGTGTGGTTCTACATCCTGATACAGCGGAGTGGGTAGGTGAGCCGGACTGCTCTGAGCGGGAGCAGCGACACTACATTGAGTGTCCATATACTCCGCTGCGGTCTGATGAAGCAGCACTTGAATCCTTAAGAGGTTGGCTGCTTTTCTCCGGGGGAACATCCTACCGAGAGAAGAAGTGGTATTTAGAACCACACCACACACTGTAGATAATTTTCATTTAGTCACTAGGTCCTGAGGAATCGCCAACTGATCTATTAGAGGCACCACGTCGCAAGTAAGGAAGCTGAGTTCCACACCACCTCATCACTGTATTAGCTGTTTCCCGAACCTGTGCCATAGCGGAAGGGGATTTAGACACAGTCATCTAGGTTCTAGCTTTCAAAGTCAACCCTCCAGTGTCACCAGATGCGTTCTGGTTGCTTTAAGGACGCTTGCCTGCTTAGCGATGCACACTCCCCGAATCACAGCCCTAAAGGCTTCCCACAATACAGAAGGGAGAGAAACATAGTCTTTGTTGAGTTTAAAGAATTATAGAATGGCCGCATGCACCTCAGCACGAAAAAGAGTGTCACGGAAAACACAGGGCGGGAGCAACCACGTGAATGCGCGAGGTACAGTTAACAGAAAAGCAACTTCAATAAGGACAGGAGCATGGTCTGATAAGGTTATGGAGAGGTGGGAGACCTCAGTTGTCCATGTGAGTGCATCACGTGAGATCAGCCAGTAATTTAAACGGGCCACGTACCGGATGTGAAGCATGTACCCTCCATGTCTCGTCCTGCATGATATCGTCAGGCATCTACAAGGGAATTATCCATCATAATGGAGGGTAATTGTGCAGCTGCGCCAGGAGGGGTTCATCATGGCATGCCAGAGCGGTCCAGTGCTGGGTCTTGTATGACATTGAAATCTTCTCCCCATATAATCATACCTGGCTCCATGAGGGAGATGCGGCGCCCCACTGTTGTAAAGAAATCTGGACTGTTGTGATTGGGACCATAAACTGATATGAGTGTCACGGGGCGTTAGTGCAGGACGCCGGCTACAATTGTGAACCAACCGTCTATGCCATTTATGATGTGGGTCAAATGTCATAGAATGTCCTTGCGTAGCAGAATAACAGTCCTGCATGCATAATTGGAGTAGAGTGCGGCATTTGTGTCTGTGCACCAGTCCACTTTTAGGCGAGAGGCAGTTGAGGATGTGAGGTGTACTTCTTGAAGAAAACATTTATCCACCTGGTGTTGCGTTATGTAGGTATGGACTAGCCTTGCTTTGCACTAGTGGTTAAGTCCTCTCACGTTCCAAGTGAGGCACAGAATTGTAGCAGTCATACTGATATGGGAACAGAAAGAGCAAATGCGAGACCTCGGTCATCCATTGGGATGTCTGGCCAAGTGAGGCAGTATTGTTAAAGGACATGCAGAAGATTAGCGGAAAGCAAACGCAGTAGCAAAAAAAATCATTAACACTGTAAACCATCCCCACCCACTTCCGCTCACAAACACAGAGGAATTCAGGAGCTTGCCCCCATCTCTAGTTCCAAACCCTTGTTGAACATCATGTGGAGGAATCGTCCTTGGAGGTGGAGTCAAGCCAGGCAAACTTCCCATTCCAGGCTAGACTGGGTGGCCGAAGGGGCAAGTGCGCATTTGAGCTGTTCCATGGGCATGTAAATAATGAAGCAAAAGCACCCAGTGCATCAGATAGACCAGGGCCGGCAGGGGGAGGACTCAGGCACACCCCAAGTGTTGAGAAGGGGGCTGCAGTTTAAGTCAATGTGTTCGAAAGCGGCTGTTCTATTGGATGTCATCCATATTTCCTTCCTCCCTGGTATGTGACAATGTGCAAGTCGATCCAGACTTCTTCATTATGAGGTTGGAAAATTTGAGAGCAGATTTTGAACCTGTGAAATGATGTGGTTTGCCACCATGTGTGATGCGTAATTTAGGGGTATAAAAGGGCGTAGGTGAAATAATTTTTTTGCAGTAGCCGTTTGGCGGGTAGGAACTCTCTGCGAGCCACCTGCACAGAAGGTGAAAAGTCTGGGTAGAACGACAGTGTCTTATCTTGGAAGTGTGCGTCCCTTTGTTCTCTGGACTGGTGTAGAACTGCATCCCGATCCTTGGAATTGAGCAGGCGAGCCACAATGTGTCTTGGATTGGTCCCAGGAGGTGGTCAGGGTGCCAGTGTACAGTGAGCTGTTTCCATGATAAATACTGAGGAGAGATATTTCCCAAAGAGTTCGCTGAGCATGGTTTCCACGTAATCTTCCATTCTCTCTATGTTCAAGGATTCTGGAACGGCAATGATCCGGATATCATTGTGCCTCAATCTTGCCCCAAGGTCTTCGTTCTTGGCTTTTATGATTTCCAGGACATTATCCATGTGGAGGAATTGTTCACTTCCAAAACTCTTGTTTCTAGATTGTCTATTCTGTCTTCATGTTTTTCGACCCTCTCTTTCAATTGGTCAAGGCGATTCACCATGAGATCCAGCTTGGCGTCAATGGCGAGGAGACTGGAATTTACATCTACTAGGATTTCTTTCAGATCGCCATCACGCACGTCCGCGCCTCCAGTGTTATCAGGTAGGTCGTCCTGTGCAAGCTCTCGGCTTGAGTGCCCGACTTGCCTACTGCCCTCAAAGGAGAGCTTTGATGTGGGTGTGTCCTGCTTTCAGATTGTCGCTGGGTACAAAGGCTACGTTTGGGAGCTATTGTCGCCAATTGGGTGATGGGTTTGCCAATCAAAGCCGAGATAACCTAAGCAGCAGGGTCAGCGGGCAGAGAGGGGGCCGGGCACGGATGCCCCTGGCAGCAGTGGCAACAGTCCCTGCGGAGAGTGTGTCCCCGGGATCCGAGACGTCGATGAGGAAGGGCGGGTAGGTCCGCAATTATCTGTGCCGTGTTTGAAAAGAGTCTTTCCAGTTTCAAACCACCCCAGGAAGCAAGCCCAAGAGCATCTGATAATCGCAGTCTGTGTTGCGACCCCGCCGTGCCCCGGGAAGATGACCAGGCCAGGGGGCATGAGCAGGTGAGGCAGCGCCAAGCGGACTGATAGGGGAAGGAGCCCCCGAATGACAATCACCAGTAGTGTGGGCAAATGGTGAGATGTCAGAGGTGCAGGCAAGTCCCCTATGCCTGGTGAGTGAGTAGGTAGAAGAAAAAGGCCCCTGCAGCTCCTCAGTGAAGCACACAAAACCAGAGGGATCTGTTTGGCAGTACTCTATTGGCACAGATGCCAAAACGGGTCACAGAGCTCCCAGGACAGCAAGGAGGAAAATTTCCCTATCTCGGGATTAATGTCTGCCTTAAAGAGCCACGGAGAGCTCCGAGGCTAAGCAGGAGCGTCAAAGAGGGTCCTTGTGCCCAGCGCGGCAGGGGGAGGCCAAAAGAGACAGGGAGTCACTCCGTTGTGCCTGGGGTGGCAACAAGTTCAGGGCCACACTAGGGATGCCGCACAGTCACGCCCCACCCAGGAGAGGGACCGAATCAGGGCGGTGCCCGGTGCGCTCAGGCAGCGGCTCGACACACACCAAGGCGGCAGTACTCGTAGGTATGCAGTGAGACCCCGGCCCAGCAGGATCCCCGAGTCTCAAGCACACTCCTCACCTCTGGGCCATATCCAGTGCTCATGATCACCTCCGCAGGCCCAGGCAGCCCAATCAAAGCTCCGTCACTGAAGGGCCCAGAGGGTAGGGTGACCAGACGTCCCCGTTTTCCCAGGACGGTCCCAGTTTTTGGAGAAGTGTCCCCGTGTCCCGACACTTTTCTCCAAGTGACTCAAATGTCCCTGTTTTCAAACAGTGTCCAGGTTAAACACAGAAATGACCCTGTTTTTCATTGTTCCGGCTGAGCATGCGCGAGCATGCTCTCTTTGCACTGTTTACGGCATGTGTTGTCACTGAGGTGAGTGCTCTAGCAAGAAGGGAAATCCTTTGAAGAGAGACATTTTACATGCAGCGCCACCTACGTCATCGTACCAGCCAAAGTTTCTACTTTGGATAAAACAATATTTCTTCGTCCTGTAGTTTGTATTCATAGCCATACAAACTTTTCAGTAGCCCTTATGCATACCGTGCAAGGATTAATGCATTGCTCATTGCATGTTTTATTCATAACCAATTGATGCATCTGTGTTCTCCATATCAAAGCTATGACTTGACCTTTTGACTGACCTTTCAGATCACAGCAAACTGTTTAGCTGGAAAGGACTTAAAGGAGCAGGGTTAACGCCTGTGGGAGAGGCGAGCATCGCTGCTCGAGCTTTTTGCTCAGGTCTTCACACTATTGCACTATGAGATGATACCAAGGCTAGAGTGCACTATGCATACCCCAGTAAGGTAACATGACATCCCAGCAGTGACCACGCAAATGTGGGAGGACTGTGTGGTCAGCCAGCCTTTGCGACCCTTAAGACCCTAAGGCAGTAATACCTGGAGAGAAGTGTTTTTTTTTTTTTACATTGGTCCATGGCTGCCATTTGGCAATTTAACATTCCGCAGTTTACCTCCCATGCTTTTCTGTCATGAGCAACTAAGCAACATTGGTGAGTTGTACTTTATGTGGTGCTGATGCGCAGCTATAGAAACGAGCATTGATAAAGCTACATTGATAAAGCTAGTAAATCTGGCGTTTGCTAGCCTGTGATGTTTTATCGATTTTTGGCAAATATATGCTATAGTCCTTAAAAGTGTAAATGTAATAAAAAGTACTAATTCTGCTGAGTAAAGGAGAGGGGTGCCAATAAAAGACCGCAGATTTGTTGTCTGCAATGCTCCATCTGTCATTGTAGTCCTTTTTCTATGTCTATGACAGCTGTCAAATAGTGCTACTTTTATGTCGATGGTTACTGCAAACCATAGTCCTACTTCTATGTCTATGACCTGTCCCCGTTTTTTGTTTTGAGAATCTGGTCACCCTACCAGAGGGGCCTCGGAGGTCAGTCTGGGCCATCCTTGTTCTGGGTTCTCATGCATCACAGCATCGGCCCACGCAACCACGGGCTGAGAGTCGCCGCATAGCTCCCCAGCAGGCGGGCCAGAGCCAGACAGCCACCTGCAGGTGTTCAGGACAGCCACAGGACAGGATTAGGTGACGTCAGTGTAAAGTCACGCCTCACAGCCAGCACTCCAGGCCCACTTTGTGCAGTCACCTCCAGGCCTTTCCCGAGTCCAGCTTCAGCGTGCCCACTGTCAGCCACCAGCGGGGTCCCCGCCAAGGCAAGGTAGTCCGTGTGGAAGAAGGATAAATGCCGGATCTTGGCTATGGCCGGCAGAGCCTCTCTAGAGAGCAGCCATCTTGCTGCTCAGCCAGGCTCCACCCCCGTATTGGCACATTTAATTTACTTTTAGCCCCTAGAAAATTGTACTATCTGTACCCAGGGTCCGTAAATTAAATGTTACAAGCAGCGCTCATTATGGCACCCACTAAAGTAACACTTTAAAATCGGTCTCAGGCTTGACACTGCAGCATGTAGTGCAGTTTAAACTGCCAATTTGACCTGGCAAAATATAGCTTTTGCAGGCCTAAACCTTCCTTTTTAATATTTATAAGTCATCCCTGAGGTAGGCTCTAACAGCACCTTGGGCATGGTGCATGGTAATTAAAAAGTAGGATGTGTACTTAAGTCTTACATGTCCTGGCAGTGGAAAACTCCTAAGGTTGTTTTTCACTGTGTTAAGGTCTTTCTCTCCCATTGACTAACTCTGGGTTACCTTATTACATGTAATAAGTGCTAATTTTGGATTGAGAGCAGAAAGATATCTGCTGTTTAAACTCAAATGAATTGTAATATAAAACTCAAATGAGTTGTAATTTAAAATTTTCGTAAATGGTCAAATCAAATTTTAAGTCACAATTATGAACATTCCACTTTTAGAAAGTTATAATTTCCTTATCTTAACCACTTGTGCCTTCTGCTAGTATCCTAGGTCACATGACTTTGAATGGCTCTGCTGTTGTGAGTTGTGTATTGCTGGTAGGCAGTGAGACAGGATGGGTCATCCTGCCAAGATGGCTGGGGGTGGAGATGTATCCTGCCCTAAATACACTTCAAAGTAATTTACCTCCAGCACACACAAAGGAACTTGGCACCAGCCTTTAGCAGATCCTGACAGTTTGAATTCTTGACAGGAGAATGGAATACATTTCCATAACTAGATGTGTAGGTAGAACAGGAAGGTGCCCAACACACACAGGCTGGCACCAGTTATAAAAAATGGACCACCAGAACCCCAATTCAGATCACATCCGGACCTGGGTAAGACTCAGAAGAAGTACTGCCCTTCCGCTAGGACCGTGCTGATGCTCTGCTTGCTGAGGAAGGAAGATTGGATCTGCTCCTCAAACCCAGAACCACCGGAGTGACTCCAAGAGCTAGCTGGCTGACATCATCTGTGAGCTACAAAGGCACAACAAGCTTTAGAGGCCCTGCAACATACGTGCCTGCTACTGCTGGTCCCTGCTGTAGTAAATCCTAGCCCCCAAGGGGTGCCTTCCTTGGTCCTCATCCCTTGATGTGGTGCTATATTGGTCTCCTCCTACCAAAATCCAACACCTAGGAATTGGAAAAGTTTATCAACAAAACTGCCATGAGAACCAACAAAAAGAATGGGACCCATCTAGCAAGCTGATCCAACCAAGGTTCATCACCGATGGGATTGAGTTTGCTGCAGCTCCTGCTAATTTCTTCTACACAGCAGTAAATCCTCTTCAGCAGGACCTCTCGATGGTGGTACCCGTCCTCATGGATCCCTCTTTGATTACAGAAAATGGCCGCAACCAAGCTCCAGAAAAAAGGTAGAAATCTTCAATGGGCTCGATGACGACCAGCACCCCATCGAGAACCATGACCTCCTCAACTTGAGAGTCCAGCTTCTCCCATTTGGACCTTTCCCTGCCCTTGTCACCAGCTTCATTGAGACCTCGGCCAGCGGCTCCCCATCATTGGTGACTTGTCCTCAGATAGAGCCTGGTGTCTTGCCCCAACGAGATTCTACTTTCTCAAGAACTTTTTCTGAAATTTCCTTTAAGTGCGAAGGTAACTGGGCCCAATCCAACCCGTGCATCCGATTCGCGCTCCATCGCGGTCAGCCTTAGCTTTTAGGCACTATTTTTTACAATTTTTGTTTTAAATGTATAACTCTGGGTCTACTAATTGGTTTTAATTCATCTTGGTGTTGTTATATTTATTACAATTTACCCTATTTTTCTAAGTTGGTTTGTGATTTTTCTTGTGCTCTGTTGCCACTTTATTACTGTCTGTGTGCTGCATAAACACATTAAACATGAACTCAAAGTTAAGGCTGACTGCTTTTGTGCTAAGCTGTCAGAGGGTTAAGCACAGGTTAATTTAGTGACTTTTTTGTGGTTCATCCTGATGAAGATTGTAGTTCCTGCCCGAGTGGGGATTCCACCCCCCTCTGAATCAACAATCCAATTTCTTGCAAGGATGAAGTGGTCTGGGTGCTGACAAGTAGCTCAGTATTTTATGTTCACTCATTGTAAAATCCTGTTAGTCAGTGGCGAAAGGAGACCTGAAATCCCCACTCCCAACAAAGGGCACAGAGTCCCCCTTACCCTGTCCTCTCCCCACCACAAGATCCTGTAGATGTTGAATTCCTTTGATTAAATTCCTAAATATTTTCTGGTTTTTTTCATGAACAAATTCAGACATTATAAATCTTAATAATTTAGAGGGAGCTTGTGCTGCTGCTGCCTGTGATATACCTATTGTGGGTGTGAGGGGAAGCTTTTACTGCCAATGTATCTGTTCTGTGCATGTAGGCACCCCTATTACTTATGCCCATGCTGTAATTTGCATGTGTGAGAGAAGTTTGTATGGCTACTGCCCCATTCCCTGCCTTTCCCTTATAGGGGTCGATTTCGATTGTGGCTGGAAAACGTTTTTTCCGACACAGACCCGTCATATTTTCCGAACGAACCGTACACATGCCTTCCAAATGGCTGAGTACAATGCGATGCTTGAAATTTACAACCGACTTGGCCAGAATTTTTTTTTGATGCCCGAGTCAGCAGGAAAGGAGCCTGACGCGATAGACTGGTATACGTTAGATTTGAGATAGACAAGCGTCAACCTGACGAAACAGACACGTACGCGAACGACTCCATGTAGCCAAGCAAAAACACGACACGACAGACTCGGACGCGAATGATGCCACATACTCCAGCATTAACACAACCCAATAGACATGCAAGCAAACGATTCTACACAGCCAAGCACATACACGACGCGACAGACTCGTCCGCGTTGATCGTGTTCTGGCGCGAATCGGAGCTCAAATACGCCTCATCCGAATGTTATGATGTGCTGGAAGCGGCGCCCTGTACGACGCGTAGAATAAACGCATCGTACTTGCGTGTCCGTAAACTAGTTGGGAAAAGCCTCCATACAACTCGATTTCCGTGTTTCCTGAGCCTGTTCGGTTCTGAAATGGAGCACGAATCAGAGCGGATGATTCGGTCGGAAATTTGCCTGTAATACGTATCGTACTTGCTCGTTTGTAGAAAAAGGCTCCGGATACGAGTTGGTCATAATGTAAGCCTGCGAATAGCATTGGGAAGGCGTTTTTAGCGACATCAGAATCGGGCCCATAGTGTTGAAAAATGGACCTCTGAAGGGTAGCACCAAACATTTTGCCTTACTCGTCCTCTTTTTGCTGAATTCTTTTTGTTGACTTAAGGACTCTGAGCACTTTGCCACTGCTGACCAGTGCTAAAGTGCATGCGCCTCTCCCCTAAACATGATAGCATTGATGAATACACGATTAGCATATTTAATTTACTTGTAAGTCCGGTGTAAAGTGGTATGCCATATACTCAGGGTCTATAAATGAAATGCTACTAGTGGGCCTGCAGCACTGATTGTGCCACCCACACAAGTAGCCCTTTAGATGTGTCTCAGGCCTACTACTGTAGAGCCTGTGTGTGCAGTTTTACTGTCACTTGAACTTGGCATTTAAAACCCTTTGCCAAGCCCTAAACTCACCTTTTATTACACCTAAGTCACCCCTAAGGTAAGCCCTAGGTAGCTCATATGGCAGGGCGGTGTGTAAGCAAAAGGTAGGACATCTACTTTTAAGTTTTGCATTTCCTGGTAGTGAAAAGCACCTACATTTGCTTCTCACTACTGTGAGGCCTAATCCAGTCATAGGTTAACATTAGGAATTCCTTAATACAAGTTTAAGCTGTAATTCCTGATTAGAAAGGATTCGCTCATGTTTTATATCTTTGAAATGGTAATGACAAATCCTCTTTACTGGTTAAGTTGCATTTGACGTTACTATTTTTGAAATATCACCTTTAGAAAGTGGATATTTCTCTGTTCTTACAGCTGTGTGTGATTGCAGCCTGTCTCCAATACATGTCTGGGGTGGGTGACAGCTACACTTTGTCTACACTTTGTGCATTTCCTTTAGACAGCCATAAACACAGGAAGGTTAGGTGTGTCTGAGTACTCATCTGCATTCAATTGGCTCTTTCTGGGCAGGAAAGGAGGGAGGAGCTGACACTTACACCTGAAAAGACAGTGTCCTGTCCCCACACAAAGGGCTGATTAACCCCCCCGCCCCACACACACACAGCTATTCTGGAGTCAGGGCTGTGAAGAAAGGGCTTCTGTGCACTTCAAAGACACTTTTTTGAAGTCACCCCTACTTCAAAGGCACAAGTGGGTATAAGCACTGGGGCTCTAACCCCACCAAACCAGACACTTCTGGACCTGTAACTGGACTCTGTCAGAAGGACTGTTGTGCTGCATCGAGGACTGACACTCTGCTTTACTGCTTTTCTGCTGGGCTGCCTTGCTGCCCACTGCTCTGACCCTGCTGAGGGAGAGCTGGACTCTGCCTTGCAACTAAAGTGATCTCCAAGGGCTTGTTGGCTTGCCTCCTGTTGCTTGATACTCAGGGCTATCAAAGTCTTTACCCTTGCTCCTGTGCCTGGTTCATTGGACCCAGATTCTTGCACCAGAGAAATCAATGCATTCGTGTAGCAGAACTGGTGTATCGACGCAGTTGCGGGAGTAGAATCAGCGCACTCCTCTCGGAAACAATACATCGCCTTGAGAGTCTGACGCATCGGAAGCATGCATCGCCGCCACATCAGTGTGGAGAGATCAACACATCCCCTTCAACTGCACGGGGAAACCTGGGCTATCGCTTTTTGAAACAACACATCTCGGGTCGGCCCTTCGTCTACGGAAGCGACACATCTCCACCACTGCGTGAAGAAAATTGACGCATCACCTTGACAGTGGTCTCAACATCGATACATCGCTCGTCTGTACCTCACATCTCACTGTTGCGACCAATTATCAAGGTACTTTGTTCACAGGACCTGCGTGGCTCTTTTGTTCCTGGCCAGGGATACATCGCTGTTGGCTTGAACTGTTAACTTTGCCTTGGTCCAGCGTGACCAGATAACCCCAATAGGGGGTTACTGTTTCTACGCGCTAAAAACACTTATTCCTTAAAAATTAATATCTTGACTTTCACTTATTGGATTTTAGTTGTTTTGGTATTGATTTATTTATAAAATTCTTGTCTAAGTTTTTAAACCAGTGTGGAGTGTTTTTGTGGTGTTTTCATTGTGTTAGCTTGTTTCACAAACTCTTTTAAAAAGCCTGACTGCTCTGTGCCAAGCTATCAAGGGGTGAGCACAGGTTATCTTTTAGGGTGCATCTAGCTTACCTTACCTGGAGTTGTTGTCCCAACTTGGACAGAGTGCATACCTCTATCAACTAGAGACCCTATTTCTAGCAAATGATGCAGCGGGTCCAGGGCATATTGTACTAGCACTAAACCTTTCATAGTCAAATAACTAATGAATTTTCTCTAAAATATGTTTTACTGAAAGAGCCAGGTCTTCAGCTTCTTACAAAATTTAAGAAGCAATGAGGAGGCTCTAATGTAGTGTGGGAGGTCGTTCCATGCTTTAGGAGTAATGTATGAAAAGGTATGACCTCCAGACCAGCTTTTGCATATGGTAACACATGTGCTAGTAAAGGTTCAGCTGAGGAGAGGTGCCTAGTTGGTTGGAGAAACTGCACATGGCTATTCAGGTAGCTTGGACCTGTGTTGTATTGTGCTTCCATTGAGTTTGTATGGAGCTGGGACTGTGTGTGTTTATGCATAGGGAGTCCCTTGGGTGTGGTGTGATGCAAGACCAGCATGTGAGGTTGAGGACCAGTCTGGCTGCTGAGTTCTGGACAGCCTGGAGTCTTTTTGTGAACTAGTTGGTGATTCCTGTGTAGAGGGTGTTCCTGTAGTTCAGACTTCTGATATGATGCCTTGGGAGACAGTTTTCCTGGTTTTGCTGGCCACTTGAATATATTTTTAAGCATCCTCAGGGTGTGTAAGAAGGCCACAGTGATGGTGTTGACCTAGGCGGACAGGTCCAGCTTGCTGTCGATAATGATCCTGAGGTTTCTTACTTGAGTGCTTGGGGGTGGGTCCGAAGTCTGCAGGTTGTCAGGCAGAGTTCCATGGCGAGGCCTCTTTTCCAAAGGACACCACTCTCATATTATACATGTTCAGTTTGAGGCAGTTGGACTTCATCCAGGTGGCCACTTCAGTCATGCATGTGTTGAAGTTGTTCCTGGTATTGAGTGTTTTCATCCAAAAGGGACAATATCAGTTGCTTGTTGTCGGCGGAGGTGTCTTGTGCACGAATGCCTGCCAGTAGAATCATGTCAATGTTGAAGAGGGTCAGCTGAGCGAGGAATCATGCAGGACTCTGCAAGTGAGTTTCCAGGCTTCTGAGTATGGTGACATGTTGACTGTTTGTGTCCTTCTGGTAAGAAAGGTGCAGATCCATTGGAGGCCAGGTCCTTAGATACCAGCCCCATGAAGCCATTTAATCAGGATGGGATGGGAGACTGTGCTGAAGGCTGCAGAGAGTTTGAGTAGGATGAGGGCTGCAACTTCTCTGTTGAGGATTATCCAGCTCTGATGAGGGCTGTCTCTGCACTGTGGTTTAGTTTGAAGCCTGATTGCTTGGTGTCGAGGAGAATGTGGTTGGCAACGCATCTGTTGATGACCTTTTCGGTACCTTGGGCTGGTATAATATGAGGGAGATCAGTCTGTAGGTCTCGAGTGCAGCAAGGTCTGCTGAGAGCTTCTGCGGGAGGGTGTGGTGGATGTGTGCTTCCAGGCTTCCTGGAAAGTGGCTTTGTCAATGGAGATGTTGAGGATAGGGATAAGGCCTTTGCTGAAGGGGGAAGAACCTTTGTTGAAGGCATGGTTGGGGCAAATGGTCAGACGGGGCCCAGAGTTGGTGATCTTCATGATTGTTGTGATTTCCTCTGTGTTTATAGGGTTCCATGTTGTCAGGATGTTCCCTGTGTCCAATACAGGAAGACTTATTGCAAGGCTGATGGGGTCTGGTTTTGTGTTGAACTTGGAGTAGATGGCTTGATTTTGTTGCAGAAGAAGTCTAAGAGGTTGTTGCTCTGTCCTTGGTTCGGGGTGATGTTGCTGGTGGTTGCTGCTGGAATAGTGAAGTCCTTGATTTTGTTAAATTGTTTTCCAGGGTTTCTACTTTGTGTATTAATGATGGTGTTTAAAATCTCTTTCCACACATGAATTTACATATCTAGACTAAATTAACATAACTGCAATCGAAACGAGTTTCATTTGATGCATAGAAATGTGTTTATTAGAGTGTTTTAGTTATGCCACATTTCCCATGTAAAACGCCATTTTAGAGAAGATGGATACCATATCTGTCACTCACTCCTGCTCCCCGCCGCGCACTTCTTCTCCCCACAGGTTCCTCAGAGCACAATCAAGCTGACGTGTGGTGTATTTTTCTTGGGTTCTGATCTGCTAAAGAAATACTTTTTCTCACACCACAGTGATTTTGCAGTTATCCTAATTTACTATGCAAGTATTGTGTATAAGAATCCCTTGATTTTGGGGGATAGCCAGAGGTTGTTTTGAGCTTTCCTTGATGCTACTAGGAATGCTGTCCACCTATTTTCGAATTTTTCTGCTTATTTCGTACATGGAATAATTTTCAGATTTAGCATTTTCTGTATAGGATTGCATCTGAGAACCTTTGTTGCATTGACTCAGTACCTCTTATTTTTGAATTTCTGTAATAAAACCTTTCATTGATCTAGAACTCATTTATTGAGTGAGCACCATTACCTATTGAACTGTTTTACTCTGCATATTGATGTTTGGGATGAGCCTTAATGCAGGGAACCATTGGCTCATGAAATTGAGGTTCAAAGTCTCTGATCCAGTAAACTGTGTGAGAAACAACTTAAGTACAACTTGGTGTGTTCACATTTTGGGTACGGATTTTGCTCCCACAATAGCGAAAAATTCTCTGTTTCTGTTTCAGCTGTTGTCGATGCACTTGGCTAGGGCCTGCCTCTCAGTTTCCTGGATTTGCTAGTGGTAGTGTCTCTGGGCGGATTTGAATACTTCCTTGTCAGATTCTTCTTGGCTCACTCTCCACCTCCATTCCTGTCACTTTCAGAGCCATTTGGTCATGCTCAGTTCGCCAGTTTACCAGCCGGCCTGAATTTATGTTTAGCTACTTGGCTTCTTTTCTGAGGGGCTAGGTACTTGGTGCAGGTGTTGATCCAGTTGTTTATGTCATTGATGTCGCTGGATAAATAGCCTGTTAGCTCTGGCTGGTTTTGCCCACTCCACATCAGATCAATCAATCAGGGGTTTATAAAGCGCTCTACTCACCTGTGACGGTCTCAAGGCAGTGGGGGGGTTCAGGGGGGGAAAGGGGTGCAGCTCCGGGTCAGTCGAAGAGCCAGGTCTTGGGACTCTTTCTGAAGGTATTCAGAGTGGAGGAGCGTCTGATGTCGACTGGGAGCTTGTTCCAGGTCTTTGCTGCGATGTAGGAGAAGGCTCTTCTGCGTATGTGAGGGGTTTCTGCTAGGGCGAGGTCTGTGGAGCGGAGGTTCTTCTTGGGTACGTGGAAGGAGACTCTTTTGTTGAGGTATTTGGGTCTGTTGTTGTGGAGGGATTTGTAGGTGTGGGTGAGTAGCTTGAAGGTTACTCTCTTCTCGATGGGGAGCCTGTGGAGGTCTCGTAGGTGCAGGGTCATGTGCTTGTATCGTGGGGTTCTGAGGATGAGTCTGGCCACAGTGTTCTGGATGGTTTGGAGATTGTGTAGCAGGGTTTTGTTGATTCCGGTGTAGAGGGCGTTGCCGTAGTCCAGTCTGCTTGTTACGAGTGCGTGGGCGATGGTCTTTCTGCATTCGTGGGGATCCACTTGAAGGTCTTTTGGAGGACCCGGACGGAGATGAAGCAGGTCGAGGCGACGGCGTTGATCTGGCGGGTTATGGTGAGGGAGGAGTCCATGATGATGCCGAGGTTCAAGGCGTGGTCTGTCGGCGTGGGTGGGTTTCCGAGAGCAGGGGGCCACCAGGAGTTGTCCCACACTGTGGGGGTGGGTCCAAGAACGAGGACCTCGGTCTTCTCAGAGTTCAGCTACAGGCAGCTGTCGCTCATCCAGGCTGCGACGTCTTTCATTCCTTCTTGGAAGCTGAGTCTGGTGTCTTCGGGGTTCTTCGGGAGGGAGAGGATGAGCTGGGTGTCTTCAGCGTAGGATACTATGCTGAGCCCATGCTGTCTGACGGTGGCGGCAAGGGGGGTCATGTAGATGTTGAAAAGTGTGTGGCTGAGCGAGGGTCCATGGGGTACTCCACAGTTGATCTCTGTCGGTTCGGAGGGGGGGGGGAGACTGATCCTTTGTGGTCTGCTGGAGAGAAAGGAGCGGATCCAGTTGAGGGTGGTTCCTCGTATTCCGACGTCGTGAAGTCTGGCTGCGAGGGTGTGGTGTGAGACTGTCTAGTAGGATGAGGGCCGCAGTGTGGCCCTGGTCGAGTAGCATGCAGATGTCATCGGTGGTGGCGAGGAGGGCGGTCTCGGTGCTGTAGTTGTTGCGAAATCCGGACTGGGAGGAGTCGAGGATGGTGTCCTCTGCGGTGAAGATGGTCAGCTGGGCGTTGAAGAATCTCTCGGTGACTTTGGCTGCGAAGGGAAGGAGAGAGATGGGCCGTGGTTTTTCAGGTCCGTTGGGTCGGCCGAGGGTTTCTTGAGGAGGGGCTTGACTTCTGCCCGCTTCCAATCATCGGGGAAGATGCCGGCTTCGAGGAAAGTGTTGATGGTCCGTCCTAGTTTGGGAGCTATGCCGGCGGCGGCTGCTCTGTGGTAGATATGCGGTGGGCAGGGGTCCGTGGGAGCTCCTGAGTGGGTTTTCTTCATGGTCTTGGTGGTGTCTTCAGTGGTGGCAGGTTTCCAGGTGGTGATGATCTGCCGGTTGTCGGTGATGGTGAGGGTGGTGGTGTCAGGAGTCTGTTCGCTGAAGTTGTTGGAGAGGGCCTTGATTTTCATGTGGAAGTAGGTGCTGAGCTTGTTGCAGAGTTCCTGGGATGGAGGGACATTCTTGGTTTTGCTGGGGGGTTTGGTGAACAGCTGTATGACGTTGAAGAGTTATTTTGCGTTACTTGCGTTGGAGTGGATTTTGTTCTTGATGAACGTCTTCTTGGTGGCTCTTATGCGCTGGTGGAATTCATTCATAGCATTCCTATAGTTGTTCTGGTCTTCGGTGGTTTTCTTGTTCCGCCAGAGTTTCTCGAGGTGTCTGCAGGAGCGCCTGGCTTCTTGGGAGGTCGGTGGTGAACCAGGCTGCCTTCTGGGGGCATTGATTGACGGGGTGGCGGAGGGGTGCGAGCTTGTCAGTGCAGCTGGAGATCCAGCGGTGTTGTTCTTTCGCTGCGGAGTTGGCATCGGTCGTGTTGGGGGGTTGTGGAGGAGGGTGGCATTGAGGAGTTCCTCTGAGATCTTGCTCCAGTTCCTTCGGGGCAGGCGCAGGGCGGGTTTGGGTGCGGTGGTGGTGTTGAAGGTGAAGTGTACGCAGTGGTGGTCTGTCCATAGGGGCTGCGTGGTGTGGCTGAATTGGATGTTTGTCCCTCCTGTGAAGATGGGGTCGAGGGTGTCTGCTCTTGTGTCCGCAATCAGGGCCTGTTGTGGTGGTTCTTCTGTTGCAGTGAATGTTGATTGAGAAACTGACAATGGCATGGTCAGTCCAGGTGAAGGAAGTGGGGGTGTTGATCGTGATACTGCCGAATGAGGTTAAATGTGGTGCAGGATGTGCCCAGCGGTGTGGGAGGGCGCAAAGATGTGCTGGGTGAGTCCAAGGGTTTCAACGGGTCTTTGTTGGTTGTCTTTCTTGGCAATCTTGTAACCTGCGGTGATGTCTGCTACTGATGCTACTGTTAGCCATGTTTCAGTAAGAAAAAGGAGGTCCGAAGCGGCAGCAGCAGGTCCCAGATCTCTGTGTCATGTCCGACCAGTGAGCCTCTGTCAATAAGCATGCATAATATCGAGGATTGGTGTGAGTGGGTGCTGGTGTGCGGGAGCTTCAAAGTGTGGGTTTTGGGTGCTGTTGGTATGGTTGTGGTTGGTGTGCAGGAGGTGCAGGCGAAAACAACTGTGTTGTGTGATGCGGCAGCACGGTAAGCAGTGGCCAGGGTTGAGGGTGTGGAAAAGGGCCGACGGGTAGCTGTGGGTCAGAGAAGGACCAGGGTTTCTAGTCCTGGGCATGGATGGGCACAGACGGGCTTGCCTGTGGCATGCCTTCACCTGCATTAAGACCTACCTGGGAGAAGAGAGAAATGTAGGGTGTGACAGGCGGGGCTGTAAGGGGTGAGGGAGGTGGAAGCAGGACACAGCCCAAAAAGCTGCGCAGTGAGGAGCAGGAAAGGAGCAGTTGGGAGGCAGGAAGGGAATGCAGAAAGGGAGGTAGCAGTGAAAACAGGACACAGAACGGGGCAGAAAGCCAGAGAAAAACGAGTGAAAAACAATGAAAAGCACCAGCACAAAACAAGGAAAGTCAAAACAAGGGGACAAGAACGAGACAAAAAGGCACAGAAAAACGATGAAAAACGAATGAAAAACACTGCACAAAACGAGGGATGTAAAAAAATAGCACTAAAATAGGCAAAAGGCAAAACAGGTTAAAAGCAATGAGCAATACAGGCGCAAGAACGAGAAAGAAAAAAACACAGGACAAAAACGAGGTAAAGAATGAGAAAAATAACAGTAATTATGAAAGACAAGAGAAAGCAGAGGCGAGAAAGCAGAGGCCAGAAGGGCACAAAACGAGAAAGAAGCAGTGAAGAGAGAGAGTTGGGTGAGATAGAGAGAGAGGAGCGAGGTGTGAGTCTCCAGGCGCAAGAGTCAGATCTGAAAGAGCCTTGACTAGTCGGAGGCTAGGGCCACCACCCACTTTAAATACTATATATTTATTGGTCAATTTTCTAAAGCACGTAACTACCTGCTAAGATTCCCTGGTGCTAAAAAGCAGAAATATGACGTTGGGAAAACTAAAAGCTGAAGGTTTGGGGGATTTTTCGAAAAGATAGATAGTGTGAAGACATGGGTAAGGCAGTGTGTTCCAAATTCTAGCAACTTGGTAAGACAAGGCCCTGTCACCTTCTCACAGACTGAGCTTCTCTGGTGGATCTCAGTGAGTGGCCAGGTGACCGACTAAACAGTACTGAAGGGGAGTACCAATAGAAAACTTAGGAACGAAGGGTGGACCTCAGCTATGCAGGTCCCTGCAGAAGATGAAAAGATTTTTGATCATGGAGCACTTGTGTACAGTAAGCAAGTACAAACTAAAAAGATGACAGGAACGCGAATGCTGCATGGCCAGTTCGCGCAAGAACTGATTGAAGCAAAGGAGTTGATGGGTGACCATGGTAGAGAAGCCCTAAATAAAGGGTAATTACAATAATCGCGACGCAAGCCCACCACTGCCTGGAGTAGCTGATAGTGTGTATTTTCCGGAAGATAGAGCAAAATTATGTCGCAGAGACCCTGCACACCTGAGGAAAAAAATCCTTCATCAAAATATACACCTAGGTCCTTGCAATCCCACTGGGGTGTGGGCAAGGGTGCAGAGTATCTCATCTACAAGCAGATAACCAGATTATGGGAAGTCCCAAGACAGTACCACCTTCCTTTTATCCGTAATCAGTTTCTAACAATTGTTCCCAGTCTGAAAAGTCTAAGACCATTGCAAAAAATTCTGCATGCAAGATCAGTGTTCTTGATCGTTAATATAAGCTGAGTATCATCAGCGTGTGAAAGACTGGTCGAATGACCGAATTAGGCTAGAGGACTCACATATAGAATGAATAAAGTGGGGCTCAAAGAAGAGCTTTGTTTATCCCACAGGTCAAAGGTTTAGAAGAGGATCTGTAAGGTGGCATGGTGACCAAAAGACTACGGTCCATAATAAAGGCAGAGATCCACTTTAGGGGCCCTGAAGAGTATAGCATCAGAAAATGGAGACAACTTAGTGCAGCCAGCTCAAAGTAATGATCCTTCCCTCACATTGCCGAAGGTGAGTCGAAGAAGTTTCATGTAATAGCAAAGTGCTTTCCCAGATTTTGGACTAAAGCAGGATCACATGGAGACTCGCCGGGGCACATGCAAATGCATGCAGAACCATCTTACTTTGTCACAGTTGTACTTAATTTATTTCACAAGTTACACAGTCACATTACTAAGTGAATAATCCATGATAATTAAGTAAAAGGTGTTGATATTAAATAATTTACAAGTCAAACCTGGTTTCTGGAGGTTCTTCATAGAATCCTGAAGGACAAGTTGCTAATCTTCGGTAACGCCTTATCTGGTAGAGACATATTCTAGCTGCAGATTCCTTACCTTTGAACTTCCCAGGCATCAGACTGGATCAGGAAGATTTTCTTGAGCAGTACCCCTGCGTGCCAATAGGTAGCGTAGGTCGAGTCCATGTGATGTCATCGTGATCTCTATATAGGTGCCACCTCAGCTCGCTGACTTCAGTTCTTTTCTTTCAATGCAAGCCTGTGCAGATCCAAAGAGAGTACCCCTGTCATTTTTTGACAGACTTTTTTTGACTTTTTGTCGACATTTTTTCAGTGTGTCCAAAAAGACCTCAGGATTCAAACCGTGAGGCGCCTTTCACTGCGCCATGTCTGTCACGGATCCACATCTCGTGTGTCTTTGGTGCCTGGAGAGCAACTACGACCCGAAGTCGTGCTCCGACTCTTGAAACAGGCTATCCGCACTCTAAAGTATCTTAAGGCATTTATTTTCATGGGGTGGGTTTTTTTGGTTTAAAAAAAATGGTCACCCTACTTATGTGAAATGTCTGGCACGGGGGTGGTGGTACTGCTACATGAGCAGCAGTGATGCAAATTACTCCTGCCCAGGACAGATCAAGCATAAATAGGGGTAGTGCAAGTTTCTCTCTCTTACCCACACACACATACACAATAGGTGAAGTACAAGCTTGTTACTCAATGCCAACTTCAACGACACCTCACTTAGTGGACTGCTGCCTCCGTGCTAATGGCGCAACAGTGAAGCAGAACCCTTTACAATGCCAAAAGGGACATAGGGCGCGAGATAGCAGGGTTTTACAGGTGAAAAGGAAGCATAAGCGATGGAGTGGAGCTAGGGAGCCTATGGAACAGCAGACGCTAGTGTTGTGGCATGGCCAGGAGGGTCGCGGATGATAAATAGCAGCACGGCAAGGGGAGTAAAGAAGGGCATAGGTGATTGGACGAATGGAGGCTTGAATAGGAGTGCACATAACCAAGAAGACACTGAACTATTATTTTATGTATTTATACAGCGCGCAAATGCAAGGGAAGGTGTCCTGGTGGGTGAATGAAATCATGATGATGCTTTACAAAGTATCTGTGAATAAAGAGGCAGGTTTTTGAAAGGCAGGATGGCGGTAATTAGAACGGATTGCAGAGTTAAGAGAATACCAGGGTTTTTGTAGTATAGAAAGGAAAAGGAGCTGCATTCTTGGTGCACTCTACAATACCTAGGTATCTTAAGAGAAAAAAAGAAAACAGGCTGTGGAGGACTGAAGGGTTCGAAATGGATGGTACAAAGAAAAAAAAGATTCTGAACACATTTAGGGCTGTTACATATAAAGCCTTGTAACAAATGGACAGGCTTTTAACAGTAAAACACTTAGTCACAGGTGGTTCTCGGGCTGGGCAATATTAGTTGGAACAAAACGTGCAGTGAGGTGAACACTAGAATTCCGAATAAGCTGAAGATGTGGATTTCATATTTAGGTGGACGCAGACCATGAACGCTCTCATAGTCGAGTCGGAATCCTATGATGACGAGGAGGATCATGATATAGCACTCGGAGGAGCGGAAGGAAAACATTTCTTAGTATTCATTTCAAAAACAGATAGAAGTGACTTTAAAGATCTGTGGTGGGTAAGGTATGTCCCGGTCTATGATGAAGCCTAAATGATGGACATCATCAAAGGGCTGAGGACAGGAGCCAAAATCTGAAGTCCAGCAGCTATACGACCAAACAGATGCAGAACCCCGATAACAACAACCTGAAGTTTTGTCAGTTTCAAATGAACAGGTAATTTATAGGATGCAAGACCAAGAACAAATATTCCATTAGCTGTGGACCCCCTTTCTTCGCGATTCCTGAAATTCTAATTCTCTTTTCTTTTCTTTCCCACCCTATATATAGCTTGTTCCCTTCTCCTTTTCCTCCTTTTTTCCTCTTCTGTAATATATTACAGATGTATATTATTTGTCACATACTGATTTATGATTTAGTATATTGTTTTGTATCCTATGAAATTGCCTATCTTTAATCTCCAATAAAAAATTATGACACAAAAAAATTCATCTGATTAGCTACACAAGGACACATTCATTTAAAAAAGAAAAAGAAAAAAAAATACCACAACCATAAAAGAAGGATTGCGCTACCAAAGGGTATTCATCCATTCTAAAGACTATTTGGTGTCATGTGCATAAGACAAACATTCAATTTGTTTGGCCTGGGGGAATACATTGACTGAAACGTACAATACTTTGAGAGGGAAGTTCCACTAGTAAATTATTTGGAATTAGATCTAAAAGAGGCAAACCTGACTACTTAAGATCTTTGAGAGGGCCTTGTCACGAATACTGGCCTCATGAAGTCAATTTACAAGTGCTGCATGAGACATGGTATTAAAAGTGGCTACTCCTCATTAGTCTTGTACTAGCCTGAGTTGGCACACCTCTTTTAAAGAGCAATTTTATCCAAACTTTAGTAATCCATGAATTAACTAACAGATTCTACATATGTTTCAGGTTTTGGAATTAATGTTTATTTTAATGTCCAAAAGCTACATATTTAAATTTATTTCACCGGTTTAAGTTAAGCTACACATATACATAGGCATTCCTTTAGATGCAGGTGAAGGCTTGTGTAAGATATAGGGGAGAGAGAATAACATTGCCTATGGTCATGTCAATTCAGACTGGTGGGCTGGTTGTTAAATAACATTAGAGGACATGAAAAACAAGTCGATAACGTTGCCACATGGTGAGTGGAATTGGTGACTCTTTGACGAAGCCACCATTGAAATACGAAATTGAGCATTACTCTGGAAGCTAGTAGCTCAGGGTTGTTAGCATGAATATTAAAATATTTTCAAATTATTTGATTAGCATCCATAAAAACAAGTGGTGAAGTAAACTGATTATTAAAATCCAAAATTAGTCTATGTGGAATGATATAATAAAATAACAGCATAAGTAATATTTGTAGTGTGGGAAAAATAAATATAAAATTAAATATAAGGCACTCTGCATAAGTAAAGAAGCTCATAGGAACAGAGGAAACAGAACAGTGGAAACCATAGGCCTTGCCAATACGGTTAACATGAACAATCTTACAACCTGTGAGATGTTCAAGAGCCATGTAAGGGCAAAGGTCTCCTACATCCAGGAATCTGTGACAACAAATACATCCAACTTAGGATCAAGCACAAAGTCTGAAATTTCAGTTGTGTGCTTAAGCAAAGACCTGACATTAAGTAGTTCTGAACGAAAATTAAGCTTATTCTGCACAAGAACCATTTGAAGAGGCATCATTATTACTTATGCCACCTGAAAGCTGGATATAAAGAAATGTATGTTCATAATGGCAATCAAGGTTAAAATTGCTGAAAGTTGTTGCTAAGGTAAAATGCAGCTGCATAATAGGTAGATCAATATCGCGTTCAGGTAATGGATAGGCACAGTGGAGCTTGCTTTGCTATGCGACCACAGAGTCCGCTGAGCTGGTGGCCTGCTGCGCAGTCATGTCCGCCATTTTTATTCCCGATCCCCCGGAATGCATCAGATTTAGGGACATATAAGTAGTAGCTACACCTTCAAAGACAACAATGAAAATAATAGACATAACAAAGGTAGACAACGAAAAACACAGACTGGATTCCAGCTACTCTGTCCATTCGCTGGACTTGACCCATGGGTCAGGTACTGGAAAAACAATTTAAATACAATAATTAATATAACAATGTGCAGCTTAAGCATTAGAATTAATAAGAAAACAAAAAAATAACGTGCTGGTGGGGTCAATGCAGAGGTCGAAGTAGGTTGGATCTAGGGAGTACAGTGTTTCAATATTTTTTTTAATTTAACAAACACATGACCCCTACTTTTTGTAGGAAAAAAACCCAGCCGTCCCAGAACAGATCATGATGACAGTTGAGATGCATCCAGTGCATAATACGAGTCGGTGGTTGCAGGTGGGGTCCACCGGCACTCATTTCTGTGGATTGGCACTTATTTGTCCTCATCAGACTTTGGTCCAGAGCAAAAGAGTGAAATACACACAATGGGTGGAAGAGAAAAATCGAATCAGGGAGAAAGCAGGAACCTGTAAGAGTGAGATAAAGGGACACGGAGTGCCTGGTGATGGAATAAAGTCATGATGTGGGATCTAGATTAGGAACTCTTGGTATTCAGCACGTCGACAATCAGTAGCAGAGCTACTAGTTTCTGGGCAAAAGTTTGGGACCAGGCACTAAGCCCCAGATGTACGAAGCTAGTTAGCATTTCTTAACGGGCCGAATCGCTATTTCGGCCCGTTAAGAAAGGCTGAATAGCCTTTTGCCATGTACAAAGGCCATATGGGAATCGCAAAATGTGATGTTTACCCAGTAGAAATTATATTTTGCCACACCCAAATAGGAAATTGCAAATAGGGCTTCCCTACTTGCGATTTTTTATGAACATGTACAAAGCATTTCCTAAATGCAAATTGGGCACTTAGAAAATGGCATTACCATCAACTCAAAGTTAATGGTAGCTACGTGCAAATTTAATAAAAGCACTCCAAAATGTTTTTTTTTTAAAGTGCACATATGCCCCTAAGGTATGTGTGCGCTTTGCATGTGCACCACTTTTTTTCAGGGTGCAGCAAGGGGGGGGGTGGTCTTAGGCTGAACATCAGCCTTGTTTTAGCATTTCCTAATTTGCGATATCCTATAAGAAAATTGCAAATTAGGAAGTGCAAAACCATCCCTAACTATAGGCCCATAGAAGAGATGGTTTGGTATTACCTAAATAGCGATTTTCTAATAGCGATTCCTACCAGGTTTCACAACTAACAAGGAAATACAAGCATTAGCAATGTTAATAGGTCTGGCTTTAAAGAAACATTGCATGCTAATGTGAAGCATTACATGTACATAGCATGAGAACAGACGTATTTCTGGGGAAGCAATGAACTGTAGAATAATATTTATGTAGGTTAAAAGGTCAGGTGACTTTACTCTGAGAACTTCTCCAGACGTTCTGCTATGCTGACACCTTTCTCTGCATCCCTGCATTAATGGTGTTTCCTGGTTTCCAATTAGAAGGGGACTTAGTAGAGCTTCTTAAACAACCTCATGTATAGGCAAGAGGACCAAAACTTTCAATTTACTCACCAGACTTTGTTTCTCATCCTTTGCATTGCAGCGACGGAACTCCTCATTTGCTTTCTGTTGTTGAGGTTAAGCATTTTACGCTGTTTAGGCTATCTTTTTGTGATTCTGTATTTTTATACTATGTTTCAGAGATGTATTTATATCAACCTGGCTTTGAACTTGTAATAAGGTCAGGAAACAGTTGCACTGTCAAGCCAGACCTAAAATTCCATGTAGGTTAATGACTGCCCTCCTCCCATCTGTGCTGCTGCCAGAGAAAAACAACAAATGATATAGTTATCTAAGACGCTTTAATAGCATTCCAGTGGCATGTGTGTGACCCTGGAACTTCAAGCTCAGGGAGCTAGATAAACAAACCAAATGACCACAGCCGCCTGAGGGCAAGCACTTTTTTGTGGAAGCACACAACATCTGCCTAATTAAAATATGTACTCCTGGCTCCCAACATGTAGGTTGAGCCAAAGCCTCTCTCTAGTGAGGATCACATAATTGTCAGCAGACAGCTGCGCTGTCAAGCCAGACCATAAAAAATAAGGGCAAGGAAAAGTTAAAATTCCTTAACCCCTTCTGTGCCCATGACGAGTTGGACTCGTCATGGAGCACAGACGCGCTGTGCCCATGACGAGTCCAGCTCGTCATGAGGCATTCCTTGGGGAATCCCTCTGGTGCGGGCACCAGAGGGATTCCCTTTAATTAAAAATAGCCTTGGGATCTGGGGAAGAGTTTCCCCAGCTCCTGAGGCCCCCCCTGCTTTCAGTGTAATGACGATCGGCGCGCACGTCGCGCCGATGTCATTACACTGAAAGTGAAACGGAAATGACCCAAGAGGCTCATTTCAGTTTCACTTTCTAGGTGCTCAGGGGGCTATCTCAGCCCCCTGAGCACGTAGAAAGACGGGAGAGGTATCGTTGGAAAGGCAAGAATCTCCCCTTTCCAATGGTACCCCTTCCCAGTGGATCCCTGCTTGGGGATCACCACAGGAGGGCGATCCCAAGCAGGGATACACCCACTAGGCACCAGGGAGGGGGGAGCGGCCCCTTGGGCAAGTGCCTTTGCTCCCCCCAAATAAATTGGCACCATTGAGTCTTTTTGCCCCCCCTGGGGGGCAGATGGGGCGGTAGCTCCCAATCTGCCCCCCCCCAGGGGGGCAAAAAGCCTACTAGACACCAGGGAATTTTAAAATAAATAAAAATAGGGGTGGGGGCTGCCCAAAACGGGCAGGCCCATGCCCCCACCCCACCCCCCAATTACTACAGTCTTTCTGCCCCCCCCCCAGGGGGCAGATGGGGCATTGGCCCCTAATCTGCCCCTTCGGGGGGGCAGAAAGCCCACTAAATACCAGGGATTATTTTTTAGTTTTTTTTTAGGGTGGGGCTGCCTGAAACGGGCACGCCAATGCCCCCACCCCACCCCCCAATTACTACAGTCTTTCTGCCCCCCCAGGGGGCAGATGGGGCATTGGCCCCTAATCTGCCACTTGGGGGGGGCAGAAAGCCCACTAGACACCAGGATTTTTTTAGAAAGTAAAAATAAGGGTGGGGGCTGCCCAAAACAGGCATGCCCATGCCCCACCGCAATCATTAGTCTTTTTGCCCCCTCTGGGGGGGCAGACGGGGCATTGGCCCCTAATCTGCTCCTTCGGGGGGGCAGAAAGCCCACAAAACACCAGGGATATGTTTTTAGAAGGCTTTTTTAGGGTGGAGGCTGCCCGAAACGGGCACGCCAATGCCCCCACCCACTCGCCACCATTACAGCCTTTCTGCCCCCCCCGAGGGTCAGATGGGGCATTGGCCCCTAATCTTCACCTTCGGGGAGGGCGGAAAGCCCACTTGACGCCAGGGATTTTTTTCGCGCAATTTTTTTTTAGGGTGATGGATTTTATTTAGGGTGGAGGCTGCCCGAAACGGGCACTCCAATGCCCCCACCCCCCGCCACCATTACAGCCTTTCTACCCCCCCCCGGGGGGCAGATGGGGCAGTAGCCCCCAATATACCCCCCCAGAGGGGCAGAAAGCCCACTATCCACCAGGGATTTTTTTTGCGCAATTGTTTTTAGGGTGTGGGCTGCCCGAAACGGGTACGCCAATGCCCCCACTCTCCCCCCCACAAAAATGACAGTCTTTCTCTGGCCCCCCCTGGGGGGCGTAGAAAGCCCACTAGAAACCATGTTTTTTTTGTTTTATTAGTGTAGGGGTAGGGGCTCCCCATAATGGGCATGACAATACCCCCACCCCACCCCCAGAGAAACGCCAGTCTTTCCGCCCCCCCGGGAGGGCAGTTGGCGGCAGCGGCCCCTGATCTGCCCCCTGGGGGGGGGGCAGAAAGCCCACTAGGCGTCAGCGAGTACGCAGGCTTTTTTTATGCGTGGGGGTGGGGGCTGCCCAAAATGGTCATACCAATGTCCCCACCCCCACAAAAAATAGCCACAGTCTTTCTGCCCCTTTAGGGGCTTATCAGGATGAAACTCCCTTCACCAATTCCCCCCCAGGGCGGCAGAAAGCCCACTGGGCTCCGACTTTTTTTTAGCAATGTGCATACCTGTGGATTTTGGGCCCTAGCGCAGTTGGCACGTAGACAAACCTAGCAAACCTGTACATTTTTTAAAACTAGACACCAAGGGGAATCCAGGATGGGGTTACTTGACTGGCTCTCACCAGGTTCTGTTACCCAGAATCCATTGCAAACCTAAAAATGTGTCCAAAATTAGACATTTTCCTCACATTTCTGTGGTGGAAAGTTCTGGAATCTGCGTGGGTCCACAAAATTCCACCCACCCCGCGTTCCCCAAATTACCGATCACAAAACAACCTGGTTTTGCAAAGGGGGTCTCATGAGTTTTTGGCCCTGGGCTTGGCGGCTATCTAGGGAAACCTACCAAACCCACACATTTCTGCAAACACCCGGGGGATTCCAGGGAGGTATGGCTTGCGTGGTTTGCCCAATGTTTCCTTACCCAGAATGCCCTGCAAACCTCAAATTTAGCTGAAAAAAATCACCTTTTTCACACATTTTTGTGTGGGAAAGTTGTGACATCACCGGGCTGACACAAATTTCCTACCACCCAGCGTTCCTCCGGGTCTCCTGATAAAAACGGTGCCTCACTCGTGTGGGAGGCCCAAGTACCCGCGACAGGCAAGGGCCCACAACGTAGTGAGGCGACATGAAAATTGCCTATCTCAAAACGACCTGGTTTTGCAAGGGGGGTCACTTGGGTTTTTGGCCCGGTGCTCGGCGGCCACCTAGGGAAACCTACCAAACCCACACATTTCTGAAAACTAGACACCCGGGGGATTCCAGGGAGGTATGGCTTGCGTGGATCCCCCAACGTTTCCTTACCCAGAATGCCCTGCAAACCTCATATTTAGCTGAAAAAAATCACCTTTTTCACACATTTTTGTGTGGGAAAGTTGTGGCATCACCGGGCTGACACAAATTTCCTACCACCCAGCGTTCCCCCTGGTCTCCCGATAAAAACGGCGCCTCACTCGTGTGGGAGGCCCAAGTACCCGTGACAGGCAAGGGTCCAAAAAGTAGTGAGGCACACTACGTGTAGGACCCTTGCCTGTTGAGGCGCACTACGTTTTGGACCCTTGCCTGTCGCGGGTACTTGGGCCTCCCACACGAGTGAGGCACCGTTTTTATCGGGAGACCCGGGGGAACGCTGGGTGGTAGGAAATTTGTGTCAGCCCGGTGATGGCATCCTGGATTCCCCTGGGTGTCTAGTTTTCAAAAATGTATAGGTTTGCTAGGTTTCCCTAGGTGCCGGCAAAGCTAGGGTTAAAAAACTACAGCTAGGCACTTTGCTAAAAATGGGTAATTTTGCATTGTAAAAATGTGGTGTGTTCACGTTGGGTTTTGAGCCATTTCCTGTCGTGGGCACTATGCCTACCCATACAAGTGAGGTACCATTTTTATGGACTTAGGGTAATTCAGATTTGTAAAGGAACTGTTATTACCTATTGACTTTCGATGCATTTCTGCCTTCCAAATGGCAGACATTGTGTAAAAAAGAAGTCATTCTAAAAAATGACTGATAATTCTCATGCTAGTATGAGTATTCCCAATTTCGGAAATGTGCAAATATCTACTGTTTCTAAACTCTATATTTTGTTCCCATTTCAGAAATACATAGGTGTCTTTCATACCGATTTTTCCATGTACACATTTTTACAGAATAATTACTCTATACCCGGTACATAATAAAAAACAATTGCAAGTTGCTGCTCAGTTTTTGGCTCTGGGCTCGTCGGGTTCTTGGTAAACCTACAAGTCCTATATATCCCCACAACCAGTAATGTCCAGCGGATGCAACGGTATATTTCTTTCAAAGAGCTGTCATAATTAGAAGAAGTTACAGGTGAAAACGTTGACACAAAAGGCTTTTTTTTTCAACACATTTTCAATTTATCCTATATTTACCTGTTAGTTTCTATAAAGAAACCTTGATGGATCTACACAAATGACCCCTTGCTGAATTCAGAATTTTGTCTACTTCTCCAAAATGTATAGCTTTCCAGGACCCATTATTGCTTTTGTACCTATTTCTACCATTAACTGGAAGGAGGTCGAAAGCGCAAAAAATAGCAAAAATAGGCTATGTTCCAGAAAAATGCCAAAACTGTGTAAAACATGTTGAGTTTCTGACAAAAGTCTGGTATCCCCTAAAAGCTGGGAAAATTGTGATTTCAGCCCCACAAACCCTTTTTTGATAACATTTGCAGGGAAAAACCCAGATGCTTTCATTTGCAGCCCGTTTTTCCATTTTTCCCCCCAAAAACCTAAATTTTGCTGTATTTTGGCTCATTTCTGTGACCCCTCAAGGGGAATCCACAAACCCGGAGTACCTTTAGAATCCCCATGATTTTGGAAGAAAAGGACGCAAATTTGGCGTGGATACCTTATGTGGTCAAAAAGTTACAGGGGCCTCAGCGCGCACTACCCTAAATAGCCAAAAAAGGGCGTGGCACAGGAGGGGGAAAAGGCCTGGCAGCGAAGGGGTTAATAAGGCTGCACAGCAGCTCAAGTACTGATCATATCCAGTGCAGCTAGATCATGGCCTGCAGTTAGGCATCAAAGGAAGGGGCATGACAGCAGAGGATGTACTGACAACCTGTAGAGAGAGGGATGATTATAAAAGAAAGACTAAGACAAAGGAAAAAACAAACTAGAATCCAGCTACTCTGCCCACTTCGGGGATTTGTTACCAGGGTCGAGTAAAGGAAAAACTTGCTATGCAGCACAACGATGCAAAAGAGGGCCTACAGTCAGAGGGCACACAAGGGCAGTGGTCTCAGGAGAAGCATTATCAGCAAATGTCTGGGGGTTGTCAAGGGCAGAGACAAAGCACAGGAGGAGTGAAGGGGTGGATGAAGAGGGTAAAGTGGCCACATGATGGACTGAATGGAACTGTTTGTAGCTCTTCTTAGCCACAAAGAGCTCATCACACAAGGTGTCCGTATATCTAGGCCCCAACAAGAAGGATTCATTCTCACATAGCACATACGTTCGGATTTAAGTAAACAACCAGACCAGCTTTGGTGTACAGCAATCTGCTCGATTGAACTTTTGGGAACATATAGACAGCTCATGTTGTACATTAATTGCTACTTGTCCGTGTGTAATGTTCTGAGGAGGCCCTGACAAATTTCGAGCCAAAAGCAGACGACCATAAGACTACCATAACGAGCGGAGTCCCTGCCTAAATATTCAAATCTTCATTTTGTTTCCAAAAAAAGCTAGACTGTAACTCACTAATCGAACTTTATCAATGCCAAGTGCTTATTGGGCCTACCTTTAGGCGTATTCCATAAATGAAATGTCTCTTGGATAAAAAATCATGAAGGAATACAAGGGCAAAAATAATACAAGTTTCCATTTTTTAATCAAGGACACTGTTGTAAATACACAATAGAGGTTGAAAATGAAATGCGCTTCTTTTTATAGTTGGTTAACGCAATACAAAAAAAAAAGGTCTCACCTAGGCAGTGCTTGTGCTGTCTCTTGGAGACTTGCTGCGTTCAGGATATGGGCTTTAAGCTCCGCCCATTGGCTGCTCATGTTTTTTAATTGGCGCTTGATACTATCTTTTACAAATGCGTTTTTTCCCTTTGGTTAGTTTGCTTAGTAGTCCCTCCTTTTCTACTCTTATAACCTCCAATAAGGACTTCCCCTTTTACATGTGCTCACTCCTTGTGTTTCATTTACTGCAGAGCACTACTTTCTTAATAAGCTGGTGCTGCAGGCACGAAGCTACCACTTTCCGTCCGCACTTCCCCAACCCAAATGGTATTTTGAATGTTTTTTATTTCCTTTGATGCAGCACGGCATACTGCGCTTTATCTTACAGTATGGCGGCCGCTCCTTTCTTTTGTTCTGTACGGTGCGGCTTGACCACCTCCAGTTCCTACATAAATAACTTTAAAAATACTTTTACCTCCAGCGTGGCATCGTTTCACGAGCGCCACACTATCTTTTATTTGCAGCTTCAGCACTGCATCTCCCCATGCGGTGCCCTCCTTCCATCCACAGAACAAAACCCTGGCTATTCTACACTCCTCCCGCCTCGCCGCCTGCTTATAGAGACCGCGCCTTTAACTTCAGGGGGGCCACTGCTTGGAATAGATACACCGCAGACGTCATTTTTTTTCTTTTGTTGCAGCGCGGCATGTTTGCAGAAACGTATGAAATAGTATTTTTTAATTAGTTGCTTGCTTTTGTTGCAGCGCGCCATTCCGGTATTATTCTATAAATGCTGGTTCTGTCACTGTGCACGATCCCTCACAGGGTGCAGTACTTTATGTGGCAAAAGAGGTCCCAAGGGACACCTAGTGATAGCCGGTGGTACTACTCTCTTTGACTGCTTCATGCACAGTAAAAAGGTAAATATTGCATGTACCTACAATAATATGCTGCATAGCTAAATACTTCTAAGGTCCAATAGTTGAGATCCATTGCATTGCAAATGCTTGTTTATATTTCTTCATGTGGACTGCTTGGCCATTCAGTGCATTCGCAATGAGACTTTCACACTGTTCCTGTAGGTGCTTTAGTGATTCTGCTGCTCGTAGTCAGACTCCTGCAGCTGAGGGAATCTGATGGAGCGAACAGCAAGCTCTCAGTGCTGTAAGAGCTCTTGCGGCCCTCATAGGGAGAAGTGCTGAAACAATTTTCAGACTAGGGGATCTGCCATCCATTTTACATCATTGAAGTCATAGGGATTCTGAAAAATTCAAGCATCGCTCAAAGAACAAGTGTTGCAAATAAGCCATGCTGTTATGTTTATGTTAAAGAGACAAAGAACTTGGCAATGCATTTTTTGATATATTATGATATGCTTTGTTTTCTCCTGTTCTTATCCTGTTTGGTTTGTCCTTGCCTTACGTATGCATGGAATGCAGGCGAGGTAAACGTTCAATTTATCATTAGGCATTTATTAATGGTGCTGGCCTCCTGAAGAGAAGTTGTATAAACCCTGCTACGCTCACTTACCTGCTTTGAGCCAGTGTATTCATCTCTACAACAGGGCTTTTGGCGACAGAAAAGGGATCGCCTACAGAGTGGCTGGGTGCTCTCTAGCAGTAAACTGAAATCAAGCAACTTGCACTTCAGCTTATGGGCACTGTCGTCGCTGGGTCCCACCACCCAGTTAGGGAAGCAATTGACTGGAATGGGACCTGGTTAGTGCTCGCCTCACACTGCACAAAGTTTGGCATACCTCTGAGGTACTGTTCTCTCAAGATTTATGGGAAATTAATCCGACACCTCAGCCGGAGCTCAGAAAAGCAAGAACCGGTATAGCACGCCTGGTTTTGAAGAGCGCCCGCCATTTTGACTTTCCTTTGACTTTTAGCTTAATATGTGTTTCATGGGATAAAAAAGAAAAATATGTAAGTGTATGTGAGGAGCCTGAGTTAGGGTTTCCCTCACAAGCTGAACTGAAGAATATTCACGCAGAGATTTCTATGATAGAGATATAATTAAAACATTTTGGGGGAATATTGAGAATTCCATGGTGAAGCTTTCATTGTACTGTATAGCATATATTCAGCTACACTATTGCATAACTATGAGGGACATGCATTTAATAATCTATACTGCTCAAGCTAATTTTTTGGGCTCCTACTCAAACGTAGACTGCAACTAGATTCTCCACAAAAGTACTTGCAAGTGAAAGGAGAACCACCCATACCCGTGGAGAAAATGGAAAGAAGTACTTAGTACTTACCTAGTGGCAATTGAAGTGAATAGGATGCAAGTAGACAGAACCAATTTGTATTACATTCTCTAGCTCCGAAGGGCACAATATGGAAAATGCTACTTAGCAGTATGCATCTGTTCTTGGGATGTAGAGCTGCAGATTTGTATACTTTTGCATAGATCGCCATCAGGTGTTGGGCTTGGATGATTGCACTTGTTTTTGTCCTGGAAGAAGTCTTTGTAGTCACGAGGTAGGTGACTCCTCCCTAGGATGATAGTGCACATTGGCATCGACTCCATACTTAGAATGTTTTGCCACGAAGGGTTACGATGGAGTAGTAAGAAGTAGAAAGAGATGTCCATGTGTAATGTATCTAAGTAAGATAGTACTTGAACAGATAGAGGTATCTGGGGAGGCGGGTGGGTGTCTACAAATCTTCAGCTCTACATGCCAAGAACAGATGCATTCTGGTAAGTAGCATTTTCCATTCGAGGCATATGAGCTGCAGATTGTATACGTTTGCATCGACTGTACAGCAGTTACCTCCTTAGCAGTGGCTACCTGTATCTGCTGCAGCGTTTTGAAAAAGTGTTCTTAATACAGCCTGGCCCACACTTGCTTGTTGTTTTGCCTGCACATCTACACAATAGTGTTTTGTGAAGGTGTGTGGTGTAGCCCAAGTTGCTGCTTTGCAGATGTCATCTAGGGGAATGTTCCATAAGAATGGCATGGAAGCCCCTTGTTTGCGTGTGGAATGAGCTGTAGGGGGAATGGTTAGCGTGCGTTTGGCTTTGATATAGCATATTTGGATGCATTTAACAATCCACCTTGCAATTCCTGCTTTTGAGATAGGTTTGCCTTTATGAGGTGGGGAGAACGCCACAAAGAGTTGTTTGGTTTTCTAAAGAATTTTGTCCTTTCAATGTAGTAGAGTATTGCTCTTTTAACGTCTAAGGTGAGAAGAGCTCGTTCTGCCACTGAGTCTGGTTGAGGGAAAAACACTGGGAGTTCAACAGACTGGTTGAGATGGAAGGCAGATACGACTTTGGGTAAAAATTTAGGGTTAGTCCTAAGAACCACTTTGTTATGATGGATTTATAAAAATGGTTCTTGTATGGTTAATCCCTGGAGTACACTAACTCTCCTGAGAGATGTGATAGCAACCAAAAGGGCTACTTTCCAAGTGAGGAACTGTAGTTCGCATTTGTGGAGAGGTTCAAAAGGGGGACCCATGAGTCTAGTAAGGACCACGTTTAGGTTCAACACTGGAGAGGGTGGGACTCTGGGTGGGATTATTCTTTTAAGTCCTTCCATAAAAGCTTTGATAGCTGGCACTCGAAACAAAGACAAATGTTGTCTGTTTTGGAGATAGGCTGCTATGACAGCTAGATGTAGAATAATAGATGTATATGCTAGGTTACATT